>NW_027150580.1:0-600000 GCF_001643675.1 Monocercomonoides exilis
GAAGTGAGGAACAACAGCAGCAGCAGCAGTGGAGGAAGAGGAGGAGGAACAGGCAGAGGAGCCAGTATAAAGAGGAAGAATGCGAAGAAAGAGAAGAGAAGAGAAGAGAAGAGGCAAAACAAGGAGAAGAAGAAGAAGATGATGATGGAGAAGAAGAAGCATAAACAAAGAAGAAGAAGAAGAAGAAGAAGAAAGCTGATATGAATAAATTTTATTATTGTTATTTTTATTATTGGAAGAAGTCAGAAGAAGAATAATACGAATAACAATAATAAAATTTATTCATATCAGCTTTCTTCTTCTTCTTCTTCTTCTTTGTTTATGCTTCTTCTTCTTCTCCATCATCATCTTCTTCTTCTTCCCTTGTTTTGCCTCTTCTCTTCTCTTCTCTTCTCTTTCTTCGCATTCTTCCTCTTTATACTGGCTCCTCTGCCTGTTCCTCCTCCTCTTCCTCCACTGCTGCTGCTGCTGTTATTGTTCCTCACTTCTTCGATCTCTGCCGCCTTCTGCAGCAGCAAATACGAGTCGTCCATCGCATGCTTCATCTCAGTTTCCTCAAAAGCGTCAGCAGCAGATGCATCATGCGGACGAGGAGCGTCGGCGAGAGAGAAGAAGAGCAGACAGGAGAGGCTAATAGGATGTTGGAGGAGGAGAAGGAGGAAAAAGCAGAAGAAGAAGAGGAAAAGATAGACAGAACAAAAAGGAAGAAAGTGAGAAAGAGGAAGAGGAGGATGATGATGATGAGATAGAGGAAGAGGAGAGGAAGAGGAGCAAGAGCTGATAGTTTTAGACAACGAAGATGCCTTCCTGGAGTTAGAAGAAGATGAAAATGATGAGGAAAAAGAACAAGAACAAGAAAAGGAAAAAGAAGAAGAGGCAGCGGTTGAAGAAATCGAGCAAACACGAAAATGCGCTGTCAATCGGAGACACAGGGAAGAGCAAAAAGATAAACACTATCAAACCTCAACAAGAAAACAGAGATAAAAATACAGAAAAGAACAACAAAAGAACAAAAAGTCGAAAATTCAGTGGAAAATGTTGAAAAGGGCACAAATAAGATAGCGAAAGCATCAACATCAACAAAATAAGAACAAAAACAAGCAGAAGCACATCCAGTTTCTTCAAGCAGTGATATTCCACAAAGCAATTCAACATTATCATCTTCATTTCCCTTCTTCCTCCACCTCCTCCTCCTTCCTCATCTTCATCTTTTTCATTGTAAATGTTTTTGATCTCTCTGAAACAACCCAATTTCTCCTTCCTCCTAAAATTATCCATTTACATCGATGAATATCTCAGAAATACATTAATAAAACAAAATAGCAGCAAACCATCAAGACATACTTGAAATCAGCCTTCAAAGTCACCTCGCGATGCAGCCAAATGTCTCCTCCTCCGAATCTCCACAAATCCACCATTTCCATTTGCTTCTTCAAAATCCAACAATTTTTGAGGTGAATTTGTCAATAATCAATTTCTGGAGTCTTCCCTCCAAAAACACTTCAATTTTCCGAGTTTTCTGCAAAGAAAGTGAGGCGCATGCTTTCCTTTCAATTCTGTCCCTTTCGGCACAAAACAAAAACCATTTTTCAAAAATTCTGCCCACATCCAACACCTGCACAACGCCTTTATCCTGCACAGTCTGCAAAAGGAAATTGCTTCGATTCTGATCATTCCACTCAAAAAAGCAGATGATTCTTGAATTATCTTCATTCGTTTCCTTTTGATATCCAATGAAGAGGTTCAAATACTTTCCATTGCTCCATGCGCTTCTTCATTTCTAAGCCTCGGATCAATCAGCTCCTGTTTGTTTATTTGCAAGTAACATAAAAAAGAAAAGCATAAAAGATTATTTTTGGTTGATGTGTTTTATTTGCAATAAAAAATCATATCAGAAACAAGAACGTGAGGCATCGGAAACTGCAATAAAATAAACTGGCCAAATAAAAACATCAAGCGGAGCCAGAAACTGCGAAAATTATGAGATACTTGTGTTTTTCGAACAAAAATAAAAAAAATAAAAATTAAAAATTAAAAATAAATATGATCCTGCAGAACATGAAAATAAATCAGTTCATTCGAATGCCTCAACGGCTTCATCGAATGGAGTTTTTGTCTTCAAGAAATGCGTGCCATAAATATTTGAACTGTTTGTTTCCCATCATCCTGGCAGCTCTGCTCCAGCAAATCTTCTGCTTTGCAGCTCTTGTCCATCAATCCATCTGCATCCTTCGGCATGAAATCATAAAGCACACGCTGTGAACAGCTGCGCTTCAATCCAACGGATCCTGTGCGAGGGGCCATTGCCCTTCCGTTTTTGGCGCCAATTCAGGTGTCACATCCCTCCCTTTTGCATGTTCAACCCAATTCACAGCTGCTGCTCCTTTGCCCCTCGCCCCTCTGCCCCTCTGCCCGCTTCCATTCTGCTTCCCTCACGCTTGAGCATTTTTAAATGTTATGTCGGTTGTTTGCTGCCAACATCAACTTTTTTTCCTTTCTTTCTATTTTTGCAAATAATTAATCAGATCAAATCTGGCTAAAAATTTTGATATGGGCGCTTATTTTGATCCTGAAATAAACTGCTCAGATAACATGCATGTTTGCCTCCCAATTGCTGATTTCTCGTGTGGGCAGATGAGCACCGAAAATGGAAGCGAAAAATCAAATGATCGAAAACAATTGCAAAACACTTTGGAACAATGGAAGACTCTAATCAACAATTTGACAGACATAGCAAGGCGCCCCATTTGAATTTCTCTGAACTTGGAAGCAGACATTGTTTTGATTGGCCAATGAACGTTCGTCTCTTGGCTTTTGGAGATGATTGCAGCACTTGTGCAAGCTTGCATGAGCAACGAGAATACAAGTCAGCGGTTGGTGTGAATGCTTTTGATAACTGTTTGCTCCATTTCAATGAAAATTCCTTGAATGAACAAACAAATTTTGTTTTTGGACTGTCTTTCCTTCAATTAAAAATAGAAAACCAGAAAAATTAAAGAAAGATGCTTTGCCTTTGTTGCAGGGAACAACAATTCAGCCCCGAATTCTGTTTTTGCAAAAAGGCAATGGCGAAAACAATACCTGACTCGAGAAATCCCCCAAAATCCTCTGAATTCATCTCTTCAGCACGCATAATCCATTCGCAACAACATCTGCATGCCAGTTCAGACTTGTTTTTGTGTTCTCCACCCTTCCTTCTCTCGCTCATCATCCTCTTTTGCCGTCAAGTTCCGCGCCCACAGATGCCTCTCTTCTGCTTCAACCTCTATCAATGCCATCGAAATTTCTCATGCTTCCCTCTTCATGCTCCGAATTGCTGCGCTCTAGAGGACACTCTTTCCGAGCTCTGGTGCTGACGAAGAAGGCGATAAAGCGATGGACAAATCAGGCTAAGAAATCAATGGCTTTCAAATGATCATATTTTCTTTGATTTCTGTCATTGCGTTTTTTTGTCACATTGTTGCTTGTTTCGGGCTGTGAAAGAGGCATCAAGCGTATTAACGATTCCATCGCATGCGCCTCCCTCGGCATCTCATCTAATCGCTGCTTCTTCCAGTGACACTGGAAGTACACTCGGCGATGGGCTTCTTGTTGCTCCTCGATCGCTCTCCAGGTGCAGCGCATCAATCGGCCAGCACGACACGCCGAATAGTGTTACTGAAGACGAAGAAAGCGAGTTCGTCTCAATCATGCTCATCGTCCTTCCTCTCTCCACAACTTTCATCTTCTTCTCTCCCAGCACTAGCTGTTTTCTTCTTCGCCTCCGCGCCTCCTGCCGAGTATTGTAGTTATCGACGCCACCTGTTTCATGCTCGCCACTACCACTGCCACGCCCAGGCATGACCCTGACTCGCTCTTCAAACGAATCTCCTTCGTGGCATTCCCGTAATCCTCTGCTCATGCCGATCTCTCTTCTCCTTTATGCGCTATCTGCCCCTTCTTTTTGTATTTCCTGAAGAACTCTATTCCAATGAAAGCTTCGCTCCCATTTCATCGGAATCTGAGATGTGCTCCTTCTGGAACAAATCACTTTATTCAAAATGTTTGTACCTTTCATTCAGGTGCACACAACGATCGAAGGGATGGTTGGCCAACCATCGTCACTCGCAAAAGAAAATAGAATGTACACCAAGTCTGTCGCAGAGAGATGTTTGCTTATCTGGCTCCATATTCAATCCTCCTTGCCTTGCAGATGCTGAGCAATGAAAAAGGAGAAAGTGAATAGCCACAGCTGTGAATGCTGCTGGAACACTTTGGCAAATCATCTTTCTGGCGCCAGAATTTGTCATTGGACACAAAATGGGATTGCAGTTGAGCTGTCACTGATTATTGCCTTCTTTCTTTTCTGCTCCCACATGTCCTGATCGTGACGCTTCAAAATCATTCAGAGATGAAGATCCTCCAGCATTTCTTGCCTCATAATCATTGGGTTCGCATCACCTTATCTTCGCGCACAATGGAGTTATCTTGTCGGAATATCCCCTCCTTTATGTGTTCATTTCCCATTACAATTCGCCAACTGAAGACGATAAATCAACTGATAGATGTCACAACAAACAGAAAATGACTTCTTTGCCAGTGCACCAACGATTGAAATTGCAATTTGAAATCAATAGAGAGAATGATGACAAACCAGAAATGATTATTGCTCTTCCATTCAAGGCTCATTCTGTTAAAACATCATTTTCTTTTCATCTTTGGATTATATTTTTCTTTTGCTATTTATTTTTAAATACAAATTTCCACATCCTTTGTATTTCTTCAATACATTATAAAAGTGCATTTGTATCCATTATCTCCGTTGATGCTGCTCGTTTTTAATATTCACATAAACGTTATTCGCTAAATATTCACATGTCTGCATAAAGGAAGGATATCTCCTTTTTTTGTGTTAAAAGAGCAATGAATAACAGTTTTTTCTGTCTGATTGACAATAATTAAATGGACTTGATTTGTGGAACAGTCTTCTCAAGCTGATGATGGAGCTCAAAGAGTGCCGAAACATGTTCCATACTCGATCTTGCTCCAATTTCTGTGTTTCAACGAGCTTTCAAAAATGATACTTCTTCTCTCATTGAAATCAATGCGGGTGTTATGAACATTGCATTGTGCATATTCTCTGACTGCTGCTTTTTCTGCAAGAATTACGGATTTTGCAATGGGACTGGATTAATTCTTAACGCCCAAAATAAAAGAATCCATTCAAACAGTAATATGGGAGTGAATAAATATTTGAGTTAGTCATTGAAAATGTCTCTTATAGATCATATGGCAGATGAGAAAGCGAATGGAGGGAAGGTGAAGTTCTCGCAAGAAGACTTCTTGTATATTTTGAAAGAGTTTTACAAGAGATGTTGCAATTGCGGATCAGGCAAAAACATGGCGATCGTTCTTGGAAGGAGCCAGGTTGGAAAAAGTACCATGATAAACAAATTACGCGGAGTGGAAATGGAAGAGGATGACAATGGAGATTTGGTAGTGAAAACAAAAGTGGAGGATATGGCTAAAATGGGAAAAGGAATTGAGCCAGAGACCATCATTCCAGAATCATATGGATTAAATGAAAAGGTTATCTTGTTAGATACTCGAGGCTTTCTTGGATCAGAGGTGGATGTCAAAGAAGAAGTTGTCAGTATGCTTTTATTACAGTTTTTCCAGAGAAATGCATCAAAAGTGATGATTGCGTATATTTCTCAATATGAAAACTACTACAATTTGACAAATGCATATGATGATATGATGTTCATTAACCAGATATGCAAAAACAAGGAGTTTCCAGTTGTGTTCGTTGCCAACAAATGCAAGGAACTTTGGCTGCATAAAATGAAAATTCAGCAAAAGGAAACATCAGAAATTATAGAGAAGGTTCAAGGAAGTTTGATTGGAAAATTTACAGAACTGGAAAAACAACAGTGGATAAAATCGAAAAGAAGTTTCCGGAAATTAAAGCAGCACAATCTCTCGAACAAATAATTGGAATTCTTCTGCAAAAAGCGAAAGGAGCAACAGGTGTGCAAGGAGAGGAAATCAGGAGAAGCTTGAATCAACTTCAGACACTTCTTGTGTGGAAGAAGGCTCACGCTAATGGCAGACTAATATACTATGATCCGACACTCGACGGATCTGAGGAACCAATTAAAGACGAGATTAAAAATTTAAATAACTATAAGAGTCCCAATGATGTCAATCTTGACCGATGCACACCATCTTATTACTGGTTTATGGACTCTGCATCATCGATGGCGAGCAAGCTATATTGGCTTGTATTAGCCAAGAGGGGGAGAGTTCAAGTGCCGAATATGCTTCAAGAGATAATAGAGGCGTGCAAGGATTTTGCAAAAGATTCGGAAAAGTTGTATTCAGAAGTGAGCGACGATGTTGAGGAATTGGAGGATAAGCTGAGAAACATCACTTTTGAATCAGAAGAATCAATCGAAACAAAAATCAAAAATCAAGAAAACACTATCAGGCAATGCAATGATGATGTTGTCGAATATCAAAAAAGGATCAATGAACTAGATCAACCTGAAACCGTGAAATTTGACACAATTGAATTCTGTGAATTTGACAATTATGCATCAAATGAAGTTGTCATAGAGAGACCAATCAATGTTCCAAATGCCACTTGCTTTTTCACTGCTGGAAATAAATACACATACAACGACAAGGAAGAACAAGAAGTTTGCATCAAAGATGGGGTCTTGAGAGGAGTTTTCAAAGCACCAAAAGCATTAAGGCATGCTCTTAATGTTGTTGGAGCTGTGGTGGGATTAGGAATTCCAACAGCATTTTTAAACGATTCAAGTGTCTGTGAAGGGAAAATTGATCTGTTTGCCCCAAAGCGTGATATTCCTTCAAATAGACAGAAGATACAAGAATATCAGATCAAAGTGAAAGAGTGCGAAAACAGAAAAGAGGAATGTGGAATAAGTATTGATACATTGAAAAGAGAATTAGATATGGTCCAAAAACGTAACGACAGGAAAAAGGATGAGATAAACACAAATGAAAAAAAGAAGAGGGATATGGAGGAGCGGATAGAATATTTGAAAAATGAGGAGGAGAAATGGATCAACAGGAGTTCAAGGTTGCAAAAATGTTTAGAGTTTTGCAGGGAATGCGATGAACAATGGGAAAATAATAATAAAATCATCGAACAAATGTATCTCTTCTCTTGTTTTCATATTCCAAAAGAATATGTCGAAGAAGTTAGAAAAGGAAATTTTGAACAATTTTCTCCATCTTCTTCAATGTTTCAATCGTCTTCAGCGACTCCATCTGCACTCAGCGCATCAGCGAGTAGACAAGCAGGGATGGAGTCTTCATTGTCGAGGAGCGAAGCCAAATGGCAAGAAAAACAACAGAATTTCTTGCATTTGAGTCAAAATGATGAGAATAAGAGGATGCTTGCGAGGTTCGTTGTTGCGATGGAGGACATTGATTCAGAGACCAAAAAACGCAAATCTTTTCTTTTAGAAAGAGATGGAAAATATGATCCAAAGCTTGTTTCAGATGCAATTGATGAGATATTCCTCATATGGAATCAAATGTTTGAATGCAAAGGGTATTTGGAAAAATATTTAGAAAATTAAAAATTGAGGATTTCGATTGATTTGTCCTTATCATTATATATATATAATATTGTTAATAATTTCTTTAGAAATCACACAATAAAAATAAGATTCATTTCTTGTTTTGTTTAACAATTATCACTCCTGTTTTCTCTCTCTCTCTTTATCTATCTATCTATCTATCTATCTATCTATCTATCTATCTATCTATCTATCTATCTATCTATCTATCTATCTATCTATCTATCTATCTATCTATCTATCTATCTATCTATCTATCTATCTATCTATCTATCTATCTATCTATCTATCTATCTATCTATCTATCTATCTATCTATATCTCTCTTTCTCTTTCTCTTTGTCAGTCAGTCAGTCAGTCTGTCTGTTTGTATAATTTCATTTTAATCATTCCTTTTATCACATATACGAACGTTGTAGTTTTCTTTAATGTAGAACTTTTTTTTGAAATCATTATTTTCCAAAAAATAAATTAAATTTTTTTATTGAAACAAAAATCATCATGTTCCGAAACAAAACAAGGAAAGTAATAATTTTTTGTGCATTATTATTTTTTGCATTATTAATTTATTGTGTGAAATGTTACAAAACATTGAACACTTTTGTTTTAATGAATAATGCTCAAAACATTTCGAAACAATAATTAATAAAGCACTCTTTTTTTTGGGATCTGAAATTTCTAATTACAGAGTGCACTTTTAAATAGCCTGGGGTGGCGTGCTGACTTCTGATGTGAACTTTTTGACTTTTAACGGACGTGATAGATTTTTCCGTGTCACAAAAAATTAACATTAATGTAAATTGAACGGTTTAATGATGAAGAATAATTTTTTTTAAAAATTACAACTATAAGGTTGATTTTTTTATTTTATTTTTTTTTTTATTATTTCTTTTTTTTATGGGTAATTCTTTTTGAAAAGTCGCAAATGTTAAATTTTCAAATAAATAAAAATTTTCTAATTTTTCTCAAAATATTGTTGACATACACCAAACTTCATAAATATGTAATCTATTTCTTGATAATGCTATTTCATACTTTCTTAAGAAGATTCGTGAGCAGGAACAGAAATTTGATCAAAATATGAAATTTTTGTTTAATATAAAAATTAAACATTTGCGACTTTTCGAAATAAATTACTCATATCTTTAGGTATAAACTGTAAAACAACGTTCTTGAAAAAGAATAAAATAAGATCTGTTGAAAACTTTAAAAATAAAATGAACGCACACAATTTTCGAAAACTCACATTGAAAAAATATAAAAGCATAACAAGATTTTTATCAAATATGGGTCATTCTTTTATGAAAAGTCGCAAACATTTAACTGATCTGAAATTAAGATCAAAAATGATCATTAAATGTCGATCATTCTTTACCATCATATATTGCTGAGTATTAATCTTTTCAGTTTTGTCACCATATCCCCGAATATTACGTTTCAAAAAAACTGATTTCACATATTATTTTCACTGTCAAATCATATCAATATTATTAAATTTTGTTTTTCTTGTATTTTGTAGCAACTTAATAATTTGTTCATATTTCTTTGTTTTCATTTCAACTGTTCATATAAACATTTGAATTTTTTGAATTTTGACTCCACAATTATTCTTTTCCTATTTTATAAAACAAATAGATTTTAATTTGCTTTAATTTGAGTATTTTGAAAAAAAATTTTTAAACAGGAAAATTTCATCGATGCCGTCCTCATTGAAATTAAAAGAAATTCAAAAAGTTGTTAATATTGATCAATTGAAAATGTTATAAAAAATAAATGTAGAATAACATGAAATTTCTCAAAATTAAATGTACTTATATATGAAATTCTTAATTGAAATGGTATCCCATGTTTTGAATCAAATCATGAATCATATCTTAAATAGTTTTCAACTTTTCATTTTCTTTTTTGCTTATCTTTTTGTTCTCATTTCAATTCCCTTCCAAAAGAAATTCTGTTCCTTCTTTTCCATCAAATCAAAATAGATGAGATTTCGGCGATGATTGAAATTTATAATTTGAACATGGACTTTGCGCTTGTGACACAAAAGGCGCTGCAATTTTGTGTGATGAGTTGTATCAAAAAGCCTTTTGTGGGAAGTGCAACGATGCAGTTGCCTCTTTTCTCATCGCCATTAAAATTCTTTATCTTATTAAACTGGAGCAGCTCTCCAGTCAGTTTCTCCATTCTGGAGAAGGAGAAACAAGGAGAAGAAAGCTGCAGGAGATGATAAATCATCTTCATCTTTGCCTTCGTCATCAGCGCCTGCGGTTGTTCCTTCGGATGCATCGTCAGTGGAGGCGTCATACATGTCGGCAGCAGCGACGAACGAAATTGAGAGGTGGCTACGGATAGTTGTGAAGAAAGCAGCTGAGCTGCGAAAGCTGCATGGTTATGAAGCTGTCGCTGCTCCTGTTGCTGTGGATGTTGCACATGCCGCGAGGTTTCAATGTTGGCTTGCTGCGCTCTGCTGAACAGAACGTGCTGTGTCCGCTCAATGCGTGATGCTTTCCATTCCACTTCTTGCTCTTCTCCCGTTTCTTGAGGACTTGCCGAGAAAGAATTCGTCGAAGAAGCAGTTATTAACAGCGGTTGATGTGGTTGCGTTCCTGCCAATCTGCAATCCGCCTGATCCATCGCTGGCTTCATTGGCCATTGAATGGCTGTAGAACCGATAGAAGCAATCGAAGAATGGGAGCGACGAAGCTGGAGAGCAAAATGAGGAGGGGAATGGTTGAAGTGCGCCAAGTGTGAGAGATTGTGTAGAAGACGTGGAGGGTGTGGTGAAGAGGATGAAGGATGAAGGATGGAAGATGTGGTTCTGTCGCCTGCAGTGATAGTGCTGCATTTGCTGGATGAAAGAAAAGAAGAAGAAGAAGAAGTTTAAAAAGGAAAAAAGGCAAATCAGATGAGCTGGCTGACAGAGCAGATGAAGGAGAAGGCCAATATCATCTGGATGAATCGGAAAGATTCTGGAGCTGAGCGAGAAGCACAACTCAGAGGTGAAGGAGGTGAAGGAGCATCTGGTGACGATGAAGGAGAAGGTGGAACTGATTTATATGAGGATTGAGAAGTGAAGAATCGATGCGCACAGCAGGTCGTTGTGGTGAGTTGGAACAGCAAGGGGTCGATGCAGGAAATTGAAGTTTCCCTTTCTACGTTTTCTTTATTAATGTATGCATGTGGACAAATAATTCTGTCTAAGGCTTCGTTGATCCTTCCGTCGGGGCTGTGTGAAAAGTGCCAGGAGAAGTTTGCAGCGAGCATCGGGGATGGCAGCATTGTGGTAGTTGGGCCAGACCCGAGCAGGAAGGGGGTTGTTGCAAAAGCGAGGAGCGGAGTGAGTATTGTGAGTAAAGCAAACAACGATAGTGTATGAGGTGGTAGAAGTAAGGGAACGAGATCTGGGATCAGTAAGAGATCAGAGAAGAAAGGCGTTGGGACAAATGGTGGTGGTGGTGTTTGTATTGGCTATGAAGGAGGAGTGGATGCAACAGTGCGGTCGAAGATGAACAAGATGGAAAAGGAAACGAAGATGCTGATTGCGCTGTTGAATGTGCACATAAAGACTATATGCGAGAAGAAGGGACTGTTCAATGAGGTGATTGCAAAGCAGCAGATGTCTGTTGCTCAAAAGAAGCAGGAGTAGATGAATATTTAAGCTTCGAATGAAGATATTGCTTTATGAATGCCTGGTTCAGTGAAGAAGCTGGAAGAGAATGTGGTGCAAGTGGACTTTGGAGAGAGCAGAGAAGAAAGGACAGAGCAGAAAGGGGGGAGAGGGAGGGATGGGGCGGGGAGGAGGAGGAGGAGGAGCAGAAGCGGAGGGGGAGAATACGAGGAGGCAGAGGAGGTGGAAAAGGCAGAAGAAAAAGATGCAAGCGCGCTGTATGGGATTCAGCTGTCGCTGCACAACAATCCGAAGAGAGAGCTGGAGGACTGGATCCCAGCTGGGGCAGAGGCAGGGGCAGGGGCAGGGAAGGCGACTGTTGTGCAGTGGCTGTACATGCTTCTTGAGCAGACGACAGACAGCCGAGACCGGGAAGAGTTGGAGTGTCCAGTGACTTCGCGTGGTGGAACGGGGGTTGGGCTGTCTGGGGCAAATGGGGTGCCTTTGTAGGCGGTGTCGATGACGAGGGAGTTATAGATGAGTGCAGTGTCTGGGTCGCTGGAACAAGAAACGTTTTAATCAGCACATGTGCTTCGGGTTCCACACTCGCAGCGGTTGCATGTGCTGATGCACAGCAGTCGCCGATACCGCTGGAGACAGGGCTGCAGTCGTAGCTAATTCGGAAGCTGTCGAGGATCCGTGGGTGATGCGGAAACATTATTTCAGCAGATCTTTGAATGGGGGTGGGCGTGCAGAGGCAGGAGTTTGGGGACTTTGCGTACATGTGGCTGGGGGAGAAGCAAGCGGTGCAGAAGAATAACTAGGCGATGATGTGGGTGGGGATGTATGGGGAAGAACTGTTCCAGAAGGACTTTGCAGAGATGGAACTGTTTGAGAAATTTGTGCGGAAAGAGTAAACTTGAGGTGAATTGGAGTTTTCCTGGTAATTGAATGGTGTTAGAAGGGGTGTAAGAGAAAAGATGAAAGTGTTTTTTTGTTGTTTGAGGGAATAAAGTCGGTAGAGAAATTTTCCGAATTATCTGTGTTTCCATCGTTTTTACTGAATAACTTCAGGGAAGAAGCAGCTTCCGGATGTTTGCGACGAAGCTGACAATTTACAGCCTTTTGAGCAGTCTTTGAATTATGTGATTGTGAAGGCAGCAAGATGGAGTCGGTCAATTTGGAGTAGGAGTTAAACACAGTATCGAAGGTGACGTGGGAATGGTTTGTGCTGAAGCTACATGTGTAGATTGTTCTGTTGGTGAAAGAGAAGAAAGAAGGGCGGTAGACGTTGTTCCACGTGCGGCTGCCAGGAGTGCTGTTGGAACTGAAGCTGTGAATGAACAACTCAAAAATAGTTTCCTTCTTTGGTCTTTCTCTAGAGGATGGGCGATGAGTGGTGCAGTTTCTGCAGACGATGGAGTAGCTGAGGAAGTTAATAGCGAAGCCTTACCAAATTCTTCATTGGTATTGACATTATCCATATCGTATTCTTCTTTTTCCTCTAAACCTTCTTTCTCCTTTTTCTCTTTTATTCTTTATTAATCGATTTTTGTATTCTCAATTTTTCTTCAAAATTTGATTTTGCTTTATCTACTAACCTCATTTTCCAACCATTTCCTGTTTCTTTTTACAACAAATTTCTTTCAAAAAATTCTTTGAAATTAACAAATATGTAGTCAACATTGAAAATGTTTTGTTTTCTTTTTGCTTATTTCTGAGCAAATAATAGTGAAGAAGGTGAAGAAGGTGAAGAAGGTGAAGAAGGTGAAGAAGGTGAAGAAGGTGAAGAAGGTGAAGAAGGTGAAGAAGGTGAAGAAGGTGAAGAAGGTGAAGAAGGTGAAGAAGGTGAAGAAGGTGAAGAAGAAGAAGAAGAAGAAGGGAAATGTTGTTTTGAACAAATAGATATGAAAAGGTCTAAAATTGGAATGCATAATGAATCAGAAGGAGAAGAAAGAGGAGAAGGAGAAGAGTAAGAAGAAGAGGAGGAAGAGGAAGAAATGGAAGAGGAGGAAGAGGAAGAAGAAGAGGAAGAGGAAGAGGAAGAATAGGAGGAAAAGACAATATTAGAAAAGAAGCTCCTTACGAATTCCTCGAACAGTTGTTGAATGATGAATTAACAAAAGAGGTTGCTCCTGAAGTTTTTTCGTTCATGGAAATGATACAGCAATCAGACAGCTTCACTTCATCAGCCACAACACAATTAAATGCAACTTCTTTGCAATGACCAATCTCAAATACATTTGACGTTGATTCAATCTGTTCCAGTTTGAAATTTGTGATGTTAATCTCATCTCCATTTAGCAGAAATGAAGGTTTCTTGAATGAAATCATTGATATTGAGCAGTTGTTAACATGCATAATTCCATTTTCGATGCTCAATAATGTTGAATTGAGAGTAACAGATGGAATGCTGTTTGACTCCACAACTAAAGAGAAATCAACAATTGAAAGAGAAAGCTGTCCATTTGCTTCATGAATGATAGAACTTCCAGAATAAGAAAACAATTTGCCAAAGGAAAACTTAACACTTTCGATACGAACTTTCTCTGAGGTTGTGATAAGACTTCCCTCGTTGGTTATTGTGGAGTTCAGATGAACCAAAGCAACTGAGGGAGATTCTAGTGAGCGGATGATCACATCATGTACATCACATTCCCTATTGATGATCGTCTCCTCTGATATCAGCAGTTGCGAATAACGTGATGGAATGATGTGCTAAACTCCCACATTCAATGAGTGGCATGGCGCATTGAATTCTCCACATTGCTTGCTGTCTGTGTGATTTTCAGAAACAGAAGACACAAATATCGTCTCGTTCTGGTATCTCATAACCCTCAGCAGAAGTTCTTCTTCCCCAACAAACAATTCTGTTGTGACTCCCCAGATTACCATTTCTTTCTTGTCATGTTCTCTGTTAGTACTGCGAATTTGCCAAGCTAAAAAAATGAATAATTTTATTTGAATTAATAAATAAAACATTCAAATAAAAGCTGAATGAAAACATTTTGATATGTATGTTTTTCATCTTTATCAAACTTGTGGAAGAAAACTATGCATCTATTAAAATTCCAGGCACATTCTGTGCAATGAAAAATTTCAATCAAATAAGAATTTTATTTATCAACGAATCTCAATTTTTTGATGAAATTAAATCGGTAAAACCCTTGAACATTTATGGATCAACAATTGCTAAATAGTTCAAGCAATAAAACCCTTTTCACATTGAAAAACTGATATTTTCACTATTTTCAAAATATTGAATATATTGTTTTTTGATCCAAATCGTTTTTTCTTGTAAAGATGTTTGTTTCGAACTAGCACACATTATTGTGAAATTTTTATTTTTTCCCCAGTATAATTGTGAAGGAAAGTTTATTGTTAAACTTTCATGGGTCAAATTATTGATCTGTGGTGACTTTTCAAAAAGAATGACCCATATATATAATTGTTGATTGTAAATTTTAAACATCTGAGTCACCTTTTAAAAAGTGGGCTCGCATCAGTTAGTGCCCGACACCGTTTTTTTTTTTTTTTTTTTTTTTTTTGACAAAAACAAACTTATTGATATTAATTATTTATTGAACACAAATAATCACCTAATATTTGAAACATATTTGATTGTTCAGAAAGATTGATTTTCTTCAAACAAACCTTAATTTAATCTTATTTTATTAAATTTCTATTAACGCTTTGACAGAAGCCATATAATTCAATGCAAATGAATATCAATATTCTTCAATTCGTTTATCAATGTTTTTGAAGTTATGTTTTCATTTTCACATTTTTATAATTAATCATTTTTCAAAGGCTTAAAATCTAAGTGATTTTTCATGTTTAACAAGTTATTTCTGATCGTCAAAAATTATCTAAATTTTTATTTTGCATTTTTGCAATTCGTTAAAGAAAATTCTTTCCTTTTTATTTTACGATTGTTTATTTTCACAAATAAATATTTGTTTGATATGTTGTTCGGAAATAAATTGACTTGAGAGAATTAATTTCAATGAATATGAATAAAAAATTCTTTTATGAAAATGTTTAAAAACAATCTGATCTGAATTAAAAGTTCATTTCAATTTAAGTCTATTAAGTTTTTTATTTGTTTTTTTTTCATTTTTCCGTTACCCTTCTCCTTTGTGATAGTTTTTCTTTGAACAAATAAAAGTTAGTGAACGTCACAGCTATTCGCATGACATTTTTGATTTTCTTCATCCCTTTTTTAATTTGAATTTATCTTTATCTTTATCTTCATCTTTTGCAGTCTTTTCTTTCTCTTCTTCTTCTTCTTTTTCTTCTTCTTCCTCTTCTTCTTCTTCTTCCTCTTCTTCTTTTTCTTCTTCTTCTTCTTCTTCTTCTTTCTCCTTCAGCATTTAGAAGAAGTTGCATCCAGTTTATCAAAGGAAATAGAAGAGCTGATAGCAGAGCCATTGAGTATGGAGCAAAGTGTATCGGCTGCTCAACAAAGACTGCTTTCGAGAAAGCAACAGCAACACGTTTGTGTCAAATTAATCGTCTTTCTCTATTTCTTTTTTTAACTAATCCATGTCATATTTATTTTCTCCTTCTCTCTTTCTCTTTCTCTTTCTCTTTGTTTATATGTAATTATATATAATTCTTTTTTTTCTTTCTCTCTTTGACCAATTTATTTCCATTTCTTCGTATTTGTGTTGCTTCAAAAAAACGTGTGTGTGAGTTTATTTATTAATGAAAGTTTCAATGCATAACGCTTTCCTTCACAATGTTCTGTTGATTTCTCTCCTCTATTATAGTATTTTCTTCAATATTTCTATTTCTCTTCTCATCTTCTCATCTTCTCATCTTCTCTCTTCTCTCTTCTTCTCTTCTCTTCTCTATCTTTTCATCTCCTTTTCCTTTTCCTCTTCCTCTTCTCCTCCTCTCCTCACCTTCTCCTCCTCTCCTCACCTTCTCCTTCTCCTCCTTCTCCTTCTCCTCATCCCCAGCTACACTCAGCGCATCCCTACTGCACTCAGCCCTCTCCACCTCTCCAACGACACCACTGCTCCTGTTTCTGGTGTGAATTACGTTCCTCCTCCGCCTCCTCTTCCGCAGCGTGATTTTGTTCCTTCAGCGCCTTCACGGACAGACCATGGGCAGAGGAAAGAGGAGAGAGAAATAGAAAAGGGAAGGGGAAGAAGGGGAAGAAAGGGAAAGAAATAGGAAGGAAGAGAAGAGGATAGTGAAGAAGGAGGAAGAAGAGAAGAAAAGAAGAAGTGGAGGAGGAGGAGGAGGAGGAGGAGAAATGGAGCTTGGGAATGGAGATTGAGAAAGAAATTTGAATTTTGATGAAGAAAGAAGAGGAGAAGGATATTATGATGATGAGGAAGAGGAAAAAGAAAATAAAGATGACTTGATTTTGCTTAGTGAAATGGAAAACAGAGAAAATAGCAGATTTGGAGAAGAAGCAGAAGAAGCAGAAGAGGGAGAAGAGGGAGAAGAGGAAGAGAATAGAAATAGAGAGAGTGAGAATAGATCTGGGAAGAAGAAAAAAGAGGAAGGAGAAGGTAGAAAGAATGAGAATAAAAAGGAAATGAAATTTTTCATTGAAAATTCCTTTTCTGAGTCAATTCATTTCACCAACACTCAAAAACCGCCTTCACATCTATCAACACAGCCAGCATCTATCAGAAGCATATCAAATGCATTCGCTTCACTTTCTTCTTCTTCTTCTTTAACAGAATAGTGTGCTGCTTCACATTTTCTTTCAATGTCGCATTCTTCTTTATCCTCATCCTCATCCAAAAGCCGTTCAGTACTCCGTGAAAGGCCTCTTGTTCTGCAGTCGTCGCGTACCACGGCTGCCTTGCTTTATCCGTGTCTCCCATCAAATGATGTGAAAATGTTGAGAGGAGTGACATCGCTTCTCTGGTCTATGAAGGCTGCTCTTTCTTCGCTTTCTCTGCTTGGTGAAGACAACAACAGCAGCAGCAATGGAAGAAGCAGAAGTGATAGAAACAATAGAATCACCGATTATCCTCTTTTTGCAGATGAAGATGGAAACACAGCCAGACTCGATTGTCTTCTGCCATCTTCTGCTTCCTCGAAGCACTTGGCAATGCTGACAAAAGCTAGCACAGGAAGATTGTTTGTTTCACCAGGCAAAGCAGAGGGACAGGCACATTCTCATTCGCAATCACAATCTAATTCACAATCACAGACACAGAATCGCGCACAGTCAACGATGTTCTCTCTGAAGAAGACGGAAGAGTCGTTCACCTCCTCAATGTTTGCGAGAGAAGTGACCAGCTGCAAGATTCAGCTTCTATGTGCGACTGTTCTTCCGTTTGACCCGTTTCTGTCGCGCGTGATGGAATTGATGGATGGGAAGCATGTGCAGTGTGCCACACAAATCATATGTTATTCGATATTCCTCTAAAAATTCCAGTTATCTTCTTCAGATGCAAACCTTTTTGTCTTCATCAAGTTCTTAGGCTTATTCTTTAAACACAGATTCATATGATCATTTGAAGAGAATCCCAAAAACACAATGCATAACAAAGCATTCCATCATCCGTTCAGCAGCTGACGTTGAAGACTCTCAGCTCAGTTGTTCCAATCAAAAGGCAGAGCCAGATCATCTTCGGTCCCTTTGCTCAAAAAATCTTTATCAACAGCAAGTACTTCTTCTTCTTCTTCCACAGAATCCTAATCTCCCATCCACATCTCCCACCCAAACAGCATCCGCTCCTTTTTCGCCACTGCCCCCAGACTTACTTCCCGCACATACGTATTCTTCCACCACCGCGTCTCGTTCTTGCTGAACCCCAACAGCTTCACCTCCACTTCCGTGCTCCCCGAGCTCTCCCCACATACATAAACTCTCATCACCCACAAAACTCCGAGCGCAAGCACACTGAAGTTGTTCATCCTGATACTGCTTAGCTGTTCAACTTCAGTCACTTCGCAGCTCAAAGATCCGCTGCCATAGCTCCGCCTCCCCTGCTTTCAGGCTCTCCAATATTCAATGGATTCACTCTCACAAACTTGCATGTCATTTGAACCACCTTATTCACTGTCTCAGAAAGCATATTCGCTTCATTCTGCAGCACGACGTAAGTATTACTAACCAGCAGCTCCAAGCCTGTGGCATGCAAAAGTTAAAACTCTTCTTCATCGCATGACTCTGTTTCCACCTCTGCCTCCAAACAATTAAACACTATACAACTGTCCTCCACATCCAGCGCCCCGCCTCCCACCAAAAACGCATTCTCTGCTCCATCTCCATGTAGGTTCGATACTATTCTCCTCAAATCACATATTTCGCCTTTTCTTTTTGCTTCAGCTCATTCAATATTCAGTTAATTAACTTCAATTTTCTGTCAATACAAAAAACATTTATAATTTGTTCTATATTTCAGCTTTTTATTAAGGTCGAGAGATAAAGGAAAGAAAATAAATAAGTGACAAACAAAATGATCGATTCAACAGATTCAAAACTGAAAAAATTTATTTCCATGAGATATTAAAGACGAAGAAGAGCATTGAGTGTTCTGTCTGAAATATTGTGGTGATGATCTCCAATTATTACACAGCAATTTGAAAATATTCTCTCATATTATGATTCACAGCAAGGAGATATTGTTATGCTGAAAACAATGTTAGGAAATATTGAATATGTTTCTCTGTTATTACTTTAATCTTAATAAAAATTGTAACCATTTTATTCAATGACTTCATCTTTCTCTTTTATAAGTGATAATTCTTGAAAAAACTTCATGCATTGAGACTTAATTCTATTGTGCCTTTCGAACATCATGTGATCAAATAAAACTCAAAAACTTGCCACAATCTCTCCACACCAATCAAAAAATGTGTTATCCCAAAGTGTTTTCGATGTTTTATTTATCAAATAAATATTGCACACTTCAATTCTTCTGAATCGAGTATCATTGCAAATGAAATCCACATCACTATCGCTTTCGCTTTCACTTTCATTGTCTTCTTCATTGTTCGCTGATTCTTTTGCATTTCTTGAATTATCTTCTTCAGATTGTGTTTTTTTTGGTAATGTCTATTAACAAACTATCCAACACTTCATCACACTGAGCAGTTTTTCTTGTCAAGTTGCAATTGACAAGATCCGCTTGATTGCTTTCATGTTGAAATTCGTCATCCTTTTCTTATTCTTCTGCTAGAATCAATCCAAACAAACATAGTTCATCAAAATAATCGATTTCGTATTGTTCTTCAAATTCTTTTGTTTTCTCTTGAGGATTCGAATCAAGAGTTGATATGTGATCATATGAATTTTGAAGTTTTGAGTTTGAGAACTCAATATTCAGAGCTTTTGTGCAATTTATTTCAACAGAAAGAAAAGTGATATTCCTATGAGCAACAATGTTGTTAAAAGAAAGAGCAAGTTCTTCTGTCAATGTTGAAACAGAAGAGCTATAACTTGGCTTCGAATTAACCGAACGTATTAAATAATTTGACTTCTATGAAAATAACAATGAGATCTGATTATTCAAAATTAGATCACATTCGTGATTAAAAATCAAAGAGTAGTCCTTACAATACATCAATCCACAAACAACACAATCTTTTGACATGGACACATCAAAAGTCTGTTCAAATCCTTTTTCGAAGTTCTACCATTAAACAAAGGAGCAAATGCAATAAACAATATACGATTAACGACGTCAAGAGTTGATTTGGAAATAACCAATTCTTTCTGCTTTGGATGAAAATAACATGTGATAAAATATTGCATTTCAAATAGATAAATTTCAAGAAAAAATAAATTAAATAATACAGTTTGTGTATTCACCGTATTCTTCTTTTTCGAGTTTGATCATCTTTCACTTGTGTATGTTTAACATCTCCACAGTTTCTTATTATTGCTCACACTATTTTGATTAAAATCAATAAAATACTGTTGTTTAAAATATAAAAAATTTAAAAACAATCCTCAAACGATTTCCGGATTATCCAATGAAAAGGCAAACACATGTGAGGCATCCATGATAAACAAATAAATAATAATTTCCAAATGCTTTCTTGACTTAAATTCCGACAGTGACCGGTAGTAACGAAAGTGCCGCGGTATTTACACCGCAAAAAAAGATCACGACTCAACCCAATGTTCATGAAAAAATTGAAAATGAACAGTTGAAAAATCGATTATAATAATAATAAATTCCAAAGTTATCAAAAATTAATTGTAAATAAAATTTAATAATTGCCTGTGTTGACTTTTTTTGTCAAAAAATAATACTTTTAATATGAGTGAAGTAATTTATTCCGTCACGTCACTTCACTCAAAAATGTTCACGTCAGAAGGCATGTGACGAAGATGTTTAGTAAATTTATGTTTAAAACACTTTGATACCAAAATAAGGTCTATTAATTAGAAAAAATAACGAACATTCAATTTCTTCTCTTCTCATTGAGAGAAAAACTTAATTTGTGGTTGTTGCTTTGCCCTTTGGACTTCTATCGAAAGAGCGGAAATCACATGTCTTGGATTCTCTTTTGGCTTGTGCCCTTGTGCGAATAATGAAAATGTCATTTTCTTCTTCTTGTCTGTTCTGTTCAACATTCAATTCATCTCTTGTTCTATCATCGTCTCCTAGAGTTTGCAACTTCTTTCCTTTTGTCCTTTTCCTCCTGACAGTCTTCGTTTTCACCTCTTCCACTAACTTCTCCATGGAAGCATCCACTTCTTCACTCTTTAATTCCTCTTCTGAAAGAGTTCTTTCATTGGCTTGTTCTCTTTTGCTTCATCTTCAACACTTGCTTTTGGACATTCTTCGTTCTCCTCGTCAGTAAACTTTTGTTCTTTCATTGTTCCAACAATAACTCGTGTTATTAACGATACAAAATTTATCCTGAAATAGTGCTAAACAAAAGTATTTATATTCTGTAAAACCCTTGCGTACTTGGCAAACTGTGAAGGAAGGATTCTTGCTATTGTTAATGGAGACAAGGTTGCTTCCTTAAAAGAGAACGGCTTGAATCCCTGAAAAACTCCTGTAAGCTTCATTGCCTTCGAAGCCAGCTTACGGATTCCGGATGCTGTTAGAGGTTAGAACGATGTGGAATTGTGCAAGTTTGTTGCTGTTCTGCTTATGTTTGACCAGGAAATACAACTCTTTTATTGTTGAAGCTGGTCATTTTTATGGGAGTTCCGGAAGAAAATGAACTACAATCTCTGATCGTGTTTGTAATGTCTTTAATGCTGCATCCAAATAGACACGCTCTTCTTCTTCCCGAGAGTCCTCCATGCTTATCCTCTCCAGTTTTGAAAATCTGCAACAGAGAAGAACATTGTCAACGTTATGAATTTCATTGTTCCTTCTTTGAAAGATAACAAATTGTTAGTGCCTAACTCAGTGTAGTATTTTAACAAAACATTCGGATTCATAATGTCAGGCGCAAGTTTCTTCATCGACTTGTCTGTTAAACGAAAGACACGAAACAGAATCCGAATGATTGCAATGTCTCCCCAAACGGTTTTAAAAACAAGAACTGAGTAAAAAAATTCAGCGGCTCTCACCATCTGTATAACTGAAACCTTGAATCCTCTATTCTTCATCGTTAAAAATACATCCGCACATTTGACGGTCCAGTCCGGTGAGTTGTCTGGAATATGTCCATGGGCACACTTCTTCCATTGGTCTGAAAAGTGCGGAAAATAGAATAAATATCCATCCCATGTTGTCCTTGCAATTCCAGCCTTGCACTCCTCTGCGAGCTCCAAGGGGATATTTCTTTCATGAAGCGCGTGCATCCACCAGGCTTCTCCTCTCTCCTTAATGGATTCAGCAGGATCACTTTCATTTTCCATGGATGGAAACAGGCTCCCGTTTTCTTCATCTATGTCCACTCTCGAAGAATCTTGGAGCTGTAATTCAATTCCAAGCTGTAATAATTGCTCGTTTGAAGAAGGATGTCCCAATTCTGAACCTTCCAGCTCGGTAGGAGTGTGATCGCTTGAACTTTCTCCATCTGAGCCTTTCGTATGACCTTCGGAATCAGAGGAATCGGAGTATGGACCAGAACAAACCCATAGCTCCACGGAACTGTCAATCCGTCTTTGTCAATAGGACTGCCCATACCGCACCATCTTTTCACTTTGTGATTATGTGTCAAAGCAAAAGCATCGAAAGTCGGTCTCACTTTCCATCGAGCAAGTATTTGTCTGAGTAAATTGTCTCCGATCTCGTTGTTCCATTCCCTTTCCAGCCGAGATAGTTAATCTGATATGTGATTCTTCCTTCCTGGAAGATGTTGTGCTCTCATTCACAAATTCCTCGCTTCTGTCCAGTTCCTTATCTTGTGAAAAACTGGTCGAAGATTCTTACTCGCGTTACAACGATTCACATTGAAAACTACTGAACTGTTGTCTGATCGGAGTTGCAGATGGGATATTTTGTTGTGCTAAATTGTCTGTGAAAAATGAAGAAGGGAAACAAAACAGCTGACAGTTCACTGAAGTTGGACGAATGGCGATGGTCATAATTGGAGAACCTGACATGCCAGTCCAAAAGATTGTTGTTCATTCTGAAAGTTTCACCCCATGCTCGTTCGGCTGCATCTGTTGTCAGAACAGCTTGAGGAATGAAAACGAGAACAAATTCCCGATTTCTGGTTTATCTCAATATCCTCCTCCATTCTCTGATCTCCTTGAGGACTGATGAATTCATCCTCATCATCTTCTTCCATCCGATCGCTCTGACACTCTTTTGGAGTTAGTGATGCAAAGTTACGAGATGGAGGGATGCGTCTGGAATGATAAAACGAGCTGTGTTATACTTCCCAATAGCTGACGCCCAGTCTTTCACACGAATCTGTTTGGCTTTTATGAATATTTTTTCCCAACGTCTCAGCAGCTCTTGGAGAGAAGAACGCTTTTCCTCAATCAATTGTACTGTAAATTTTTTTGTGTTCTAAAGGAACCTCAAGAACACAAACTTCTGTGTTGGTTTCGGATGACATTTCTCTTTGTTGATGAGCAATCCCAGTCTATTTTAAAACAGAGTCACTTCTTCTGTAATTTTCTTCAGAAAGCTTCAGTCTTGGTGCAACAGAATAAGATCGTCCAAGTGAGAATCCACTCTGACTTTCCATTTTTCCTTTATCGCTGCTGTCACTTTCCTCATTATCTTTGTGAAAAACCGAGGTGTGTCTGTTAACCCGAAAAGAATTCCTTCGAAAACATAGTCTTGTTCTTCGAACTGAAAAGAAAGAAACGGCTTCAGGTCTTCGGATGTTGGTTTTTAGTGAAACGACTGGGAAAGATCCAACGTTAACGCAAAGTCCCTCTTTTCTTTCAAACGTTCCACATTCCGTTCGTTTTAACATTTGAAATGCCACTTTTTCATTGCAGCATTCAAATAACTGCAATCCAGGATTTGGCGCCATGTGCATGACTTCTTCATGAAAAGAAAAACATTCTGACAAAAATGACCTGTTCTGGAGGTATTGCGCTGACGATGATTGTCTCCAGCTGTTCTTTTAACACGTTTCTGATATCCAATAGTTGTTCCATGCTCATATCCGTTGTTCCGTCCTCCCATGATTTCTTCCTCAGTGCTTCCTTTGTTTTTTTGTTTGTTCATGCATCATGTGCACGCAGTCTTTTAAAGCTTCTTATTTTGATCTTGTCCCATTCCTCCAAAAACTGCTCTGTCCTGCTTCCAATCCTCTATTAGGTTTCCATCAATATTTCATGTCTCCCTCGGAACGTCTTGAAGCATCCATCTTCCAAGTTTCTCCTGCTCTTCTCTGGGAGTTACTGAAGCAATACTGACTGCCTGACGTCCGGGGCCACCTCCGAAAAAACTGTCTTTCGCAGAAACTTCTTGACAGCTCCTCTCGATGTGTTGCACTGTGATAATTATCTGTTTTTCTTTCCAATTTTCTTTCAAATGCGACTCTTTGAATTTGTTTCAATACCATTCTTGTCTCTTCCAGTATATCCCGATGTCTCTTTGTTAGCAGTCCTCAAGTGACTTCGCCCTCCATTTTTCTTGCTGCTGAAAAACCAAATTATCCATGAATTCGTTCTCTTCTTGCCTCCTGCATTGCTTGTGCTCCCAGAATCAACGCTTCTCTTGCAACTTCCTCAGCAGAATTGGCCTTCCTCATTATATTCTGAATCGATCATAAAATGGCTATGAAGGCACGGAACAGATATCTCTCATCTTGTTCCCTGGCTTTATCCAATGTATCTCTATACAAATATTCAGTTCAAACATCTGCTAAAGGAGATGCTTGTAATACCGGGCTGAAATCCTGTTCATTGTAACATGTTGCAATATCTTCCACAATTGACTTCGGAATTCTGACATCAAACAGAGAGATTGTCTGCTCAGCATCAAAAACGGATTTATATAACACAACGATTGCTTGAGAATTTGATTCATCTGTCAAGCTGGGGAAAGGGAGTAGTTCTGATCCTTCCTGTGCAAAAAAACTCGAAGAAACTGTTGGAATCTATGCACTTCTTCCTAGGGAACTCGTTAGCACACTCATCTGCCCACAAGTTCCAGTTGAAGATGAAAGCACAGCTTGCAATGGAGTTTGTGGGGTGAATATCATTTTTGATCACAGAAGTGACATGTCACATTAAGTGACATCTCTCAATATGAAGAGAAGAATTTGAATAAAGGTTTATTTGTCAAATAAAATTTAACACATTTAAAATTTATTGATAAAAGTTATTTTATGAAAATTACGAGAAAAAATTGTTTAAAAATATGAAAAGATATCCGAAAATTTCTGCTTTTGTTCCTTTAAAAGCTCACAACTATTATGACCTCATCTTTCTCATCACCTATCCTTTTTTTGTATTGCATAAAGTGCTTGACGAACATTCCATTCAACTTTTTTTCTGAATCTTCTTATCTGTGCTATTTCTACCTCTTCGCAAATCACTTTGAAAGCTGGACAGATATGTGACTTTGTTCCTTTGAATACTTCAATATCTTTGCTTGGTTCAGTTTCAATTCTGATTGAGGATGCAAGGGTGACTTTGGAAAGTGGAGATGATGGTTTTCTTGCTGACAACAATCAGCTTTTGGAGGGTTGTTCTATGCGAGTTCGAAACACTGGGCGAAGTGTCGATCGCAATGTTTTCTCAGATCGAGTGCACCGGAAGCAGCAGCGTGGTGGAGTGCAGTGTGTGTATGATTGGGGGTAAGGAGAAGGGGAGCGGAGACGGGGGATGTGTAAAAATCGCAGCGAGTCCAGAGGAGGCTAGCGAGGCCAGACACAGACCCATGGCTTGGGTTACGGTGTGTTCTTGGGGGAGGCTGATGTCTCCAGGCAGTTTGCCCTCGAGCACGTGGTGTTGGCTGTGGTTGATACAGCCCATTTCAACTGGAACATGCCCAGCGCCGATATCAGTTCGCTCGACGAGCTCAGCGGATTCGAGCTGCTCCCTGCCCGACCATCCCTCGCGCCCTTTCCCTCAGACTCACTCCACCTCCCTCTCTCATTTTCAACCTCCACTTCACCTCCCACTCCTCCCACCAGCCCCAACCTCGATGTCGACCTCCTCCCCTTCATCACATCCTACCGCGCCTACTAAATGTTCATCGATCAGGACACCGGCTTTTCTGCTCGCCAGGTCAGCTACCTGCTTTACCCCTGCGACTTCATCTCCATAACTGTGTTATACATCAACCGCTCAATAGAAAAATACCTCTGGATCAGCCCACTCTTCCCTCTTCTTCCTCCTCGACGGATAACTAGCTGTGTACTCCTTCCTCTTTTCCGCGGTTTACCAGCTCGTCCACCTCAACTCCACCCACCTTTGTTCTTGCCGAGGAACCCTTTGCCTCTCCAATATGTATGTCCATTCCCTCCCCCATCACCTGCCCTGCTCATCATGCTCTCGCTGCTTCCTCCCTCTTCTTCTCCGACGCCAACTTCTCCGCCCTCAATGTTGCCTCGCCTGTGCTCCTGTTCGACGATTACATCAGAAACTTTATTGAGCATCACATCACCATGGATCTCTCCGTTGGAGGTTTCAGCGTTGTTATTCTCATCTCACTGTGTTTAATCAGTCAATAAGCTTCTTCACTATGATGCATTCCATCTTCACTGCCATCTCGCAAACTGCACCATCTCCCAGAGAGGAGCTCCCTCTGCTCTTGGGCTTGCAACCTTGTTCTCCCATTGCTCTTCAGTCACGCTCGATGCCTGCTCAATTAATGGAGGTGCTCCCCAGCCATCACAAACTTCCGCCAGCAACTCCTTATACGGCTGCAGCAACAGCGCAGAGTGACCATTGAGCCAGATGCATCAGATGTTCAATATGGACAAGAGGCACAAGAGAGTGTCTGCGAATGGAATACCTCTCTCATCCACTGCCAGAGCATCACCACTGTCCTCAAAGACACAAACATCTCTGGCGCACAGCTGGGCGCATTCTTTGCAGCTGCCAGCAGCATCCGTGTCGACCGCTACGGGTTCGCCAACAACAGCCCCTCCATGCCCTCCCTCTGGCCTGGCGACGCTTTCCTCCCTGTCTCCTCCTTGTGGCTCCTCAACCGCAGATGCACCCTCCACGGCATCCCCTCTCACAACTCTTCTCTGCTTTTCATTTCTGAGCTTGACTGCGTGCAAGCCAACCACACACCTGACACCATGGCTCTCACGTTCAGCGGATTGCTCCTCGCTCCCTGCAATCTGTCGTTAGCTGTTG
Organism: Monocercomonoides exilis; assembly: GCF_001643675.1. Classification (NCBI taxonomy): domain Eukaryota; phylum Preaxostyla; order Oxymonadida; family Polymastigidae; genus Monocercomonoides; species Monocercomonoides exilis. Next base: position 26,872 of record NW_027150580.1, read on the forward strand.
GAAAGAGAAACAGCGAAGAAAAGAAGGTTGATAGGAACAAGTCTAATGCAAATGGATCATTGTCAGAAGGAGAATCTTAAGGAAGAGTGGAAAAAGATTTCATCAGCAGCTGTGGAAGTGGATAGAAGTGAGTGAATGCATATTATTTGGAAAGATAAAATAATCTTCATCAATACTTTTATTCATTCAACTCAATCTTTCCTCATTAATCTATTAAAATTATAACATATTGCAAAACTTCTTTTATAAGCTGCTCTTTCCTCATTTTCAAATTTCACTTCCCTTTTTTCATGAAAATCATCCTTCCTCTGAAACTGTTCTTTTCAACAGCTGAATGTCAGGTATGCACGAAATAAGCTGCATCTTCACCTTCTTCATTATTAGTTCTTTTCACATTCTCCTTTTTCGTCGCTTCTGTCGAATCTTCTTCTTTGTCGTGCGATCTCCAATTCTTTTTGTATCCTGAATGCGAAAAAAGAATCATTTTGAAAATCAAAAATAATAATAACAAACCTCTCGAGAATGTTTGAAATCCATCTTCAGTGTTTTCCCTTCCAAACTTTAAACGTTCATCATTTTGGCGCTTCCCTATCGTATTCAATCGTTTTTCACAAGCAGATTCTTCAATAACCCTCTTTTTGGAGGTCTTTTCTTATGCCTGGTTTTCTCAATCAACCACGCTGCTTTATTGATCTCTTTTCCTTTTTTTAAAACTTTGATAATAATCATTTCTCTTCTTGCATCTTGGAATCTCTGTCAATTTTTCATTCCCAACGCTGTCTTTGGTTTTTTTACATAATTTCTCCACAAAGTATTTCACTCATAACATGTTTGTTCCTCTCTTCCTACTCTTTCTCTCTCTCTCTTCTTCCCCTTCTTCTTCCTCTCATTCATTCGTTCAGGTGTGATGCAACTGAAGGCTCCCTCAACCCGTATGCCCTGACACTCACAGTCGGACTGAACTATTGTCGTTCCCAAATGATGAACTTTGATGATTCATCAGTTATTGAAAACTTGTTGACTGAATGGAAACAATAGAAATCAAATGGTATTTTTCTGGAACTGTGTTTGCAGCATGTGGGAGAAGAGTGATGTAGGCAGTTGGGGTTCAAATGAAGGAAAAAGATATGAGGAGTCATTTGGGATGATTGAAGAATGCATGAATGAATCAAACGTGATTGAATGCTGCGAGTGGAGCAGTGTATCCTCCTGTATGATATTCTTTCAGTGGGAGAAGGATATCAAAGAAGAAGAAGAATGTTGTTATAAACTTAAAGAATGAACAAGATCTGCCAGAATAAACACATTGAAAGCTTGTGGAAGCTCTGGTTGTGCTTGTGATGTTGCACAAAGAAGATGAACCATCCATTGAGAATATCAGTGGCAAGAGATCTTTTCTGTGGAAGCTGATGATAATAAAGAGGACAAGTGGTGCAGGAGAGAGGAAGAGGAGAAGGAGATCTGGAGGGTGATGGAGAAGAAATAAATTCAAAAGATAATTGGCGGTGAAGTAGAAGAGGAGGGGGTCTTTTGTTTGAAATATGAAAGGTTGTTTTCTTTGAATGAAGGGCGCTTGACTGATTCGAACAATGCGGAAATGAAGCAATATGTGGATAGTTGATCTGAGAAAGAAGAAGATGAAGAAGGCGATGGGGATGAAGAAAATATGCTTTGAGAGGTAGCCAAGGTGCGTGGAGAGGTGGCAGTCAGTTGCATTGCAGGGACAACAAAGGCAACAGCAAGGGAAAGGAAGATGAATTTTTTAGTTCAGTCTTTTTCATCAGCTCTGACTCCAATGACGACAGAAATGTATTGAAGTGTTCGTGGAAGAATCAGCTTCTCATTCTCAAAAGAAGAAGATGAATGAAATAAAACGTGAAAAGTTATGGCTCATATCTTTTTGTATCAATTGTTGAAAAATATAAAATGAGAGTTTGAATTAGTTAATAAAAAAACAAGAAATATGATAAAAACAATGAAAACAATTTGATAAAAATTTGACAAACTTTATCCAGTCAAAAATTGCACCTTTATCTCTTCTTGATCAGAACATATTGGTTATTGATTGCTCCAGTCCAATCAGACTGGAAAGATAAAGCGTCTCAATGATTTTTCTTCCAAAGTTGTTCAGTGAGCGATGAGCTGCAGATTGTTAATTAGCACATTCACAAAATGACCGTCGAAATCAATACATAAGTCCCTATCAAGAATATCTGTTCACAGGAAAATGAGGAAAATAAAAGCAAATAGTTCAATATTTGAAAAAGAATATGAAATAATAATAAAAATAAATTATTTATTATAAATTGATAATATTTGTTTGTTTAATAAAAAGAAAATCAACACAAACATTTATTCCAATCTTCTCCATCACCAACATTGATCCACCTGAAATTCTGTTCTTTTCTCTCGCTGAGTTAAGAATCTTCTCCGCCTCCTTCACCATCTCAACTTTCCTGACTTATCTCTTCTTCGAGAAATCTGGTAACATTGAATGGAAAAACTCAATTTCCACAATAATTGCTGTATTCACTTGCTGTTCTTGCAAGGCTTGCTGCTCTGGGTGCATTCAACTTTGCCTCTTCTCCAAACTCCTTCTCATGTGATATGAATTGTGTCTTCTTTTCAATCGTTATCCTCTTTGACCGTATGATATTTTTCTTCTCCAGCGTATCTGCCCCATTCGACACAAACAGCTAAGAATCCAACGCAGACCGATTAATCCTGAAATGTTTTTATTTCCTCCTCTTCCATATCTGCTCCGTAACTCCCATATAACATTTTTTGCTCCACATGAACTGCTGGTGCGTCTTCACTCCATCCATCTCCTTTAAACACTCACGCTTTCTGCTACCGCTTTAAATAGAACTTTCTTCAAACTTCATCTCTCCTCGTCGTGTCAAGAATTATCTTGCTCATCTTCATTTTTCTTATCAAAGATTTTTTTTTCCAGAATTCGTTTCAGATCCATTCTCTTCTTCAGTTTCAAACTTCATTCTATGTGTATATTCATCTTTCTTGTACTGTCTGTGGAGCTTTTCCAGTACTTTATATAGTTCTTTTCTTGACTTTTCAATCTTTCACACGGTGCTTTTGTTCTGTGACATTTCATATTTCCGATACACTTTCTATTAAAGAAAAACATTGATAATTTGATAATAATTTCACAGAATGCATTCAAAGCAGCAAAAAAATTAATTTTTGAGAATTTTGTGAATAATTAATAAAAACAAACTTTGTCAAAAATAAAAAACAATTATAAAAGTCACATTGAATAGTCTTTCTGTTTGTTTCATCAAAAATTGTCGATGAGTCAAATAGAAAGACTGGTTTCCAAACAAATAAGTCAAAAATCTTATATTTGTGAAAAATAACAACGATTTATTCCAAACCTTTTATGCCGTTTTGTCATTATAAGTCAAACGTTCTCACATGTTTAATATATCGAATAACTGTAAAATAATGAGAAAAATCTTCGAAGACAGTGCATGGGAAACAATTCATTTCACACAACACTTCATCCCAAATAAAAAATATGTAAAAAAACAAATTATTACCAACTTTTTCCACAAATAGATTTTCAAAAAAAGCATCAGACATGTTTATTATCGTTATTTATTCACATTGAGCAAAATAGATCATGGTATTCTTAATGGCGCCATTAATAATAATTTGTATTTTTAATGATCAAAAATTTCAAAAATGAATGACAATTTTTTATTTTTGTTTCATTTAATTTGTGAATATAATTGCTTTATTAATGCAAATAAGTCATCAGAAATTATTTTTGAATTTTTTGTTGTTTGAATAAAGGTGAAAATGTGTTTTTTTTTTATTTTTTATTGAATTTTCATGTCAAAGGAGAAAATTATCTTTGAAAAATATAAAACTCAAAAATGTTTTGTTAATGAAAGAACATGTTTCTTATTATTGTTCTATTCAATATATAACTGTTTTGATATCAATATCTTCATTGTTGAGTAACTACAACGGTTGATGAATATTCAGTGATGAGAAAAACATAAAGAAAAATTCATTGCTAATAAGATAACAATCTTAAAACAAAATGACACACAAATAACAATAGCACTTCAATGTATTAATCATCTGAAATATAGAAAGCATCATATAAGTTTCTTTTTTTGTTGCATCACTCTCAAAGGAATATATTTTAACTATATCATCATTAAAACATTTCCCGACAGTCAATTCAATTTCAATTCATATGAACAATAAAAAAATCAATAAAAAGTATATTTCAACACATACATGGTGTCATAGGCAATTCAAAACAAAAAAAATAAAAAAACTTTAGGTACAAAAACAAACTTGTCTAATTTCCCTCTGTTTTCCATCCACTCTTCATTTTCTGATAGTTCTCTAACTTTGACTCAAAAGATCAAATCCAAAAAAGAAAAAAGACAGACACAATGATTAAACATCACTTCACACTCTCAAGAACTATCCCTTCCAAAAACCTCACCCAAAGATCTTTGAATTCCCTCACAACTCTCTCTATTAATGAATCTCTATAAATACAAATATAAACGGGACAATAACAAAGAAATAAATAGGGACATTATAGGGACAAAAAGCACAAGAAAACAATCGGATTCTAACTGTTGTGCACCTGGGAGGCTGTTCGTCGTATCCAGGTCCGGATAAAGCAGCCCGAAGGCTGCAATATCTAATACGAACAGTCATGTCCAGCACCCTTGCGATAGAGTGCCAGCTAAGCACACACAACAACTAGTTTCTTAATAGGGGACACCAATAGAACAATTTTGAGATTCATTAATAGAAGAAGAGTCAAGAAGAAGCTCAAATCTCCTTGAAAGAAGATCTTGAGAAGATTGAGAAAGAAGAGAAGAGTTGGATGATGTGATATCAGAGTGAAATGACTTTCTTGAACGTTGAACCTTTTCTTTCATTGTCGAAGATTCGAGTGCAACCAGAGAGCGTTGAGGAAGATATCCAACAGCTGAAGCACAGACAAATGAGCCTTTGCGCTCAAAATATAAGTAGTCCTTCATGTGTGGGACTGACAATGACTGCCATGAGATATGTTGAGAAGGTACATATTCTTCAAAGTTCCTCTCATGCTCAAAACAATTAACAGATGTTGAAGATGGTGAAGAGTTTGATGATGATGTTGAGAAAATGTTTGATTGTGAAGTTGAAGAAGCTGATGTCGAAGTGTTCATATTGTTTTCGAAGAAGTTGATCAAATCATGAAGGGTGGTGATGTGTTCAGTCGAAAGATTGTTGTCGATTGCATTCACTAACGTACCAAATTCACTATCACAGATATTTTTTCCATGATGCTCAGCGAAGAAATTGAGTTGTGTATTTTTCATTTTTTGGAGTTTTGATTGTTTTGAAAGGATGAAGTGAAGAAGGAAGCGATTACGGTTGTGTGGACCTGAATCGCAGAAGAACTTAAAAGTGTGAGTGTCTGTGAAGAAGTGTCTTTTGATCACAGATTCCAGACACTCAATAACAAATCTGTGATCATTTGAAAGGCAGTCGGAGAAGAAGTTGAAAGTTCGTTTGACAAGTTGATTGTTTATTTTTTGAAGGGAGATGATTGTGAATTGAGAAACCTGTTGATAATTAAAGAATTCTTGTTGAAGTTGGTTCTTTCGGATTGGCAGTTTCCATTTTTCTTTAAAGTCGAAGACGAAGACTGCTTCTCCCTCTTTCATATTATCAACAGTTGATTGATAATGTTTTCGTTGCATTTCTGCAACAAGACGATGTTGTCGAAGTAGTTTGAGTGTATGAAACTCAGCAGAAGAAAGTCCATTTTTGTTTTGAGATGACTAATTTGTTTTCCAGATAGTTGAGTTTCTCGCACATTCCACAAAGATCTGTTCTCCTTTTTGCTTTGGAGAAGTTGGTTGTGAGTTTGTTGAAATGGGAAAGAGAAACTTTGATGTTTGTTTCTTCTGAAAACTCTTTCCATAATTTAGTCTTGGGCTTGAAGGTTAATTTCTTTTCGTTGGGAGAAAAGATGCCCGTTTTCTTTCTTCTTTCTTTTAGTGCTTCCAATCCATAACTTGTTGAAATCGAAGAAGAGAGTGGAGGAATGGAAGTTGAACGATGAGGAGGTGTGATGAATGAAGATGACGTAGTAGTGGTTGTTGTTGAAGTTAGTGTTGTTGTTGACGATGATGATAAGTTATTTGAAGTGTTCAAATTTGATGTTTCTGAAGAAGAAGAAGAACCACCAAATTGAATAGTAGATAGTGTTGGTTTTGTTATTTCTTTTGTGTAAAATGAAAGGGAAGGAGTGAAACCTTGTGAGTGAAGATTATTCCATGAAGAACTCCATTTGTCACTATCGAATTCAGAAACACTTTCATCATTGCAAATACTCCAAAAACTATTGATTCCACTTTTTCTTTTCACAATTGCGATGTAATGTCCGTTTTGTTGATCCAGACGTTTGAATAGTATTTGCCCAACAAGATAATAAATGATCGTTTCCTTATTACTCTCTTGAAGGTGTTGAAGACTTTCTGTTGAAAACACTTTGCAGAAAGTGCGCTGGTTAACGCGATCTGTTTCCATCAGTTATGTTCTTGAAGGAGCAGAACTAGCAGCATCAGTGCATTCATGACAGAGGGCTAGCACATCTGGAAATGCAGCCATTTCCTCCCATCGAGCAGCACAGCATTTTTCCTTGCATTCATTGCAATAAACACAATTCTTTCCATCCAAAACTTCAGTTGCAAAGAGAGAAGATAGTCCATTATGAGTCGAGGAAGAATTGATAACGACATTGTGACAAATTTCATTGAAGTGTGATATGATTTTTTGGCATTTTTGGCATTTGAAATGAGTGAAAAAAACAGGATTGAAGGTGTCCTTATTTATCAACTCATTTTTTTGAAGAAGTCGGTGAAGATTGTCAAATGCCTCTGTAACATTTCACTGTTGCCTTTTGCCGTGGTCTCAGAAATCTTCCCATTTGTCAATAAGAGATGGTGTACATGAACGCACTGACGTTCCATCTTTAGCCAATTGATGACAAACACTTTCAACACGCGAAGATGTGCTCTTCAAAGTTGTTTGTTTTTTGATTAAAGATGGTTTTTGTATTGCTAAAGAAGAGAAGCCAAATAGCATGTGTTGCCAAAGTTTGGCAATCCTTTTGCTATTTGTGATGATTTATTTGTAGAATTGTATGAATTTGAAGAAGATTGAGAATGAGAATGATTTTTTATTGAATTTTCTTTTGCATTCTTTTTTGAAATATTTTTTGAAGAATTATTTTGAATAGATATTTCATTTTTTGAAGATTGAATGCTTTGTTGTTGAAGTGTTGAAGTTTCATTGTTTTTTGAAAATGAAGAAAAGAGGGTTTGAAATGCTTGAGGTGGAATTAATGTGGGTGAAGTGGCATAATCGACTTATTGGTCGCTCACAAACACATTATCATTTTGTAATGATGAAATATTTATTTCATCCTTTAATTTTTTTGTTATTGAAATTTGTGAAGAAGAAGTTTTTGATTTGAATATTTTGTGAATGGGAATTAATGATGGATAAGAGTGTCGTTTGTGATTTGTATTTTTATTTAGATTATTTGTAAAACCCCTTTCTCTCCTAATTGGAGTATTGATTGGAGCATCAAAAGCTTGAGATGGAGAAGAATTTGTTGAAGAAGAATTTTTTTCTGAAATGGAATTTGAATTTCCATTTTGTTGAGTTGGTGTTGAAGATGAAGAAGATTGTTTTTTCTTTGAAGAAGAGTTTTCTGTGATTATTTCTTCTTCCCAAGCTGCTTCATCAATAAATCTTGCATAATCCGGTTCTGCTCGCTGCTTTTTCTTTGCTGACTGAAGCGAAGTTGAGGCTTCAGTCGAATGGGCTAACATCCAGTTGTTGCTCTTTTCCCAGTCCTGTTCATTTAATCCTTAGAAAACAATGAAAATAAATAAAAAAAAATATTTGATAAATACAAACCACTTTTGCAAGACGGAAGGAAAGGTTTCTGAGGCGTAATGATTAATCCTTGGTTTTTTTTAGCGTTTGCTTCGCGTAAATAAATTTTCCCTCTGTGACATCATATCCGTAGTCCTGTAAATCGGATAATGATGTGATGCGGGAAAGCGCTTGTAGCATTGTCGTCTGAGTATGCAACGGAGCGTTGTTGTACACCACAGACAGGTCTACCAGTAGCTTTGTGTGATATTTTGTTTTAAAAAAAAATAAATAATAAACAAATAATAAAGAAAAAAAAATCGAGAGAAAAAAATAATATTTTTAACACAATACAAAAAAATAAAAAACCAAACCATTCAAAGACTTCAGTAAATCATCAATTACTGAAGATGATTGCCTGTAAGTGTAAAACAAATAGGCAAGCAACGAATCCACGTCATTTCCGCCAATGCGCTTGATTTCTTTCCACAAAACATTGCATCGAGAATTTAATGTCGATTCGCGTTTTGAAAACGACATTTTTCTCAAATAAATGTTTTCTTACGGTGAATCACAATAATTCTGAAAAATTAATTTTTGATTTTAAAAAATAGGCATTATTATTTTTTCATTATTTGACTATTTCCAAAATTGTTTTAGAAATTTTTTTAACGTGATTGGAATATGGAAATAATTTTTTTTAAAATTTCTTATCAGAAAAAAATTTGAAAAAATTCAGAATTCTTAAATTGAAGGTTTATTGAAAATTTGTCGCATAAATGTATATGTTTTTTGAAAAATATTATTCTCATATAAAAATATTAAAAAATTGCATTTAATATCATTCTTCAATGAAAAAACAATCAGATCCATAATTCGAATTTCCAAGGGGTCAAAAAGATCAAAAAAATAAGCGTTAAAGGGCGAAAATTGCAGGTAGAAGAATACAGTTTTTTGGCTATAGATGAAGTTAAAATGGTGAAGACAATCATTTTATGCAAAAAAAACACCCCTGAGGATTCTGTCATTTTGTGATCGCCATTGTTTGGACAAAGAAAAAGAGCTGATCCTCTTCAAATACAACGTTTTAAAAATCAAAAAATACATTTTACTAATTCTTTTCACGTATATAACAATTAGACAAACAATTAAAATTTTTCTGATAATTGTTTTTTTTTTCAATAAATACTCAAAATTTCAAAAAGATATGGTTCTGATTGAAGCTGGAGTTTTGTTTCTTTCATTTTTTTAAAACCACTCACTTTTCCAACTTTTTACCAGTTTGCTAATACTTTTTATAATTTAATGTTTGTACTAATGCTATTATTTCTCAAATATATTTTTAATTTACGGCTTTATTTAAAAAATATGTCAAAATACATTCAAAATCTTTATATTTCATGTTTGTTTGTTCAATAGTATCTAATAGTTATACTGTTGGCCTGCATTTATCTTGTGTTACAACTTCAATTTGATAAGATTTTTTTTATTGGGGAATTCTTAAGATTCTGCTTTCAACCGAACCTATTTTCTGGCGCTGATTGAGTTCACTCTGTTGCTCGTGCGCCAACAAGAAGAATGAAGTATCATTCATTCATTCATCTTCTTGGCGAGTTGCAGCTATTATTGAAGAAGTGACATATTTTTTATGTGAAAGTGCTTTCACAGCGCTAAGTTACAAACGCAATGAGACGAGGAATTCAATTGTTTGTTGGCGGAAGACAGCTGCGAAAGAGCAAGAAAAGCAAAAGAATGCTCATGTTTTATGCAGGACAAGGGAGATTTGTTTTGCAGAAACAGAACTGCAGAGAAAGGAAACGAACGAGAACAAAAGATGGAGGTAAGATAAAGGAATGAGAACCAAGAGAGGTAGAATGGAAAATTAGAAAGGTTATTTTGTTCAATCTATTTAATTCAATCTTCTTTTTTTTTTTCAATTTTGAACTTAATAATTATAATTTCAAGATCCTTGCATGATTTTTTATTATTTTTTCTCTGATTCAGATACAGATAACATTAAAACATGGCTTATTTTGATGAAGCAGACGCGTCTGTTGAATATGCTAGTCTCAGCATTGCGAGCAGAAAACAGATGGTGCGGCGTTGGTGTGCGTCCATTTGGTTGGTGATGGGCTGTAGCACGGAGTTCCGAGAGTTTACAGTCGAAGTACAAAATGCAGGAGTTGATTGGGCTGTTTGAGCAGAAGATGCAGGAGCAGCGGCAGAACCTGACGCGGATGCGGGAGTTTGATAAGCTACGAAAGACAGTGCGGACAACTGGGGCAGCAGAAGCGGTGTCGCCGACGCTGCTACTGTTGAAGCCACGAGAGGAGATCTTAAAGGAATCGGAGCTTTCGTGCGTGACTACTGTGCAGAAGAAGATAATCGTCTGGGAAGATAACAAAGTGTTAGTAAAGCTGATTGAGTGCAAGAAGTGTGAGCCTTGTGAAGTTGTGTTAAAGATACGGGAGACATGACGGGAGCTGAACTGAAAGATGGGAGATAAGAATGTGAAGAGGATGGAGGTGGAGATGAGCAAGAAGATGCTTGCGAGTCAGCAGATGGAAGAGAGAAAGTGGAAGAGAGAGAAGAAAAAGAAGCTGAAATGAAGAATGTGGAAAGGAGATATTGGGATTTTCCGAAAGAAAATGAGAAGATATCAGAGACGGAAGGAAGAGTAAAGAATGAGAGAGATGGTGACATGTGGAGTTTGGAGATCATTTCTGCGTGAAGGCAGTGGGAAGGAGGTTATTGCCTGCAACAGCGAGAAGTTAAATAGAAAAGACATCTCGGTATTCAAAGAGTGACAGTGTTGTTATAAGTTTTTCAGCAGAAGATGGAGGAGCTGATTGAACAAAGTGATTCCGCTCAGCTGGACACTCGACTCGGAGCTTGGACTTCGATATGAGGAAGATCATTAGGCTTTGTCTTCTCCATTCGTTTCCTATGTTTTCTATTGGATTTCTATCTTTTTTTCTGAGTGTCTTCACCATCATCAGCAGCAGCAGCTTCAGAAGTGCCTTCTCCTCCTATTAACTCGCAGATGTTGTCGGCTCTTTGGACAAGAGGTGCAATTCAGAACGGAGGAGGTGTTCAAACGGCGTGAAGTTTACTGTGGCAAATGAGTTTACAATCGTTTTGAAGCCAGTTTCCTCATTCTACGAGGAAGACACACTGCGTTGCATGGAAGACTATCTGACAGATGCTGTGGTGAAGATTGTTGAAGAACAGAATGTGACGTGTTTAAATACAGAAAGCTAGGTCTATTCAGAATAACAGCTGATTTTGAGGAGAATGGAATTGACAGCATGAAGTTTCAGAATCTGAAGCCAGAGAAGAAGTCGTGGATGAAGAAGCTCGTAAAGAAGATGGTGGCTCAAGAAGACAGAGAGCAGACGAAGGAGACGCGCGAGCAGAGGCTGGTATGTTGCAAGATGGGATTGGAACAAACAGAGAAGTGGAAGATGCGAAGGATAAAGAGTTGAGGAAGAGCTTCATCACAAATTAGAATGAGCAGCTAGACGAGGGGAGCATATCTTGAAGAAGGCTGAATAATTTCTTTACTCTGGAGAAAAGAGGAAATAAATATACGAGTAATCGATTGAGTCAATGTATGATAAAAGGAAGAAAAAGAAAAGAAGAGACAAAGGCGAAGGAGGATGGGAATATGGCTTGGCATCAGAGGGATTGGCATAAAAATTGGCATCATGGGCGAAACGTGAACAATTTTGAGAGCCACGAAAGTTACACAACAACAGAAGCAGCAAATACAGATGAAACAGATGGATCTTTCTTCTTGTACAGTCTCAAAACATATTCAGCTGAAGTTGGTTCAATTTTAGAACGAAAAAGACGAAATTAACAATATCTGATATTATGATCGCTGCTGAAAAAGAAGAAGAAGAAAGAGGAACAAGGGATGCAAGAGTTGGGATGGGAAAAAGAGGAAGGTGCGTCAGCAGCGTTCGTTATACAGAGGAAGTTTGATGGGAGAAACGGAGCAGATTCCGAAGAGAATAAGATAAACATTTTCCAATAATAACCACCTGCTGAGAACACTTAGCATTTTTACTGCGATATGTCTTCTCTTTTGCTTACCACACAGCCTTCGTCCGATCCTCAGCACGTTATGAATTTGTTCCAGAAACAGCAGCAGCAAGAGCAGGAGCAGACGAAGAAGATTCCGTTTGTGTATATTGAGCGCTCATTGTTTATTTCATGTGCGGAGTTGGATGTGCACACGAACCTGTTATATGCTCTGAATAAGAACTCGATTTGGAATAGCGGGTCGTGTGCAACGGATGAGAAATTTGATGCGAATGACCAGCTCTTCCTGTTTACAGGCACCATTGCAAAGATCTCTTGCAAGCACAGCTTTCTGCGCTGCCTGGACAGACACAATGGAAGAGATTTTGGAAAGCTTTATGGTGTTGGAATTTTGCGACAACACAGAGCAGATAGTAAAGAATGTGATGGAAGCTGCAGAGATGAATGAAATGAATTCCTTTGGAGATTAAGGAGCGATGGAGTGAGTATGTGGAATGAGAATGTTAAAGAAACAATATTGGAGAATTTTGGACGAAGAACAAAGAGGATGGAGATAAGTCAATTAGTGATAAGATCTGGAGAAGAGAGAGAAATAGAAGAATTTGTATCAACTGTTGTTCTTGGCAACATTCACTTTTCCACAATTCCATCCAGTTTCTCTATCACGAGACTGGAATGATGATTTTGTGATGTTAAAGCCAAAAAAATTAAAGGAGATAAACTATTGTCATTTTTTGAAAGTCAAAAATAATTTTTTTTATTCAAATTTTTATTATCCAATAATGAGTATTGTAAAGTTAGTCTTGAAACTTCTATTTTTTTGTCTTTTTGATGAGTTTTGTTGGTTTAACTTTATTTATTTTTGGTTAAGTTTTATTTAACTTGATCAAAAATATTCGATTTCACAAAAAAATCAAAATGTGTGCTTTTTTTCAAATTAATGAATAAAACAAATATGCATTAAAGAAATAAAGTGCAAAAAACTAACAAATTATCAATTTTTCTATTCGATCTCAAATTACCACAAGAGATTTTATTTTTTCGATTTTTGATCTTTTTTAATGAATTCAAAAAAAATCACCCACAATATGAGTCATAATTTTTCATATCGTAACTTTGTTCGAAGAAAGATCTTTTTTTTTGTAATTGTGGTATATGTGACTAAATGTTAAAATATGTGTTTATAAATAAATAGAAAAAGAATTGTGAATGAATTTTTGAAAACCAAGTCACTTTGAGAAATTAAAGTACAGAGTACCTTAATTCTCCAGAACAAACGATCAACTACAACACCTCTTGTTATGGGAGTAGGAGTAGGAGCCTATATTAAGGGCTCTGTCGCTTACCAGATCTTTGACATGGAAGTATCGGCTGCTGGACCTGCATCGGGACTGAGCGGTATTTTTACCCTCGGCGGATCAACGGGCGGCGTGGGCTTATCTCAGCCTACCTCCTCAAGCAGTTCACTTGCTTCCGACCAATTCCCAGCGACCTCACAACCAGCTCCGACAGATCTGACAGATAACCAAGCTCCGTCATTTTCTTCGCGTAGTGCCGCCTTACTTAACGATAACATCAATTCTTCTGTATTTGATCTTCACATTAATTCCGCAGACGTAGCGACAACAGTTGAACATTATGAATCCATGGCTTGCACACCATTTATCCCAGCCAGAACTCACCCTCATGCAAGATCATCAAATTGGCAAAAAGACGCGCTCGATTCCAGCGGCTACAGAGTGGAAAGATATCTAATCCCCGCATTAAAGGCCTTGATCATGTCTCGCCCAGAAGGTGAAGCCAGAAAAGAGAGGACATCAGACGCAATGCTTCTTATTGTTGCAGCGCTCCAGGAGGCACGCCACAAAAGAATTCAAGCCGAGTTTGGGTTTGATGCGGTTCGCGCTCTCAGAGAAGACCAGGAAGACCCCCTCGTTTCCAGCGACAAACTGGCAAAGATCACACCATTACTAGAAGCATGGAAAACAAGAAGAGAGGCAATCATCAGAGCACAACGCGCGAGAACTCATTTTATTCGGAACCCGTCCTCCCAAGGAGGCACCCGTTCAGAAGGAAGGTCAAGCAGGACATCTCAGAGAGTGGCCCGTCCATCGAGAGCACCAGGATCTTGGAGAAGGTAATTGTAGGAGGGCGGACTCAGCTGGCCGCGGAAGAATGGGATTCATTGGGTGTTCACAGCGTTATACGAGAAGGAATCAAACCAATCTGGAGGGGGAAGTGTGCAAGAGATCGCTTGAAGAAGGAGGTGGATGCTGGGAGAGGCTTCCGTGGCACCAAGCAGGAAGAAGAGGAATGCGCAAAGTGGGTTCAGGAAGGCCTAGCGACGAGGGTCCTGGTTCAGCTTCCACCAGGTACAGCAAGATGTCTCAACACGCTGTTTTTCGTCAAGAAGAAGAACGGCAAATACAGGCAGATATTGGACTGCAGACCTCTCAGCAGCGCAGTGAAAGAAACACACTTCAAGATGGAAGATCACAGGACTCTTGAGAAGTTACTTCAAAAAGAGGACTACGCAACAACAATAGATTTGTCACAGGCGTTCTTTCAAATTCCTGTTCACCCTTCTTTCGTTCCCTTTCTTGCTTTCACTTTCAGAGACAAAACATACGCCTTCAAAGGAATGCCCTTCGGCTACAAGGACGCGCCCCGCATCTTCACACGTTTGATGAGGAAAGTCTCGCAAGAAATACGACAAAGATGGGGCCTGCGCTGCCTAGCTTATTTGGACGACATCGTACTGCTGCATCAAGACCCGAGCAAACTTCAGAAAGCAACCAAGGAGATAACCGCATGGCTTGGAGGGCTTGGACTGTTGGTCAACTTCGACAAGAGCAGGCTGCAGCCGAGACAGACATTCGACTATCTAGGATGGACATGGAGGACGAAGAGAGGTACAGTCAGCTTGGAGCGGGAGAGATGCAATTCCTTGAGGAAGGAGTGCAAACGGTGGATGAGACTTGCAAGGAGAAACTCAGAGGTCAAGACCAAGAGCTTTGCATCGTTTGTAGGTCTCATCAGTGCCACACGGTTCGCCATCAGAGACGCTTCGCTTCAAATGAACAGATTATACAGGGCTCTCAACAGAGCAGTGAAGAAGGAAGGATGGAATACGACTATGAGAGTCAACCCCTCGATCATCAAGCAGATTCATGAATGGAAGACGAGACTGAGAGAGAAAGAGGAAAGACCTTGGATATCGTTTGCAATTCCAGACGCGACGTTGACAACCGATGCTTCACCTCGGGCCTGTGGTGCAACCCTCCGAATAGGCAGCTCTCTGTTCCACTTTCACCAACCTTTCAACAAGGCTTTTATCAGCCAATCCTCCAACTTCAAGGAGATGTTGGCTGTCTTAATGGCCCTCAAGCACTTCCTTCCCCTTATCCTGGGGCGCCACATACACACAATCTAGCTAAGATCAGACAACACGACGGTGGTCTACGACATCAATCGCTGGGCAGCGGGAGCGAATCTTCTCTCTCTTCTGAGGAAAATCCGAAAGACGATAACAGAATGGAACATTCAGATGAAGGCTGTCCACCTACCGGGAACAAAGAACACGACAGCAGACGCACTCTCAAGGCAACAGCGCGCTGGAGACTACGAAATCACAAACGAAGCATTAAAAGAGCTGGAGCATCAGTTGGATCTTACAGTCGAACAGGACGCCTTTGCAAGCGCCACAAACAGGAAAGCAATGACTTGGTTTGGACCAGGAAGTCCAGAGCTGGAGGACGGACTTCAAGCAGATTGGAAAGGAGCGGTGACGCTAGTTCATCCACCAGTTCCTCTGATTCTTCCTTGCCTCAAGAAGATACAGGAAGAACACGCGAGAGCAGTGATTCTTCTTCCAGCCTGGAGGTTCCAGGACTGGACACCTCTTCTGAGAGAGATGACGACATCTTACATGAGATGGAGCGATTCGAGGAAAATACTGAGGGCAGGCCCAGGAATGAAGAGGTCGGGAGCATCACTTCCTCCGGAGGTGAACTTGGCTGCAAGACTCAACTGGTAGCACAAAGAGGTGAACAGTGGTGGATCAGCAGCCTACAGAAATGCGGAGTTCCTCAATCACTGATCGCGGAGACCAAGAACAGTGTTTCGCCTTCAACATGGACAGCCTACACCTTTGGATTTGCACATTTTGGACAGATTTGGACAGAGGAAAATTGTGGAGAGTTTCCGAGTGACTTTGGAGAGTGGTGCAGAAGATGCGCCATGCTCTTTGTGAAGCTGAAGGAGAAAGGATTCCCCTTCACTTGCTTGTGTGCCACGAGATCCGCGGTGTCCCTGTTCTCCAGGCTAAGTTACGGAGATGATATTGGGAAAATACCAATCATAAAGACAATCTTCCGCTCGTTTCACCGTTCACACGTTCCGAGAAGACCTTACACATACATGTGGTCCTTATCACTGGTGTTTGACTATTACAATTCACGACCATGCAACACTGACCTATCCTTCTTCGAGCTTACAGTGAAGTGTATCTTGCTATGTGTCCTGTTTACAGCCTGCCGCTTTCACGAGCTTGAGCTACTCTCCATGAGCAAATCTATATTCAACAATGATGCCATCCACCTTCACACCCACCTGAAAACATCCATTCCCCCGAGTTATTTAACAATCCCCTTCTTAAGTGAGGCAGACGAAAGGATTTGCCCTGCAAGAGCAGTAGATTGCCTTTGGGAGAGAGTTCGTAGAACATACGAGTCAAGAGACACCTTCTTGCTGAATACAACTCACCACACTCCACTTAAAACATCAGGAATCAGGAGACAAGCGAGGCTTGGAATGACACAAGTGGGGATCCCACAGGAATTCAGACCTTACACGATCAAGCATGCAGCCATCTCAGCTTTAACCTTGAAGGGAATACCGGAGGTGCTAATAGCCAGACACGCACGCCTATCACCAACAGCGCACACCCCCACTAAATGTTTCTTCAGAACCAACCTAGCATCCAGTATGGCACACGCACTGATAGCACCCCAACAGGAAAACCAAACGTCCCTCACGCGATTCGGCCCATCTTCCGCACCTCATATAGCTCCTCCACCAACAGCCAGACCACCTGGCTTAACAACCCTCTAACCGACGAATATCACATTCCAACAGCAGCCTCCTCCCGAACTCACCAAAGACTTGAACACTCGAGACCCAAACCCACAGACAGAAGAAACGACTAAGGATTGCAGCAGATTTGAGCTTACAACGATAAGAACAATTCAGACAAGTGAAATAAGACACATTCAGGCTGACAGATAACAATCCCAACTACTTATACTCCCATAACAAGAGGTGTTGTAGTTGATCGTTTGTTCTGGAGAATTAAGGTACTCTGAACTTTAATTCGTAAAGAACAAACAAAACTACAACACCTCTTTGTCCCACCACGAGTAAACTCTTCCCACCCTTTGCTTTTATAATAATAAGTTTTAACCTTTTCAATTTTGCACATTTCGTGCCACAACAACCTCTGTGCACTTTGTTTTTTGCACAATTTAACCTCACTTTAAATTTTCTTCAATTTTTTTTTTTTCTCATCCACCGTTTTCACTTCATTTGGTAAGCGAAAGAGCCCTTAATAAAGGCTCCTACTCCTACTCCCATAACAAGAGGTGTTGTAGTTTTGTTTGTTCTTTACAAAAACATAAAAATTCCATTATAACATTTATTTATTGAGTTATTTCTTTTATTTGAATTATTTGTATCACAGAACCCAACAAGTTTAATTATTGTATGTAGATAATTTAAATTTAAGAATGATTTAATAGCATAACTTTTTTAGATAATTCGAATGAGCTATCATCAGAAAATGAATTATTGATTGATTTATTCCATTTTTGTGTAAAAACGCAAAACCAATAATTTGATGATATTGTTTTTATTTAGACGTTCAAATGTTACGATCGATGTATTTCTATTCAGAGCGATTTCAGATATTAAAGCGAAGAAATGAAACAGCAAATGTTATTCTATGTGAAATGGAGCCAACAAATTATGTTTAGGATTTTCGATAATTCTTGAGACGAAAATGAACGAAAATGAAATTTTATGAAGGACAAAAACAATATGAGGAGTTGGCTTCCATCTTTTTTTATTTTTAACAAGGATTCAATTTTCATTTTCATTTTCAAAATGCGATGTTAGGTTCTTGTAGCATCAGCTTTCAGTCAATTAGCACACATGAATTGAAGAAAAAGGGAAGAAGATGAACATAAATATGAGGAAATTAAGGAAAACGTCGGTTAAGTTGGAAGGGATTGAGCTGTTTGAAGATGAAATTGGGTGGAGTTTGTGTTGTTTGTGAGGGAGTGTGATTGTGGTGAAGGGATGTGGTGTGGAGATGGGGAAGGATAATGAGATGAGGGCATTTAAGTTGGGCAGGTGCAGAGGGATGTTTTGGAACATCATGCTGAGAGGAGTTGGAAGGGGAGGAAATGTGTGTGGGAGACTGTTTGGAGGAGATGGGAGGATGGGGCAGACGAGAAGTGAGAGAGAAGGTGGAGGAGGAAGAGGAAGAGGAAGAGGAAGAGGAAGAGGAAGAGGAAGAGAAAGAGGAAGAGGAAGAGGAAGAGGAAGAGGAAGAGGAAGAGGAAGAGTAAGAGGAAGAGGAAGAGGAAGAGGAAGAGGAAGAGGAAGAGAAAGAGGAAGAGGAAGAGGAAGAGGAAGAGGAAGAGGAAGAGGAAGAGGAAGAGAAAGAGGAAGAGGAAGAGGAAGAGGAAGAGGAAGAGGAAGAGGAAGAGGAAGAGGAAGAGGAAGAGGAAGAGGAAGAGGAAGAGGAAGAGGAAGAGGAAGAGGAAGAGGAAGAGGAAGAGGAAGAGGAAGAGGAAGAGGAAGAGGAAGAGGAAGAGGAAGAGGAAGAGGAAGAGGAAGAGGAAGAGGAAGAGGAAGAGGAAGAAGATGAAAAGGAGGAGGAGGAAGAAGAAGAATTTTTCGATTTTGATGAAAGAGAAGAAGAAGAAAATGGATGAGAAGAAGAAGAAGAAGAAGAAGAAGAAGAAGAAGAAGAAGAAGAAGAAGAAGAAGAAGAAGAAGAAGAAGAAGAAGAAGAAGAAGAAGAAGAAGAAGAAGAAGAAGAAGAAGGAGAAGGAATAAACGATGATGACGAACAAATAGGAAAAGTTGATTGAAGGTTGAAAATTGTGAAGGCAAATAATAACAAATAAAAACAGATAGTTTCAATGAAATTTCTATTTCTTTTTTCTTCTTTTCTTTTTGCGTTCTTCTGACAAATAAAATCTTCCAATTCAACCATCTTCCTCCACACTCACAACCCCATCGATGGAGCCATCCTCCCCAACCTCAATAGCCCATCTACTTCTCTCTCCGCCTTCAACACCTCTTTTCTCCACCAAACACGCTCTTCACCAAATGCTGCTGTGGTTCATGAAGGAAATGAAACTCACAGAAAATCACCTGGAAGGTTGACTTCTTTTGATGAGAACAACCACAGATTCGAATGGTGCGAATGGAATAATTCAAACAGTGGAAATGAATATGGCGGTGCACTTTTTGTTGAATGCACAAATGCAAATCTCACAATCACTTCTTGCTCATTTAACAATTGCTACTGCACAGGAAATGGTGAAGGAGGCGCATTATACTGCATATATTTGTTAAAAGTCAATTTTTCAAAATCCAACTTTTTGAACTGCCAGGCGAGACACGGAGGGGCTGTTTATGTGGGGTATCCTCAATCCAATTCTGTTTGGACATTCTCAGAAAACAGAGTTGAAAATTGTTCAATAACAAGCTGGAGAGGAACGGGTTATTATTTTTGGCTCAACAATATGAGTTCAAGTTGTCAATTCCTGTTTTCCAAATGCAAGTGCATTTCAAATTCTGGTGGCGATTCAACAGGTTCTTTAACATTTCGTTATCCTCCAAGCAACAAACCGAGTCAATTTTCAATCGTTGAGTGCCAGTTTATAAATAACAAATTAACTGCCTCTGTCAAATATGGAGGTGCTGCAATTTTCTTCAATTCAACTTATTCCTGGATGAGCGGGCTCAAATTCATCACATTTTGTTTCTTCGATGGAAATACCGACGCAAATGGTAGAGGAAACGATGTGTTCTTCAGTGGAAGCAGCATCACTCAATCTCCATTTGAGAATTGTGGCTCAACAACCCCAACACAAAGAGTGTGGAATCAAGGAACGGCTGACAATGCAGTGTACAATGGCTGGCTCCCTCTCATCGCCCAGAATAAAATCGTTGCCAGCAATGGAACCAATACAGATGCCTGTGGCAGACCCCAACAGACCCCATGCGCCACCATCGAGTATGCCCTCAACTGCTTCATTTCCCTCCTCCACGACGCCTCTCTCACCCTCCTCACCTCAGCATTTGTTCCTCTTCAAACACTCACCTTCAGCGCTGCTGACACTAAAATCACTGGAAACGGAACAGATGCCACCACCATCGCCTCCAGTAGCATTCCCCAACCACAAAACTCACATTCACAGTCATCACAACCAACATCATCATTTTCTTCATTTTCATCATTATCATCTGTATCTTCTTCACCAGATCCATCTGTCACTTCTGCCCTCTTCCAACAAACACAGGGCTCCCTCACAGTCTCTGCCCTCGCCATCGCCCACAACTCCTCAAATCAAATCACCCCCATCCTCTTCCACCTCTCCCAAAACTCCCCTTCCCTCAACCTCAACACAACCACCATCACCGGAACAACCTCCATAACAATAAAAACACCCCTCTTCTTCCTCACTGCTGGCTCCCTCGCCCTCAACCACACAGCAATCACCCAACTCTCCCTCAACAGCCAAAGCATCTTCCACCTCACCTCCCTCACAGCTCCACTCACCCTCAACTCCTCCAACATCACTGACATCACCTCCACAGCAACCCCCACCAGCTGTGTCCTCTCCTCTGCCACCTCCCCTGCCTTCTCCCTCTCCCTCGCCAACTGCACCATCACCAACATCAACTCAGAACAGTTGAACCAACAGACTGCCACAGATGGCGGGTGCATCTCATTTGCCTCGTATGCCCCTGCCAACACATTTTCAGTGAGTGACACCACCTTCTCCAGCTGCTCTGTGAGCGAGGATACAAGTTCTGGAGGAAGAGGCGGTGCTCTCATGATCGAGTACAAGGATAAATCAGAAGTGTCGTCAACAACCTTTTCCATCACCAATATCGTGTTTTCAACCAACAAGGCCAGTGTCCGAAGAGATATGTATTTTGTGTGTGAGTCCCTTTCAGCTTCTGTGAACGAATCTTCCTTCGCCTTCATGACAAGCACCACTCAGAAAGACACCTCGGTTGTTGGACATTATAGAACAGAAGCAATTGGAATTTCAATTAATAAATCTTTATCAAAGGGCATACAGCTAACAATGAATATGTGAATGATCATCTTGGCATCAAAGCAATGAATTGCTGGATATCAAAGATGCCCTTCAAGAGGACACACAACGCGATGATTTATCTGAAGAAGTTGAAGAACGTTGGTAAATAATATTAAATATGCAGACAAATAGCGAATTTATGTGCAAATGAAGGCAAAGTCAAAGATATTTGAAGAGATGGCACAAAGACACAAAATAAGAAATTTCCTCAAAAACACTTTTGATTGATAAATCATCACATGTCTGCTGTAAATTCTGCTGTTTCATAGAAATTCCTTTCAAAAATGAATTTTCCTCTAAATCGCTTTTCTTTATCGTCTCATCTTCTGCGACATGTTGAATGCTCAAAGAATAGTGCAATCTGCCGAATACTATTTCGGAACTCATCCATTTCATAAAAGAATTGCTCTAATACTCTTTCTTTTTAATCTGCGCCTCTTTCAGCTTCCAAATAAAAAAGGTAAAATCGTCCTCCTTTTTTGATTTCGCTCCGACTGATCAACTTTTTTCGACTCGAAATCACGTCTATTGCTATTTAAATTTGGCTACATTTTGTAATAGAATGAATATACGTTTTGTACTTTCGAAAAGAAAATAAAAGACAAGGCTTATCCCTGAATTTGACGAAAGTTAAATGAAACGAATGCAAAAACATTTTTTGTTTCTTATCGAAGAAGAAGAAGAAGTCAATTTGAATGAAATGAATTCGCCCATATGGCTTTTTTCGCACCAAGATTGGAGAAAAAATGTAGACTAGTTCAGTGAATGATTGTTGAGACAAAGAAATGCAAGTGAAATAATTGTTAGTTCAATTTTGCGTCTCTGTTGATTTGAGCGTATGAATGCAACAGATAGTTGATATTCCGATTCAACTCCAAGCGAGTGAAGATGGCATTGAAAAAGTTGGAGGAGTTGAAGAAGAAAATGATGATGATGATGATGATTAAAATGAAGGAGCATGAAAATGAAGGAGATGGAGAAGGAAAGAGAAGAGAAAGACATGGAAATTAATCTGTGGTTTCTCTTTGTCATAAGGAAATTGCAAATAATATTATTGCACACACTGACTTGAGAATGAAGATAAAAAAAATAACACAGATGATGATGAAAGCGAAGGAGGAGAAGAAGGAGAAGAAGGAGAAGAAGGAGAAGAAGGCGAAGAATGTGAAGAAGGAGAAGAAGGCGAAGAATGTGAAGAAGGAGAAAAAGGAGAAGAAGGAGAAGAATGTGAAGAAGGGTCAGAATACGATGCAGAAGAAGATTGTTCTGCTTGTTTTGACGTTGATGGTGATGAATGAGATGACAAAGACGAAGAAAATGAAGAAAATGAAAAAGAAGGAGAAGGAGTGTTGTGTGCAGAATATGTCTGTCGGAGAAATAGAAGCTTTCAGATTGCATTTCTCCGAATGTGAATGTTCTCATTGGCTTATTTTGGAATTCATAAAAAGATGACGATAAGCTGAAGGAATTAAATAGCAATGGAAAGAGGAAGATGAAAAAGATGAAAGGGAAGAAAAAGACGATGAACATGAAAACAAAAGGAAGAAGACGAAGAAAAAGACGAAGAAGAAGACGAAGAAGAAGACGAAGAAAAAGACGACGAAGAAGAAGACGAAGAAGAAGAAGATGTTGATGATTAAGATGAAGACTAAGAAGGCGAGGAAGAAGGAGAAGAAGGAGAAGAAGGAGGAGAAGTTATGATGATGCTTTGATTGGAAACTTGTGCAATATGAAATTGGACAAAGACCAATCATTTGGGGAAAGCGTTGGAAAAGGAAAAGTGAAATTGATAGAGACGAGGAGGAGAGATGAATGCTAAGTGACTGAAAGCACCTTTTTTGAATGAAATAAAATTGTTAATAAGGAAATAGCGATATTGGAGGGACGAATGTGGAGGAAATAAAGATTCTCTATGAAAGAAAAGAAGAGGATTCATTGTTTGGCTTCTATTCATCTTTATCAGAACTCCCACACTTTCTCTATTGATTGCTTTCTCTTCTCCTTCTCCTTCTTCATCCATCCCTCTTCCTTCAGCAAGCGCCTCGATGATTTCCGACGCGTTGTTCCGCACAATCTCCTGTGGCGAGTACATCAGCTCGGCCAGCTCGTTAAACAGCGCTTTGTCGAGAGAGCTGGCAAACAGCTTGAACGACTTGCTGGTAAGCGAGAGAAGGATGGAAGAAGCCTTGTCGATGTATTCAGCGCAACGCGAGTGCAGCAAGCGGAGGATGAGCTGGAGAATCCGGTGGCGCAGGAACACTGAGTGGAACTTGGCACCGTTGGTGATGAACTTGTTGGTCACACAAAGAGAAGAAGAGACAAGAGGATACAAGCGAAAACTGGATGTGAATATAATTGTGTGTTTGTGAATAATTAAATGCATAAGCGAAAAAGTGGGTAAAAAAAAGAAGAAAGAAAATATTGTGAAAAATAATTCGATAATTAGTTTCTGGCAAACCCCATGAATCTGATTAATTGCTTTGCAACAGCACCATTCAGCAAACAACATTTATTCACTTAGCAAGACAATTGAAAAATCACTGCTATTAGTCCACCATCATAACTATTCATCATTTGAGGGTGAACAAAAAATTTAAATAAAGATAAATAGTTGAAAAGCAAAATACAGATAAAAAAAAATAATTGAAACCATTAATCAAATATTTTTTATTTTACAGAAAAATTCAAAATTTCCATACAATTCTGGTTCGCCATGTGGGTCATTGCGTTTAGACCCCTCAGCTTGAAGATGTCGTCGAAGCCGCAGACCATTAACTGTTCAACAGGAAACGCACAGTGCAGCGAAGGTGGAACGTCCATCGACAGAAAAGCGCTACAAACGACACTGGAACACAGTTCAATCACATTCTGCCACTTCACTTTGAACGAACGCTCTAAGCTGTGCTTGATGGATGGCAGTGTTGGGGAGGGAGAGGAGGAGGAGAAAGAAGAAGAAGAAGAAGAAGAAGAAGAAGAAGAAGGTGATGGTGATGATGGCGATAAAATGAGAAATAAAGAAGAAGTGAATGAAGATAATTTGCATGCAGATGGAAACGTTGAGAAAGTGATAGCGTTTCGATAAATTGCTGCTGATTATATCTTGGATTTTTGATTTCTGGCTGAAAAGCTGAGCAAGGCGAGGTTTAAATCTACACTGGCTTATTCTTCCTTTTATCCCATTCTATTTTTTCTTTAGCTCCTCTTTCTTTCTGAGCCTTTCTAATATCTCTGCCAAATCCATATTCTTCTTCCTCCTTTTCATTTTTCTCATTATCGATGCATTTATCTGTCAGATACAACAATCCCTTTTCATCTTTATCACTCACAAACTCATTTGCACTCCTCTTCTCATCCTTCTTCTACTCCTTCTCCTTCTCCTTTTCACCACCCAGCAGAATCTCCTGGCTAGCCACATGCGCTGCATAGTTCAGAAGGATGCTCTGTGGCTCAAACACATCCCTCGTGTCTGAAACGCTCCTTCTCGCTAACACATTTGTATAGCATAATCTGCTCTTTCCAAAAATCCCACAAGGGATGCGCAATAAGAAGGAGGAAATAGAAGAACAAGGAGAGGAAGAGGAGGAGCTTGGGTGAGTTGTGCCAAGAGATTTCTGTGTGAGTGAAGAGGAGTCTGTGACAGGAGATGAAGGAGTGAATGGCTTTGGCGGAGTACCAATAAGAACAGAATGGGCAGACAATTGTGCGTGTGGCAAGGGAGAAAAAGGAGGAGAAATAAATGTTGAGCGGGATGTGATGTTTTGAGTGTGTAGCTGGGAAGATGAAAGTGTGATGCCGAACGAGAAAAATGTTTGCTACTGTTCATCATCATTTTCATCACCTCCTTCTTCTCTTCCCCTGTCCCTACTCCTCCTTTCTGTTACTGTCTGTGGAAGCCTTGTGTAGAAAGTGTCATTTTTGAATAAAGAAAACTCGCCATTCTCCTTCTTCTTCTTCTTCGCCTTTGGCTCTTCCTGCCGTCTCCATATCCTCTGCTCCGCGCCCAACTTGCTTTTGTATATCTCTTTTTTTGCCTCTTCCATTTGAACTTGCACTCCTCAATTATCGCTTCTTGTCGATGTCATAAAGCGAGCAGATGAATGCAATGTGCCTTGAAGCTCCTTCCCCTTCTGCTTTCCATTTCTCATGCGATGCCCATTCAGTCCATTCAGCGCAGCTTGCGCACCAAATCTATTCGAAGCTCCAAAACATAGCAGGATGTGTGCTGCAGAAGAGAAGAGAAGTTCAAATGCACGTCCAGCAATCCTAAAGAAGGCATCTACAGCGATGATGTTGTTGAAGATAGCCTAACCAAATGAGATAATTTTTTGTATGGATTATTCAGTTATTGATTGAAAATCTTACACACATTCGAATGTTGCTAATCTGATCCAATATGAAGAGAGGAGATACGTCAAAGAAGAAGAAGAATGTGATGAAGAAGCAGGAAAAGAAGGAGAAGAGGAAGAGGACAAAGAGGAAGAGAATGAAGCCTTCTCATGAGACAGTTCAGGAAATGCATCAGAAGGAAAGGATGTATGTGCTACTCCTTTCAAATCGTGTAGCGTTTTAGTAAGACTTCTCCCTCTGCCAGCACAGCAGCCTGAATGCATTCCATTCCTCTTGCAAAAACTGCCTTTGCTAGCGTATGCACAACTATATGTATTTTTGAAGACGTATTTTTGCTTCCCCACTCCTTTCTGATCTCTCTCCTAATCGCAGCAACAGTTGACCTGATGACAACAGGATGCAAATGTTTTCACATGTTCCATTCACTTTCACTTTCACTGCTCAATGATGTGAAGGCTGCTGTATCATCAGAAGAATGAGAAGAATCACAAGACAACGACGAAGAAGAAGAAACAACCAATTAATTGTGAGATATACAATAAAAATGTGTCTTATCGGAGGAAGATGAAGATAACATGAATAATTCCTCTTCGCTTCACTTTCTCTCACCTTCCTCTTTCTCTCCCCCTTCTTCATCTTATCTCCATCTTGATTTCCATCACTTCCCTTCTCTCTGCTCACACGCCTCCTCCAAAACCCCTCTTTCACAAGCGCTTACGTCTCCTAGCTCTGTATAACCCACTCCTCGCACAGCTACCTGCTTTCCACATGACAACTCTGTGAAGCCTCTGCTTCCACTTTGCTCAAAAATGTCACCCAAACAGACAATACAATACGATCACATTGGAACTCCCCTCCTTCGGCTGCTGCGATCACCCGCTCCATCTTCCTTGCTGTCTCCTGTTTTTTTTTTTCAACAATCTCTGGTGGGCAACTTTCTTCCTCCCCTTCTTCTTCAATTTTCCCCTCTCCTACACTCTTTCATGCACTGCTGTTACAACATCCCTTCTTCTCGTTCTTCTTTGGAATCTTCATTTCAATCAGCCCTTCCATTGTCTCCTATTCATTTCTCTTCCATCTTCCTTATCATCATCTCCACAATATGCTCTTTTCAGTAGCTGAAGCGCAATCGACGGGATTCTTCTGAATTTCATCAGCATCTCATTTAGCGAGTAACCACACGCCGCCACCACGAAATACGCTGCCAGCACCGACATAGCACACGACAGCACCACATTCTGCATCTGCGTCGCCTCAACCACCCCAGCACAGGGGAAAATGTGCATGCCTCCTCCGCCTGATACTCTGCTGCCACACACGCTCCATAGATTGAGGCGCTATGTCAAAGAACAGGTGCTGCAGAGTGCAGCGCCTCTCCACATACACGCCCCATCAGCGACCCTGTAGCAAGCAAAGGTATCATTATACCTGCTGGCACATTTAGTGGCATCGACAGCGGCTGGAATACATGATTCACAACCAGGCACGCGCACGTACTCCGCAGCTCAGTCCCACATGCCTGCAGCATAACCACAGTCTGCACATTTTCCTGTTGGAGAACCTTCAGCAGCATTGCCTCGTCTGTCCCAATGACTATTCCTGAAGAGAACACAAACGAAGAAGTCGAAGAAGAGGCAGAAGTGTGCGCAAATTTTTCTATTCGTCGGGCTTCGATAATGACTAAAAAAAAAAGAAGATGCATAATTTTACATAAAAATCAAAAGAAAACAATAAAAAAAAAAATAAAATAAAGACAGAAAATAAAATAATTCATGCCTTTGAAAGCTTCAGAGCCAACGTTTTGAATTGAAACAAATTTATTATGATCGAATCAATTTTCTTTCTTCTCTTCCTCTTCTTCTATGGTAGTATCCCAAATATCGAATCCAAAGACCACCTCCCTGATTAACTTCCTTCCTTCTTTCCTTTCCCTCCCTCCCTCTCTCTCATTCACCCTTCTCACTCTTCTCGCTCTTCTCAATAATCTCCGACAATTCTTTGACTGTTAAAACATTTACAAAACGAACAGGAAATTGATTCGTCTAGGCAGGCTGTAAGAATACAAAGTGGTAGAACATTCAATCAATGAGGGGAAAAAGTGAGAAGGAAGAGAGAAGGAAGGATAATGGAAGAGTGATGTCAGAAGAGAAACATGCCGAATGTGCTCTGATTACATGCACCTGCAGCAATTGAAAAGAGTTAAGAATTCTCATTCGCAAGTTAGTGCAGCTCGAGATTACTCCTGAAGAGATGGTTACATAGGGTCAACTTTTTAATGGGACTTTTTCCCTTATTGGTACTTTTTTTGTTTTTGACTGCCAACTTTCAACAAACGATGATTGGCTTTCAGTACTTCAAAAAACTTTTTTTACAAGTTTAACACAATTTATTTACAGTTTGTTTTTTAATTTTTGCTTATTACACATTGAGAAATTACGTTTTTTTGTTAAATTTGAACGGACTTTTACCAGCCAACTAGGCAACGTCCAAGAAATTGGATACATGTTTTGAATAGCAAATACTATTATCTAACTACTTTTAAATTCTTTTTTTTCATAAACACTTTTTTCTTGTTTTTTTCACATTTCATTTTTTTAACAACATTCTAACATAAAACCGATTATTTCTTTGTTCATATAATGAAATGAAAAAAATAAAAATTTGATATGAAAAACAAATAGTCTAATAATAAAGTGTTGGAAAAATGAAACATTAATTTTTTCTATTTAACTAAAACGGACAAATGGCGCTTTCTTAAAATAATCGATGATCAAGTTTTTGTAAAAAAGTTAAGTTCTTGACAAATAGAAAAAATTAATGTTTCATTTTTCCAACACTTTATTATTAGACTATTTGTTTTTCATATCAAATTTTTATTTTTTTCATTTCATTATATGAACAAAGAAATAATCGGTTTTATGTTAGAATGTTGTTAAAAAAATGAAATGTGAAAAAAACAAGAAAAAAGTGTTTATGAAAAAAAAGAATTTAAAAGTAGTTAGATAATAGTATTTGCTATTCAAAACATGTATCCAATTTCTTGGACGTTGCCTAGTTGGCTGGTAAAAGTCCGTTCAAATTTAACAAAAAAACGTAATTTCTCAATGTGTAATAAGCAAAAATTAAAAAACAAACTGTAAATAAATTGTGTTAAACTTGTAAAAAAAGTTTTTTGAAGTACTGAAAGCCAATCATCGTTTGTTGAAAGTTGGCAGTCAAAAACAAAAAAAGTACCAATAAGGGAAAAAGTCCCATTAAAAAGTTGACCCTAACAGAGAAGATGCAGATATTCAGAAAGAAGAAGAGGAGGTGTAATTGCAAGAGAAGATATGTTTGATAGCCAAATGTGTGCTGCACAAACAGAAATACCAAATTATCAACGTCAAGCTTGCTGTTTGATAACATTCCAAATTCATTCAGAGCAGAATTCAAATTCTGCTGGACAGAAAATTGTTTGATATCCGAAAAGTATTCAATAATTGAATGTCTCGTTGTTGGCTGTTCTCCACCCTTTTGAAGCAAAAGCGCAACCAGAAATAGAATTTCGTCGCTTTCCATGTCTGTCTGGCCAGTCTGAGCAACAGGAAAATCTAACAAATAAAACCAATATATTGGGGTTTTCCTTTTTTTCGTTGAATTCTTGCCTTTTTTTTTGATATTAATATCCTTCCCTCGATATTGCCTGTCACATTTCTTGCCAAAAAATACCCTAAACTACTCTCCCTGCCTAACATTCCAAAATGCTATATAATATTGTGCAGATTTTGTCCTTCACAGAATTCCATCCACTTTTTGTCTTCATTCAACAAAACATCAGCTGAATTTGTTTTCACCTCTTGCTCCAAATAAAAATCATGAAATTCATGTATCTTGCGTAACTTCCCTTATTTCCCAATTGCTATATAATAATCAGCTCCATTCTCATCGAATTGCTCTCCAAAGCGGAGATTGGCCATTTCAACAATAACTTATATTTCTACATTTTGTGAAGGATACTGATGGAAACATCATCACAATATAAAGAATTATTACAATTTTATACATGTAATTATTTGTTGCATTTTAAAACATGCATTTTGATAGAAAATATTATTTTTTTTGTTTGATTCCCATGAATTAAATTGTAATTGTTAAGATGAGTTCTTTCAACACTCCGACATCAACTCTTCATTCAAGAGTCGAAGTCCTATGGAAGGAAATCAAGAATTCAAGTGGCGGAAACCCAAAAGAATTGTTATTATTTTTTTTCACTAGATTTAGAAAGGCATCATCTTTTGTAAAAGAAATCAATGAACAATTAAATGGTTTAAAAAATTTTTTCATATTTTTTTGTATTAAATTAAACCTCAGCGTCACCCTGTAAAACAGAATCATTCGTCAGTCACTTCGTCACTCGTTTTTTTTTTTTTTTTTTTTTTTTTTTTTTTTTTATTTATTTATTTATTTATTTATTTATTTATTTATTTATTTATTTTGATTGAAATATTATATAATAATAATTTGATTTTATTTTATGCAATCGATTATTATTTTTGATAATGTTTAAAAAAATGAAAAAATGTTCAAATGGACCCATTTTAAAATTTTTAAAGTTTTTTGTCTGTCTTTTGACAATGGAAAACAACAAATTCTTTTAATTTTTGATAGAGATAATAAGGAATGATGCACACCTCAATAATTAATTTGAAAATTATTTTCGAACATTCTGGGTTTCAACGGGAACAGAAACATTTTTTTTATAGATAAGCATCGTGGAAAAACATGATGTCATTATTCATAATCTTAGAAAATAGAAGTTGAAACTTTCGCAAGTTTAATCAAGAATTTGCAATCTATTTATCTATCCATTTTATTTCATTTTATTGTTTTGCTTTTGTTGTTTGATATCTTTCATTTTCTGCTTTTAAACATATCTTCAATGCACTGTTCATGGTTTTTTTCAACTTTTTCTTCTTTTTATTTCATCGTTACTTTTCTTCAGCAGTAAACAGAATTCAAGAATTGTGAAAATTGTTTTCACTATTTTATTTTTATCCATTATTATCTTATTTCAGTTCTTCACCTCTCAGTTCTTTGACTGCTATGATTTTTCATTCATTGTCCTTCTGCCTTTCAGAACGAAATTCATTCATGTTGCTTCAACTCATGCTCAGTCTCCTCCCCATCGAATAATGCATCTTCCGCAGCAAGCCACTCTTGAAGCCGGGGCAATAACATAGTTTTGAAAAGTTAGCACTCAGCACCTTCGTCAAGAGCGTCTTTGATGCAGCCTTGGTCTCTTTAGCTGTAGCAACATTCACAGCAGAGCATTAACAGTGAGACAACTGCTGAAGATCATTGCACTTCAATCTCCGCATCTCACACACGCATAAATGAATGGCTTCACTTTCTTCTTCAACGCAAATTCAGAATCTCATTCTTCTTTCTGTGCTCTTCATCCTCTTCGATCTTCGTCAAACAAGCAAAAGAATTTCAATTGGAATTTCTGCTCTTCTTTTTCTTCCTCGTCTCCCTTCTTTTCTTTTTCTTTGTTATTTTTGTTATTATTGTTTTCTTATTTTCAAAAAATCAAATTTGATTCAATTTTTGTTGGGAAATCCTCGATATTTGTTTTTTAAATTGAGAAATTTCCTTTCATCTTTTCCTTTATTTAAGTTTTTTTGATAATTGTGTTTAATGTTAAAAATCGTTATATCATTTGCTCCCCTATGTTTTTATTAATAAAATGACGTAAAGTTGACACCAACTTCCAATCAATTAAATGTTTAAAAAGTTATTATTAAAATATTGGATAAAGGATACTCTGAGCAATTTAGAACATTGGCTTTTTTGCATGGAATTGAATATAACATTATCTTTTTATTTTTTTCAACAAAATGAAATTTGTTGTCCCATGAATGTGCGTTCACATTTCCATTTTTTCTAAAACATAAATTGAATGAAAATTTCTAACTTTTTTTAAATCATCTTTTTTTTGCACATTAAAAGTACCAGTATTTAACGTTTTTTCTGAATGAACACCTAGGTTTCCTTTTCATTAACATCTTATCTTTTGCATAATCCCTTTTTGATAATAAATATTGATCATGATGTTTTTTTTTTCATATTAATATTTGACTTTGAGCGTTCGACTCTTTTGAACAAGTCATTTGTTCCGAAATGCAAATTATTTTATTCTTGGCTTGAAGTTATTCCTCATTGAAATGTTGATCATTCCCTGGAAATTGACAGTTAAATCAATTATCAACTAATCGCGAAAAAGTCTTCTAAATTTCGATCGGCTTTGAAAAAGAATACACAATAACACAGTAATTTATTTGAGGGAGAGAAGAAAAGCGGTGAGGATTCATTTTTCACTGTGATACAAACAGCTGGAGTGGAACCTTCATTCTTTCGAGCAACAGAAGAGAAGTGCAATTTGGCAATCACGAAGCTCAACAGTTTCTTCTGAATGAACCATTTCATCGGCATCGGCAGTATCATCATCGACTTCGGGCGAGCCACGACGCACTTTGCGAAGGAAAGCATAGAAGATAATTTTCTGAAGCAGGATATGATTGCTCTGGTGGAGCCGTGGAGAGATGGCTTCGGATAACTTGTTCTTAATGGAGCAGAAAGGTTATTTGCTAAGGAGGAAGAAGGAAGCATTTTGGACGAGGCGCCGCCACAGGCTGTGAATCGGGTGTTTGCAATGCTGCAGGCGAAGACTCTTTTTCCGGTGAAGATAAACTTTGTCCTTAACGTGTAGTTGTACTGCTAGCCAGTCATTCTGAGGGAGGATAGCAGCCTTTTTGATTCGCTAGTGCAAATGTGAAACAGTGAAGCCACGATCGATTCTGTTGCACAGTCTGCGGGGTATGGGCAGAGACAAGCAGATGAGCACATTTTGGAACAAGGGGAGAGAGACAAAGAGAAAGAAGAAAACAACGAAGAAAAAAAACTCGGTGGTTAACGATGCAATGCTTTCAGATGTGGAGCTGCTTCATGCAGCGCTGCAGCTGGAATGTCAGTTCATTGAAGAGAATGCATTCAACTATTTTGGCTTTATCTGGTCGAAATACTGGCTGGTGAATGTGTTTGTGCAAAGCAGCTGTTTGAGGAGCAGATGCTCCCGTCGCTCAGAGAGGAAGGAGCAGATGTGAAGCAAATTAGGAGCATGAGAGAAGGAGGAGGAGGAGAAGAAGAAGAAGAAGAAAAAGGCAGAATCAATAAAAATGGAAGAAAAAACTAATCTTCCTCTTCTTCTTCCTCCTTTTCAGTGCAGGAAGCGCTGAGGAGCCGTCCACACTGCACTCTTTCTGAATTTCTTCGGTCAAGAGTGCTTTATTCACAGGCGATGGCACAGCTTTTGAGCCTGCTGAAGATATCGCCTACTTATCACGCACTTCTGTGTGAATGTGTCAATGCTGCCTCATCTGTTGTGGCTGATGAGATGGTTGTTGACTTCATTCTCACACAGAAAAAATCCATTGAGGCTTTGGAAAGAAAGACAAATAAGAAAGAAAGGGAGGAGGTTGATGCACCAGAAACTATTTGTGTCGAAATGCTCAAAGATTGAAGAATGAATGAATGTTTCAATTTTGGAAATAAAATATGAGAAGATACATGTTTATTCGCATGTTAATGATAAACCTGAAATGAAAATGAAAAGAACAAGGAGTTTTATATATAATTAGATATGCAACAAGCAGTTCAGAGTGTCGATTGATAAACTCTGACGTCTTTCTCCCACAATTCTTCGAGCCCTGGAAAATAATCTTTCACAAAAACATTCACTACAAGGAGATTGGATTAGGCTGTATGCAAATGATGAGGAAATTTTGTAAATATCACTTTTTCGAAACATACAAGAATAATAAATGAATGAATCATCTTCAATAACACATTTTTCGGTTTCATTTTTCACCATAGATCTCTGAAACAACAGCAAACAACCTTCAATTATATCTCCTTTTTCTTGACCAATAAAACTTTGAAAAGTCTCCCTAAAGCTGCAGACCATCCTCCCATGCCAATCTCCATACACTGCATCAATTATTCTGAGCATTGGTTTCTCTTCCAGTTCGAAATTATGTGAATGGATTCTTTTCACTGATCCAAATGTCCCAAGGCACGTTTCATCATCGTTTTCAACATATTTCTCCTCCAGTTTATGCAAATCATCATTTGTTTAGCAACGACATTCCTCATCCTCCTCATCAATAGAAATGACAATTTTCTGTTGACCATCAAATTTTGTCTTTTTTTCTTCTTTGGAACGACGAGTATAATCTGTAGGATTTCTTTCATCTGAATCTTCTATATATTCATTGTCAGTTGCTTCGTTTTCTGCACATAACAAGCCACATTAATCTTCATCAAACTCTTCGTCTGATTCGTCAGCTATGCTTTCCATCTCCATTGATAGTGAGCTTGTTCGAAGAGTTTCAATGAAATTCAATAAATCAATAAAAATAATTTTTGAGCTTTTCTGGAAATTTTGTTGATCGTTAACAATAGGAATCAACCCAAATGTATCATTCATTGGAAAAACGAAAATTCTTCAACTCTTTTGAGTTTCAAAAATTCGCACTTTGCTCAATTAAAATCTTTTATGGTGTTTCTGAATAATCAATCCTTTCAAAAATATATTTCAAAAGAAACAAAGTTGGCAAGATCATCCAAAAAGTGTTTTATGAGGCAGACTGTGTCTGGATCTTTGATTGACAGAATTTATTTTGTCAAGAATTCGTTTTCATCAACATGGTTTTGCAATTTAATTCAAAAACAAATTGTTACAAAAATGACAAGTCACTTAAAAATGACGTCAGTGACGGGAAGTGCCAAAATAAACAAAAAATGACAAATGATCAAAAAAAGTGACGATCAAAAAAGTCCGCATCTGAAAAATTCATCAACTTTTCCATAACTAAAAATTTTCAAAAGTTTATTGCTAACAATTAATATATCAGCAAATAGCAGAAATATTGTTATGAAACCGATAATATTTCAATATTTAAAAAATGAATTATTTTCCAAAATAAATAAATTTTTCAGTTAAAAAAAAAGTGACATTTAAATTTCAGATTTGTCAGTCACTTTTCAAAAAAAGGCTCGTCACTGGCAGGGTGACGAGGAGGTTTATTATTAAATAAATAATTGTCATTTCTAACTGGATACTTTTTTGTTTGTCCGATCACTATGACACATTTAAAAAAATCAAAATTTCAAAAATGTTGATAATTTCGCTATTGCATACAACTCCGCACCAACTCACACTCATACGGTGATGCTCCAAGCTCTTTGCGACATCATGTCAATAGAAGAAATGATAGCACGTAACTATATCTTCACACAAGGAAAAATTAATTACGCGAAGCAGACTTTAAAAATAAACAATGGTGAAGTGAAAGTGCCCAAACGTCCATCCATTCCGTCATGCAAGAAAAACTTGTTTTTTTGTGATTATTAGCATTTTTTCATTTTCAAACAAATGTTGAAATAGGTTTGAGTGAAAAAGATTGGAATAAAGGAAACAAATGGATGATTGAGCATTCTTAGGAATGCTCATCAACGCTTGGTGAAAAACGGAAAACCAAAATTCAAAAAGATTACGAGGAATTCATTAACGAAGACGAATGGAAGAAATGCATTTTGATCAAGCACGATATTCAATCACAACATGATACTCCTGAACCCAATTCATCAAAAAAGACTATGACGATAATGAACGAAGAAAAAGCATTCCATAATATGAATGACAATACTGAAACAACTTTAAGAAAAGGTCGATCTTGAAATCAGGTTACAGCGTAACAAAAGAAAAAGAAAAAGAAATCAATTTTTTGTAATTCTCATCAGAACGAAAATTCTGATATGTTAATGTCTAATGACGAGAAAATAAAATCAGACAAAGAGGATAATCAACTTTCCATATCAATTACAGACACTAAAAGGAAGACAATTACCACTGATGAAAAACAATTTGATTCAAAAATGGTCGAGCCATCTTCTCCTCCTCTTATTTCGTTTTCTGAACTCAAAAAATTTCAAGACACTTTCAAAAAGGCTGATAAACATATTCTTTCCATCAATGATTCAATATGTTCTAGTGTACCTTTTCCAATATGTGACAAGTCCAATTCGCCTCATACACCATCATTTTCAAATTATCAGAGATTCAGAACTGATGCACCATTAAAGCAACCATTTATTAATCCGATATTACTTCAACAAGCTTCTTCTTCTGAAACAAATGATATGTTAACTCACATTAATACAACAAAATCAATCTGCAACAATTCGAACATCTTTCTCAATCACTTTGGAAACAATAAGAGTCATTTTTCCAATTAATCCATCATGGAATCGGTTTATGTCGAAAATGAATCACAGAAAGAAAATAGACAAAATGATTTTTTTCCAACTCAAATTGTGTCAATTGATTCCGTTGGCGGAAAAGGCCTGAATAACTTGGGAAATACGTGTTATTTATCATCCATTGTTCAATGCCTTTCATCCACTCTATTTTCTTCATCAATCAAAATCATTCCGAATTCAGAAGATAATTGCCTAACATCAACATTTTTGAAAACATGTTCCCAGCTTTGCTCAAATGAAGAAGTGAAATCATGGGACTTGAATTTAATCGACAGATTGGACATGTTTTTTTTTTTTTTTTTTTTTTTTTTGGGGGGGAAGCAACAGCAAAATGCACCACAGGCTTACGACAAACTTATTCAGTTATTTATTTCTGAAAATCTCATTCACAAATCGAACACTCAAGTGAACTGCTGCAATCATATTCAATGTTTGAAGTGCAATTCAATAAAAACAATTGACAACATAAAGGAGCTTAATTATTTCACTGTCAACAATACTGCTGTTTTTCAAGGATTGCAAAAATCAATTTCAAAGGAACATATGAGGCACCCAAATACCATCTTTTGCGACATATGTAACTGTAAACAAGAAATGGATATGTGGACAGAATTTCTATCTTTTCCAGAAATATTTGTATTGGACCATGAATCAAATTATGCCTCTCTTTTTGTTCCTCCTTTATTTATTTTGTTTCAGCAAGACTCGAAACGTAAAATTACAAATATTTCAGACGACACACATGATAATAAAACATTATCTTATATGAAAACAAATTTCACTTCTTATTATTATTCTTTCACAGGACAAATTTTTCATTAAAGAATGAGCCGAGACAATGGTCATAACATTGCTTTCGTTTCTGATGGAAACAAGGATAATATATTATGGTATATTTGCAACGATGGAATAACATATATGGTGAATAAAGATAATTGGAACACAGCTTGGAAGTCTATTTTTAGTCGAGGTTATCGAGCTTCATTGACTTTTTACTCGAAGTCAGAAAGATATGGTCAAGTTGTAAATCAGTTATGAGGTGGAGAATTGACACGTTCACGAAATTCAACATCAATCTCATCATCAAACACATCATCAAACTTATTGACTATCATATGGGAAATTTTTTTTGAGATGATAATCTCGTTCAATGTTTGATCTTTTTTTTTGAATTTTTGTGGGACAACTTTTTAAATACATTGGAAATTAATTAATATGATAAATCATCATTTTTTTGTAATATTTTTAATACGCAAATTTGGATTGATTCAATTTTCGAAAATAACCATAATTGTTCGAACATAAAGCATTTTCTTTTTTGCTGCGTATTATTCGGTCGTGCAAACTTTTTGATGTTCGAAGAATATAAATTTTCTATCTTTAATAAGTTTCATTTTCTTTAAATATTTAATTGTTCATGAACACACATGAATGGAAGCTTTTCATTCTTTTCAATTTTTTTTGAGATTTCTCGAGATAAGCAATATAGCAACGACAACAAACATAGAAGATCGGAAGAAGAATTAGAAGTTTCCACAGGTGTTGCATGCTGGATATGGTTTTGTTTTTGATTTTTGATGATTTGAAATTTTTTTGAATCGTATTATTTTCCTTCTTTTCATTTGTCTTTTATTTCATTCAGCATTTAACATACAATATATATTTCAATTATTGTGTTTGTAACAAATAGATTTGATCTTTGAAATGATTTAATTTTTGTTTTTTATTGAAAATTCATAAATTTATTTTTTTCCTGTGACATTCAATGGCATAGTCAATGAACGATTGAAATTTCGGTAACAAAAAGAATATCTGAATATTTGAAACAATTTTAAGGGGATATATTTTTTTATAACTGGAGTTAAAAGAAAAAAAAAATATGAAGAAAGAAAAAAACAAGATTAAGCAAAAGATGAGAGAAGAAAGTATTAAATGAAAGATGCTTGAGGTTTAATAGTTGAATTCACAAACATATGGAAATAGAATAGCTGCATAAAAAGAAGATAATAGGAAAGAAGTTGAAAGGAAAAAAAGATAAAGAGAGAAGAAAAAGAAAGAAGAAAATATAAAGAAAGAAGAATAAGAAAAGAGAGAGAGAAAAGAGAGAGAAAAGAGAGAGAAGGAAAAGAAGGTTGAAGCATAAAGAAGAAGTGGAGAGAAGAAGAAGAAGGAGAAGAAGAAAGAGGAAGAGCAGGATTTGTGGAAGAAGAGACATTAGCGAAGACATTTTGAGTTGAACATAAAGAAAATCTTCCATTTGAAGAAGAAGAAGAAGAAGAAGAAGGAGAAGGAGAAGGAGAAGGAGAAGGAGAAGGAGAAGGAGAAGGAGAGGAGAGAAAAAGAAAAAGAAAAAGGAAATAATAAAAAAAAGAATAAGAATGAAAAAGAAGAAAAAGAAAGAAAAGAAAGAAAAGAAAGATAAATAAATAGATAGATAGAAAGATAGATAGATAGATAGAAAGGAAGATTGAAAGATTGAAAGAAAGACTTCGAAAGGAAGAAGAACAAAGAAAAAAGGAAGAAGAAGAGAATAGGAAGAAGAAGGAAGAAGAAGAAGAGGGAATCAAAGAAGTGCTTGGAAATGGTGCAGGCTGATCAGCAGAGTTATCATTCCCATTTTGTTTA
The DNA here is from genome assembly GCF_001643675.1 of Monocercomonoides exilis. Taxonomy (NCBI): domain Eukaryota; phylum Preaxostyla; order Oxymonadida; family Polymastigidae; genus Monocercomonoides; species Monocercomonoides exilis. Next base: position 65,580 of record NW_027150580.1, read on the forward strand.
GACTGTCCAGCCAGCATTCTTCCATTTCCAATGTCTCTTCCTTTGAGCGAGTGCAGCACGCTTTCGTCGTCCATCGATAGCTCCTTCCTCTTTTCCCTTTCGATTGCTGCCTTCTTCTTCTCCTTCCGCTCCATCTCCTGCGCCTTCTCCAGCGGTGTCTTCAGTTGCTAGTGCACTCTCGTCTTCTTCGGCTCAGCCACAGCCGTCGAACGGGCAGAAGATGCCTTCAGAGCATCTCTGCTGAGCACAGCTGTCGCCCTGCCAAAGTTCGGAGGCAGCGGATAATCGTCATCGCATTCGTCGTTCTTCCCTTTCTCCTTCGAAAGCATTGCCAGCGACGCTTTCTGCTCCTCTCTCTCTCTCTCTCTCTCTCTCTCTCTCTCTCCTTCTCTGCATTCCTTCTCTCCACTTCCTCCACGGTTCTCAGAATTTCCTCTTTTCACGAGTTTTCCTCTTTGTCCAGCATTTTTCCATTCAAAAACTGCACATTTACGGCAAACACACTTCTCACAACTGCTGCTTCGCCTTTCCCATCAGCCACAATTCTTTTCTTCCTCAACAAAAGCACTCTTTCCTTCGCATAGTACTCGATATCTGCTTCTTCCTCATGCACTCCACTCACTCCAAACACACCCCATTTCCTCCTCATAAGTTCCGCAATGCCTTTTTCTCCGCTTTTCTCTCTTTCTCCTGATGCACCCACATCGCCCTCTCTCTATCTCTCTCCTCTCTCTTCTTCCCCTCCTCCTTTCTCTCCTTCTCTCATTCCTCCTTCCTCTCTTGATGCCTTCATTCGCTCTTTGTACATTACTGCCTTCGTGCACTGCTTCAGCTTCGTCTGCAGAGACTGCAGATAGCTCGTATTCAGTGTCTGTGCACCAGAACTGCCTCTAACAGAGAGAAGAGGACCTGTTAAGAGAAGCTTCCGAGTGAAGAAAGACTCACCACGTAGTGTACCACCAAGGAAGAAGGAAGAGGAAGTTGAGAATGAGTTGGAAGAGGAAGTGGATAAATTTGCATCAGGAGAGGAAGAAGAAGAAGAAGAAGAAATAAGAGATGTCTTTGGGGATCTCAATACAGATGCAGCTGCTTGCGACGAGTTGGTTGAGGCATTTGAGCTGTCGGCTGATCCTGTGCTTGCATAGCTCTTCACACTTCCTGTGTCACTTGCACCTTTCTCTTCATTCTTTTCTGCTGCTTTCTCTTCGGCCTCTGCTCGTCTTTTCTCTTCTTCTTCTCTTTTGCCTTCCTCTTTTGCCTTCTCAATCATCTTCAAAAGGGCTACTTCTTCCTTCTTGTCTCTGTATTCAACAGCCAAATGGACATTCTGGTAAATTATGTTTTTCTTATTTTTAAAATGATAATTTCAAAACGTTGATGTGTATTTAATTTTAAATGGATTCATTTTCTTATTTTGTATATTTGAATAATCTTTTCATTATGGATTATTTACTGGTTGATATTTGTGTTGATAATAATGCTCAAGGATATAAACTTCTGGAATATATATTTGTTAAAAGCAATTCGCTTTGTAAATAAATTCAAAATTTTTTCATATCGGAAGATATAATTTCCCATCCAGTATTTTGTTTCATATGAAAGAGTAAAATTTGACGTTCGCTAAATTTATTTTCTTATTGGAAAACTTTTTCTTTCTTTCTTTTTTGTTTGAGAAAAAAATGCAAATCTTTTTATTCAGAAATTCCATATATCCAAATAATCGAAATGAAAATTTTCATTTCGAAATTTTTATATCCCTTTGTTTGGTTTTCAACTTATTGTTATTTGTTATACGAATTCAGATAAGATAATTTCAACATAAATGTTTTCAACTCCTGAATCAACATTATCAACGAGAGCATGTCACGCATGGAATGAATAAAAAAAATTGGCGGAGACAAAGTTGATGAGCTTTTATTATTTTTATTGATAAAGAACAAAGCAGCTGCTGATGTGGCAAATACAATTCGTCAACAATCAAATGGTAATTGTCAATTGATTTCAAGTGAACTATAACAGATTTAAAATTGTGTTTTTTTGGTTTTTTTGTTTTCAATGTTTAACTTTGAATTATCAGAGTCTCTGTACACACTGATGAATGATCTGGCAGTTGTTTACAATGCCTCACATAAACATACACAGACAATGATTTTGTAAGCCGTTGCTCGTGATTATGCAATGAAAAAGCTTCAAACGTTTGGCTTCGATATATCAAGAGGACAGCACAGTTACGCAAAAAAATACTTTGCAAAAAATCAATGATCAAATTATTCCTCCCCAAAAACCAATACTTCCAATGTGCAAGCGTGGTTTTAATAATTTTTCAATGTTTCTTTTTTGAAGATAATAATTCAATTTTTAAGGAATTGAAGAAGATGCTTGGAACAAAGGAAACACGTGGATGATAAATCATTCAACAAAAATGTCATCATCAATAATTTGCAATAAAAAATTGTCAAAGCACTCAGAAAAAGAACAGTTTTTGGATGAATCTGCCTGGGATGATTTGATATGCATATCATCGCATGACAAAAGACAGGAACAACCAAATAAAATAGGAGAAGAGTCATCAATAAAGCATCAAAGAATTCCTCCAAATGAAGAATCCAGCTTTCAATCTCATTTTGACGATCGTTCAATATCAGCTGATTCTGAAAGTGAACAAGACTCAACTGGATTTCGAAAAGAGAAAATTCATCTTTTTAGAGAAAATACAGAAACATCATCAAAAGTGATTCAAGGGAAAATATTCATGAAAAACAGAGCAAATGATTCTCCCACATTTATTGCTGATTCAATTGTTAAGAAAGCCAATATCGATTGCGAACATAATAGAAACATTCCGTTTCAAATTCGTTCTGAAAAAAATTCATTGTCTCCACAAATAATCCCTCCTTATTGTCTAACTCACTTTATTGATTCTTTGGATCAGAGACAAGAAGCCAATGAATCATGTCTGACAACATTAATGAAAACCACTGACAATTCAAACACTTGTTCACATACAAAATCAGAGACATGTCCTGTTAATAAATTTCATTCAAATATAAGGGTGAGCAATTAATCCTGTTTTGGAAATTTGGCAATCCAAGTGAATTTGCCATCGATTGAGAAAAGAACAGATCAAAGTCACATTGAAAATTCTGATCGAGAAGATTTGACGCATATTGGTGAAGAAAGCGTGGAACTCAATTCTCAACCAAATAAAAAGGACAACAGCAAAAACCAATCTGATTCAAAATGTCAAACAATAATTCGCATTCAGAATCCGCAAACAAAAAAGTTATCAGAGAGAAAGGGTATAATAAATTTTGGAAATACATGTTATTTATCGTCGTTATTGCAAAGCTTTTCTTCCATCATATCTATTAATCCTTCAATTGTCAAAGAACCAAATTGAAAAACGTGTCTTTCAAAAATGTTGTTGAATGTTTATTCTCAAATTCAAGGAAATTCAAATTATGTGGAGGAATGGAAGGCAGTCCTAATTGACGAATGGGAATCATTCTGTGGTTTCGGAAAAAGAAAACTACAAAATATTTCATAATCATATGGATTCTGATCAAACGGCTCATAAAAGACAATGCACTTTGTCAGGATAATATTGGTATAACCACTTCCAACCACACAAAATGCAAATTTTGTGAAATTTCTTCAATTGTTCAAAGTACTTCCAACAACATAATCATCAATTCAAATTCAGTGGAAAGAGGGCAAAAGAAATATTTAACGAAAGAACATCTTTCAAAAAACAATTCAGTTTTATGTGGCAAATGCGGAAAACTTAATGAAGCGACAAAATTGACAGAGATTCGTTTCTATCCACAATTATTAACAATTGAACATGAATGTTCATCCATAAAGCCATCAATTCCACCAAAACAATTATTCTTTTTTGTCAAAAATCATCATCGAACATTTGCAACTTCTTCAATGGAATTTCCAAACTCGAAATCTTCAGCTCATCTTCAAACAAAAAGAAGTTATTCTTTTATTGGACAAATATTATTCAGGCAAACTGATCAATCCCATGGGAATTATATTTCATTTGTCAGAGATTCTTGCATTGATAAAGAATCCTGGTTTATTTGCAACGATGCTTTCGTTTCAAAAGTCAATGCTCAAAGTTGGAAACAAGCATGGGAAAATTTATTTAAAGAAGGATATATACCATCATTATCATTTTACATTGAAGATCACACAAATAATGGAAAAAATACAATTCAAAAAGGAGAAGCACTTTCAAATATTCAACTGTCTGAAAAGCAAACCAAAAAAACTCAACACAAAAATGCACTTGAAGGAGCAATGTTAAGAGCAAACAATGACGACGCATTTTCAATATCCTCTTCAAACATCAACAATCATTTACCATTAAAACGGAATCAAAAATCAACTCGGATTTTTTCACCAAATGAAAAAAGACTTATTTGCAAGCCGAAATCAAGATTATGGAAAGAATTTCAGGAAGAAACAAACATTAAGTTATCACTTTCTTATTTCAACAAACGACACAATTTTATCGAGCAAAAAAGAGAACTGATGTATGTGAAATGTGTGAAAAACTTGATCATTTGGAAAGAAAATTGAGGTCTGTTCCTTCTTCAAAATGAAGCAAATCGGATATGAAAAATTTTTCAATTTTGAAAATGCACAAAACGTATGCGGAATGGCAACGAAAACATTTTCAAAAAACAGTTCATGATTTGAAGGAGAATGAAGTGACATTGCTGTTTGATTTCAAAGAAAAATGGAAATTGCACATCAGATTTCTCCAACTTCATCAAAAACTGTGTGATGCCAAATAAATTTCCCATTAAACATTAATATCGTTATTGAAACAAAGCAATCATTTGATTATTAACATTGTCAACTTCATCAAAGAAAACAATAAAATAATAATTAATAAGAAATCTAGTTTTTACAGTCAAAATTTTTTTTTAATTATAATTATCCTTTCCAAACTTTTTGATTTTTAAAATTATTCTGCAATTCATGTTCTTATATCCAAAATCTCTTATTTGTTCACTTTCCATAATGAAACAAATACTTTTTATATTCTGAAAAAGACAATGTCAAGAGAATTATTTTCAGAAATAACACAGATTGAACGTTTGAAATAGTGAATTCGGTGTTCTGGTTAACTAGGTCAATAATTACCTTTCCGATGAAAATGTTTTATCATTGCAGGATTTGATTTCTTTTTTGAAAAAGCATGTTGAATCCCATACAGTTTCACAAAACACTATTTCACAAAGGCAAAACCAATCAACTTCAACAAATATTTCTTCATCAGAGAATTCTCAATTTGAATTATCAGTGAACGACAGATATTTTGAAGAATAGATTTCATCACAACAGAAAGTTTGGCCTTCTTTCGTCATTCCACACATGAAAGATTTCTTGTTTTTTGAAAGTGAGAATAATCATGTATTTGGATCAGCAGTCGTCTATTCTCCATAGCGCTGTTTAATTGATCTTCAAGGAACAATAAAGAATGAAACAGTTTTGAATGAAAGAAAAACATGTTCAAAGCAGCAAAACTCACAAAATATCATCAATGTTCCACAATCTTCAATTGAAATGATTTGCAGACGAAACAGATTTTTACGCAATTCATTAACATTTGATTTCTGTAATTGTCCCATATGTATCATTGATCTTCAAGCAAGATTTAAAGTGCATGCTCAGCTTTTGCTCCATCGGAAAAGCAAAAGACGTGGTATCAAGCATTAGATAAAAATAATCACTTTATTTTTATCCAGACTTGGATATAGTTTGATATCTCCCAGGTGCACTTTTTAATCTAATCCGATTGGCTTATTGAGAATCAATGATTTTGAATGATAATAACCCAAATATTTCATATTAGCTGCTCCAAATGTTTATTCTTTGTTCATTAAAACATGTTAATGAAAAGACGTGAATGTTTGTGGAATCGAAAATCAATTTCTGTTGACGATTCGGAAAATCTCTTGATATTGGTGAGGCAATGTTATTTGTGCATTTTTTGACGTCATTTGAAAATGCAATTTCAATATTGATCTTTGTAGATAATAAGACAGTGTGCGAAGTGTAACTTATTGCAAATTCTAATCCATCTTTAAGTCTCAATTTTAATGAATAAGAAGGATTTCTTGTGGGATGCAAAGATGTCGAACAAGAATGCTGCAAAAATAATTTTTCGCAGTTCTTTCTTTCAATTTTGATGTTTGATTGTTGAATAATCTTTTGAAGGAATATTAGAGACAGTTTATGGATATAGCTTCAATGAAAATGTTTTCTTGTGACTCAAAAGATAAAAAGCTTATTCGGAAATTTGTCATTAAGCAATTTTCAACATTGCATGGTTTGATAATTATTTTTCAAATGTTAATCATTTGGTTTCATTTGAGATTGACTTTTGAAGAATTGACCACTTTCATCAAACACATCATAATATTTCTTTTCATGTAAACATTTTCAATTTAAAAGTTTCATCACTCGATCGAAACTGTTTTTGGAATGATCTGATTTGCCAATTCATCGCTTCGATTACGAGCATTGAATAATTCATTTTTTAAAATATGATTCGTTCATATTTGTTTCAAACATCATCAAAATTTTAACGAATTGATAATTAACTTGAAATGTGGAATTGTCATATTTTTGAATTGTTAATAAATAACATTTCATAATTTTCATGCATTGTATCACCATCTCTTCCTTTGTTGTCTTGTATACTCAACTTCTTTTTATCGTCCTCTCCACTTTATTTCATATCCTTCAACCTTTTTCAAATTGTCTTCTGTCATCTTTTCTTCACATCTTCTTCTTCTCTCCTCTCTTTATTCAACTTATTCTACCAATTCTCTCTGCTTCTTCTCTCCTTTCTTTCTTCTTCTTTTTTATAATCTTCATCTTCTTTCTTCTCCATCATTGCCATTATCATCATTATCATTATCATTTTCTTCATCTTCTTCCAACAAAAAATCATCTAGATTATCTTTAAAGAAGTCACTCAACTAAATTTACCAGAATGTCCATTTGGCTGTTGAATACAGAGACAAGAAGGAAGAAGTAGCCCTTTTGAAGATGATTGAGAAGGCAAAAGAGGAAGGCAAAAGAGAAGAAGAAGAGAAAAGACGAGCAGAGGCCGAAGAGAAAGCAGCAGAAAAGAATGAAGAGAAAGGTGCAAGTGACACAGGAAGTGTGAAGAGCTATGCAAGCACAGGATCAGCCGACAGCTCAAATGCCTCAACCAACTCGTCGCAAGCAGCTGCATCTGTATTGAGATCCCCAAAGACATCTCTTATTTCTTCTTCTTCTTCTTCTTCCTCTCCTGATGCAAATTTATCCACTTCCTCTTCCAACTCATTCTCAACTTCCTCTTCCTTCTTCCTTGGTGGTACACTACGTGGTGAGTCTTTCTTCACTCGGAAGCTTCTCTTAACAGGTCCTCTTCTCTCTGTTAGAGGCAGTTCTGGTGCACAGACACTGAATACGAGCTATCTGCAGTCTCTGCAGACGAAGCTGAAGCAGTGCACGAAGGCAGTAATGTACAAAGAGCGAATGAAGGCATCAAGAGAGGAAGGAGGAATGAGAGAAGGAGAGAAAGGAGGAGGGGAAGAAGAGAGAGGAGAGAGATAGAGAGAGGGCGATGTGGGTGCATCAGGAGAAAGAGAGAAAAGCGGAGAAAAAGGCATTGCGGAACTTATGAGGAGGAAATGGGGTGTGTTTGGAGTGAGTGGAGTGCATGAGGAAGAAGCAGATATCGAGTACTATGCGAAGGAAAGAGTGCTTTTGTTGAGGAAGAAAAGAATTGTGGCTGATGGGAAAGGCGAAGCAGCAGTTGTGAGAAGTGTGTTTGCCGTAAATGTGCAGTTTTTGAATGGAAAAATGCTGGACAAAGAGGAAAACTCGTGAAAAGAGGAAATTCTGAGAACCGTGGAGGAAGTGGAGAGAAGGAATGCAGAGAAGGAGAGAGAGAGAGAGAGAGAGAGAGAGCAGAAAGCGTCGCTGGCAATGCTTTCGAAGGAGAAAGGGAAGAACGACGAATGCGATGACGATTATCCGCTGCCTCCGAACTTTGGCAGGGCGACAGCTGTGCTCAGCAGAGATGCTCTGAAGGCATCTTCTGCCCGTTCGACGGCTGTGGCTGAGCCGAAGAAGACGAGAGTGCACTAGCAACTGAAGACACCGCTGGAGAAGGCGCAGGAGATGGAGCGGAAGGAGAAGAAGAAGGCAGCAATCGAAAGGGAAAAGAGGAAGGAGCTATCGATGGACGACGAAAGCGTGCTGCACTCGCTCAAAGGAAGAGACATTGGAAATGGAAGAATGCTGGCTGGACAGTCTAAACAAAATGGGAATGATAACTCTGCTGATCAGCCTGCACCATTTCCAAGCACTTCTTTGATTCCCTCTTCTTCTTCTTCCTTCTTCTTCCTATTCTCTTCTTCTTCCTTTTTTCTTTGTTCTTCTTCCTTTCGAAGTCTTTCTTTCAATCTTTCAATCTTCCTTTCTATCTATCTATCTATCTTTCTATCTATCTATTTATTTATCTTTCTTTTCTTTCTTTTCTTTCTTTTTCTTCTTTTTCATTCTTATTCTTTTTTTTATTATTTCCTTTTTCTTTTTCTTTTTCTCTCCTCTCCTTCTCCTTCTCCTTCTCCTTCTCCTTCTCCTTCTTCTTCTTCTTCTTCTTCTTCAAATGGAAGATTTTCTTTATGTTCAACTCAAAATGTCTTCGCTAATGTCTCTTCTTCCACAAATCCTGCTCTTCCTCTTTCTTCTTCTCCTTCTTCTTCTTCTCTCCACTTCTTCTTTATGCTTCAACCTTCTTTTCCTTCTCTCTCTTTTCTCTCTCTTTTCTCTCTCTCTTTTCTTATTCTTCTTTCTTTATATTTTCTTCTTTCTTTTTCTTCTCTCTTTATCTTTTTTTCCTTTCAACTTCTTTCCTATTATCTTCTTTTTATGCAGCTATTCTATTTCCATATGTTTGTGAATTCAACTATTAAACCTCAAGCATCTTTCATTTAATACTTTCTTCTCTCATCTTTTGCTTAATCTTGTTTTTTTCTTTCTTCATATTTTTTTTTTCTTTTAACTCCAGTTATAAAAAAATATATCCCCTTAAAATTGTTTCAAATATTCAGATATTCTTTTTGTTACCGAAATTTCAATCGTTCATTGACTATGCCATTGAATGTCACAGGAAAAAAATAAATTTATGAATTTTCAATAAAAAACAAAAATTAAATCATTTCAAAGATCAAATCTATTTGTTACAAACACAATAATTGAAATATATATTGTATGTTAAATGCTGAATGAAATAAAAGACAAATGAAAAGAAGGAAAATAATACGATTCAAAAAAATTTCAAATCATCAAAAATCAAAAACAAAACCATATCCAGCATGCAACACCTGTGGAAACTTCTAATTCTTCTTCCGATCTTCTATGTTTGTTGTCGTTGCTATATTGCTTATCTCGAGAAATCTCAAAAAAAATTGAAAAGAATGAAAAGCTTCCATTCATGTGTGTTCATGAACAATTAAATATTTAAAGAAAATGAAACTTATTAAAGATAGAAAATTTATATTCTTCGAACATCAAAAAGTTTGCACGACCGAATAATACGCAGCAAAAAAGAAAATGCTTTATGTTCGAACAATTATGGTTATTTTCGAAAATTGAATCAATCCAAATTTGCGTATTAAAAATATTACAAAAAAATGATGATTTATCATATTAATTAATTTCCAATGTATTTAAAAAGTTGTCCCACAAAAATTCAAAAAAAAAAGATCAAACATTGAACGAGATTATCATCTCAAAAAAAATTTCCCATATGATATTTTTCTAAATAGTGCATTATTTGAACATAAGAAAAAGGTGTTAATAATATTAGATTTGTTTGTATTTCAGTTTTACTAAATAATGGTGAGGTGTGAAATCCAAAGAAAAAAAAGAGTTCTCATTGTTTAAAAATAACCAAAAATAAAAAAAAGAAAAGTTTAATAACAACATCAACAAGAAAAACTATCAAATTCAAAAGCTCGTGATAATACGAGCATGTCTTTGATCTCATTTGTAAAATAATAATTTCAAGATCTTTTTAGTAAAATGGTAAAAGTAAAAAAATATTCTCTGAAATAGTAAATAATGATGTTTTCAAGGTTTCTGTTTATTTTTCTTTATTTGCAAATGCTTAAAAAACCAAAAAATTTTAGGTACCAATAAAAATAATTGGTACCAATTAAAATATGACCCTAAATAAAACAATTGTGATTTTCACTTATTTTTAAAAGAATGACTATTTCAATTGACTTTTGTCTCATAGAAATCTTTTCAAGAACGAAATTTGAAAAACAATGAATTTCGAAAGTTCAAATTTTCAAAATGCAATTATTGGATGAAATTTAATTCATATTGATAATTTCATTTTTTTGAATTCTTCCAAAAATCCTTTGTATTCAAACATTTTATTCCAAATTCCTTCAATCGAATCCGCTGCGCTCTTAACAAGTGACTTACTGACTTTTCCGTCATCCATCAATTCAAAGTCCTTTATAAGCTTTGGTATTTCTTCCATTTTTTCTTTTGCAATTATGAATTTCATAATGATTTTTGTATTTTCATCTATATTTTCTGGTTGTGATTCTATGTGTTTCTCTTTTCCTCTATATTTGCATTCCATCGAAACTGAAAATTCTTCAAAATGTTTGAACTGATGTTCCAAATGAGCTGATTGATCTGATAATTGTGAATTTGATAAACAATCAGGTGAAACTGACGATGATGCAGTCGAATCATAAGCTCCTTTTTGTTCGTTTGATTTTCTTTGACTTGTAACATTATTTCTTTGTGTTGTGCGTGCAGTGCTGTTTGGCTTTGATGAATAGAGTTTGATTTTTTCTGCCACTGTTAAACTTCTTTCTTCATTTCTTGGTGATGAATGTTCATCATAACCTTGGAAAGCACTTGACATTTTTTGATCCTTCTTCTTTTCATTTGAATCTGAACAGTGAACATTTGTATTGCTTCTGTAAGTTGTTTCATTTGCAGGTATCATTCTCCATTTGTCAAACAGTTTTTTGAAAGTGAACATCGGAAAAGATGAACTTATCTTTTCATCTTTCATATTTGTTCCTTTTGTTTTTGTTGCAAACATAGAATCAATTCCTGCTTCAAACTTATTTGAAGAAGATGAAGTTTCAAATGATTTTTCTTTTTTCGTTGTCCATTCAGTTTTTTCATTTGGTATTTTTGATACATGCAATTTTGCAAAAAGATACATTTGTTCGATGATTTTATAATTATTTTCCCATTGTTCATCGCATTCCCTGCAAAACTCTAAACATTTTTGCAACCTTGAACTCCTATTGATCCATTTCTCCTCCTCATTTTTCAAATATTCTATCCGCTCCTCCATATCCCTCTTCTTTTTTTCATTTGTGTTTATCTCATCCTTTTTCCTGTCGTTACGTTTTTGGACCATATCTAATTCTCTTTTCAATGTATCAATACTTATTCCACATTCCTCTTTTCTGTTTTCGCACTCTTTCACTTTGATCTGATATTCTTGTATCTTCTGTCTATTTGAAGGAATATCACGCTTTGGGGCAAACAGATCAATTTTCCCTTCACAGACACTTGAATCGTTTAAAAATGCTGTTGGAATTCCAAATCCCATCACAGCTCCAACAACATTAAGAGCACGCCTTAATGCTTTTGGTGCTTTGAAAACTCCTCTCAAGACCCCATCTTTGATGCAAACTTCTTGTTCTTCCTTGTCGTTGTATGTGTATTTATTTCCAGCAGTGAAAAAGCAAGTGGCATTTGGAACATTGATTGGTCTCTCTATGACAACTTCATTTGATGCATAATTGTCAAATTCACAGAATTCAATTGTGTCAAATTTCACGGTTTCAGGTTGATCAAGTTCATTGATCCTTTTTTGATATTCGACAATATCATCATTGCATTGCTTGATAGTGTTTTCTTGATTTTTGATTGTTGTTACGATTGATTCTTCTGATTCAAAAGTGATGTTTCTCAGTTTATCCTCCAATTCCTCAACATCGTCGCTCACTTCTGAATACAACTTTTCCGAATCTTTTGCAAAATCTTCACATGCACTAAATATTTGTGGTTGAAAATCTGGTATCTGTTTCCTCCCTCTCATGGCTAATACAAGCCAATATAGCTTGCTCGCCATCGATGAGGCAAATTCCATAAACCAGTGATAAGAGTTGCATTGATCAAGACTGACATCATTGGGGCTCCGATAATTGTCCAGATTATTTATCTCGTCTTTAATTGGTTCCTCAGATCCGTCGAGTGTCGGATCATAGTAGATTAGTCTGCCATTAGCGTGAGCCTTCTTCCACACAAGAAGTGTCTGAAGTTGATTCAAGCTTCTCCTGATTTCCTCTCCTTGCACACCTGTTGCTCCTTTCGCTTTTTGCAGAAGAATTCCAATTTTTTGTTCAAGAGATTGTGCTGCTTTAATTTCCGGAAACTTCTTTTCGATTTTATCCACTGTTGTTTTTTCCAGTACTGTAAATTTTCCTATCAAACTTCCTTGAACCTTCTCTATAATTTCTGATGTTTCCTTATGTTGAATTTGCATTTTATGCAGCCAAAATTCATTGCATTTGTTTGCAACGAACACAACTGGTAGTTCTTTGTTTTTCAAAATTTCGTTTATACACTTCATATCATCATATGCATTTGTCAAATTGTGGTAGTTTTCATATTGAGAAATATACACAATCATCACTTTTGATGCATTTCTCTGGAAGAACTGTAATATAAGTGAGTTGATAATTTCTTCTTTCACATCCACTTCTCCTCCGAGAAAGCCTCTGGTGTCCAATAACAAAATATCCTTATCCCACTCGTAAACTTCTGCTATCTTTGTTTGAGCCGCAACTCCACTTCCCATTTGAGCTGTTTTTTCCAATTTTGTTTTCACTACCAAATCTCCATTGTCATTCGCTTCCATTTTCATCCCTCTTAACTTGTTTATCAAGGTACTTTTTCCAACCTGGCTCCTTCCAAGAACGATCGCCATGTTTTTGCCTGATCCGCAATTGCGACATCTCTCGTAAAACTCTTTCAAAATATACAAGAAGTCTTCTTGCGAGAACTTCACCTTCCCTCCATTTGTTTTCTCATCTGCCATATGATCTATAAGAGACATTTTCAATGACTAACTCAAATATTTATTCACTCCCATATTACTGTTTGAATGGATTCTTTTATTTTGGGCGTTAAGAATTAATCCAGTCCCATTGCAAAATCCGTAATTCTTGCAGAAAAAGCAGCAGTCAGAGAATATGCACAATGCAATGTTCATAACACCCGCATTGATTTCAATGAGAGAAGAAGTATCATTTTTGAAAGCTCGTTGAAACACAGAAATTGGAGCAAGATCGAGTATGGAACATGTTTCGGCACTCTTTGAGCTCCATCATCAGCTTGAGAAGACTGTTCCACAAATCAAGTCCATTTAATTATTGTCAATCAGACAGAAAAAACTGTTATTCATTGCTCTTTTAACACAAAAAAAGGAGATATCCTTCCTTTATGCAGACATGTGAATATTTAGCGAATAACGTTTATGTGAATATTAAAAACGAGCAGCATCAACGGAGATAATGGATACAAATGCACTTTTATAATGTATTGAAGAAATACAAAGGATGTGGAAATTTGTATTTAAAAATAAATAGCAAAAGAAAAATATAATCCAAAGATGAAAAGAAAATGATGTTTTAACAGAATGAGCCTTGAATGGAAGAGCAATAATCATTTCTGGTTTGTCATCATTCTCTCTATTGATTTCAAATTGCAATTTCAATCGTTGGTGCACTGGCAAAGAAGTCATTTTCTGTTTGTTGTGACATCTATCAGTTGATTTATCGTCTTCAGTTGGCGAATTGTAATGGGAAATGAACACATAAAGGAGGGGATATTCCGACAAGATAACTCCATTGTGCGCGAAGATAAGGTGATGCGAACCCAATGATTATGAGGCAAGAAATGCTGGAGGATCTTCATCTCTGAATGATTTTGAAGCGTCACGATCAGGACATGTGGGAGCAGAAAAGAAAGAAGGCAATAATCAGTGACAGCTCAACTGCAATCCCATTTTGTGTCCAATGACAAATTCTGGCGCCAGAAAGATGATTTGCCAAAGTGTTCCAGCAGCATTCACAGCTGTGGCTATTCACTTTCTCCTTTTTCATTGCTCAGCATCTGCAAGGCAAGGAGGATTGAATATGGAGCCAGATAAGCAAACATCTCTCTGCGACAGACTTGGTGTACATTCTATTTTCCTTTGCGAGTGACGATGGTTGGCCAACCATCCCTTCGATCGTTGTGTGCACCTGAATGAAAGGCACAAACATTTTGTATAAAGTGATTTGTTCCAGAAGGAGCACATCTCAGATTCCGATGAAATGGGAGCGGAGCTTTCATGGGAATAGAGTTCTTCAGGAAATACAAAAAGAAGGGGCAGATAGCGCATAAAGGAGAAGAGAGATCGGCATGAGCAGAGGATTACGGGAATGCCACGAAGGAGATTCGTTTGAAGAGCGAGTCAGGGTCATGCCTGGGCGTGGCAGTGGTAGTGGCGAGCATGAAACAGGTGGCGTCGATAACTACAATACTCGGCAGGAGGCGCGGAGGCGAAGAAGAAAACAGCTAGTGCTGGGAGAGAAGAAGATGAAAGTTGTGGAGAGAGGAAGGACGATGAGCATGATTGAGACGAACTCGCTTTCTTCGTCTTCAGTAACACTATTCGGCGTGTCGTGCTGGCCGATTGATGCGCTGCACCTGGAGAGCGATCGAGGAGCAACAAGAAGCCCATCGCCGAGTGTACTTCCAGTGTCACTGGAAGAAGCAGCGATTAGATGAGATGCCGAGGGAGGCGCATGCGATGGAATCGTTAATACGCTTGATGCCTCTTTCACAGCCCGAAACAAGCAACAATGTGACAAAAAAACTCAATGACAGAAATCAAAGAAAATATGATCATTTGAAAGCCATTGATTTCTTAGCCTGATTTGTCCATCGCTTTATCGCCTTCTTCGTCAGCACCAGAGCTCGGAAAGAGTGTCCTCTAGAGCGCAGCAATTCGGAGCATGAAGAGGGAAGCATGAGAAATTTCGATGGCATTGATAGAGGTTGAAGCAGAAGAGAGGCATCTGTGGGCGCGGAACTTGACGGCAAAAGAGGATGATGAGCGAGAGAAGGAAGGGTGGAGAACACAAAAACAAGTCTGAACTGGCATGCAGATGTTGTTGCGAATGGATTATGCGTGCTGAAGAGATGAATTCAGAGGATTTTGGGGGATTTCTCGAGTCAGGTATTGTTTTCGCCATTGCCTTTTTGCAAAAACAGAATTCGGGGCTGAATTGTTGTTCCCTGCAACAAAGGCAAAGCATCTTTCTTTAATTTTTCTGGTTTTCTATTTTTAATTGAAGGAAAGACAGTCCAAAAACAAAATTTGTTTGTTCATTCAAGGAATTTTCATTGAAATGGAGCAAACAGTTATCAAAAGCATTCACACCAACCGCTGACTTGTATTCTCGTTGCTCATGCAAGCTTGCACAAGTGCTGCAATCATCTCCAAAAGCCAAGAGACGAACGTTCATTGGCCAATCAAAACAATGTCTGCTTCCAAGTTCAGAGAAATTCAAATGGGGCGCCTTGCTATGTCTGTCAAATTGTTGATTAGAGTCTTCCATTGTTCCAAAGTGTTTTGCAATTGTTTTCGATCATTTGATTTTTCGCTTCCATTTTCGGTGCTCATCTGCCCACACGAGAAATCAGCAATTGGGAGGCAAACATGCATGTTATCTGAGCAGTTTATTTCAGGATCAAAATAAGCGCCCATATCAAAATTTTTAGCCAGATTTGATCTGATTAATTATTTGCAAAAATAGAAAGAAAGGAAAAAAAAGTTGATGTTGGCAGCAAACAACCGACATAACATTTAAAAATGCTCAAGCGTGAGGGGAAGCAGAATGGAAGCGGGCAGAGGGGCAGAGGGGCAGAGGGGCAAAGGAGCAGCAGCTGTGAATTGGGTTGAACATGCAAAAGGGAGGGATGTGACACCTGAATTGGCGCCAAAAACGGAAGGGCAATGGCCCCTCGCACAGGATCCGTTGGATTGAAGCGCAGCTGCTCGGAGCGTGTGATAGATGATTTCATGCCGAAGGATGCAGATGGATTGACGGACAAAGGCTGCAAAGCAGGGAAGATTTGCTGGAGCAGAACTGCCAGGATGGCGGGAGGCAAACCGTTCAAATATCAAATGGTGCGAGTTGCTTGAAGACAAAAACTCCATTCGATGAAGCCGTTGAGGCATTTGAATGAACTGATTTATTTTCATGTTCTGCAGAATCATGTTTTATTTTTTTTGCCTTTAATTTGTTTTTTATTTTTTTTATTTTTGTTCGAAAAACACAAGTATCTCATAATTTTCGCAGTTTCTGGCTCCACTTGATGTTTTTATTTGGCCAGTTTATTTTATTGCAGTTTCCGATGCCTCACGTTCTTGTTTCTGATATGATTTTTTATTGCAAATAAAACACATCAACCAAAATAATCTTTTATGCTTTTCTTTTTTTTATGTTACTTGCAAATAAACAAACAGGAGCTGATTGATCCGAGGCTTAGAAATGAAGAAGCGCATGGAGCAATGGAAAGTATTTGAACCTCTTCATTGGATATCAAAAAGGAAACGAATGAAGATAATTCAAGAATCATCTGCTTTTTTTGAGTGGAATGATCAGAATCGAAGCAATTTCCTTTTGCAGACTGTGCAGGATAAAGGCGTTGTGCAGGTGTTGGATGTGGGCAGAATTTTTGAAAAATGGTTTTTGTTTTGTGCCGAAAGGGACAGAATTGAAAGGAAAGCATGCGCCTCACTTTCTTTGCAGAAAACTCGGAAAATTGAAGTGTTTTTTGGAGGGAAGACTCCAGAAATTGATTATTGACAAATTCACCTCAAAAATTGTTGGATTTTGAAGAAGCAAATGGAAATGGTGGATTTGTGGAGATTCGGAGGAGGAGACATTTGGCTGCATCGCGAGGTGACTTTGAAGGCTGATTTCAAGTATGTCTTGATGGTTTGCTGCTATTTTGTTTTATTAATGTATTTCTGAGATATTCATCGATGTAAATGGATAATTTTAGGAGGAAGGAGAAATTGGGTTGTTTCAGAGAGATCAAAAACATTTACAATGAAAAAGATGAAGATGAGGAAGGAGGAGGAGGTGGAGGAAGAAGGGGGAAATGAAGATGATAATGTTGAATTGCTTTGTGGAATATCACTGCTTGAAGAAACTGGATGTGCTTCTGCTTGTTTTTGTTCTTATTTTGTTGATGTTGATGCTTTCGCTATCTTATTTGTGCCCTTTTCAACATTTTCCACTGAATTTTCGACTTTTTGTTCTTTTGTTGTTCTTTTCTGTATTTTTATCTCTGTTTTCTTGTTGAGGTTTGATAGTGTTTATCTTTTTGCTCTTCCCTGTGTCTCCGATTGACAGCGCATTTTCGTGTTTGCTCGATTTCTTCAACCGCTGCCTCTTCTTCTTTTTCCTTTTCTTGTTCTTGTTCTTTTTCCTCATCATTTTCATCTTCTTCTAACTCCAGGAAGGCATCTTCGTTGTCTAAAACTATCAGCTCTTGCTCCTCTTCCTCTCCTCTTCCTCTATCTCATCATCATCATCCTCCTCTTCCTCTTTCTCACTTTCTTCCTTTTTTGTTCTGTCTATCTTTTCCTCTTCTTCTTCTGCTTTTTCCTCCTTCTCCTCCTCCAACATCCTATTAGCCTCTCCTGACTGCTCTTCTTCTCTCTCGCCGACGCTCCTCGTCCGCATGATGCATCTGCTGCTGACGCTTTTTGAGGAAACTGAGATGAAGCATGCGATGGACGACTCGTATTTGCTGCTGCAGAAGGCGGCAGAGATCGAAGAAGTGAGGAACAATAACAGCAGCAGCAGCAGTGGAGGAAGAGGAGGAGGAACAGGCAGAGGAGCCAGTATAAAGAGGAAGAATGCGAAGAAAGAGAAGAGAAGAGAAGAGAAGAGGCAAAACAAGGAGAAGAAGAAGATGATGATGATGGAGAAGAAGAAGCATAAACAAAGAAGAAGAAGAAGAAGAAGAAAGATGATATGAATAAATTTTATTATTGTTATTTTTATTATTGGAAGAAGACAAAGAAGAAGAAGAATACGAAGAAAAATAATAAAATTTATTCATATCAGCTTTCTTCTTCTTCTTCTTCTTCTTTGTTTATGCTTCTTCTTCTCCATCATCATCATCTTCTTCTTCTCCTTGTTTTGCCTCTTCTCTTCTCTTCTCTTCTCTTTCTTCGCATTCTTCCTCTTTATACTGGCTCCTCTGCCTGTTCCTCCTCCTCTTCCTCCACTGCTGCTGCTGCTGTTATTGTTCCTCACTTCTTCGATCTCTGCCGCCTTCTGCAGCAGCAAATACGAGTCGTCCATCGCATGCTTCATCTCAGTTTCCTCAAAAAGCGTCAGCAGCATATGCGTCATGCGGAAGAGGAGCGTCGGCGAGAGAGAAGAAGAGCAGACAGGAGAGGCTAACAGGATGTTGGAGGAGGAAGAAGAGGAAGAAGAGGAAGAAGTGGAAGAAGAGGAAGAAGAATATGTTTGTGATGATGATGATGAGGCAAACAATGATGCATTCTGATTAAATCAAGCCCAGCTCTGTTTTATCGATTCAACAAACATCGCTTCATCCTCGCTCAATTCAACTTTCTCAAATTCATCTTTCTTTTTTCCTTTCTCTTTCGAATGTTCATCTTTTTTCTCTTCCTTTTTGCTTCTCTCTTTCTCATCCTCTTCATCGCTCGACACTTCAATCAATTCGTTTCTTCTTCCTTTGTTTTCTTCTTTTTCAACTTTCATTTTGTTTTCGCCTTTTTCTTCAATCTTTGTTTTCTCCTTCGCTTTCTCCTCTGTTCCCTTCTTCTCCTTTCGTTCCCTTTTGCCTTCGTGTTCTTCCTCTGCCTCCATCTTTCTTGCCTTCATCGCCTCTCTCTCTCTCTCTCTCTCTCTCTCTCATTCACTTTCCTCTCATCCTGCAGCACTTTCTCCAGACAACCCACCACTCTTCCTCTTCCCAGCACAACAGAGTCCACAATGTGGCGTATCTCCCTTTTCCTTTTCAGTTTCATCTTCCCCTTCGATCCCGTCTCAGCAGCGGTTCCATCTTCTTCTTTGCTCTCTCTGTTTTCTCTTCCTCCTCCAATGCTTCTTCCACCACCACCACCACCTCCTCCTCCTCCTCCTCCGTATGCATCTCTCGCTTCTCTTCCCTCCAGCCCCAAAGAAAATGCCGTAAAAGACGAGTTTTGGAGTGTTGTGCGTGCTTCCCGGAGAGCAAAGGGGACCAGCCCGCGTGCAGCAGCTGATCGCCCGCCCTGATACGACTTGGCTGACGACAGGCCAGAAAAGGAGGAGATGAGCGAAGACAGCGGAGACAGCGGCAGAGGTGGGAAGCAGCTTCCTTTGGAGAGAACAGCACACACTTGGGGCAGTGTTGGACATAGGCGAGAGAGAGGATGCAATGACGACGATGATGATGATAATGGTGAGGACGAGGAAGAAGAAAAAGAAGTGGAAGAAGATGCCGTCAAAGCAACTGTGGAAAGAAGCTTTGAAGCAACCTCTGGTGAAAGAAGACCAATCAGAGCAACAAGAACATCGAAATGAGAAGATGAAAAAGACATTTTTGTCGTTCTTGTATTCGAGATTGGAAGAAGAGAAATCTGCTTGGCTGAATCAAAAGGATCAAATGAACGTGCAAAGAATAGAGTGAGGTCGTTGCACAGCAATGAATTCTCATCGAAATGCTGGCTGAATGATGCGAGAGTGTTGAACAATCTCCTCGAAGAGCCACTTTCTGTCTGCTGCTCAAATGTTATCTTTCCCAAAAATGGAACTGAACTCTGGAAGAAAAAGGAGAGGAGGTTCAATGACAAACGCCGCACTGCTGGACGAATGTGGGAAAGGCCAGTCAGCAGTGCTGTGCGAAGAAGAGGGAGCTGAAGCGATAATAAGCTTCGCTGAGATGTTTTCACTGGTGAGAATCTGTCTTGTTCCATAGAGACTCTTGACTGCACAATCGATGTTTGTGTGATAGTTTGAATCAATTTGCTAAATGCATCCCTGACTGTTGGTTCTTCGTCAAACAATTTTGCCATCGATTCTTCGATAATTCGCGAAATCGAACAAGTCAGAAAAAGAACGGATTATCGCCATATGTTTTGACCAGCTCTATAAGTCCATTTAGCGCATCTTCCCTCATGTGAAAGTTATAATGAGTTAATCTCGAAAGAAGATCTTCTATATTCAGATTTTCTGATGTAACAATTTCTTCCTTTTCGCTTAATGCTTTCTGATGTTTGAGATGCAACATTTTTGCTCTGATAGTCCCTGATAACGTCTTTGATTCCTTTGGTTTCGGAGTTAATTGAGTTTGTTTCCCTATGTGAATGATTGTTAATGAGTAATCGTCGAATATCTTGTAAATTTCTTATTGTTCAGCATTATTGTGTCTTTCATTGCGAGGAATGCCTAATAAATTGCATGCTCAATGAAATCTATTGGAGTTTGCTGAGTTGCCTTTGCGGAATGTCCATTGGAAATGCCTCAATTAAAACAGCAGATCATTTGTCTTTCCGTCAAACATATGATTTGTCCGATGCAAAACGCCAGTTTTATTCTCATGCGAATCGAAAAATAATGAGCTTAAACTATCTTTTAAAGGCAAATATTAATTATTTCTAAAAATTATTAAAAAAATAATACAAACTGAAAATTCGCGTCTCGGAGTTTCAAAGCCTTTGGTAGCAATTCTAGCGTTTGTGTTCAAAGACGATTGTTCGCAAGTGTTGCTTGGGCTGAAGAAGAGAGGCTTTGGAAAAGGATTTTGGAATGGATTTGGAGGTTTGAGAACCATAAATCTTTGATTCAAATTTTTCAATGTGATGTTCTGTGCAATAATTTTGTTTTAGGCAAATTGCAAGCAGGCGAAACTATTGTTCAAGAAGCAGTTCGCGAATTTGTTGAAGAGTCGGGCATCAAAAAGAATGAAATTGACCTCCAAAAGCGAGGGATAATAATGTTTGAGTTCAAAAGAGCAGAAAAGCCCTCTTGGTTTTTTGAAGTGCATATTTACTCAACAACTTACAACGATGAAGAAATCGTGGAAAGCGAAGAAATGAAGCGAGCGGTTGTCGGATTCCAAAATACCATTTGAATCCATGTGGGAAGATGATCGCTTTTGGCTTCCCTGCGTTCTCAGAGGTGGGTACATCATGAGGTTCTATCCTTACGATGACATTACCAAAAACATGTTAAGTGGCATCACAGAGATCGTTTTGCCGAATGATCCAAGATTGTCTGAACTGGATTTGGATGTTGCCAGCCAATCATCAACAGCATCGCCTTCAGATTCCAGAAATGTCCAAAATATAGAACAAATACGTTCGTTGTACCAGACAGATTTCCCATGGATTTTCGTCAATGGATTGCAACTGGTGGATTTTTCCAACATTTATAAATAAATATTATTGTGTCAATAACATTATGTCATTTATAATTCTCTGTTTCGAAAATTCTGTTGAACAACTTTTTTCATATATTCGTTTTGCCCATCAGGAAGCTTTGATATTTGTTAATAATGAAGAAACAAAAAGAAAGATAATTCATGATCAGTAATACCATAATAATATTGAATAAATCATTTGATAATTAATTACGAGATTTGGGCTAAATTAAAAACGATTCATGATAATTTCTCGGTAATGAATATAAATTTTGATGAGGATTTATATGAGAAGATTAAAGTGCGCATGAACTTGTATTTTATTTGCTTTTTGAGAATATTATTATTTCTATTTTAAGTCTCCAAAAGATGCAGATGAGGTTATCAAAATGTTACATGTGATGAGGTTTGAAGTGGTAAAATCAGAATTTTTTTGCTTTAGATATTTCGTTTTTTTTTTAAAATTTTGAGTGATGCTATAATAGAACAACTTAAAGAAGGAAATGCTGCTGCAGAGGATTTATTTGAAAAACTAGAATATCTGGCAGGCGAATGGTCAGAAGGTAAGTGCGTTTGCTTGGAGATGTCATCCTTGCTTTTTGAAGTTGCTCGCGAAGCAAATGAAGTGGAATTTTTTATAAAAGTATTGAAGTGTTATGACCTGATACTTGGAAGTCAAGAAGTGGATATTTTTGTTAAAGCAGAAGAATCCATTGAATTAGCATGTTTGTTGGTTTTTTGTTTTGACATTGAATGATGAGTTTCTTTTTTCTGAAATTTTTTCTTTTTTCCTTTCCCAAAGTTAATATAATCCAAAAAGGAAATGATCAAGGAGATTTTGAATTTCTAAGTTATGCGTTATCTATAAGCTTAAAGATATGTAGGTTTGTAAATTATTCGTGATTTTTTTTAATTCGTTTATGTTTTTTTTCAATATCACTTTGTGATTATTCTTTTTGAAGACTATCAGACAATGATGAGATTATTAAAAGAGCAATAAATATTATTTATCAACTGATTGATGGAAATGACCGATTTTTGTGTCGAAAAGGGAACGACATTGTTGAAGGAATGGCTATGCTCATCGAGGAAAAGTGTCTTTCAGTGCAGTACGCTCTACTTCTGTCATCTGTGATGGAAGTGATGCTGAGCGAGAAATCTGGAGTGTGCAGAGAGATGATTATAGGGAGCGAATTGGGAGGATTGCTTTTGAAAGAAATTGAGAAGGATGGCTTGTCAAAAGAGAGTGGCAGGATTCGTCTGAAGCTGGTGTTGTTGTCTCTGGTTGATGGAATTGCAGAGTTACAAGACAAAAACGAGATGGCCGTTGTGAAGAAAAGAGAACAGGAAGAGAAACTATTTGAGATGCGAAATGAAGATTTCGGAACTGTAGAACATTTGGAAGAAGATGTGAAGGATAAAAGAACAATTGGCAGATCACAAACGCCTCCACCGTCAAATAAAGTTGTCTCAAAGCCAAAAAGGAACAAAGGCAAATCATCGAAGCCAAAGAACAAGAAAAGTCCTTCTCCTCCTGTCACCCCTCCAATAACTCCTCCAATGACTCCGCCAGCATCACCTCCACTGGCATCTCCATTCACTCCGCCGATGACTCCACCAACTTCTTCTTCTCGCTCAAAAAGGAATTCACCTCCTCTGTCACCTCCACAGAAAGCGAAAATGAATGCTAATGAGAATAAAACACATGAATTTGCAGAAGAAATCTCAAATGCAGATGATATGAAAGCTGATGTTGCAGCAGAAGGCAAAAAAGAAACTGAACCAGAAGGTGCAGATGACTCAGCGAATGAAGGGCGCATTGTGACAATTCTTCACATTAAGCTGCTTTTGAAGTGTGTTGAATGTTCAGACAATGAATTGAAAGCGAGGGCACTGCAGACGCTTCACAGAATTCTGTGTGGTGGTGCTGTTACCGAGCTGTTGGATGAAGAAAAGAGAAGTGATGATGTCGAGTGTGTGATGGAGGAAGACAAATGGGCGGACGAAGAAGGAGAGGAAAAGAAATGTGCGTTTAGTAAATATCGTGAGAAGATGATTGAAGAGCTTCAAAAGGAGAAAAAGCGGCTTTTGCAGATTTTTGTGGATGCAAATGGATTTTCTGCTGTCAGAGCATTCATTGAAAAAGAGACAGAAATCAAAGAGACAGAAAATATGAAAGAAAAAAGAGAAAAGACTGAAATTGAATATTCAGAGATGAAAGCTGTTGACCCAACGAAAGAAAAGTTAGATGAAAGGAAAATCACAAATGAAAAAGATACTCAACCCTCGTTTTCATCATCTTCGCTATCATCGTCATCATCATCATCCTCCTCCTCATCTTCATCATCATCTTCTTCTGTGTTCTCGCTTTTTCCTTCATCCTCTTCAATTGATTCACAAGCATTGCCTTCATCGTCTCAAGTTCGATCAGCAGTCCCTCCATCCGTCTCGTCTTCTTTCCTATTTCCCCCTTTGCTTCCTTCAGAACTCAAATCAAGCTGTTCCTTTTCAAAGACATCACTCTCTTCGTTGAGTGCATCTGTGTCTTTTGGATTGTGCGCAGACAGTTTTCTGCTGTCGTCGCTGGAGATGTGCAATGAGATTCTGTTTTCAGCACTGGAATGGATCAAACAGAAAGACGAATGCAGTTATGTGTTGGAGCAGTTTAACACGATGCTGAAAAGAAACGAAAGCAGAAGTTTTGAGGAACGAATGGTTGGAGTTGTTGAAAAAACAGTATTGGCACAAGGTTTGTAAAACTCTCTTCAAATGTCTTTTAAAAGCTGTGTATTTTTAATTTGTTCGATTTTCTATTCCTTTTTTTTCACACACTTTTGTCTATTTTTCATTTTTGATTTGTTTTAACAACTATTAAACTTGCTGTGTTTCTGTGCCAATGCCCTGAACTTTGTCTAGAAACAGCTCAACAAAATGAGGATGGGCCAAACTGGATTGGAGGATTTATTGAAGCATTGAAAGAAATGAATGTGAAAGAAGATGCCTGTGTAATGACAAATTGCTTGTTATTGGTGAAGAATCTTGTTCAACTTCTTAAAAAACGAAATGCTAGTGAATGTGGCGCGAAACAGCACTTGTTACTGTCTGCTTCTTCTTTTTCCTCCTCCTCTGCTGCTGCTGCTGATAATCTTATTCTTCAAAACAGCCAGCAAACCAGCATTGAAAGCAACGAGCAGTCAAGTATTCCTGTAATCATTCTGTTGGAAACCCCTTCAAGTGCATCTTCTTCATCTTCATCTTCTTCATCTCAATTGCAAATTTCATCCGCTTCTTCAACTAATCATCCGCTGTCTGGTGAAAAGCGCCTTTCATGTTTAATGAAGCTTTTGAATGAATGCGGATTTTTGAATCTTTGCAAGAATTGCTGTGATGTCATCCTTTCTGGAAAATTATTCGTTGGGCTTGCAAAAGACAATCAAAAGGATCAAAGTTGTTTGTCTTCAAGTGATGCGGATGGGGCAGATATAATGCCAAACTCACTGGAGAATGAATCAAGCAACATGGTTGGCGTTTCTGAAATGAAATTAATAATTGAAGTTGCTGATGTTTTGAATGAGTTGTTGCAGTTTGATTGCAAGCAAATGGCAAATATGGAACAAGTTGGCTTGACAAAGGCAATATTTGATTTGTTCGACGAACTGAAGAATGAATTGAAGTGCAATCAAGAAGATGCAAAAGATGAGGAAAGGGATGAAAAAGTGAACAGTTCAGAAAAAGAAGAGCTGAAAGTTGAAATTGAAAGAAATGAAAATCTGAAATGCATGAAGAAGAGCATTCAACGAAAGGCATTTTCAGTGATGTTGCCTCTGATTGGGGAAATGATGAAAATAGATGCAAAGCAGGTCAGCCATTTCAGTGTGGAGAATGAAGTGAAAGCGATCTCAAGTGAATTGGAAAAGGAGAACATTAATGATGATGTTATGCTTTGCTCATTTGGTGTGGTTAATGCAATGCTGAAAAGCAGCAATCGTTCTGAAGTGGGGAAAGAAGTGGTGCAGAAGAGAGGATTGCACATGTTCATTGAATGGGTTGGAGTGAAAAAGGAGAATGAGATGAGCAGTATGGAAGGCAGACTATTTGACGAGATCATGAAAGGGACAATAGCCTTGTTGAAGAAAGAGAAGAGTAACAATGCGAACAAGAAAGTGCGGAGGCTGTTTCTTCTGCGCTCTGTGAAGGGAATAACAGCGAAGACTTGCAGTGTATTGATCGATATCGCGAAGAATATGAGCGAAGAGATTGGGGCTGGAAATGTGGCAGAACAGAGAAAAGTTGTTGGACTAGTGATTGCTGTGGCAAGAGCAGTTCCGAGCGAGAAAGCGAAGTGTGACAGTGTTGTGATTGGCATTTTGGATTGGCTGCAGAAGGCGCATGCAGATGGGTTCAATATCATTTTCAAGCAATTCCTGAATTCGATCCCTGGACTCAGAGAGATTGTAGTGGCTGAACCTTATTTGGGGAAGGTAATGACTTGGCTGAAGGAAGGGATTACAGAGAATATCTCAACATGCTATGAAAATATCAATGCGATTTCTGCGATGATCAATGTTGCAGCTGATGATAGGGATTTGGTTGATTATTTGATGGTGCCTTCTTTTTTGAGCAAATTGAAGCTTTTCTCATTTTCTGCCATTTCCAAAATGGCAATGCTGACAAGTGCAAGAAAAAAAGAACTCATTGATTCGATTTGCCACATCCTCAGAGAAATCTTATATGATGGATTGTATTATCGCTACAATACTATAAAAAATTATAATACTAAAGAGTTGAATGAAATTGGTTTCTTTGAAGAAGATATAAAAAGTCACGATTGTGTATGTGCAGAAATGTTGTGCACTGACTGCAATGTTTTGTGTGAAAGAAGCGAGTCTGTGATATATTCATGGATTAGCAATTGTGTAAATGCAAGAGAAAAATGTGATATGGAGTTATTTGTGCTTAATGTTGCTGCATTTGCTTGTATGATGGACAAAGGTGTGGATTAGAAATATATGTATATTTTTATAAGAGAAATGATAATAATTTATGATTATGGGAAATGGCATGTATATGATATAATATTTGCAATTGCAAAACTTGCATGCGATAAAATAAGATATTTTTTGCAATGTTCATGGACATGTTGATTCCTTTTTTCATTTTCCTGAATTCTTCGTTTTGAAATTTGAATTTTTCATTTTAATCAATGTCATACTTTATTGCTCCTTTTTTTTTCAATTGATAATTTATAATCTTAATTTTCATTCAGTAATAATTCCCGACAAAACAGCGGACTATGAATTATGGAGAATTAATCGTTGGGATCATCAGACTCAATCATTTGACTCCACAGCTGTGCTTTTGTTTTCCTTTCTCCAAAGTTTCGATCCAGCCACTCAGTCACACACCGTTACTAGGTCTTATTTCTTTCTGCTCCAGGGTCTGCTAAAATTCGTTGAGAGGAACAAAGAGCTCTGCACATTTATGTCGCAGCACCTGATGAAACTGTATCCTCTGAGAATGAAACTAAATAATGAATTGTGCAACATGTATTCGATGTTGTGCTTCCAGTTCCTGATGAACAGAGGATTTAATGCTGAAACGGATGAAAATGTTGCGATTTTGAATGAGGGAATGCTTCTTCCAACTGTTCTAAGAAATTACTCTTGGTATTCGTGTGCCTCTCACCTGTTATTCTCCAACATTTCTCCTTATCGCGAGAGGTACAATTTTGATGATGCTTATTGTGCGTCTCCACAATTTATAGAGTTGATTATTAATGTTATCATGGATTCTGCATCTGATATTTTAGCTTATAATGCTTATGTTGAGCTAATAAAAGGAATGAAAAATAGTGATTATTATTTACTGCTTGTAAAGAATGGCGAAGAAGTTGGCTTAAATGATGCAGTTGTTGCTTTCAAAGTGTGTTTTCACCTTCAACCTGCAGAAACAGATTATTTCAATTTGCTCTACTTCAATTCAGAATTGTACGTCAAATATTTTCCTAGATTTTCTTTCGCTTGATATTTCAATGAACACTGTTAATCACTTTTTATTTGAGAAATCAGAATTTACAATTTATGATAATGTACTGAAAATACTATGTTTTGTGATCTGTTTGTTTATATGTTTTGATTTTATTTTTAATGTTATTTTTTTAACCTTTCTTCTTTGTTAAAATTCGAACAAATTTTAACATAATAAGCTGAGATTTAAATTAAATTTTTTATAAAAGTATTGTTTCTGGTTCAGTGTTTTAAATATCAAACTCATTTTGGAATATTTTTTTAACAAATTTATTTTTTTGAAGGAATAATTATTTTCTCGCATTTCTTCAATAAATAGATGTGCGAAAGTCATTTTCAGGTCTTATTACTTTTCTAATTTCTTCAAAAAAACTAAAATAATAAATGAAATGAAAAAATACAATTGAAACAGTCTTAAATATCTCGAATATTATGTTTGAATACACTTTGTGCAAAACTTTCTAACGTAATTCTGATTTCATAATTTTCACTGTTGAAAATGCTTCGCTCGGCACTTGTAAATTAAACATTATTGTCATCATCATAAATAATAGTTCATTTCGGCTGGTAATTTAAAGGAACTGGATGAAAATAAATTGTGGATTTATGCATGAAGCTTTTGAAGCAAAAACATCATGTTTTCAACCAAAGTTTTTGATGTCGATGCCCAGTCTTCATCTTTCTTTATTGCAGAGGCGCTTGAACCGAATGCTTCACACCTTTAATAAATAATATAAACAGAAATAATTCTCTTTAAAACTTTTAAAAATGATATTTGTATACCATGAAGCAGAGCTTACGATATGGATGCCATTTACAGCAAAAAATTGATGAATTTGATTAAATGCACCCATTGTTCCACTGCCCATAGCTGTAACGAGAGCAATTCCAATTTTGTTTTTAAGAGGATCTCCATCCACACTAGACATCCATCCGCATCTATCTATTAACGATTTCATTTCTGTGCTAACGCCTGCACAGTGAGTTGGAGAAGCTATGACAAGAATTTTCATATGCTCATTCAAGAAAAAAAAGTTCATACCAAGAACTATCACATCTGCTTCTTTCATTTTTGCATACCACGAATCAATCGGATCACCTTCTTTTGCCCTAGCGCAATGTCCTGTCCCAGAGCATTTGTTGCATCCATCACAACCTCGAACGCAAGATGCTGAAAAATTCCATTCAAAATAAAATTTTGAGTAAAATGAACAAATATTTCAGCAGTACCTGTTCCAACCATTATCATTTCGCATTGTACATTTTCCTTTTTAAGATCATTAAACAGCATTTCAATCATCGCAGTTGTGCTTCCTTCGGGATTTGGACTGTGTAAAATTGCAAATTTTTGTCATAAGCTTCGTGATTACATTATATCAAACGAGATTATAAAACCATACCTTCCATTAAAAGCAATAACTTTATATGAATGACCAGATGACATTTTTGTTTCCACAACAATATGAAAAGAAATCTTTTGTAACCATAAATATTTACCTCGGAGAAATTCAAATTTCAAAAATTACGAATTCGTTAATATGTTATTCAAGAGATAATTTTTTATTTGTAAAACCAATCATTTGAAGAATACAAAGTTTTCAAATTAAAAATAAAAAATAGCTTTATCAAATTTTATTTTTTATTTTATTTTTTATTTTTTGTGTTTATTTTTTTTATTAGAAAAAATCTTTTTTGTTTTGAGAAAAAGTTTTTGTTCGGAAAATCAATATTTCATGATTCATCTTCAAAATGCATTTTTTGTTTTATGTTAACGAAGAAGTTTTCAAAACATTTTGATTTGATTTCAATGATTGCTATTTGCAGAAATGAAAATTCAATTTATAATGGAATCTGAGTTAGATTAATTAAGTTCAAAGTGGTACTAAATTTTCATCCACTTGTCTTAATTTTTTTTGAAAGTTCCTTTTGTTTAATTTTCAAATAAAATAAAAATTTCGTATTTCGATCAAATTTTTGTTCTCACTCACAAAATTTTTCTGCAATGAAAACAAAATCTTGACAATGTTATTATTTCCATTTTTGTGAAATTTGTGAGTGGGAACAAATATTAGATCGAAATATGAATTTTTTTTTTTTTGAAAATTAAACAAAACAAACTTTTTCAAAAAAAAAAAAATTGATTCTTTGCAAAAAAAGATTGAAAGTCCTTAATTTACACAAAATATTCAAATTGAAAAAAATGATCGTGAAAACGTGAGTCAAAAATAAACGTATATATTTCTCAACGAAAATGAAAAAACAGTTTTGAGATTAAAAATTTCCACACTTTTCCTTTATCAAATAATCAATTTCGTGAGGTTTCAGGTCAATTTCAGAATGGCATACTTTGATCAAATTTCAGTTCCATCAAACAAAGATATGCAGCAATGTGAAAATTTTAATCTCAATGCTAAATCGAAAAATTACAATCTCAATTCCCGTAAATTTTCTGCGATTTTTAACGGAAATGAGTCAGTAATAATATATTTCTATTTCTTCAAGAGGTTTTTTTTACATTATTTCACAAAACATATTTTGTCATTTTTTTTTGCAAATGGGTTATTATTTTTGAAATCATATTTTTTCTGTCAAAAATTTCGGTTGAAAATTTTCTTTTGTATATCAACAAAAAAATACTGAAGAGTGAAAAGGCCTGTAAAAAACATCGACATTTTTATTAGAACTTAAACATTTGTATATAAAACAGTTGTGACAAATACTCAAAAAGAAGACATTATCTCTTCCAAAAGACAAACAACGTTTGAAAAATCGTCACCCCGAAAAAAGTTATGATTTCAAAAATAATGTGCCAAATAAAAAATCATCTTTCGAAAATTTTCTTTTTGAAAAATTTTCAAAGATGTTTTCAAAGGTTCAAATAAGATTATTAAGACGAATTGAATATGTGGGTTATTATTTTTGAAATCATAACTTTTTAAGGGGTGTTGGTTTTTCAAAGATTGTTTGCAACTGAAAAGAGTTATTGCGTCTTAATGAAAAATTTCATCAAAACCATTTCAAAAACAAATGTTATAGCTGAAATAAAAAAAATCTCTTTAATCAGTGTTTTCACTTTTCAGTGTTCATTTTCTAGTATTCTGGGAAATTTTACGAATCGAAAATAATGAATAAAAAAATATGATATGGGTGATTATTTTTCAAATCATAACTTTTTTCGATGTGTTTGTTTTTCAAAGGTTTTATTTCTTTTCAGAGGAACTATTTATTTAAAAGAAAAAAGTGAGTGAGTTGAAAACAAAAACGATGTTTGTGATTTTATTCATGAAAAAATTATCTTTGAAAGAAGAAATGACTTTTTTGTGTTCATGAAATAATATTCAATGTGAATTTTCAAAACGAAATTTATGAATGGAAAAATATGGATTCGAAAATAATCACCCATAACAAAAATGATCACACGTTAAAAAAAAAAAAAAAAAAAAAAAAAAAAAAAAAAAAAAAAAAAAAAAAAAAAAAAAAAAAAAAAATCATTTACACTCAAAATTTTATTATCTAAAAAAAAAAAAATAATCACAATAATTTGTTTTAATGTCTTATTTTTTATTGTTGAAAAATAGAAAATACAGATGATTAAAAAGAGGGGAAATCAAATTAAACACACATATTGTTAGAAAATTCAAAAATGGAAAAAATTATATCATGAAATCGAATTGAAAATATGAACATCATAAATGTAATATCTCTCAGCAGTTGTATAAATATATATTTGAAAAGGATACATAAGTGTAAAAGATTCATTAAGATTTGCATCAAACAATTTGAATTTTGTTTCACAGAAAAATCTTCAAATAAAAAAAAAAAGATAAATAATAAATAAATATTTTCGAAGTGAAAAAAAAATTTTTTTGTATTGAACTGAATTTTCATATCCTCAAACAATTATTTATGTTTTAATATTTTTTCCATTCAATTTTTTCCATGCATATCCTTTAACACTTAAATATCTTCATAAAAAATTTAGGGTAAGATCAAACGACAATTATCAAAAATGCTTTTAGTAAGCATACTAATTGCTTTTTTGTATGCAGATGACGATGAATGTACATTCGAAGCATTTGAAATAGCAGATCACGAAAAGGTGTTAAAATGCCTTGAAAAACTTCCAGTTTGAAAATTCGTTATGTCTTTGCTGATATTGATTTCTTTGAAATTTATTTTTTGTTAAATTCATTGTAATTTGTAAAATTTAGTATGATAAAAATTCTGATGAGACGAAAAATCTTATTCCGACAATGAAATCTTACTTTAGCGGCTATGTTTATCGAGACTTTTTTACTCATGCTCCAGAACCATATACAAACACAAGCTTTGATTTATTAAAGAAGCTTGATGAAATAGAAAAAAGGGATGATATAAAAAATGGTTTGGAATTTCACCAAGAACTTGCAAGTGCAGTTCGTCAGATGAGAGATGCTCATACAGTGTATCATTATCCGTGCAGTAATTTATTTTTATTTTCGTTGCCATTTAATGTCAAGTTTGTTGTTCCCGATGCTTCAAAGCCAAAAGACATTATTGTTAAATTGACTGATTCTAACTATCTACAGATAACAAAGCAATATTTGGATAAGGGAAATGCTGATCTTCGAGATTATGTTGTTGAACACATCACAATTCCCGGATTTAACACAGACGACGATGGACAGAAGCCTGAGCTGACAATTGCGGAATGGGCGGATGCGCATTGCATAAGCTATCGTTTTCCTGCTGCCTCACTGAACATTGCGCTTCGGCGAGATTTCCACATCCGCTCACCATCCTGGCACACCATCCCCAGGCCCGAAGAGAAGATCCGCTTTGATCTGAAGAAAGGGAACACGATTGTCAAAGCAGATCTGCCGTGGCTTGCAGTGCCTGTGGCATTTGTGAAAAACACTGAACACATGCTGAATGATCTGTGTGGGCTGAAGAAGGAGAAAGAAGAAAGAGAGAAAGCAGAAAAGACAAAAAGAGAAACAGAAGATGAGAGCAAAATGATAGACAAACAAGACAAACAAGACGAACAAGACAGAAAAGAGAGAAAAGAGAGGAGGCGGAACGAGTTTACGAGCTGGCCGACTGACGAAGACATATCGCCCCAGCTGAAGAAGATGAACGAGCGATTCAACAAGCAAGAAAAGCCAGCAGACTCCAACAGAAAAGAAAGAGCATCGTCTTTTGAGGCAGCAATGGAGAATGAACGGAATGTAGAAGCAAACACAGAAGCAAACACACAGTCAAACGAACTTCCGAAGATGGAGAAGATCACAACTGGGACGAGCATCAAGGGGTTTATGGTGGATGAGTGGAAGATCGGGTATCTGCATGTGTCGACGTTTATGCCCAACCCGGATGAAGAGCAGCAGTGGATAGCCGACTGTGCGAAGACGATTGTGGAGACGCACAGGAGAGGATACAAACTGGTGGTGGACTTGAGGCTGAACGGAGGAGGGTCCATGCAGCTGAAGGTGTTTCTGATTAAGCTGATCTTCCCAGACGCTTACCCAGCAGCGATGCGCATGCAGTCGATTATGAATGGGCCGAATTTCGTTTTTATATCGTCGTGGCTGGATCCAGACATCGCAGCGGAAGATGACAGCTTTGTGGCTGATTTCTACACGCTGAAGAGGAAAGGGGTGATGCCGCTGGTGACAGAACACACGAAAGTCGAAGGGGAAGACAGGATTCAGACATACACGAGCGAATTCACTCTGTCATTTGACGAAGGGTTTTACAAGATGCAAGACAAATACGTTCCCCGGGAGCTTCAGAACAAAACGCTGTTTGAGCCGAACGATGTGACGCTGCTGACAGATGGGACGTGTGCGTCTGCGTGTGCGATCTTTGCGAAGACGCTGAGGGAGCACAAATGGGCGAGGGTGGTTGGATTAGGGGGGCAGCTAACAAAAGAAGATATTCCGTTTGACTGCGGGACGGTGGCTTCGGGGAATGTGGTGACGTCGACAGCGGCGGAGGAAGGAGGAGAAGAGGAAGAGGAAGAAGAGGAGGAAGAAGAGGAGGAAAGAGAAGAAGAGAAAGGAAAATTCTGGAGAATGTTTGGAGGGTTACAAGGGAAGAGAAGTCTGAAGGGAAAAAACATCAAAAATATCAAACAATTATTACTCAATAACACACATTCTTCTTCTTCTTCTTCTTCTTCTTCTTCTTCTTCATTAAATTCTTCCTCTTCCTCTTCTTCTTTTTCCTCTTCTTCTCCTCTCCCCAATGATCTTGAGCTTCCCCTCCCCTTTCCCCGCGAATCTCAATATCTTTCCTATGTGATGACACGCGCCTTCTCCTACAACTACGCCAAATTGAATGAGCTGCTCGAGTTTGAGATCCAGCCAGTGGATGCAGTTTATCCGCATTACCCGCAGATGCATGAAGAATACGCAGATGACAAGGAATACACGGGGTATAGGCAGCTGCTGAGCGATGTGAGGCCGCTGGTGGAGAGGTGCTATGATTGGGAGGTGAAGGTGGATGCGAAATGCGAGGGAAAGAGGAAGGAGAAGGAGAAGAAGGAGAAAGAGAAAGAGAAAGAGAAGAATAAAGAAGAAAGAAAAGGGTTGAATGGAACAATAATTTCAAAAAAAGAAGAAGAAAAAGATGAAAAAGATGATCAAACACACGAATTATGGGGATACGTTTGCCGGAATGGCGCTTGGACCGAAGAATGTGCGTTTGCCCGCTGTGAATATGGGTATTTCCGGACGAAAGAGGGAAAATGTGCAAAATCTCCTGTTGTGCCACGAAAAACAGCGAAACCAGAGAAGAAGAAAGAGGAAGGGTATGTGACACCTCTGAAGTCTATTGTGAACATGGTGATTGTTGTGATGGTGAGTGTGTTGGCGGCGGGGCTGATCGTGCTGCTCTTCTACTGCCTGTGCAGGAACACGAACGTAGTCAAGGCAGGAGAAGGCGATCCTCTTCTCTCTGGGTCGTTCATAAAGCAGAGTTAAGTCTTATTACAAATTTTATTTGTGAACTAAATACTTCGAGATTTGTCATAATGGGAGGCAACATATTTTTATTGTCTTTCGGAATGACTTTTTTAATTATTATGATTTGAATTCTAATAATTAATTTAGGAGTGTTATTTATTTTTGTTTTGTTATTGATTATTTCAATAATTTTTTGATCTAACCTAAATAAAATTACAAAACAATTTATCATTTTATTTCACATGTAACTTAGTATACAGTCAAAATAATAAAAATTAAACAATTTTCCGATAACTTCAAGATAACTTTTCCGTAATGCACAAGATGCTATTCTTATTTGCAATTGTTGTATGATGTTTTATCAGTTTTTAAATCAAAAATCTTGATTTTCTTTAAAGACGTTTTCTTCATCCCAATTTGGAGATTTTGATGCGTACCTTTCCATGATTGATCCAAATTCTTTCCCTCCTCAACCAACGGTTTGATTCAGTTTTCAACTTTTTTGCACTTTTATTTTTTTTCACAGAGAAAACTGGAACAAAAAATGATTGAACGTTCACCTTTTCAGTTTGAGGAGGAACGCATGCATCAAACGAGACTCCCTTTTGGTCTTGATAGAGAATTTAACAAAATTGATTGGTCTATGGATCCATCTTTTACTGATTCCGTAAGAGAAGTATGCTATTGTCAACAAATTCAAGTTTCATTGAATGACTTTTATTGTTTTTAGTCAATGGAGGAAGTTCACGAGGCTGAGAAAGACCCTGTTCCTCCACCTCCTCCACCACCTCAAAGAGTATCTCCATTTATGCGAGCCATTTCACAGACATCATCACCTTTAATAGCTTCTCTGGAAGATAAGAGCTCAACAGATGAGCAATCGAAGAATGAGAAAGTTAAATCTGTTGAGGAACACGCTTCAAGCAATGAGGAGGAGGAAGAAGAGGAAGAAAAAGAAGAAGAGAATGATGATATAAAAGAGAAAGGAGATATTCTTATTGGGTTTTCTGTGAGTTATGATCAGAGTGACGCGAAAACGTTGGATTTCATCAAACAGAACTTGCAATCCAACACAAAAGCAAATAAAAAGACTGATGAAAACGAAAAGAAAGAGAAAGAATCTATTCCAGTTGCTTCAAAAGATGAAGAAGCAGAAACAGAAGAAGAGGAAGAGGAAGAAGAAGAAGATAATGATAATGATGATGAAGAGGAGGAAGAGGAGGAAGAGGAAGAAGAAGAGGATGAATACGATAACAATGAAAAAAGGAGGAAAAGAAGAAGAAGAAGAAGACAACGAAGAATAGCTCATTCTGAATATCCCGACGATCCGGTTCCCTTATTTCAGAAGCATCGGAGGAGTTTGTCCGGCAAAAGGGGAGCGAAAGGGAAGATGCGAGTGGAAGAGACGAGTGTGAATGTGAAGAGGGTTGTGGTTGAGCTGGAAGGAGGAGAGAGAGAGGCAGAACTGATACAGCACGGAAAGACGATGATGATGAACAAGGGAGGGGAGAAGGAGAAGAAGGGAAAGAAGGGAAAGGAAGAGAAGAAAAGAGAAGAAAGGGAAAGAGAAAGAGAAGGAAAAGAAGAGAAGAAGAAGAGAAAAGAAGAAGAATCAGCAAAACTGATTTACTGCAGAACAAACAAGGATTGTCCGAATGTTCCAGGCGGAGCACGATTTTTCTGCAGAAAAGAAGGAAAGGACGTTTGCAGTGCTTATTCGATTGGAGTGTGTGAAGTTCAACCAATGAAAATGCTGTGTGAGCGATTGCCAAAGGCTACAGTGGTTTGTTTTCTGTGAAATGTTAAATAAAAATATTTGTTTTATTATTATTATTATTATTATTATTATTATTTCTTACAATACAGTGTGGCTGTGGAAACAGACAGTTTATTAATAAATGCGATGCAAATGCACATGGACAAAATGTTATGCATAATGGGCGTTGCCATCTTGCAGCTTTTAATTCCACAAAAATTTGAGCGGGAAAAAAAATGAAGTGAGTATGAAATATCTACTGAATATATGAAAAATTTTTTATTTTATCAATTTATCGACAAAAATTAACTAAGAATTTATTTTTTTCTTAAAATATATTAGTTAAGGTTTATTTTCAATATCGATACCAGAATAATAAAAATGAAAACATGAATTTCTGTAATTTTTATTTTTTGAATTTGATGCTTTAAGAATGGGTATCTTGATCCATTTTTACTTTCAAATTTTGAAATGTCGAACTTTGATGTGAAAGAAGTTGTTTACGCAAAATCTGGTGCTTGCTATTATAAAGCAGTAATTCTTGAAAACAGAGTTGTTGATGGCAAAACTGAATATAAGATTCACTATTCAGGATGGAGCTCTCATCATGATGAATGGGTTGCAACTGCTAGATTGATGAAGGATACTCCTCAAAATCAAGCGCTGGCAAAAAAAGTTTATCAAGAGGCATTGAAGAGTGCTGCAAGCAAAAAGCAATCTTCAAAGAAAGGAAAAAAATCAAAGAAATCAAATTCTTCAAAAGATGAAGATGATGAGGAATCAGAAGATTCAGATTCAGATCATGAAGACAGAAAAGAAAGTCTGATTATCCATGCTTTGATTATTGTTGTAAACCTGCCATTCATTTATATTTTAATTATTTTTTTGAAATGTTATTTCAAATTTTTATCTTTTTTCTTTTCAAAATGTTTCGATTCTTTCAATGCGCTTTATTCAAAAAAGGGAAAAAGTTACGCAGTAAATCGACTTCGAAGGCTGGAAAAGACCGTAAAAGTGGATCAAGTGGCAGCGAAAGAAGAGCAAAAAGCTCAACAAGAAGAGCAGAAAAAAGAACAGCAAAGGGAAATGAAAAAGATGAAGAAAGTTCAACACGTTCAAGAGCAAGTGGAAGATCACGAAGAGCTTTGAGAAGAGGCGGAGATGCAGAAGATGACTTGAAGAACTATGAAAGTCGTGTTCCAAAAGTTTGAAAATAATCTTTAATTACAAAAAAATATGTCAATTGCTGTTATCTTTTATCCTTATTATTTTTAAATGAATTGCTTTTTGAATGATAATTATTTTTTTCTACTAAGGGATTTTTGAAAGAGATCTTATTGCCAGTTCTGAAAGATCATTTTCTGAATGACATGCTGAAGACCACCATGAAAGGAGAAGTGTGCCTCTATAAATCTGCTTCATTTTTCAATATAAGAATTATTATTTTTTATTATTTAATTTTCTCCCTCCCTTCCCATCAACCATTTCGATCAGACCATTAAATCCCCCTGCTCGCCCAATGTGCGTGAGATCCTGTGCTCCTACATCATCGACCGTGTCATCAAGGATTTCGACGGAAAAATTCTGGAAGCAGGCGAAGTGCTGAATTTCTCCGATGAGGTGGAAAAATACTTCAACGTGTTTCTTGTGCAGTTTCTGGTGTTCAAAGAGGAAGAAGCGACGATCCAGAAAGTGGAAGGCGAGGTGAAGGAGAACCAGCTGCAGCTGGCAAAGTCGGAGCTGCCGAAGAAGACGCTGGGGCAGATGGCGAACGACTGGCTCGAGGCACATGGTGATGCAGACTCAGCTGTGCAGTATTTGCGTGCCCTGCGCGAGGCTGCACAGAAAGCGAGCGCGGAATGGGAAGTCGAACCTGCAGCCGCATCTTCTTCTTCCTCTTCCTCTGCT
Source organism: Monocercomonoides exilis (assembly GCF_001643675.1). Lineage (NCBI taxonomy): Eukaryota > Preaxostyla > Oxymonadida > Polymastigidae > Monocercomonoides > Monocercomonoides exilis. The sequence goes on from NW_027150580.1 coordinate 103,790, forward strand.
TCTCCTTCTGCTGCTGCTGCTTCATCTCCTTCATCGTCATCGTCATCTTCTTCTTCTGCTTCTCCTTCATCATCGTCTCCATCAGCAGCTGCAACAACTACAACACCTTCTGCCTCTTCATCCTCCTCCTCCTCGTCTTCCCCTTCTTCTGCTGCTCTTCTGAGTGGAGGCGACGTGACTGTAAATGTGCCATCAACCGTGTCGACATTCGCAGAATTCTTCGGAGCTGAGCATCTTTTGCGTCTGATGGTGAAGTTGCCGTCGCTCATCGACCGGATGGAAGACCTGAACGACCAGAAAATCAAAGACGACATCAAACGCAACCTGGCAAAATTGGCTGAGTTTGTAAAAATTTTGAAAAAAATTTCTTCTTCTTCTTTTTTTCCCCTGTCTCTCTTTTTGTATGAGAGAATGCTTATTTTTAATTTTATTACTATTTTTTTTTTAATAAATGATGTTTATTTTTCATATTTATTTATAATTATTCAATATTTATTTCATTTTATTTCTTTCCTCAAAAATTTGATATTATTCCATAAAATAATTTTTTGTTCTTTCAGATTTATGGGCAAGCACAACGGACTTTTGTTCGGGGAATCTTTGTAACCAAATTCGGAAATGCTTTTTATTAAGCCTATCAAATAACTCATATCTTTTATATCTTCTTGATGATGCTTCCATTCTTTTTAATTTTTTTTAATCTCTTCATCCCACAGTACTTCTTAACAACGCTCCCTTCATAAAAGAACGATGAATTTCTCTTATTAAGTAATTTGTTCTTTAAAGTCGCTTTTTTTAATTACGCTTCCTTTTTCCACTGATCTTTTTTGAAACTTGTAAGTTCTTGTTTGTTCCATTACAACTTTTGAGAAAGTAGTTTCAAGTGCATTTACATTCTTCTTTTCTCTTTTTCATCTTGGCAATAAATTGATCTCAGTGCTCCTCATAAAAAAATTTATTAAATTTGTTTCCCGAGTGATATGTGAAAATGGAAAAGTTTGATTTCCATTAAGAAATGGAAAAATTTTTGAATATTCAAAATATGGGATTTATTAAAATTTATGGTTAAAGATCATAAAAATGTTTGCAAAAGTGTTGGTTTTGTTATTTGCACTGTATCGTGCTGAAGAAGAAGAATTTGAAGTGCTTCCAAATGGAAAAATGGCCGTTGGAACATTTTTGTCAAAATTGAAGCGTGTGGCTAACAGCTACAAAACTGTGTATGGATGGGGAACCTTTGGACAACCCTTGTCACAAAACCTTATCAACCAGAAAAGAAACCAATACCCAAGCTGGTGGAATGCCAACAAATGCGCACAAATGCAAAAGTTGCTCGGACAAGGATATTTCTGCTTCGATTGTGTCGGTTTGATCAAGGGAACGCTGTGGGGATGGAACGGAGATGCCAGCAAAGCTAATGGTGGAGCAAGCTATGGATCAAATGGAGTTCCCGATATCTCAGCTGATTCCATGATCAACTACTGCTCTGGTGTCTCAACAAGCTTCAAAAATCTTGTTGCAGGTGAAGCACTTTGGATGAAAGGACATATTGGAGTATATATTGGCCAAGGAATGGCAATTGAGTGCACTCCAGCTGGATCAAACAATGTTCAATACTCATATGTTCAGATGGACAAAGCTAATTCGAGAACAGAACTTGATGGATTAACTCGTCGCTGGACCAAGCATGGCAAGCTTCCATACGTTCAGTATTAAGAAGCTACCGTGAAACTCATAATTTGTTTTTAATTTTTTTTTTATTTTTGTTTCTTAATTGGTTTTTTATATGCAAAGTTTGTTTTTGAAGAAAGAGTTCCATTCTTGAAAAGTTATTTTGTTTTCAGATCAAAAGATCAGAGGTTCATTGCGCTAATTCATATTTTTTTTGTCGGTTAGAGTTTTGTAACACATTTGACCATTAAACATTAAAAATTTTTTCAAACTTAAAAAAAAATCTGAATGAAAAATTGCAAACACTTGGATGAAATTAGCAAATCGGGAAAATTTTTTGCTTTTATAGAAAAAACCACTGTTTTTTCCCAAAATTATCCTGCTTACAAATAATAATAAGTGTAACTCAATTATGAATAAAATTCAGAAAAATATTTGAATAACGAAAAGTATCAAAAATGTTGCACGGAACAAAATTTTGAAAGCTAAAAAATTCGTACCAAATAGTTAAAGAAAAAAAAAAAAAACATGACAATTTTGGAAGTTTGGAAGATAAACAATGAATAAATAAATTGAAATGAATTTTATACGAAATGAAAGTTATGATTCAATATCAAAAAAATTAGCTCATTTCTCTCAAAAAGTTCAAAATGGCTTGAGTTCCCTTTTGTGTGATTGCCCTTCTTGGAAATACAAGTGGGTTGCCATCAACCAATAAAGATCTCTATTTTAAAATTTTATTTTTTTTAAAAAAAAAAATAAAAGAGAACATAATCAATTGTAACAGTAAGTGAAGTTGAGAAAAAATAGAAAAAGAGACAAACCAGTTGAGGTAATTCAGTGAGTTGAGATACAAGCCTTGTTATTCCATTGTTTGATCTAAGAAAACAAGCAAGCAAATAAATTATTCAAAATACATAGAAAATCAAAAAGCAATTGAGAATTTCAACAAACATATTCAGCTGCTCCAAATTCTGCAAAGAGTTGATCTCAGCCGGAATCTTCCCAATTTTGTTATCATTCAAAAATAAGTTTCTAAGCGCTGTCATTTTCAGAATTGGTACCGGAAAAACGGTCAGCCCGCAAACAGAAAGATCGAGCGAAGAAAGGCTGGTTGACCACACACAGACAGGAGGAGGGGCGTTCATCAGAGTGAAAAAGGAGAAGGAAGAAGAAGAAAGAGAAGAAGAGGAAGAAAGAGAAGAAGAGGAAGAGGAAGAGGAAGAGGAAGAAGAATGAGGTGTTATATCAGCTGATGTGGCAAAAGGAGGAGTGACTCGATGAGACGCAGAAGAGAAAGAAGAAGTTGTTCTGTTGGAAGATGCCGGCAGAGCAAACAGCTTCGGATTGGCTGCTAAGTTTAGTGTTGTCAGCGGAATTGAAAAGAACTGGGAGAAAAAAAAAGATTTGATAAAAAGAAAGAAAGAAATAAAAATATCACATGAAAAGATTTGATAAAAAATTGTTAATTATTTCGAAAAAAATATGAAATTCAATAAAAAAACAAGTGCTTGAATCAAAAAAGATTATCAAAAGTATTTTCTTAATGCATATAAAAGTTTCATCAAAGTATAAAAAAATATAGAAACAAAGAAGAATTTAAAATAACTTCCTCTAATTTCTCCATCCTCTTTCTCTTTTCCCTTTTCTCCTCTCTCTCTTTCCCCTTTTCCCTCTTTTCCCTCTTTTCCCTCTTTTCCCTCTTTCCCTCTATCTCCCCACACCGATTCTGGCAGTGTACTCAATCTATTTCTCACTGCAACCACCTCCTTCAAACACGGCGCCTCTACCATTTCACTCGGAAACGTCGCAAAATTGTTCTGTGACACGTCAATTGTCTGCAGCACAGCAAACAGCCCAAACGGAAACAAGGTTAAATTATTGCTGCTCTGATTTTGTGCTCCTTCTCTCTTTCCCACCCCCAAATTCGAACGTGCAGAAGCAAAACGAGCAGAACTCGACGCCAAACCAGAAGCAGAAGCAGCTGAACACGAAATGGTCGGCCCCACAAGAAACGACTCCAGCTGGTTTTTGGACAAGTTGAGTGTTTTGATGCGGGCACAGGCTGTTTGCACGGCGTCTGGGATGAAAATGAGTCTTCTCTCAGACAGCAAAAGAGACTGGGAAAGATGGGCATCGCGAACAACCTCGACAATCTCATCGGCTTTGGCTTGGCGCGCAGCAGCGACTGGAATGGAGGAGAAGGCGAAGGAGGAAGAAGAAGAGGAGGAGGAGGAAGAAGAAGAATGTGTTGCAGAAGAAAGAGAACGAGATGAACGAGAAGGAAAAGAAGAAGAAGAAGAAGAAGAAGAAGAAGAGCCATATTTCCTTTTCTCTTTCTCGTCATCATCATCTTCTTCTTCCTCTTCCTTCTCCCTCTCCCCTTCTCTCTCCATCTCCTCCCCAACAGCCCTCCTCTTCTTCTTCTCCATCTCCTCTGCAAATATCTCCACATCCTCCTCTCTCATCCGCATCTGCAGATACTCCATAATTGCAGGTGTTCCTTGTGCCAGCACTGCCTGCCGCATCGCCCTCAGCTGGTTCCCTTCCACCTGCAAAGACTTCAAATGCCCGCTCATCAGCCCCAGCCTCACCGGCAGCTCTTTCAGCGCATTGAGCGAAATGTCCAGCGTCCGCAGGCTTGTGAGGTCGGTGATGGCAGACGGAATGGCAGAGATTTTGTTCTCGCGGATGTGCAGGTCGATGAGAGAGGTGATGGAGAAAAGGCCATCGGGAAAAGAAGAAAGGCGGTTGCGGGAGAGGTTGATGGTGGTGAGGTTGGGGAAGGGGTTGGATTGAGGAGGGGATGATGATGAAGAAGAAAATGATGATGATGATGATGAAGGTGAGGCAGATGATGACAACAGGGTTAATGGAGGAAATGAAGTGAGCCTGTTTTCCATAAAGTTGATTGTTTTCAGGTTCCTCATTTTGGCAAAGAGGTTGACTGGCAGAGAAACAAGAAGGTTTGTCGAAACATTCAGTTCTTCGAGAAGAGCACAGCTGCCAAGCGATTCCGGCAGTGATGTGAGGCGATTGCAGGACAAGTCGAGGGATTTCAATGTGTTTGCAAAATGAGAGAAAAACATATCTGGGATAGTGGTTAGTCTGTTGTGGAACAGGTTCAGATCACTCAACGGAGACGGAGCTGCTCCGACTTTGGGGAGATTTTCAGATTCATCTTCGTCTTTTGGATCGCTTGAAAAAGATATGTGATCGTAGTGATGATGAATGTGGGATATGCCGCGGAGATGGGCAGGGAGATGTGCTTCTTCATCCATTTCTGAATGATCATGAGAAATAGAGAAACTTGAAAAACCTGGGGGAAACGGCAGGGCAGGAAGTGCAGTCAAAAAGTTTTCCTTAATGTGAAGAGTTACAAGCGAAGGAAGTGTGAATAAACGAGGTGAAAGTGCATTCAACCTTTTTAAAAATTCAATGATTATAAATCAAAATAAAATTTCACAAAAAAAGAAAATTGTTCGAGCAAACTTGTTACGATTTAATCTCAACTCTTTCAAGAATGGAAACCCAAGAAGTTCATCATCTGAAAGGAACTCTTCAAATTGATTATCACTTGCATCAAATAGTTCAAGTCCTTCTCCAACATTTTCTATACTCTTTGGTAAATGTGTTAATCTGTTGTTTGAAATGAATAGCTTTTTTAATTTTATGACTTCCCACCACTTTTCTTCTTCGCTGAGCTTTGAATTAATGCTGATGATATCTGCTGGTAATTCTGCAAGACCACGATTTGATAAATCTAGAGATCCACTTTTTCGAGCAAGTGAATATGTCTTTTGCATTTCCAAAACAGTAAAATATTAATTTTAATCAAATTTCCAAATATTTAAAAAATTATATTGGGCTGATGGATTGTCATTTTTCATTATTTTGATTTCCATATTCTTTTTTGTGTTATTAAACTGTTTCTTGAATGAAATCGACAAAACCCTTGATTATTTCACAAAAAGTTCTTCGAATCATTTTCATGAAAAGCACAGGATTTATAATTGTTCATATTTCTATCTTTTCAGTTAAATTGGAAGAATCATTTCTCCATTTTAATATATCAAACTTGAATTATAGCTTTTAAACAAAATAAAACAAAAATCTTTTTTACAATCCTCATGAATACATATTTTATTATATATTTAGCTAACATTACTCTTAACAGAACGTTAAAACTTCAGAAGAATAATAAAAAAAAAAAAAAATTAAAATTATAACAAAAACATAACAAAACGTAACAAACAAACAAACAAACAACAACAACAACATTAACAATAATAATAAACATGTTTTTAATTTCATAGAAAGAAAGAAAGAAAAAAAAAAATTAATTGTAATGATCTCAATCATCGTCTCCAGTTATAACACACATGCAGAAATAGCTTCCAACCAGTCTTTTTGCTATTCTGTCGCCAAATGGAATTGTGCTCCATGAGAAATCAGTTCCTGGATGAATCTCAGTGATTGGATGGCTGAGAAAAGGAGGAGCTATTGGTTCTGGTTGAAGAGAGGTTTGAGAAGAAGAAGAGGAGGAGGAGGAAAAGGAAGAGAAAGAAGAAGGAGAAGGAGATATTGATTGAATTGGGTTTGAGGGAAATAACTCGCCAAATACGAATATTCTGCCAGATTCTGAAGAATTGAAAAAATAAAATAAAAATATTATTAAAAATTATAAATGAAAAGTAATATTAACGAACATCATGGGAAAAAAAAAAAAAACAAGAAAAAGAAGAAAGAAAAGAAAAGAAAAGAAAAGAAAAGAAAAGAAAAGAAAGAAAGAAAGAAAGAAAGAAAACATACTCATCAAGACCATTGTGCTCTTCCAGCTCAATGCAACATCAGCAACAGTCTCTGTCTCAATGAGAGACAAAGAAGAAGGAGAAGGAGAAAGAGAAAGAGAAAGAGAAGAGGAAGAGGAAGAGGAAGAGGAAAAAGAAGAGGAAGAGGAAGAGGAAGAGGAAGAGGAAGAGGAAGAGGAAGAGGAAGAGGAAGAGGAAGAAGAAGGAGTAGAAGAAGAAGAAGGTAATTCAACACCATCTTTTTCTTCTTTTTCTTCTTTTTCTTCTTTTTCCATCTTCATTCCATTTATCTTCTTTGCTTTTTGTTGAGAGATATAAAACCCTGCCTCTTCTTCCTCTTTCACCATCTCGTTCAACATATCCAACGCTGAATTTGTCCTCTTTTTCCCTCTTTTTGTCTGTTTCGACAGAACAATCGGAGGAAAAGGAAGAGGTTTGATCGATTGAGAGAGAGAAACAGAGAGAAAACCAAGTTGTTGTTCACCATTGAAGCCCCTGGGGAAGAGAAAGAGGTGAGAGAGAGAGAGAGAGAGAGAGAGAGAGAGAGAGAGAGAGAGAGAGAGAGAGAGAGAGAGAGAGAGAGAGAGAGAGAGAGAGAGAGAGAGAGAGAGAGAGAGAGAGAGAGAGAGAGAGAGAGAAAAGAGAAAGAGAGAGAGAAAGAAAGAAAGAGAGAAAGAGAGAAAGTAAGAGAGAAAGAAAGAAAGAGAGAAAGAAAGAAAGAAAGAAAGAGAAATAATTGGAGAAAAATATAAAAATGATAAATAAATCATAAAAATGCAAAAATCATTATGAAAAAACAAATAAAATTTTCATTTGATTATAACAGAATCATAATTGTCATGTCTCATATTTCTTTGCTTAAATAAGTTGTCAAAATTTCCCTTCTTTTAAACTCTTTCAGCCAATAACATCACATCACACACAACATTCATACAAACAGCACAACCATTCAATGATTCAATTTATCCATTAATGAATTCTTCATTCATTTATTTTATTTTATTTTATTTTATTTATTTAATCAACACACACACACAAACAAACATACCATACAAACAGCCTGTTATCTTCAGTGATGGCCGCTGAATGATCGCCCCCTGCTCTAATCTCCCTCACAGGGACATTCCCAAAAGAGGAGGAAGGAATAAGAAGAGGAACAGCTGAGCATTCAAACAGACGCGGATGCTTGTTTATACCCAGCTGGCCGGTGCCTTATTGAATATATGAAGTGAAATGAAATAAAATGAATGAAATAAATAGAATAGAATAGAATAGAATAGAAGAGAAGAGAAGAGAAGAGAAGAGAAGAGAAGAGAATAAATAAAATAAAATAAAAACATGTCAAATAAAAATAAACATTTTCTTTTTCCTTTTCATTCAATAGACTCACAAAGCAATATATATAAATATAAATAAATAGATAGATAAATATAAACATATATGTTCATATACGTATGATACCACATACTGTTATCACCACACGAAAAGACATGGCCAGATTCAGTCAGAAAAAGAGAATGCTGCCATCCGCCGGCAAAACTCACCACTTTTGTTGATACACTCTAAATGAATAGATAAATTTGATGAGATTAATGAGAGTTTCAATTAAAAAAGAAGAGAAGAGAAGAGAAGAGAAGATGGAGGTAAAACAATAAAGAAAAAGCAAATTAAATTATTAATTTATTAAAAATGAAATTGCATAACAAATACAAAAATAAGAATTCTTTTTCAAATTCACAAGAGAAAAAATAAAAACAAAAATAATTCTGGTTTCTATTTCCAGCTAATGAAAATCAACAACATCACAATAAAACTTTTATCTCTCAATTTTGTTTATGTTAAAATGCAGAAAGAAATCTCGTACTAATTCAATTTGTCATTTTTTCCTCTTCTTTCTCTCTCTCTCTCTCTCTTTCTTTCTTTCTCCTTTTCACTGAACTCCGTCCATAACACGCAAACCTTCATGCATTTTGTTTCTCTTTCCTGCTCTGCTGCACTAACAGAGATGCTAATCTCTGTTGGATCACTAATTTTTCCATATCTCTTTCCCGTTCCGATCTGCCCTGAGCCATTATCTCCAAACATGAATACTGCTCCGTTTTCTATTTAATAATAATAACAATAAAAAAAAAAGGAAATAAACATGAAACAATTGATTTCAAATGGACTTCAAACCTAAAATAACTCCAGAATGGTAGAATTGGCAATTAAATGAAGCTATCCTCGAATCGCCTTTCGAAGAAGAAACAATTCCATTTGGATTTCCAAATTTAGTAATCTTTTATTTTTTCATAATTACATAATTTTGAAATAAAATCAGAAACGGACTTAATAGAAGCAATTACAATCTGCAAAACATACAAGGGTCCATTCTTGACACTTTTTACTATGTAATCCTTCAGCAATTCCACCTAAAATCGATAAAATGATAAAATGTTTTTAAGTTTTCATTAATTATTAAAGCAAAATATTGATGAATACATTGTCCACAATTGTTACTCCCCCAGCAAAGAAGCTGCCCTTTATCTGTCAATGCTAAGAAATGGCCTTCACCCCCTTTCACTTCTATAAACTTTGTTCCTTTCCCAACACAATTAATATCTCCTTGAAGAATAAACAATTCGAAATTTGAATGAGGGTTCGACATCCACAGAGAGCCATCATCTCCAACAACAGCAACAATATAGTCAGTTTTATCTCCTTTTCGATTATATGCCATGCATAGAGCAACTGACTGAAAATTTTGGTGTGAAATTGTTCTAAATGGTATCCAATATTTACCTTTCTCGGAAAAAATAAATCCTTCAGAAAAGTATTCTAAAAATAAGTCAGAACAGTGAAGCGTTTAATCATAAAAGTACAGTCCAAATATACGTGCAAAATTCATTTTTCAGCCAAAATTTGTTTTATCGCTGAATTTCAAGATGGAATACACTGTCCCGGAAATGTCTTCCTGTTATTATTAGATGCATTAAAAATTAAAAAAATAAGACTTTTTTAAACCAGAATGAAAACAATCCAATTAATATAATATTGATATTAACAAAAAAAATTATATGATTCGTTAATTTAGACTTTTCATTTTTTTATCAATCCAACTGTTTTATATAAATGAACAATGTATTTCCTAACTGTGCTTTTGAAAATTGATCTCATGAAGGATCCCATTTTTTGAATATTTTGAAATTCCGTAAATGACTCTTACTTTTTTAAATTTTGTTAAGAGATAAATAAGAACATTTTATGTGAGGTTTTGAAATATAATTTAAACCTTTGCTTCGAAATCCATAACCAAGTGCTTAAACTTTATTGTTAACAACATTTTTTGAGATTGCATAATCTTTTTGTGTTTCGTTAAAATTTTGTTGAACAGTTGGAGAAAAGAAATATATATGTGAAGATTTGTTATCTACGTAATTCTGTGTTATCGACTTTGCGAAGAATTCTGTTCAAAATCATGTTATTAAAAGGTATGAGAAATATTCACTTCTTTTTCAAGAAAAAAATTTTAACCCAAATCACTGGGTGGTTTATTATTCGAAAAGTTGGATAAGAAACCAATAGATTTGGGGAAATCGTCCTTGGAGGATCCACTTTGTAAAACAGACGAGAGTTCGTGCTTTCGGCAATGGACCTTGTCCACCTAATATTTGGTACAAAATATCATTTAATTTAAGTTTCATTTTTCATTGTTTTATCACTTTCAATTTAAATAATTAATTATTTGATAGCATTTCTATTTCATTTCCATATTAATAAATATTTGAAACACAGATATAATTTAAAATATTTTTTTCTCACTTCGGTATTATTCAAATAAAACTTCAAAAAAAATATTCAGACATTTTACATTTTTGAAATGAAAAAGTTTTATAAAACAAGTTTATTGAAAAAAGGAATTCCTGAAACAACATCATCTTCAATTCCACACTCATTGACACCACGTTCAATTAAAAAAATACCATCCATTCCCCAATTAGTGTTCCAAGAATTAATAACTTTCCAATATTTTGTTCCGTTCTCAATTCCCCATCCGACTATTTTTACTGCGTGGTAAGCTTCAAGATCTCCGGTCAAATGATGATAAATTCCGCTTTTATAAGCAGCAAAATCTGTATACACTGCAAATGTACCAGTAACAGGTCCATTTGTCATAATTTCCGACATAATTGCATGCTCATTTCCCGGAATTTTTGAAAAATTTTTTATTTGAAATCTTTCTTTGTCAATTGGTATTTTTGTCTGAGGATAGCATGTTCGATTGCATTTTGGTGTTGGCCACAAATCACAACCGGGATGATTGCATGTTCCCATTTGATATGGAATGCATTGTTCGCTCGTAATTCCATTTCCTTTGACAAAGTTATGAGCTGCAAACGTTCCACCTCCTCTGCAACCATTTGCATTGGGAGCGCATGATATGAGATGCTGTGCGGATAGTTTGGGCTTTAACAACCCTTTTGAATGAATGCAAAATCTGTCTTGTATTTCTTGAAAAGTGGAGACTGCCCAACAACTTCCACAATGTCCTTGATCATAAATTGTACCAATACTTTGACAATCAGGCCAAAATGTAATTGAATCAAAATAATCAGGAAGGTTTTTTACAATTTTTATTGATGAGAAATATTGTTCTCTCCTTGAAGATGGTCTTGACCCACATAACATTCTAAAATCTGAAAGCGAAAGATTTTCAAATCTTTGATTAATTCCAGCAATCCACTTTTTATTTGGATAAGAATTAATTGTACCGATTAACACATCCAAATTTAACGAGAAAAAGGAAGAAAAAAATAAAAAAACAACTCTTTTCAAACTCATTTCAATGAAAAATTTTAGGGATAGATCGAAGTTAGTGGATGAAGAAAATTTTCGATGTATTTCATCAAAAAAAAAAAAGATACATTAATTCTTTATACAAAGTTTGGAAGATAGGCAAATGGGTACTTTACCGGAACATCAGAATTTGCTTTATTTCATGATAAAAGTGACAATCATTGTATTAAAAATATTTGTACAAAATATTCAAGAGCGTAAATTACTCTAAGTTGAAATGAAATTTTTCAAATATATATATATATATATATATATTTTTTCAAAGTGACATAATTTTTATGAAAAGTTCCTTTTGTATAATTTTCAAATAAGATAAAATTTTCATATTTCGATCACATTACTGTTCCCACTCATCAAATTTCACTGTCATGAAAATAAAATCTTGATAATGTTTATTTTTCCATTTCAGTGAAATTAAATGTGTGGGAACAGAAATGTGATCGAAATATGAAATTTTTGTCTTATTTAAAAATTTAACAAAAGGATATTTACAAAAAAATTTGGACATGCTTTTTAGGGATGAGAAATATTTCATTTACAAAATAATTATAAAGTTGTCATTGATTTTTTTGGAAATTTTCATTTCCTTAAAGATGATTACAAGAAAAAAGAAAACTAAATCTTTTTATCAGCGTCATCATCTCGATTTCAAATGAGTTTTTGAACCTCATAATTTTTTTTTTTTTTTTTTTTTTTTTTTTTTACTTTTTTTTTTTTTTTTTTTTTTTTTTTTCCGGATAACCTTTACACCAAAAAATTTTTCCAATAAAATCCTTATACGTTTAACCAAAACCCTTAAATAGAAGATTAATGACAATATCCTATTATCTATAATGAATATTTTTATGGAATTGAAAAACTATTTGAAACTCAATCAAATGAAAGATGACACACAACAAAAAAGATTCACAAGTGTAATAATTTCCTATTTTTTTTCTCAGTGAAGTTAATAACAATTTCAAAGCCATTTCTTTTCATTATATTCATGAGCTATCATTAAATTAACTTTTCTATTGAGAAAAGTTATGTTTCAGCAAAGAGAAATTTTCTGATATGGCTAATTTTTATTGAAAACTTCGTTTTGATTAATTTACAAACAAAATTTAAACTTCATATTTTCATCAATTTTCTGTTCACGTTAATCAAACTACACAGAAATGGAAATAATAACATTATAAAAGCACTGTTTTCATTACAGGAAAGTTACGTGAGTGGGAACATAAAATTGAAGAAAATATGAAATATTTGTTTTATTTGTAAATTTAACAAAAGGAACTTTTCAAAAAAATTCAGACAAATAACTCAAAAAATGTGAAAATTTTAAAAAAAATTATTATAAATAAAATTACAAAAATGGTTCCGAACAAAATTCGCGGAGAAAAATTTATCTTCAACGCCTCTTTATCAAGGGAGTGAGCTCTGCATTATGGGCTCAGCCGGTCACAAAAGTGATGTGTTCGAATGAATGAAGTGTTTTAATAACAAAACAATAAATGTTTTCTGTGCCTAATGGCATTCTGAGGAGTTGCAGCGTTTGGCGGTTGTCTTTGGCTCGGCTTGGGACGTAGTTTTGGCATATGGTAAACGGCGCTCGATTTAGGCCTCGGTAATCGCACTCGGCTATCAGCATCGGCTTTTGGTATAGTCTAGCTGTATACATTCTTGGTATTACTCTGGTGTGGCTTTATCTTTGGCTTGGTCTGTAGATTTCATCAATAATATCTGTGTTATTTTGACTCAATTTATCTCTTCGTCTTTCTTTCTCCTTGAATATCTCTTGCATTATTCCAGGTTGTGAATTATTTTTTTAAGGTCTTGGCTTGGGAAAAAACGGGAATGATTGGACCACGTCTGTTCGGTGGAAAATAATTTATTTGAAACACGAAGTGTGAAGCGGAGGGAGGAGCTACGCTCTGGGAGGGATAAGAGGTGTTGTAGATAGATTTTTCTCCGCGAATTAAAGTACAGAGTACCTAAATTCTAGAGAAAAACAGTTATCTGCAACACCTCTTTATTAAGGGAGTATTTTTAGTTGGGCAAATCTTTGTTTTTACATATTTCAGTGCCTATATCAGTCCTTTCTGTCTCTGGTTCTTCTCTGGTATTCTCTGGTTCCTTCCTCTATCCAGTATTATTGTCCTCTGGCTCTTCAACACTCATCGGAAGTATTATCGTTTGATTAGGCTGAGTCGCGGGAAAAGATTGCAGTGATGGAAGATTTGGGGAAGGCGCTTGTGTCGTGAAAGGTTCGGCTGTTGTATTCGCGTGAGTGAGTGGTTGAAGTGGAGGAAGACCAAACAAATGGTAGTTGTTTGCTGAGTGGCACAGAAGGGAATGCCCTCTATCTGTTTTGTTATGCGGCTCTTCTTAACAACTGTGTTTTCATCTTGTTGGGAGCTATCTTCCTCTGGGGCAAGGAGCACGCAGGCCATCCGGTTTGCCAGGTTCGCTTTGTAGTATGATCTGGACGGAGTGTGAGCAGTTGTTGATAGGCGTGCGTGCTTGGCGATACACACCTCCGGGATACCACTTGATGCCAGTTTGGATATCGATGCGTGCATTATTGTGTATGGTCTGTATTCCTCAGGAACTCCTGCTTTCCGCAGACCCAATCTTGCAAGCGTTCTTATCCCCTTTGCGGTTAACAGTGTATGGTGCGTTGTATTGAGAAGGAACTTATCTCTATTTTCATACGTTGCTTTGACTCTCTCCCAAAGGGTGTGAATAGCTCTTGCCGGACATATTCGTTTGTGAACATCCTCTAGGCATGGAACAGTAATGTATTCCCTGGATCTGGAAGTCTTAAGTCTTGTGGATAGATAAATCGCATCATTTTCGAATATTGAGTTAGCCATTGATATCTGCTCAAGCTCATGGAATCGACATGAAGTGAACAGCATAACCAGCAAAATGCACTTCACCGTCAGGTTAAAAAAAGAAAGATACTCGTTCAGCCCGTAGTTCTCGTAATATGACAGCACGATGTCTGGGCTCCACATCTTTGTGTACGACTTTCTATGGGTTTGGGAAAATGAAAACGATCTGAATATTGTTCTTATTAAACTTTCCTTACTCAAGTCCTTACCATATACCGTCTTGGAAAAGAGTGAAATCGCTGACCTTGTGGCACACAGGCATGAATATTTACCACCTTTGTCTCTCATGGATAGAAGACAATTTGCGCAATCCATTGACCATTCATCGAAATATTTCGGGAACGGCCCCAGTTTCAACTCTTCCCATTCTCTGCTGAAGTGTGCAAAGCCAAAGGTGTATGTAGTCCATGTGGACTTTGCTATGCTCTCCTTCGTCACGGAAATGATCCTATCTGGGACTCCGCAGATCCTGAGGCTTCTCCACCACCATTCTTCTCCAACTTCTCTTACCAATTGATTGTTACTGCCATGTATCCCCCGGGAGGCAGTGCTGCACCCGTTCTCCTCAGGCCTGCTCCCGGGATTAAAACCGCTTTCGAATTCCTCCAAACGTAATATTGAGACATCATCTCTTCCAGTAAGTTGCTCCATATCTGATTCCTCCATGATGGAAGAAGAATGATTGCTCTCGCTCTCTCTGCTTTTACTTTCTTGAGACTCGGAAGAATCAACGGAATCGGAGGGTGAATGAGCATTGTGTTCCTTGTCCAATCTGCGGTGAGACCATCTTGAGCGAACGGACTTCCTGGACCATACCATATCTCCTTCCTCTTGTTTCCTTCGTTTGCGAAACCGTCTCTCTCTGCTATCACTCCGAGAGCCATCTCCGCTTCCTTCAGACATTGACTCCTTATCATATAATCTCCTGCGACCTCTAACCTGGACAATGCGTCTGCGGTTGTGTTTTTCTCCCCTGGAATGTGGATTGCTGTCATCGTCAATTTCATCGACTGACATGTAGCCCTGATCTTTCTCAATAAAGGCAGGAGGTTGGGTCCCGCACCATACCTGTTGATGTTGAATACCACACTGGTATTGTCAGAGCGGAGAAGGATCTTGTACACATGGTTGCGAGTGATTTGTGATGAATAATTGTTGAGAGCCAATAAAACTGCAAGGAGCTCCTTGAAATTGGATGTTTGGATTTTTGTGTTGTTGCTGAACTGTTTGTGAAAATGAAATCTCTCTCCTCCAACTGCCAAGGTTGCTCCGCAAGCCCAAGGGGAAGCATCTGTCGTTAATATGGCGTCGGGTTTCGAGAAATCCACCAGTTCTCTGCTGTAATTCTCCTTGAGCCTTTGAATCCAGAAGTCCAATTGTCTTTTTATGCTGCTGTTCAAGAACACCGCTCCTTCCCAACCATCTTTCTTGACCTCCTTATTCAGAAATTGGTACATTTTGTTCATGTATAAAGAGGCGCTTTGTACACGAACCGTGCGGCGCTGAGCTGACCTATGAATGAAGCGAAGTCTCTAATCTTTGCAAAGCTGTTCTTCCTCACCCTCTTCATCCATTTGATACACTCTTTCCTCAGTTCCCTGCGTCTCTGTTGTTCCATTGAGACAACCATCCGACTCGTATTCCACGTCCATCCGAGATAGTTGAAGTTCTTCTTGGGGAAGAACTTGCTCTTCTCCCTGTTGATGATTAAGCCCAACTGTTGAAACCAATCGACAATTTCTTGAGTTGCAGTCTTCAGCTTGACTTGATCTGGATCCAGCAATAGGACATCGTCCAAGAAGGAAATGCACCTCACCTTACATCTTCTTCGGATTTCTTGCGAAACTTTTCTCATGACTTTCGTGAATATTCGCGGTGCGTCTTTGAATCCGAAGGGCATGCCTTTGAACCCGTAGTATCTTTCTTCGAACTTGAAGGCTAGGAATGGTGTGAAGTCCTTGTGAATTGGAATCAGGAAATAAGCCTGAGAAAGATCCAGTGAGGTTGCGAAATCTCCCTTTTGGATCAGTCTCTCCACAATGCGATGATCTTCCATTTTGAAGTGAATAACTTTCAGTGCGGCATTGAGTGGACGGAAATCGAGGATTTGACGGAACTTCCCTGTCTTCTTCTTTATGAAAAATATGTTGTTCAAGCAACAGACCTCTCCTTCTTGTAACTGAGTTACGATATCTGTCCTGAGTCCTTCTTGAATTTATTCTGAACAAGCCTTTTTCTCCTCTCTGCCACCCAGGAAGCCTCTGCCTTTCTCCTTTTCCTGTTTCAACTTGTCCCTTGCAGCTCTCCCCTTCCAAATCGGTCTTATCTCATCTTTAATCCGATTGGTCACTCCGATCTTCTTCCATTCCTCGGCAAAGGCTTGGGTGCGGCCCCCTGCTTTCTCAGAAAAAATTACCACTTGAGGCTGAACGTGTTGACCTTCCAGTTCCCGAGCTAGTTGAACTCGTTCTTCATGTCCCAGTTCTCTTTATTCTTTGTGAAAAGAACGAAGCAGTGTTCACTTGCCTCCGTTCTGTTCTTGCTTGCGAAACGGGCTGAATCCTCTCCAGCTGCCCTGTGGTCAATAACGGATCATCCTTTTCTTCCTGAAGTGTTTTGGCGGCCTTGAAGCCGAATTTGGCTTGGATGCGCATGTGGCGTGCCGCTTGGAGAGCTGCGACTGTAAGCATCATTGCATCTCCCTGGTGTTGTTGTGCTTCTTCTGTTGTCCCTCATGTTGCCATTAACATCGCTTTCAAAGCGGGCATTAATAAAGATCCCGCTTTATACGCTCCTTCGTCTAAAGCATCGGAAAACCAACTTTGCGATCGCGAATGTGGATAGGTCGTAGCAGGCAGGAACGTGGGGACCGATAAGGATTCGTAATCTCGTAATGTCTGGAGTGGATCTCATTGATCGACATGATAAGCAAATATTGGACTCTGCAAGTTTTCTCCAAAGAGTAATTTAGCTGCTTCTAATAGAGGTTGTGTTGGGGAGTGAGGCGAGCCAACTGAACTAGTTGATGTTGAGGTTGTCGAGGTTGTTAAGGACATAGCTGACAGAGCTGGGAATTGTGATCCTGGGGACTCTGTAGTTGGGATGGAGATGGGAGGCGCCATTCCCATACCGCCTGTAGTTCCGCTTTGCGGGAATATCCCGCTCAGTCCCGAGGCAGGTCCTTCCAACAAAGTTGTCATCTTTCGAATTTTGTGATCGGCTGAGCCCATTATGCAGAGCTCACTCCCTTTATAAAGAAGTGTTGTAGATAACGGTTTTTCTCAAGAATTAAGGTACTCTGTACTTTAATTAATAACTTAAAATAGCAAACATATTTATGGAATAATGAAATAAATTGATTTCATCGATTTTTGAAAATTCAGGGATTGCACCCTTTTGCAGGAGGATATCTTTCGCTATTATTTTTTCATGATGATTCTTGGAAATTGAAATTTATTTATTTATTTATTTTTTTGACTAATTCATTTCACGATCGAGAATGATAATAAAAGGAAAAAACCTTCGTTTTTTAGAGCTTGATTCATTCCAGTTTGATCAAAATTTATTTTCACTAAGAACGAAAACAGAAAAGCTGCAAAATAATTTTTGAGAGTGAGGGGATAAAAAACGATAAAAAAAAAAATAAAATCCACCATTATTTTCGATAAGTTTTGACCATAATTATATGATTTCTCATTGAATACAATCAAAAATGTTCAATAATACAAACAAATTAACATTCATTTGGGGTAAAATATGGACTTTCAAGCTTTTTATGCACAAAGCTGGATGATTATTTTTGAAATCATCTTTTTTTGAACAAAAAATACGATTTGATAATATCATTTTGAATATTGATAAATCGACACAGAAAAGTGACAAATCCTATAAAGACAATCTTTGTACTCCATTTTCATCAAATATTGGCTTTTGACACAATTGAAATGATTTTTTCATTTCAAAGATTAATTGATTCTCCTTGATAATAAATTATCAAAATAATCTGCATCCCGAAAAAAGTTATGATTTCAAAAATAATTACCCAGCTTGAAAAAATTGTTTCACTAATAACATTTTTAAACTTTATCAGATTTCAAAAAAATTTTTAATTTTCTTATCTGTTAACAGGCATCGTAGAAAACAAAAAATAAAGTTTTCCAATATTTCACGAATGTCAAAAAAATGACCCATTTTTATTGTGCTTTTTGATATTAAAAAGTTAATCGAAACTGCATAATTTTTCAATGAAAATGCCTGAAGTGAAATATTTTGCACCGTATTTCATTCAAAATATATTTTTGAAAAAATCCATAATAAATTTTCAAATATCTCAAAAAGTTAAAAAAAAAACAATCTTCAATAACTCTTCACATCAAATTTTCATAAAAATTCACTCTGGTGGAAACATGAAAAGGTGTTTAATAATTTTTTAAAAGAAATAAAGAATTAAAAAGGAAAATAAAATAAAATAAAATAAAATAAACTGACGGGAAGACAAAAATTTCTACATGTCACACAGGTTTATAGCAAAATTTATTTTTTTTCCTATTATTTTCATTTCATTTCATTTCATTTGATATTATTTTTTTTTGATTTGAAATCAAATAACTTTGAAAAGACGATTGGAAATGTCGTGCGAAAAAGATAAAAAATAATTAAGAATTATCTTCGTACACTGTTTTCTCAATGTTTGTTTATCTTCTTTGATCTCCTCATATGATTATCATTATATTTCAATTCGTTTCCTTCTTTTGTTTGTGAAATGATAATTCATTTCAGTTTAACACAACACTTTTGAAAGTTATATGAATATCTCAATATGTTGCAAATACTATTACGAAGATTTCAGAATTATTTTTGAAAACTATTTCGTGATTGCAATCCAATAATTTCTGATGTGTGCAATTATTTTTGAAATCATGGTTTTTTTCGAGGTGATGATTATAATGAAAATTCATTGTCAGAGAAAAGGTATTTGTCAGTGAAATGAAAAATTAATTTCAATTGTTTCAAATGTCAAAATTTAGTTATGAATAACGATTGTGATGGTTTCAAAAAGGAGTTGTCACTTTTCTGTGTTCATAAACTTAAATTCAAAATAATTTTATCAATCTGTATTATTTGATCGAAAATATAAGATTTCAAAAATAATCACCCATAAAGCAAAGAAAAAGTTAAAAATAAAGTGAAATTGAAGAAGTGCACACACTTTTAAATTCAAAATCGAAAATTATTCATCCAAATATTGGTCCCAGTCCATCTTCAGTTTGTCTTTCTACCCACAAATTTTTTTTTTTACTTTTCTTTGAAGAATTTCATAACCACTTTTCGCAACCTCCAGTTGAAAGAGGTTAATAAACATAAGAATTTTCATAAAAACAAGCAAAAGAATTTGCGTCATCATCATACAGATGAATGTCTTCTGCTTTGACATTTTTTTTTTGATCAGTAAAGAAAAAATCATTCAATAAAATTTTCAGAAAATATGACTTCTTTGTTTTCAAATGATGAAAATGAATTCGATTGAAGTTTTTATTGGAAGATGTTAAAAAGAACAAGTTTGGGGAAGCATCGTCAAATTAGATGAATGAAAAATGTGATGAACAAAGTTGTAAATGAGATTTGGTATTTGATTCTTCGTTGCGTTTGCAAATATAAAACGCTCTTCTGTATTAATGATCATAGGAAAAACTATATATTATTCGCTGTTTTTTAGGAGTTCATGAAAAATAATCACAAAATAACTTCCTTTAATTGATTTAATGATCAATATAAACAAATATTTGACCAAAGAATTCAAATTTATTTGTTTAATCGACTAATAGTGACTCTGACTTGACCTGACGGTCTTGACCGGTACTGATGGATCTCAAATTCCAACTTTGCCTTCACGTTTGTTTCCCATAAAAATAAAAAAAATTTGTTTTTTTCAAAAAAAAAAAAAGAAAAGAAGTTAAAACTTTCTTTCAAAAAATTTAACGAAAATGAAACAATATATATATATATATATATATATATATATATATATATATATATATATTAACAAAATTGATTCAAAAAATTCGAAAATTGAATGCTGACGAGAATATTTCTGCTAGGAATGTCAGAAGTGAAAAATTTTGCGTCAGTGGTCATAACGTCACACATGTAAATTTTGCTATTTTTTTATTACTGAATTAAAAAAAAGAAAAAGAAACAGAAAATTATGATTTTATATAGGTCATTACTCACGAAACTTTACTGAAATGGAAGTTTATTCTTTATCATGTAATTATGAAATTAAAATAAAGTTAGGTGATTGGAAACAAAAATTCGATTAAAATATTAATTTTTAAAATAATATGATTAAAGTGATTTATGAAGAAAATTTTCACAAAAGTGTTATAATCAATAAATCGTTTCAACTCAATAAAAACTTTTGTTTCGAAAATTTTGCTCTTTGTATATTCGACTAACACTGAAATATGATAATTCCTTTTTTTTTTAAATATTTCATCACGAACTCATCTCAATCATTGGCTTTTGAATCAAACGTGATGATTTGAACATTTTGGTAATTTTTTTTTTTTTTTTTTTTTTTTTTTTTTTTTATTTATTTATTTATTTATTTAAAAGTTCTTTTTGTTTTATTTGCATAATGTCTTGGGTCATTTATTAATATGGGTTATTAATTTTGAAATAATAACCTTATTAGGAATGTTGACTATTCAAAGGTTTTATTTCTTTGGAAATGAATAATTCATAAAAAAGAAAAATGAATTATTATTTCCAAAATTGATAATGTTCAATTAATATCAATGAAAAAAGAACTTCGAAAAGGAGTTATTTCTTTTCAGAATATGTCAAAATTTTTTTGAAAAGTTCCTTTTGTTTAATTTTCTTATAGAATGAAAATTTCATATTTCGATCAAATTTCCGTTCCCAATCATGAAACTTCACTAAAAATAAAATTATTACATCGTCAAGTTATTGTCTTAATGACAGCAAAATTTGGTGAGTTGGAACAGAAATTTGATCGAAATATAAAATTTTTTCTTTATTTGAAAATTAAACAAAAGGAACTTTTCAAAAAAATTTTGACATATATATATATATAGTGAGTTCTCAAACAAATATTTTTGTGAGAGAAATGCTTAATACAATATTTACCCACATTTTTAAAATATCAGTTAAACATCTGCGTCACATGCCTTCTGACGTGAACATTTTAGGAGTGACGTGACGTGAATGAAAAAATTTTATTTTCTTATAAAAAAAATTTGAAAAAATAAAAAACAAGACATGCAAAGAAAAATTGAATTTTTTGTAATTCATCTTTCATTATTGAGAAGGCTTTTAAAATTTTTTTCATTTTATAAAATGTTCATTTCAATTTTTATATGAACAATGGGTTATGTCGTGATCAATTTTTTATGGTATAAATACCAAGGCATTCGCGTCACTGCCTGTCACTGACGTAATTCCAGTCACTAAGGCATTTAGCAAAATTTCTTTATTTGTTATTCATGGATGCCTCACAAATATTTTTTTCTTCCTTAAAAAACCCAGAAATAGTTTGTTGACAGTTTATATTTTTATTTTTATTTTTTTGTATTTTCAATAACACTTTTTTATTCTTCTTGATCAAAAAAGTTCGAGATGTATAAAGAAACCGAGAAAATGTTCAAATCACACAGATGCGAGTTGATAAAACTGAAAAAAATAGAATCCAATGAGTACACAAACTGTTTGAATTTTTAGATTTTTCTTGAAATAAATTTGGAACTGATATTTAATTTTTTCATAGGTTATTATCATCCAATTCAGGAGGAATTAATCATTTCAAAACCTTCTCTTGATATTGTTAATCACAAAATATTTATTGCATTCACTCCTTTGTATAAAGACAGGATTGCAAAAAAGGATATGCACAGACTTTACATGTGTCCGTGTGAAAAAGATGGAGTTGCCTGCGGAGTAACGGGTCGGAAGGATTACTCTTTGATTTTTAATCATAAATGTGATTTGATGACAAATAATCATATCTCTTTGTTTTTTTCTCAGAAGTCCAATTTATCAACAATTTCTCCTGAAAGGAAACAAAGCAATGGAACTTCTCAAACAACATTGAAAGGTAAGCTCGCTGAATCTTTCATCAATATCGTTGCCCATAGTAATATTTCTTTTCTATCAGTTGCAACAAATGAATTCAATGATTTCATTACAGCATTAATAAAGTCATCACAAGCGAATCCACACATGAGCAGAGAAGATATTTTCCCTCGCTTAACAGAGAGAAATGTGAGTAGACTGCTTCATGAAACGAATTCAAAGAAAATTGAAAAAGCAATTTCTATAATTTCTAACAATCCCCTTGGAGTTGTAATTGACGGAGGAGTTGTTGGGGGAGTAAGCTACACTGCAGTTGGTGTAACAACAATGGATCAATTATCAAAACCTATCTTTTGGAAGTTGTACAAAGGCTGTCGATCAGAATCCGATTATTTCAATTTGGGAACAGAAATAATGACCGAGCTTAGTGCTTATGGATGTTCTGTCAGAGCTTGGTGCTCAGATGGACTGAAACCACAAGTTTTGGCTTTGAATAGGATATCAACTAATGATTGCAAGGAATTATCTGGTTTGTCACATACAAATAATTATCCCAGACCAATTTTTATTAGATGTCTAAATCATTTAATCAACTTGGTTGTCAGTCATGCTTTTTCTGAAAATGTTAAACTTAAGCAAATGAAGGAATTGATAATAAACTTCAGTCAGCAAGCACATTTGTCAATTTTCAGAAACAGTCTGAAAAAAAGATGCCCATCATTTATTGCCACAAGATGGCTGTGCTTGTATAATATTTGTTTCTTCATAAGACAGAATCAATCAATAATAAACAAAACCAGCATGCTTTCAGACAACGAAATATTTGAAATTGCACTTACTGAATTGTTGCTGTATCCACTTTATTCGATGCATCTGATTTTTGAAAAAGAATCGACAAAACTTGGAGATGCTTTTCCTGTTGTAATTCAAGCAATGAATTTGTTTTATTCTTTTTCAACATATGAATATTTCCTATATGGAGAATGGCATAATGCATTAACAGATATAGTCATTCTGTTATATAACTATACACTTTGTAATTTTTCTGGGCAATTACTTGCAACATCTTACGCATTAACTCCAATAGGATCATATAAACATCGAATCAACAAATTCACTTGTGACCCTAGGGAACGTTTGAATATATACAAAAAATATACATTATTATTAAACTATTCATATTTTTCTTTTATCTCGAAAATATTATTTTATTTAGTTTCAGAAACAATTATTGATGTGTCAAAAAAATCAAGTGAATCTCTATCTCATTATTGCGGGGAAGATTCATCTGGATCAATGTGTCTTATTCAAAACTCATCAAATACTTCTTCTTTGTCAAGTTCGTCATCTTCCTCTTCATCCTCCTCTTCATCCTCCTCTTCATCCTCCTCTTCATCCTCCTCTTCATCCTCCTCTTCATCCTCCTCTTCATCCTCCTCTTCATCCTCCTCTTCATCCTCCTCTTCATCCTCCTCTTCATCCTCCTCTTCATCCTCCTCTTCATCCTCCTCTTCGTCTTTATCTTCGTCTTTATCTTCCTCCACCTCAAATGTTTCCTGTTTAACCACGTTTCCTATTTTCCAGAATCCTTCTTCGTTTCAGTCAATACAAAATCATTATTACATAACTTTTTCGGATACACACTTGTCAAACCTTCCGTTTCTATCAACTGAAAAGTTGAAAATAGCTTTTGTAAATTCTGAAAAAGAAGATGAAGAATATGGAAAACGTGTTATTGGATCTTCTTTTTCAACTTCTCTAACCACAAATTGCACAAAAACTATGAATGTTGAGTCCTCAAACTCAAAATTGAAAAGTTTGATTGATTTCATTTCAACTCTTGATTCGAATTCTCTTGAAAACACAGAAGAATATGAAGAACAATACGAAATCGAAGATTTTGATGAACAAGATTTGTTTGGATTGATTCTAGCTGAAGAAGAAGAAAAGGATGATGAATATAAACATAAATCCAATGAAACGGATCATATCAATTTCTACTTGACAAGAAAAACAACTCAGCATGATGAAGTGTCAGAAAGAATGTCAACAGACATTACAAAAAAATCACAAACTGAAAAAGAAATTTCTGGAAATGAAAGAGAACCAACGAATAATGAAGAAAACAACGAAAGTGAAAACGAAAGCGATAGTGATGTGGATTTCATTTGCAATTTTTCTCGTTTCAGAAGAATCGAAGAATGTAATGTTGATTTAGAAAATCAAACTTTGAAAAATATTTGGGATTATTTATTTTCTGATTGGTTTGGAAGGATTGTGGCAGGTTTTAGAGTCTTGTTGGATCATATGATGGATGAAAGGCACAACAGAATAAAGTCTCAATGCATGAAGTTTTTTAAAGAATTATTACTTAAAAAAGTGAAAGAAGAAGTCATCGAAGAAGATGGTTACATTTTTTATCAAGATTTTGGTTCCTTCAGTGAAACACATACAATATTTTCTAATATAGCTTACTGTATAATAACTTCGCCATGCAGTGAATCATTCTGTGAAAGAATATTTTCGAAAGCCCGAAGAATAATTGGAGATCGTCGCCACAATATTTCAGACAGAACACTTAATGCTCTTCTTCGTCTTTAATTTCTCATGGGAATAAATTTTTTCTGTTTTGAATCTGTTGAATCAATCATTTTGTTCGTCACTTATTTATTTTCTTTCCCATATCGCTTGACCTTTACAAAAAGCTGAAATATTGTACAGAATTTTAATGTTTTTATGTTTTGACAGAAAATCGAAGTTAATCTTCTGAATATTGAACGAGCTGAAGCAAAAAGAAAAGGCGAACTATGTGATTTGAGGAGAATAATATCGAACCGGTATGGAGAAGGAGCAGAGAGTGCGTTAATGGTGGGAGGCGGTCCGCTGGATGTGTAGGGTGGTCAAGTTGTGTTTAACAGTCTGGAGGCAGAGGTGGAAGCAGAAACATGCGATGCGGAAGAGTTTCACCTGGTGCATGGCACAGGCTTGGAGCTTCCGGTGAGGAGCACTTGCGTCGTGTGCAGAATGAAGCGAGTGTGCTTAATGAGACAGTGATTGAGGTGGTGCAAATGACATGCAAGTCTGTGGAAATGAATCGTTTGAATATTGGTGCTCCAGAAAGCAGGGGAGGCGGAACTGTGGCAGCGGATCTTGGAGCTGCGAAGTGACTGAAGCAAAAACAGAAAAGCAGTATCAGGAGGAACAACTTCAGTGTGCTTGCGCTCGGAGTTTTGTGGGTGATGAGAGTTTATGTATGTGGGGAGAGCTCGGGGAGCACGGTGGTGGAGATGAAGCCATTGGAGTTCAGCAAGAACGAGGTGCGGTGGGGGGTAGAATACGTATGTGCGGGATATTACTCTGGCGGCAGTTGCGAAAAAGGAGCGGATACCATTTGTGTGGAAGATGTGAATGGGAGACGAGGATTCTGAAGAAGAAAAAGAAGAAATATTTGCTGTTGATTGCATTTTGTTGAACAAAGGAACCGAATTTGATCTGCCTCTGCCTTTTTGGTTGGAATAGCTGAGCTGAGAGTCTTCAATGTAGGTTTCTGAATGGTTGATGGAATACTATGTCATGTGTTGTGTTTTTGAGATTCTCTTCAAAAGACCATATGAATCTGTGTTTAAAGAAGAAGCCAATGAACTCGATGAAGACAAAAGGTTTGCGTCTGAAGAAAATAACTGGATTTTCTAGAGGGCAAGTTAATTGCTTATGATTTGTGTGGCACACTGCACATGTTTCCCATCCACCAATACCATCACCCGCGGCAGAGACGGGTCAAACAATAGAACAGTCCCACACAGAAGCTGAATGCTGCTATTGGACACTTCGCTCGGAAACATTGAGGATGTGAACGACTCTGCCCGCTTCTTCAGAGAGAATATCGTTGACTGTGTGCGACTCTGTGCCTGTGTCTGTGTCTCCATCAGCGTCTGTGATTGTGCTTGTGCTTGTGCTTGTGAATGAGAATGAGAATGAGAATGTGCCTGATTCTCTGCTTTGCCTGATGAAACAAACAATCTTTCTGTTCTCGCTTTAATAAACATTGCCAAGTGCTTTGATAGAGAAGAAAAAAAAAGAAGACAATCGAGCTGGCTGAGTTTCCATCTTCATCTGCAAAAAGAGGATAATCTGTGATTCTATCACTTCTATCACTTCTGTCACTTCTGCTTCTTCTATTGCAGTTGCGGTTTCTGTAGTTTTCTTCGCAAAGCAGAGAAAGCAAAGAACAAGCAGCCTTTATCAACCGGAGGAGCGATGTCATTCTTCTCAGCACTTCCACCTCGTCTGACAGCAAACGCAGATTAAGCGAGGCAGCCGGGGTACGCGATGACTGCAGAACAAGAAACCTTTCACAGAGCATTAAACGTCTTTTGGATGAGGATGAAAAAGAAGAAGAAGAAGAAGAATTGTTGATGGAGCGAAGGAAAGAGGATGTTGAATGAGATTGCAGCTCGTCAAAGTGGAGGGAGGACTTGAGAGAGGAAGGCTGGTATGTGTTTTGTTGTGTGGGGATGCTGAGAAGGATGTAAAGGTTGTGAAGAAGAAGAAGAAGCAGAAGCAGAAGCAGAAGAAGGAGAAGAAACAGAAGGACGAGAATTAATCACATCGCTCTTCGTTCTTCCATGGATTGATTTCGCAGGCACAGCTGAAGGGGAAGACAAGAACATCGATTGATAAGAAGCGAAGGATGTAGATGTATGGAGCTGATTGCAAGAAAAAGGAAGCATTCTATTTGTTTCCTTTGAGGAGTGTTTTTGAACGATTTCTTTGCTTCTCAGCAGCAAACTGCCTGTGGAGTCAACTTTTGCAAAGGAAGAGTGAGTGTCATGTGGTGATTGATATGATTGATATGATTGCAATAAATTTTATGATTGAATAGATTGAATAGATTGAATTGGTTGAGATGACTGAGGTGATAAATGTGTTTGCAATGGAATAGGAGAAGAAGGAGAAGGAGAAGAGGCAGAAGGTGAGGCAGAAGGTGAGGCGGAAGAAGGAGAATTGTCTGAGGTGAGTGAATGGGAAGAAAAAGAAGAAGAAGTGAATGTTGATGAAGATGAAGATGTGGAAGAGGATAAAGAAGAATGTGACATTGAAAGTGAAGGCGAAGCATCACGCTGTTCTGTTGAAGAAGAAGAAGAAGAAGAAGAAGATAAGAGGAGGAGGAAGAGGAGGAGAAGTTGAAGGAAATAAATGAGAAAGAAAAAAAAAAGAGGGAGAAGGAGAAAGAAAAGAAGAAAAAAGAGTCGAACTTAATCAATCTCTTTCCATTCTATCTAATTTCCTTTGTTTTCCTGCATTTTCATTCGTTTCCTCTTTGTTTGAAATTGAAATTGAAATTTTATCTTGTGATTTTTTTTCTGCTTTGAATTTCCTTTTATTTCTTTATTTTCCTCTTTCTTCTTTTCTCTCGTAAATTCCATACAATTTCTGCTTCTTTCTCCTCTTTCCTTCCTTCACTCTCTTTCTTCTCTTTCTTCTCTTTCTTCTCCTTCTCCTTCTTCTTCATCATCATATTATTCTTCTTCTTCCTCCTCCTCCTCATCTGGATTTTAACTCATACACACTCTTCTCTTCGCATCCTTCTCCTTCAGCTTCTTCAGCGATTCGTTTTGGTCTTTTAAATATGATTTATATTTCTTCTCTTCCTCTTCCCCTTCCCCTTTCACTTTCCTTTCCTATTTCTCTTCCTTCTCTTCCTTCTTCTGTTGACGATGAGAAAGAAAAGGCGAAATAAACTTTGTTCTTTTTGTTTTTTCAAACAGTCCCTTCCAGCTGGACACAGACACACTGCCATCTTTCTGCTTCTTGTTCTTTTCCTTTTGGTTATGTTGAGCGATTCTGAAATAGATATTGGATGTCAAAAATAATTATAATAATAATAATAATAATGAAATGTGAATATGAAAATAATTATAATAATAATTAAAATAATAAAAACAATAAATAAATAAACAAAGAGGAAAAAAAGTGAAAAGAAATGATGATGATGATATCGATGAGAGATAAAAAAAAGAAGAAAAATGAAACAAAAATTTCAAAAGCAAAGGATATAATACAAACGGTGATTCATGCACAGTTATTAAGAAAGCAATAGAATATCTCAGATTCTTATTCTTCCGCTTAAAGGCAGATTTTTTATCTTCATCTCCTTCTCCTTCTCCTTCTTCTTCTTCT
Organism: Monocercomonoides exilis; assembly: GCF_001643675.1. Classification (NCBI taxonomy): domain Eukaryota; phylum Preaxostyla; order Oxymonadida; family Polymastigidae; genus Monocercomonoides; species Monocercomonoides exilis. The sequence continues at coordinate 132,255 of NW_027150580.1, forward strand.
TCTTCTTCTTCCTCTTTTTCCTCTTCTTCTTCTTCTTCTTCCTCTTCTTCCTCTTCTTCCTCTTCCTCTTCCTCTTTCAAATCTCGTCCTCTTCATCCTCCTCAAATTCCTTCTCGCCCCAAACCTCTCCAAATCCAACTGCCAAACAGCCAACATCTTCCTCTTTCTCCTCCAAAACCAAGTTATAATTCCCCTTCTGCCTCTTCTTCCTCTTCATCTTCTTCCTCTTCCTCATCATCATTATATCCTTCTCCTCTTCTTTCTTCATCAAAACACAAATTTTTATCGAAATCTCCATTCTCAAACTCAACTCTTCCTCCTCCACCTCCACCACTTCTTCTTCCCCTTCTTTCCCTTCTTCCCTTTCCCTTTCTCCTCTTTCCTCTGCCCGTGGTCTGTCCGTGAAGGCGCCGAAGGAACAAAATCACGCGGCGGAAGAGGAGGCGGGGGAGGAACGCAATTCACACCAGAAACAGGAGCAGCGGTGTTGTAGGAGAGGCGGAGAGTGCGAAGGGCAGTGGGAATTCGCTGGGTGTAGTTGCGGATGAGGAGAAGGAGAAGGAGAAGGAGAAGGAGAAGGAGAAAGAGGAGAGGAAGAGGAAAAGGAAAAGGAGATGAAATAGATAGAGAAGAGAAGAGTAGAAGAGAGAAGAGTTGATTGAGAAGAGAAATGGAATAATAGAAGATAATATTATAATAGAGAAGAGAAATCAACAAATAATTACAAAGAAAAGCGTTATGCATTGAAACTGATTTGAATAAACAAACTCGCACACACTTTGTTCTGAATTGACACAAATACAAAGAAATGGGAATCAAATAAAGAAAAGAGAGAGAAAGAAAAAAAAGATATATATATATATATAAAGAGAAAGAGAAATATGAAAGGAGAAAATAAATATGACACGGAAGAGTTAGAAAAAAATAAAGAAAGACAATTAATTTGACACAAACATGTTGCTGGTGCTATCTCGACAGCAGTCTTTGTTGACCAGCCGATACACTTTGCTCCATCCTTCATGGCTCGGCTGTCAGCTCTTTCAATTCTTTTGATAAACTTTATGCAACATTATGCAAATGCTGGAGGTGAAAGAAGAAGAAGAAGAAGAAGAGAGAAAAAAGAAAGAAATGCAAATATTTTGATGGAAAAGGAAGAAGAAAAGAAGAATTTTTCAGAAGTATTTGAAATGAATTGACAGAAGATAATTAAATTGGATGAAGTTATATCGACACAAGGAGAGGTAGAAGAAGGAGATAAAGAGAAAGAAAAAACAGAAAAAGATAAATATAAAGTTGAATATAAATAAAAAAGGGGATGAAGAAAATCAAAAAAATCAATGCGAATCGGTGTGATGCTAACAAGCTTTTCATTTGAACAAAGTTAAAACTATCACAAAAAATCAGAGCAACAATTAAATGAAAAAACAAAAAAATATAAAAGAGACTTAAATTATAATGAACTTTTAATTCAGATCAGATTGTTTTTAAGCATATTCATAATAAAGTATTTTAATTCATATTCATTGATAATAATTCTCTCATGTCGATAATATAGCGAACAACATGTTAAATATTTTTTTTGCTTCTTAAAACAATTGTTAAATTGAAAGGATAAAATTGTTAAGTGAGAATTGAAAATAATAAATATTTAAAATATGATAATTATGTATTTCGAAGAAAAAACATGTTGAACATAAACAATTACTTAGGTTTTATGATTTCAAAAAAAGATTAATAATATAAACGAGACACTGATAACAAAGCTTCAAAAACATTAAAAAATAAATAGGAAAATCTTGATGGAAATTTTTTTAGAATGAAATGACTTCCGTTAAAGTGCAAAATAGTAATTTAATAAATGAATATTTAATTAAGGTTTATTGATTGTGAATTGTGAGAAAATTTTTGTTTTGATAATTTTGAATTATTTGAAAGTGTTTTATCCTTTTCAAAGCATAATTTTGAAAAATTGATTGCTTTTATCTAAAAAAAAAAAAAAAAAAAAAAAAAAAAAAAAAAAGAAACTGTGCCGGGCACTGACTGACGAGAGCCCACCTTTTTCAAGGTGACGCAGATGTTTAATATCAGTAACAGATTATTGTTATCGAAGAGGTTCTAAAGATTAACGAGCAATTTTGACATTGAGAAAAATGTTATCGTGGTTTTTGATGAATTTTTTAATTTTTTGTCATTCATTTTTTTCTCTTAACAATGTGGAAACGACAAAAGTTAATTAGGATGTTTGGTACGATTCTAAGAAAAAACACAGAATGGTTGCTCATTATGTCAAAAATAGTACAAAAAATATTTTCATTCCGATAAAACGTCCAATGATAAAGTGTGGGTACACAATTGTGTCGGATGACTGGAGTGCATCACACAAATTGGACGAATTTGGTTTCGTTTATTTAATCGTCAATCATGCTGATGGAAACAAAAATGAAGATTGTGAAACAGCAAATCTAATAGAAGGAGTATATGTGTTCATTCGTTGCTTTTCGCATAAAAAAGAAGATCGTTGCTAGCACTTTGAAAACATTTTTTAACTTTTCATATTTATGAAATACTATGAACATTTAAATGATCAACAAAAATAACAATTATATTAAATATCAAGAATTCCAATATTTTGAAGAATAAGAAAAGTGAATAGGTGATCATTTTTGATATCAGATTTTTTCTGTCAAAATTTTCAGAAAGAAAATTTGCATTGCGAATGAATAAACGAACACCTAAAATCAATCTTCAATTTGTTGATAACATAATAATGAACTTTTCTCAAACATTGACTCATGAAAGAAATATGGCACATTATTTATTTGAATTAAAAATTTACAGTCAAAGGCGAACAACCTTTGAAATATCAACACCTCAAAAATAGTTATTACATCAAAAATTATTTCACATATGCTTCTAAATTCAATTATCTTTGTTCTTTGAAAAGGGTGATTGATAGAAATTTCAACTGGGGATTATGATAGATGGAAACAGAAAAAAAAATATAAATAAAAACATATTCTCAAAATGAAATGGTGGTTGGGGACTTAAAAAAAGAGATTTGAAATTCAAACAATTGAATTATAAAAATTCTGTTAAGGCACATGATTATATACAAACTAGATGAACAAGAAATTAAAAATAGAAACTATCAGATCAAAAAAAGAAAACCAATCTGAAAACAAAAAATGATGAAAATGAAGATAAATTTATTTTCTACACAAAATAAAACTATTTCAAACAAAAAAACTGTTGGAAAAAATGATAATTTTAATTATATTTATAACTGCACAAAGTTGTCGAAAACATAAAAGTCGAGGTTGTAATAAAAGAAACAAAATCACTGAAAATGAACAAATTCAGAGTGAGCATTTTCCCTTTTCCCGAACACTCACAAAATTCGAAAGTCACTTCTCATGATAATGCAAAGGGTCAGTCATTTTCCATGAATCAATTTTTCTTTTCCAAATTATTGAATGTTTATCTTTCTGAAAGAACTAACTCGATTTGGGTGTTTGTTTTTTAGATTATTTTGTCCAATGTTGAACAAGTCTAAGCTTTTTGTGGCTGTTCATTTTTCATGTTCCTTCCAATAATTCTCTTTCAAACACTTTCTTTTTGCAAACTTCTTTACCTTTCAGTTAATTTCAATTTCAACTTTATCTGCTCCATCTCTCTATTTCGCTTTCTTCATCTACCAATTGTTGATATATTCATTCATTATTCTCTTCCTTTTCTAGTTTTTTCCGTTGTTTTCATTCAAATTTCATATTTTCAAACTCACCTTCAGTTCCAATTTCCTTCAATTCTCTTTCGTTGCCTTCGCTCTCTTGCATCAGCCCCAACGCATCTGTCACTGTGAGCATCGCTGCTCCTGGAGGAAAGTTTTCACTCAGCTCTCTTTTCACATCTCCCAGTGACATGCGATGTTCACTTTCTGTCCGAGTGCATGCAATGATCAATCCACCCAGATTGCTCCCCTCTGTTTTCAAAAAGTCTGGTCTCTCTCCATTTACAATCTTCTGCCCTGCCACCACACCTTCATACTCCCCAAACGGGATCTCCAGCGTCACACACTCCCACAGCATCATCCCAATCGAGAACGAGACTGACTCCTTTGTTGCTCCCATCTTCTTGTTCATCAGCAACTCGGGCGCCTTCCACCTCAGGCACTCTTTTTTGTAATCATCCTCATCCTCAAAGGCTGATGAAGGCAGAGAGTCATCATCATCGTCGTCGCTTGCAGATGTCACAACAGTTGATGAAGAGATGGATGATGAATCTGAATCATCAGAAGAGAAGTCGGAGCGCATGACGATGCAGATGACCATGTGCTCGGAGAACAACACAATGTGAGGACTCAGATTGGAAAGTGACTGAAGCTTGTTTTCCATTTCATCAAAGGAGTGGAGGGCGAGATTGGCCACCCAGAACAGGATTTGGGCAGCCGAGACTTCCCTTTCTTGAAGAGGACCAATCGGCATTTCCTTTGTCTTATTCCTTCCATGCAACAACATAAATAGTGAATCCCTCAAATCCACAATCAGCTTCTCGTGAGGCGATGAACAGGCCATTGCATCCACCAGATTCGACATGGATGAGGTGGTTGGACACAAATCCTCCTCTCGAACAAAAGTGGAATCTGAATCAGTTGAACAAGTTGATGAAATGGATGGCGATGGCGTTCGCTTCCTTGTCTCTTCCTCTTCTTCCTCATCCTTCTCCAGTGCCCATTCAGGAATCTTGTCTGAGTCTTTCCCCAAAATGTATTCAGTTGATCCACTCTCAGATAGAAGATGCTCTGATGATTCTGAATGTTGCATTTTCGTGTCATACACCCTCTTCTTTATCCTCTCCTCATTCTTCTTCTCTGCCTCCTTCTCTGCTCTCCTCCACTGCTCTTCTGGCGACATATCCATCGTCACCATCTCAAATGCCTTCGGATCCTTTTTGATGTTATCATTCACAATCTCTCTCAGATCTTCTGCTTCATTCTTAACCTTCTTCCACCGAACAATAAATATAATAGATACAATAAGAACAATCAACAGAACAATAGCCATAATGATCACAATCAATGCCCATGATGATTTCCCTTCTTTTCCTCTTTCAGCAATCCTTTCATCTCCCTTCGATTCAACATCGCTCCTATTCTTCAGAATGAATGACTCAGTTGCCGAGGGAGAATGGCCATCCCCGAACAAGATGCACACCCTCACTTCCGCACTCGCCTCTGCTCCCCTCACCATCTCCAACCCAGTTGTGCCGTGCACTTCCTCTTCACTCACTAACCCAGACTCACTTATCTCGTGTGTCTCCATCTGCTCTACATCCCCCACAGACGAAACAACGTGAAACGACAGGTTGCATGGAAGAAAAAGTGTGCCCCAGAACACAACATCCAGCACCCCTTCCTTCTCCTCTGTCTCCACCTCTCGGAGTGTGGGGATGAACAATGGCGATGCTCGCTCCTCAACAATCCCCATCAAACTGCATCCATCATTCAGAATCCACATCGATAAATCATCTTTCACTCCGTCTCCTCCCTTCAAGCTCATCACATTCAATGTTCCAGAATCAGAACAAATAATGTTTCTTCTCACATATGAATATTTCTCAATTGATGGATTGTTATTCATTAACTCCCCTTTCTCAATATCCACAGATCCTCCACTCACACTCATTCCTCCCTTTAATGAGTTGCATATATTGGTATCTCTTTCAACTGCTTCACTCTTCGACAAGTCAACAATTGATCCATTCCATCTGCACACTTCACAAGAAATTTCATTCCTTTTCGTTTCTGAAAAAGGATTCCATCCAAACACACACAATTCCATCAATATCTTCTCAGCAAATGAAACTGCCACTTGGCTCCCCTTTGGTGACTCTTATGTGCACCAATTAAACGAACAGTTACACATATCAAAACAACTCATTAGATGACTTGAGCAAACAATGTCAGACCCACAAGTCGATCAGCTGATCTTTGTGAATGATGAAACCATAAATGAAAAAATGAGCGAAGAATAAAAGTTTCCAAGTGAGATCTGACTCTCTTTTTCTAACCCAATATTTGTTGTTTTGAGCTTAGAAATGCTCACTTCCTCACTCTTTCCACATTCAATCACAGAACTCTTGAATTCCACATCATCCACTCCCACATCATCAAATGTTGCCATTTCTGAATGCAATATGTTGAAAACTGGCTTCGAGAATTTCAAGTGGCCAACACTGCACTTTTCTGCCTCAAACAACCCTTCTTCAACAACAATCAGAGAAAAGTCAAAAAGGGTTTGTGAATTCTCCATTGATCCGCTCTCCGATAGGAATGTAACAGATTCGAGAATAAGAGATCCATTCAGCTGTTGCATAAAGCACGAGCAGACAACATTCGGCATTCCACTAAAAACAAATGAAAGCTTCTCAAATCGAACAGATTCCGAAGTATTCACAACTCCCTCACTCTCAAGCTCAATTTCTCTCACTTTTATCTCAGCATTCCTGTTTGCTTCCATCGACTTGATTGCAACCTTCTGAGCAGAGCACGAACCAGTTAATGCTGTTTCATTCCAGATATACAACTGAGAATAATCTGAAGGATTAATGTGACTCAGTCCAACATTCAACGATAAGCATGCTCCCTTCATTTCTCCACAATTCTTGCTTTCGCTTCTATTCCCTGCAATCGATGAAACAAATATGAATTCGCTCCTGAACACAAACACCCTCCTCAGCAGATCCTCTTCATCCCCATAATTGTCTGCTGTGCAACCACATATTGCCAGCTCCCTCACAAACGGCTCCCCAAAATTTATCAGGAACTGTGATTCACTTATCTGCGAGTCAAGATCTGTGCACTTCACAAACACATTTCTCCCCTTCGATGTAACATTCTCCTTGAATGTGATGTTCGATAGCACAAATGTTAACGCCTTCTGTGAGACATTTTGCGATTTCAAAAACAATCCTCCGCCTCTCCCAATATTCGAACAGAAACACTCTGTCACATTTGTGTGATTCACTTCCAATCTCCCCCTATCATCGAGAAGGAAAAACACTCCTCCTCCTTCATTCGAGCTTATCGATCCACAATTGTTTATCGACGAATTCTCCATTTTCAATCGCGCTTCTTTTGAAATATCAAAACAAATCAATGAGGGGTTGTTTGACACATTGTGCTTCACATTCACAAATGTGCGTTGCTCAAACAGAATATTCCACACTTCTTCTGAATTATCATTCTTCCTTTCAGAAATCACACTTTCGCTCATCACAATTGCACTTTTCCTGCTCAATGAAATATCTTCAAATGTCACACTGTTCATGGTTGTCACACAATCAGCTGATATGCTCATTATCTCATGCATCGTTGAGAATCCAGCTATTTCTGTCTATTCAATCGAAACAATTCCTTTCAATGCACCGATCAACACAAATAACACCTCACTTTCATCATTGCCAATTGTGCGAATCGAACATCATACAACACTCGTTTTGACTAAATCTGATCCTGTCTGGATAAGGATGTTTGCTCCGTTGTCAAAGGCACTGGGAATCTGAATCCCCAATTCACTGAATTGAACAACCCCTTTGCCCTCAACAACAGCATCTCCATCCCCTTCAAGTGCTTGAGCAAATTGGATTTTGTCTGACTCCCCATTTGTTCCTTCCAGCTTCATCCCACTCATCTCAATCACACTCTTCACATCACAAATCCCCTGAACTGCAATTGATTCAATCCCTAAGTTACCCCCTCGCTTCACCCCATAATCCACAGAAGCGCATGGATATTCCAACATCCCACACACTACTACATTATTTCCTTCCCGCGCAACATTCACACTCGACCCAATCTCTTTCCAATAATAGATCAATGGAATTGCATATTTCATGTTTTCTCCATTATACACTATCTGCGAGTCCACTGTCAGCATCTCCAACCTGTTTTTCATAAATGGTAGTGTTTCGTTCTTGATGCTCTTAATAAGCGATGGAGATGAAATAAACAAATCCATTCCAAACATCGTATTGTTTGGCTTGTCAGAAGAACAAGTTGGAGAGGAAATCACAAAATCTGTCTCATCCGATTCGCTCAACAAATTCGACTTTATTCCTCCTCCATATCCAACACTTCTCTCTTCATATCGTGCTCTGCAACAATAAAACGAACACATATCTATCAACAGATTCGTTTTCGAAGATGCTTCATAAAAGAGTGCTCCCCCTCCGATCTCTTCTTCCTCTCCAACAACAGAACATCCTTCAAATGTGCAGTCAAATATTTCCACTTTATAATCTCCATTTTCATCCTCATTGTTTGAAACACTTATACATCCTCCACTTCCCTTTGAACGAGTGATCGATGAAAATGTGCATCCTGACATCTCTTCAATAATTCTATTGTGGCTCTCGACAACACTCCTATCAACAAATGTGATTTCGAAAAAATTACAGTTTGTCATTTTCAACGAAGGTTTTGAATTAACACTTCACTCAACAATGGAAAACGATGTATCTCCTTTTTTCATATTTTTTGTTGATAACTCACTCAGTTCTACAGCCCATCCAACAGCTTTCGCAAAAACTGATAAAATAGAATCAGTACTTCCTTTAATCCCACATTTATTCAGTGTGAGCTTCCCTGAATGGCACTCAAATACACTTTCATGAAAGGTCAGCGATTTCTTCAAAGAAAATATAGTATCAGTCACAGACACAATGACTGAGCTTTTTGTCAATCCAATTTGAGCTCCCTCTTTCTGATCAGAAACATCTCATTTCATCTCATTCTCTTTGAATGCAATGCTCCATTGATTTGAAGCCAACCCTAGTTCCTCCACAAAGGCAAATGGCTCAAGAAGAGCAACATCCTTTTTCTTCCCTTCAAAGTGGAGCGACACTGCCTTCAAAATGGATGAATACGGAAACTCCTCAAATCCGCACTTCGAGAAATCATGGCTCAATGATCCTCCTCCAACAAAGTCCGACCCTGAAAAGTTATCCAACAGATACACAACCAGCGGGATGGCAAATGCCTCGTTTAGCGTTGATCTCTCAAATCCATTTAATTTTGAAAAATCGTTCAAATCAACTTCAAATACAATCGAGCTTCTGCTAATCGCTCTTGAAAGATCATTTGCATTGATGAAGATTTCTTTCCCCTCTTTAGCATCCCAAGCGGAAAATGAAACATCCTTCAAAGTGAATGAGCTTGTCCCATCAGCCAAATTAAGATAAATCCCTCCTCCATATCCACACTCTCCATCTGCTGTTTGTATTGCCTTGCAGCTCTCAAGTTGAAATAAACCCCTTTCCTCGCTGGAAAATATTGCCCTTGCTGAGTCAGCATCTGTCATATTTCCCACGGTGAATGATGATCCTTCTTTCATCTCAACCCACAATCCTCCTCCATTTCCTCCGTTGCTCTCACACCAAGACATCGTCCCTCCAACTATTTCCAGTGAGCAATCTCTCCAAAGTGTGCATTCCATCGCCCCTCCATCTCCCCCATCTCCTTTGAATCCTCTCATCGTATTGTTCGACAATTTCATTGACTTTCCTGAATTTGTGGAAATCATTTTAACTGATCCTGTTGATAATGATTCTGTTTGTGAATATGCTTTCACTGAAAGCGTTGAATCTTGAATCGTAAAAGATGCTCCATTCTCCGCTTCAAACAAAACACTCTTTGTTGTCGAGCTTATATCTTCAATGATCATGGAAGTGAATGTGCCAGCAGCATTGTTTCCGTCAAGGCGAATCAATGGTTGACTCCCAAAAACCGGATACATTACATTGAACGATGAAACAGATACCTCACCTGTTGTTGCAGATAAAAATACATAAGATAACGCTGATCGAGAGTTTTGAAACGTCAGTGAGCAGCTCTCAACCGAAAATAATTGTGAGGAAGAACTGAAGAATGCTTCATGATTTGGTAGAATAGAAGGGACAGAGAAAGTGAGTGATTTCAAAATAGCATTTGTTCTGACTGCTATCATGCTTTCTCCGCTTCCATCACATTCATCAATCACCTTCCATCCACTGTTTCCATCTTTCACCCTGATTGTGTGCTTCAATGAGTCAAATGTCAACTCATTTTTCACTTCAATCATCCCATCGATAACACTCTTCTATTCATCTTCTTGCCTCGTCAAACAATGCTTCAGAGTCTGACACGGAATTTCAGCGTATCCACAATAAGAATTGTCAGAAGCATCAAAATTGCTCACAACAATCTCTTCTGGCAAATGAATCAGATAAACGCATAGCGGAATTGGAGCTGATTCATTTCAATTGTTGAATCCTTGCATCTTGCTCTTTGTATCAAATGAGGGTGTTAACGAGGCAATTTTCCCACTTGTTGCTGTTGACTCCAGATCGATCGAATCAACTAAAATTTCGCTCCTTAATTTAACCCTGTTCCCTTTAAATGCTGATGAAATAAGAAAGTCTGCACTTGCATCTTTCAATTTCAGTCCGATTCCTCCTCCTCTTCCTTGAGTGGCTGAGGCATAACAGTTCTTCACAATGCCTCCTTTCACATTCAATGAACTCCAACTTCCCATTTCAACCATCAAGCCTCCTCCAAACTCAGAGGCTTCACTCCCACAACCATCAACAGTGCACCCTTCAAGTGATATTGAATATGTCCCTTCGCTTGCACTTATCAATGATGGCCCTGCTGATGTCCTCGCATTGTTGCTGAACACACAGCCATCCAGAGGCAATGAAACAGACGATTCTTGTGGCAGAGAAAACACATTTGTGGTGCTGAATGTTTGTCCTCATCTCACACCCTTCATCTTCAAACTTCCCCCTTCCATCTTCACAAGCGAGTTCTGAATGCTCCTCTCTTTTGAATGAGCTGCATCCATCGAAATGTTCATTCTCTTCACACCCATCGATCCACTTCCTTTCACCTCAAACAGTCTGCATTGTCTATTGTTTTCAAATGATGAGCTGTCAATCACAGACAGATCATTCACGACCAACTCCTTTATTCCAACATAAAACAGACTCAATCCATTTCCCTCAGATTTAGCAATGGCTGAGCCAGATGGAGAAACTCCATTCACAGTGATCGTTTTCTCCCCAATGTCAACTCCTTTTTTTTCCACAACTGTTCCACTCAACACCTTCATTTCCTCCACAAACTCCACAATCATTTAAAAAACGTTATGGCTGATTGTAAGGCATGCGCAACTTTCATTCAATCCACAGCTGAAAGTGCCTTTTGCGTTTGTCTGATTTTGAGTTGAAGCAACAAATCTGCATTTCCCTCAATTGTTATGAAGATATTTTCTTTTATCACCATTTGCAAAATATCTAATCCCTTCTGTTCTTGTTGAATAACAATAAACAATCTGAAAGAATGTGGAATAGTCATCCACATAAAAGTCATAACCATATGGAGAAGTATTATAATGAAAAAAGGAAAACCACAAAAGATTTCCACTGTATCCATCCGTTCTGATACTTACACCTCCTCCATGTTAATCTGAATGGCATCCTTGAAAAAGGCAGTTACGTGCGACAATTTTATTTAAATTGTACCAAAACGCCAATCTTTCACCATCAGAACTCGTTGAATGATGCGCACTGCAATTTTGGAAATAACAATTGAATACACAATCTTTTGTTTTGTTTGTTTTTGAACTCAAAATTATCAATCCACCACCATCATTTCCAGACCAATTGTCTTTGAACAAACAGTTTTCAACAAGTAATTGAATTGATATACCAGAAATTTCTGTTCCAGCTCCTCCGCAATTTGTTGATGAAGCACAAGAGCACTCTTCAAATGTGGAATGCTTCACAGTGCATTCTGCAATGTTCAAAGCGAATATTCATCCTCCTCTTGTTGAAGTTGCATTAGATTTCGCAAATGATGAATTCTCAACAGTCAGCGTCGCACTCGAATTGTCATGAACGTACGGTGCCCCACAGCTTGAAGCATTGCATTCATTCCATTCAGCATTCTTATATGTTTGTGTCTCGGTGGTTTCATTTCGCACAGTGTTTTTCATCTTCCGATCCGCTCTTTCATTCTGAACAAATGTGCAATTGTTACAGGAAAAGAAAACAGATCCTTCTGTTCCACTTGCAATCCCGCCTTCCAGCACATTCATCGATTTTTCAACATCACAATCATCCATTCTGCTCCTCTTCATCATCCTCTCTTTTCCAGTTTGTATTTCCTCTGTTTTACTAAATTTCTTTGTGATATTCGCAAATTTGCAGTTTTTTATCTCTTCAAAACTTCCTGCACCCTCTCTCAGAATGCTGCCTCCACTCCCACAAAGCACAACATCATCAAACTCACTGTTTCTCACAAACAACGAAGACAAACCTCCTCTTTCCATCTTCACCACACTCCCCATCATTCCACATTCCTCACCATTCCCAACACCCAAAGTTGTGTTTATCAGCCAGCATGTTCCTCCATTCCTCACAAAATGACCATTCCACTCGTTCTTTCTCACAAACACACTCCCATCAACCAGCAGTGATGATCCTGCTCTTATTTCAATCATCTCACAATTATCTAGCTTTTAAGCAGCATCACTTTCAATTCAATTGACGAATTGTGCATTTCGCAGAATAACCTAACAACACTTCCTTTCCAAAAAATACCACTCTTTTCCATTCCACGAACATGGAAATAATCATATTCAGGCAAATGGGTGCTATTCCGGTACATAAGAATTAGCTTTTTTTATGATAAAGATATTTATCATAATTTTTAATTTATTCACACAAAATATCTGAGTAAGGAAATAATTCTATGTCGAAATAGAAATATTTCAAAAAAATAAAAAAATTGTATTGGGAAATGAAATTTTTCATATAAATATGAATAAAATTGTTGAAGACGTAATGTAAAATTATTCTGAAAGGCAATTTTCAGTCGAACTTTCTCCATCTCCTTCTCCAAATGGATCCAAATAATCTTCTTCTTCAATTTCAGGAAGAGTATCATCGGCATCTGTGATTTCTTCTTCATCCATTTCTTCAATAATTTCATTTTCCTCTTCAATTAATTCATCAGGTTCATAATGAATCAACTCTTTCATCACATCTTCAAACACAAGCTTCAATGAACTTTTACCAAAAAACATTGCAATCCGATCGGTGAGATATTTTATTCTCATTCCGGACTGAGGAAAAGATGACCATAAATGCTTCCATAACCCTTCAATTGTGTTTGTGCAAGCCTTATTCTCTCTTTATTGAAGAATTCCCGCTTGTGGCAGACTGTTTCGTGTGAACAACCAAACATTCTTAAACATTGATAAGTTTTCCATTCGTCAACAAATATCTTTGTGCCAATCAAAATGCAGAACATTTTTTCTATCAAGAAAACCTCCATTCAAATTCTTCTCTCCATATTGAGAGATGTCACTTAATGGAACATGTCACTTTCGTGATCAAAAATTTTCGTTACTCCTCGACCACCTACAGCTTCTGGAATTGCACTTTCTGCTTTCCAAGCAGTACTAAGCAGTGCACTAACAATATCCTCAAGCAATATGATTACGCAGTCCTCTGCTTCTCCCTCAATTGTTTCGCAACCTTCACACTCCACTGGACAAAGCCAGGAAAGAAGAGAGACCTCTAAAACTGACATATAAAGTGATAGACAAGTAACTGTAACAATGGATGATTTTTTTTTATCAGTGAAAACGCTGAACCAACAATTTCTCTTTTAAAAGAAAAATTAATAAGATTTGATATCGACGAAATATCATCATTCTGTAATAAGCTCGATTTCAACCCTGTTAACGGTCACAGTCCTCCATCAGCTGTTAAAACAAAATATTGGTATTGAGATGCATTTGATAAAGCGGGAAAACAAGTTGAGAGATATCTGTTTCCAGCTTTTAAAGCTATTTTGTTATCGATTCATAATATCAAGAGGAAAGCCGACACTGCTGAGGAAGTTGCAAAAGATACCTTGATGCTTATTACACAAGCAATGCAGGAAGCAAGGAAGACGAGAATTCAAGGAAGATATTGATTTTCAGCCACAAGAAAGATGGAGGCCGAGGCTACTGGTGGATTACTTACGAAGAGGCAGCAAGATATATTGGAGGAGACAAGACTGAAATTGAGACAAATTCAAAGAGCTGCATTTGATAGAAAATTGTAAAGAAAAACAGATGATTATCACAGAGCAACCGATCGAGCGGAGCTGTCAAGAAGTTTCAGCGGAAGGCAGTTTTTTTCGGAGGTAGCCCCGGACGTCAGGAAGTCAGTACCGCTTCAGAAGCTCCCAGAGAAGAGCAGGGGAAATCTGGAAGAAGGGTGCTTCAAGATGTTCCGATGGAGGCAGGAAATATTTGTGGAGACCCAAGGGAGGATTGGAGGCAGGACAGTTTAGTTTTTGGAGGAATGGGATAAGATCAAAGGAGGAAGCCTTAAAAGACTGGGTGCACACGCTTCATGGACAAAAAGAAGAGCAAAGGAAGCACTGAGGAAGAAATAATGTAAGGACGGAGCAACGCAAATGAGCATGGAACAGCGATCGGCTTTTTGAAACGTGTTAAAAGAGCAACTGGAGACAAACATCGTTTGCGCAATATCTCCAGAACAGTTCATTCTTCGGAGCAATGTCTTTCTCATCAAAATGAAGTCAGGCATCTGGCACAAAAACCTGAATTACAGTTATCTGAATGCTTCAATGAAAAAGTCTCATTTCAAATGCGAAAACGAACGGATGGTGGAGCGGTTGATAGAAAAGAGGGAATTTGTGATAGCATTGGATCTTTCCCAGGCGAATCACTTAATACCTGTGTCCGAAGACCTGAAGTCGTTTCTATGTTTTCGGTTCGAAGAACAAGACTATGTTTACGAAGGAATGCCCTTCGGGTTAACAGATGCCCCTCGGTTTTTCACAAAGATAATGAGGAAAGTGACAGCGGTGATAAAGGTGAGATGGGAAGTCAGAGCGGTTTCTCAATTGGATTATCTTATTCTGTTGCGCCAAGACTGCATCTTGCTGAAGAAAATTCCAGAAGTTTTTTTGTTTTTTTAAAGACTATGATTACTCATCAACAAAGAGAAATGTCAGCTGAAACAAACACAGAAGTTTTTGTTCTTGGGGTTCCTTTGAAACACAGAAGAATTAACAGTTCAATTGAGCGAGGAAAGGCGTTCTTCATTTCAAGAGCTGCTGAGACGTTGGGAGAAGTTATGTATAAGAGCCAAACAGATTCGTGTGAAAGACTGGGCGTCAGCTATTGGGAAGCTAAACACAACTCGTTTTGTCATTCCAGACGCATCCCTCCATCGCGTAGCTATGCATCACTTGCTCCAAAAGAGTGTCAGAACAGTCGGATGGAACGGGATGATGAGGATGAATGCATCAGTCCTCAAGGAGATCAGAGAATGGAGGAGGATATTGAGGCAGACCAAGAATCGGGAATTAGCTTTGGTTTTCATTCCTCAAGCTGTTCTGACTACAGATGCAGCGGAACAAGCATGGGGTGCGACATTCAGAATCAACAACAATTTTTTGGATTGGCTTGCCAGTTTTCTTTAATATGTCCACAACCAGTCGTCCAACTTCAGAGAACAACTAGCTGTTTTGCTAGCTCTGCACCATTTTGCCTAGACTATCCAGAACAACAAAAAAACTCGTCTATTGCTTCGGTCGGACAACAGCTCAGTAGTCTACAACGTGAATCGTTGGAATGCGGGGAAGAATCTTCGGCCAGTGCTACGCAAGATATGGAAATGGACGGAGGAAAGGAATCTGACAATAAAAGCACAACATCTCCCAGGCATAAAGAACGTCAGAGCAGATGCACTGTCCCGCCTGGAAAGAGCAGGGGACAACGAGATCAGAAACGACACATTCAACGAGATACTTGCTCAGTGGAAAGTGAGACCGACTCTTGACGTGTTAACATCACGGAACAATCACAAGATCGAAAGATGGTGTGGAGAAGGCAGTCCAATTGTGGAAGATGGATTGACAGTTCCTTGGAGCAACGAGTGTGTTCTAGCTCATCCACCAATACAAAAAATTCCAATAGTTATTCGAATGGATCAGATGGAGAAAGCTCGAGTGATTATACTTCTGCCGAGCTGGAAGGGTCAGAATTGGGACATCCTTCTTCGAACGAGCAATTATTGCAGCTTGGAATTGAACTACAACTCTAAGATTCTTCGGGAGGGTCCATGGATGAAGAAGACGGGAGCCTGCCTTCCTCCAGGGAAGATGAAAGCAATCCTGCTGAATCCATCGAGAAGAGAGGTGAAGCCTGGTGGCTGCACGTGCTTTATTAAAGAGGAGTTTCCGTGGAGCTCGCGAACGAGAACAAGGCTGGCATTGCATCGTCAACGTGGGAGGGGTATTTATTCTTTTTCGCGCACTTTTCAGACCAGTGGAAGAAGCGTGCCCATGGGCATATTCCAGACAACTTACCTGACTGGATCGTCAAATGCGCGGATGTATTTTTTTACAGCGAAGAATAGAGGATTCAAGGTTTCAGTTATACAGATGGTGAGAGATGCAGTGTCATTTTATTCAGTTCAAGCTTTCAATACACCATTGGGAGATATTGCTTTCATCAGAATCCTATTCCGAGCATTCCGAAGAAACGATACATAAAGAAAGAAGATGACTCCAGAGATTCGGAATCCGAATGTTTTGTAAAAATACTTTGCCGAGTTAGTCCCGAACAACTATTTGTCTTTCAAGGAACGAACAACGAAGGATATTACGCTGAAAATGCTCTTATCTGTTTGTTGTTTCACAAAACTGGAGCGTGTAAACATGGAGAACTCTCGGTTTGAAGATGAAGGTGTGTATTTGGATATAGCGTTGAAGACATCACATACACGAACAAACATTGCAGTTCCATTTCTTCCGGATATACCATTTATTTGCCCAGCATCAGCAACACGTGATCTGTGGACTGATGTTCAACAAAAGCAGAAGTCCAAAAAACTATTGCTCAACACCACATCGTTCCAACCTCTATCAGCATCGGGAATCCGCAAGCTGGCCAAGGAGGCAATGAAGGCAGCATGAGTCACACAGAAATATACTCCTTTCTCACTTAAAGCAGCGACCTTGTCGGCTCTGACGATGGCTTGGATTCCAATGTCTCAAATAACCTAGTTTGCCAGACTATCTCCAAGGACAAATTCACTTGTTAAACATTTTTTCAAGGGCAATCATGCATCCTCAATGGCTACAGTGATTGTTGGTCCAATTAACGAACAGAAGAGTGACAGATCAGATGAAGAAGAAAGCCAGACAAGCAACGAGGAGGATGATAGATTTAGAGACCAGATCAATGAGAGGACAAGTTCAGACGAAGATAGCATTAGTGAATCAATCGACGCTTCTGAGGAGGAGGCTGTGGAAATGATTGAGATGAAAGAAGAAAAAATGAAGAGGACAAGAGGAATAAATATGTAATTCCATATGAGAAATGAAGGAATCCATTTCACAGCGAAAACTGGACAGTGCTGCCCAAAAGAGAAAGGAAGACTGGGAGACGAAAGATGAAGTAGCATGATATACACAAGGTCACAAGCCAAGAAAGCAGCTATTATTTATGATTTAAGATTCTCAAGAAAATGTGAAGATGGCAAAACATCAACTTCCAACTTATAGCTGTTCTCTCAATATGAAGAAAAGAATTCGTATTTCTGTTTTCTTTCTAAATATAGATATGATTCAGAATTATTGATATCAGTGTGTCTTTGGTTTTGTCTGGTATTATCATCATAAATCAATCACCTGCTCTTCCACCTTCCAACCTTTCGACTCCTCCAAAACTCCAAATCAATTTCTTCTTTTTTCCTTTATGGTATTTCCTTCTTCTCCAGACTGCTTCGTCTGTCTCCACAATCTTCCCCTCTCCTCCGATTTGATGATCGTTTCTGCTTCAAATTCGCATGCATCTTCACCACATTTCACTATTCCTACATGGTATTGTTTTTCTATTCACAGATAACAAAATTGCAACTGTTGTAATTGGTATTTTTTAACCAGAGTTATAGTTGCATAAGCAGAGAAACTCAAAGGGGTTTGTTCATATTTCCGAATACTGTTTCTTCATGAACAGAACTCTTGAATTCTCTGCATCTTGTGCTAATCCAATATCTGCATCCTTTTTCAATTCTTCAAGTTTTTTCTATTTTGTGAATTCTGCACACTGGTGCAAGTCCATCTCGCAGTACTGTGAAATACCAATTCCACGCTTTCTCTTCGTCATCATACGTACGATTCATCAATGAAATTGTTCTATCTTTCAAGATCAAATTAGGTTCAGCCACTAAAAAATGTTGATCATTCACTTTAATTGAGAAAAATTATTTGATCACAAAATTTTCTGAGAAAATTTATTAACTAGTTTTTACACAAATTTAACTACTTTTAATAGTGAAATTTATACCTCTGTGACATGACAAGAGAAAATTGAAAAAATGACAAAATGACTGACAAGATATTTATGATTTGTCATAAAAAGTTATTGATAACGATTTCATTATTCTTAATTACAATAATAATTTATTTGAAAATCCACATGAAATAATTCTTATAATTTTGAAAAAATCAATTTTTTTCTTATGTGATCAAGTTCCCAATATTTATTTTATTTGACACGAAATGTCAGTTGAGGAATATTTTTGTCACACATTGTCATTGACAGTCACTGACCGTCGCTGACAAAAGAGAAAAAACGACAAAATATAACACATGCTATCAACAAATCTTTTCCATAGTGCTTTGAAAAGTCTTTAGAAGTTTTAGCAATATTTTATTTTATATTAATTTTAAAAAAAAAAATTTTTTTTTTTTTTTGTGACAGACGACGTTTCAAGTAATTTGTCAGGTCACAGAGGTATAAGTGTAATTATTCATCATTTATTTGTTTAGAGATTTTTGAATGGTTTTTAAATGGCTCGGTATAATACACTTTTGCCGAATATTAAGTATACAAATATATTTTTTTTTTAATTGTCAAAGTTTGTATTTCAAATTTTGTGGAACTTTTGTTTTATTTGAGAATAAAACCATTGTGATTGTTAACAGGCATGGCAATTTATAAAATTAATTTAAATTCTCAATGTCTCTGCAAAATTTGAATTCATTTTGGCACATGTTCACTTAGCCGTACAAGCCAAAAATGATTTTTACAACTTTGTTATGTATTATTAATTGTTGTTATGCATTAATAAAATGTGAACAATTGCAGGTTTTTGTTATTGACATTTTCAAAGTGAATGAAAAAATCATAAAAAAATAAAAATACTTTAAAATGATCAAAAATGTTATGATTCAGAATATTCACTAGCATCCGCTCCATCTCCTGGATCGTCATAATTTTCTTCATGAATTTCAACTGCTTCCTGTTTAATTTGGGGAACATCTGCTTCATCGTCTCCTTCTCCATCATCATAGTCATGGGCAAATGCAGCTTCAGTAGGTTTGTTATTTGTAACATTCCTCACATATTCTGTGAATAGCATTTCTTTTTCTCGATAAAGCAAAAATGAAGCAATAAAATCATCAATAAACTTTTCTTTGATTCCACTTGGAGACAATGATCTTCTGAAATGAGACCAACAACCTTCTATCAAATTAGTGCATACTCCTGTTTCTGTGTTTTTGAATTCGTATTTATGGCAAACTGTCATATGTTTGTAACCTAATTCATTCAAATACTTATTCTCACCCCACTCATCACTGAAAATCGTTGGTAATTTCTGAATGCTGGCTTCAATGATGGGTTTCGGAGCATCCTTTTTTCTATTTGAAACGCTGTCAATAAAACATTCCACAACTTCATCAATTTCTTTTCTTTCTTCAAATCCAAAAAGCCAAATATGTCACTTCTTTTTCCTTTTGTGGAACTTTCTTTTTCTCAGAATTGCCTCATCTATTTCCACAACAAATCCTTCTCCTCCAAGAATAAACCTCACACTCGACATTCGAATTCCAATTGATGCTCTTGCAACAGAATACCAATTAACGACTGTATTTCGACCAACTCCAGTCAAATATGAGCATTGATCAATTCGAATTTTTAACCAGAAATGCATATGAATAAGAAAAATTGAGTTGATTTTGATATGACTTCGATAAAAAGATGTCTCCTTCAAACATGAAATGAATTTGTTACACGCTGAACATCTCCATGATCGATTTGTTTCATCAACTGTTGTTAGTTTCATATATCTTCTATAAGATAGGCATTTTTTCGTTTCATTGAAGTTGATTGTTTGAATGAACCACTCCCAACTCTTTTCTAAATCTTGAAAAAGCTTGTTATAATCAGTTACATCTGATTTCTTATCAGGAACAAGAGACATGGGTGAAAAAAGTATTAATAAACAATTAATTATTTTTGTTATAAATACTCATATTAACAAATTTTCCATATTTTGTGCACAAATAAAAAGTTTTAATAATAGTATTTTTAATCTTTTCAAAAAAATTTTCAATTTTTATATACGATTTTTCAATATTAATTAGAATTTATAATTGCTTGTAATAATATTTTTTATTGTTTCGAAATAAAATATTTCAGAACTGTCATGAAAAATTGAGTGTGCACTGGTTTTCATTTATTATTCATTTGTGAATTAAATATAAAAAGCAAAATCAATTTTTTTCATCAAATACAACAAAAATGATTCGATCTGGAATATATTCAGGGTGAATTATAAACACGAATATTTTTTTGAAAACCCGAATAAAAAATTTCATTTGATGTGTTGAGTATTGATTTCGTTTTTTTTCAATAATATAAAAAATAGACATTATCAACAAGCTTTTATTTCACAATTTTTTTGAGTTTTTTTTTCATTTTTATTTTCATCAGAAGTATCTTCATTCAAAATATTCATTGTGTTGAGTTTTCCCTTTTTCAATTTTTCATCTTAAGATAAAGCCTTTTCAGTTTCTTCATTATCTTTTTCTTCATTATATGACTCTTTTCTTTCATCCTTATCTCTTTAACATTCAATTAGAATTTCTTAGTCTGTGATTAATTTTCCAAAATAATCAAACCTTTTTGTTCTTTTCTTCAAAGTCACGGAAGGTTCTTTTGGCAGCTTGGCTAATACTTCGTGCCACTGATGTGACAGTACTCCGCTCTTCGCAAATGAAGATTTGATTGTTGAAGGCAACAAAGAAGTTTGCAAAGCTAGTGGAAGCACATCAGCTAGTGCTTTTAATAGCAAAATAACAGAAGAAGAAGACGGTTCTTCATAATTAGCATTTATTGTCTTTTTTGAAAACAGCAAATACTCTTCGATCCAACGGCTGTGCGATGTGAGTGGTGTGGGGCACGAAGGTGAAGACATTTCTTGAAGAACCAGCAAACTTCTTCCATAAGTTAGTCTGCGCTCTCGAAGAATAAGAATCAAGAAGGAGAAGGTAACGTTCTTCACTCTTCTTCGATGTTTCTCCTCTTTGCGTGATTCCTGGGGGCAAAACTTCTTCGACGTTAGTGAGGAATAATAATTTGGTCATTCAGCCTTCATTTTCTCACAATGCATCCAGTTGCGAACTCAGAGCAAGGTGCAGTTCAACAGGTAATTTGCGACAAAACCACAGAACGACGCTTTTTTGGGAGTAGCCATCAGCTGTATTTGCAACGACGAGAGTTGCATTAGGCATATTCATCGGTGTTTTGGAGAAACCTGCAGGCATGTCAGAAGAATGGATAAAATGAGAAGAGAAAGAATCAGAAAGTTGAAGAAAAGATTCATCAATATTGAAGATGAGAGAATTCGAATAATGATGATGTTGATCATGAAGGTTTTATGGAAGAGTGAAAAATGGAAGAAGAGTTTGCTGATTTGATGCAGAGAGCCGTTGGATATCGACGTTTCGAGGGTGTGAAGCCTTTATCGAGGGATTCATTTTGGTGTATTGATAGGGATATGCTTTTGAAATAATGACTTCTTCATCTTCTTCATCAAAATCGTCTTTTTTCCTATCATTAATGACAGTGTTCATCTGAATATATAAAAAATAGATAAATACAACAAATAAAAAATTATGACAAAAGAATTTCCTCATTTGTACAGCGTTGTAACTTGTCCTTCTTTCACATTCTTTTTTCAGCACTCCAAATATCGTTTCCTTTTCTTCCTGCTTGAACAATTCTGGACTTCCATTCTGTCCTGCCTTCCTTCCTTTTTCTTCAGCTGTAAGTTGCATATCAATTGCCGAACGAGATAATTCGTTCATATTCGCAGCATCAGTAACCCGAGCTTCTCCATTAGCGATAATTACTGCAACACATTCTTATCTGCCTTCAATATAAAGGTTTTGAAAAGATCAAAAAAAACATACTTAATTTTTGATTTTATTATTTTTCTAAAAATTTCCACAATATTTATGAGCAAAAATAATTTTTAATTATTCAATTTTTATTTTTCCATCTCTTTTATATTATTTGATTATGAATTTTTAAACACATATTTCACTCCAAAATATAAAATATTTGAATAAATCACAAAAAATATATTCAAAACAAAACTAATTTTTCTATCTTTAAATTTTCTATAATAAACACTGAAAGTTAACTTTTTAACAATCAAACAATAAAAAATACAAAAAATCATGTAAGTAAAAATAATTTTTCCATAAATTAGTGTAAAAAATATCAGAAATTCACCTAAAAATTAATAATTGAACAAAATGTTCAAATTATTCAATAAATATGAAAGAATTAATTTATTATAATTTAGGAATTATTAAAAGTGATCGTTATTTCCATAATGCAATATATATGTCTAGAATTTAAAAACAATTTTTCGTATATAAAGATAAAATTGAAATATAAATTATCTTCTATATTTTATTTATTAATAAAAGATTAATCAGAATTAAAATTATTTTTTTTAATATTTGTTTTTAAAGTATAAATTTTCTCAAAAAAACATGTTGATTTGAAGATTATGCAAATGGAAAAATATTGTTTTTTTAAAAATATAGAAGTTGTTGAAGAAAATTGAAA
This sequence comes from Monocercomonoides exilis, assembly GCF_001643675.1. NCBI lineage: Eukaryota > Preaxostyla > Oxymonadida > Polymastigidae > Monocercomonoides > Monocercomonoides exilis. The sequence continues at coordinate 155,252 of NW_027150580.1, forward strand.
GTTTATTTAATTTCATTTAATTTGATTTTATAATAACAATAATTATCTGACATCGTTTTTTCACTAGAAAATTTTACAAAGAGTTGTTTGAAATGATAATTTAATTATTTTTATTTTGTTATTGTAGACTTATTCTTATTCAAACTCATTTTAATATTCCTTATCTTTGTCTGATGAAATCATATTTCATTACAAAAAAAAGAAAGAAGATGGCTATTATAATGTTGAATTTGTTGATTTTTTCTTTTTCATTCTCCTTCAAACTATTTTCTTTAGTATTTGGTCGAATTACAAAAAACCTTTTCAATTTCTTGATGAGAAAACCACTTTGTCAGACATTGCAGCATTTTTTCTTGCACATAAGAACTTGATTCGTTAAAAGGGAGCTTCATCTACTGAATGATTTTGTGTAATAGTGCCTTTTTTTTATGAATATTAAAATATATGGGAAATTATTTTTGTAGTCATATTATTTCATTCGAAATTTTCGGTTCAAGAATTTCCTTTGAATATGAATTATTGATCACTTCTGAGTGAAAAGGCTCAATAAAGACTTTGAATTTTTATTTCAGCTGATTCACTTAATCTTAAAACAGTTGTTATAATTTTTCAATTTATATTCAAAAGCTCTTTTCAATGACAAGCAAATTTTGAAAAATCTGCACACCGAAAAAAGTTATGATTTCAAAAATAATCACCCATAAATAAAATATTATAGAAAGAAATTTAATGTTAAATAAAACAAAAACAAAAAAACAAAAAATATAACAAGAAATAAACATCCAAAATTTTTCATTAGATTATTTAGAAAAATATTTCCGTTGGAAGATTTACAAAAAAATTCAAAGAGCACTTTATTCGAATGATCAATCGACATTTGCCCAAAAAAGTCTAACAGCGAATAAACATCATTTATAATACTTCCTTTCCGCAAGCTTGAATGAATCCGAGAAGATCGAGATGAAGAAAACTTTTGACAAGATATTGAAGGAATCGGATTATGGGTCAAATCAGCTTATCGCGGAAAATTTTAAATTAAAAATTAATTTTGTTACAAAATTTTTTATGAATTAACAAGCTGAAAAAATTTTTATGAAAAATCGTAATTTATGTCAAGAAAAAAAGAAATTAAAAATAAAAACATTTTGAAGAAAACAATGGAGATCACAAAATGACAGATTCCTCATTGGTCTATTTTTTTGCATTAAATGATTGTTTTCACCATTTCAACTTCGTATATAGCCAAAAAACTGCATTCTTCTACCTGCAATTTTCGCCCTTTAACGCTTATTTTTTTGATCTTTTTTACCACTTGGAAATTCGAATTATGGATCTGATTCTTTTTTCAATGAAGAATGATATTTAATTTATTTATAAGAACTTTTTATATGAGAATGATATTCTTCATTGGACGAATTCAATTATTCGACGAATTTTCAACAAACCTTCGATAAAAGTGTTCACTAATTTTTCTAATTTTTTTCTGATAAAAAAATTTTCAAAAAAATTTTTATAAATCCAAATCACCTTAAAAAAATTTTTTTTCAATTTTAGAAATAGTTAAATAATGAAAAAATAACAATACATGTTTTTTTAAATTATAAATAATTTTTAAGAATAATTGTGATTAACTATAAGAAAACATTAATATGGGAAAAATGTCGTTTTCTAAACGCGAATCGACATTAAATTCTCGATGCAATGTTCTATGGCAAGAAATTAAGCGCATCGGTGGAGATGACGTGGATTCGTTGCTTGCCTATTTGTTTTACACTTACAGGCAATCATCATCAGTAATTAACGATTTACTGAAGACATTGAACGGTTTGGTTTTTTATTTTTTTGTATTGTGTTAAAAATATTATTTTTACTCTCTGTTGTTTTTTTCTTTTTTCACTTGTTTATAATTTAAATTTTTTTGACAGAATATCACATAAAGCTGCTGGAAGACCTGTCTGTGGTGTACAACAACGCTCCGTTGCACACTCAGACAACAATGCTTCAAGCGCTGTCCTGCAACACATCATTATCCGATTTACTGGACGATGGATATGATGTCACAGAAGGAAAATTTATTTACGCCAAACATACGCTCAAAAAGAACCAAGGCTTTATCATTCCTCCTCAAAAACCTCATCTTCCGTCTTGCAAAAGTGGTTTGAATTTGTAAATATTTTTAAAATTATTTTCTTTGCTTATTTAGGCTTTAATGAACAGGAATGGGAAAAGGGCAACAACTGGATGTTAGCCCATTCGACTGCAGCCTCAACTTCGCTTCAATGTGCAAAGAAAAAGCAGCGAACTGAGCCGGACTATGCGAGATTTATTGACGAAGCTGCGTGGGATGAAGAAATAATTACGGAAAATTCTTCTTCATATAAAAAACAATCTTCTTCTTCTTCTTCAACATCTCAACAAAATAAAAAATCAAAAACCATTTCTGAAAAAAATTCTTTATGAACAAATTCTTCACCTTCTCAACATATTGAAACTCCAATCAGCACTTCAATAAGGAGAGAAAGGAGGTGAACAAAAAGAAAAACAAATAATTCACAGCATAAATGTCATTCATCTCCTTCACACATTCCAATTCACATATTTTTCAAAACAAAGCAATCGTCATCCACTTTCTCATCTTCCTCATCTTCCTCATCTTCCTCATCTTCCTCATCTTCCTCATCTTCCTCATCTTCCTCATCTTCCTCATCTTCCTCATCTTCCTCATCCTCCTCATCCTCCTCATCCTCAACATCTTCCAAAAAGCAACAAAAAGAAACAACAAACTCTTCTTCCTTCAACAACAATGATGTGTGCATGAGTGATCTATTGATTGAATATGCCACTTCACCGACTCTAATTCCACCACAAGCATTTCAAAATCTTTTTTCATCATTTTCAAAAGAGAACAACACTTATTCGTCTCAACATAACACACCAGCCGATGAGAATGTTATTTCACATAATGATAATACTGCACAGATCACGATGAATAACAATCAAACAGATTTTTCTCATTCAAATTCTTCTCCTTCCTTATCAACCTCTTCAAAAATAATGTCATCACTTTCTTCTTCATCAACATCAATAAAAGGATTAATTAATTTAGGAAACACATGCTATCTTGCATCTCTTCTTCAATGTTTGACATCAATTATTTCGCAAAAACCATCTTTAATCAAAAAACAAACATCTTTGAAGAACACATCTTCGCGTGTTATTAGTGTTTGTCAACAACTTACCAAAGATGGAATGGCAGTGCGTTCGTGGGGACCATCACTGATCAATAAATGGGAAGACTTTTGCATCTATGGCAGAAGGCTGCAGCAAAATGTGGATGTGGCGTTTGACAATCTTCATCAACTTTTCATGAAAGATGAATTGATAAATAAGGACACCTTCAATCCTGTTTTTTTCACTCATTTCAAATGCCAAAAATGCCAACAAATTTTATCACGTTTCAACGAAGCTTGCAACAACGTGGTAATTAATTCATCTTCTCCTCACAAAGGTCTATCATCTCTCTTTGTAACTGAGATATTGGATGGAAAGAACACCGTTTATTGCAACGATTACAAAGAGAAATGCTGTTCTGCGAGATGGGAGGAAATGGCTGCATTTCCAGAGGTGCTGGCCCTCTGTCACGAATGCACTGACTCTGCTTGCTCTGCTCCTTCAAAAAAACTTCTGATTGAAACTGATCGTATTCACCAGCGATCGTTTATCAAAGGGTTTTCAACAGAAAACGTTCAACATGTGCAAAAGAACAATAAGGAAACGATCATTTATTATCTTTCTGGACAAATATTATTCAAACGTCTGGATCAAAGAAATGTACATTACATTGCTATGGTAAAAAGGAAGAGCGAATTTAAGAATTCTTGGTAAATCTGTAATGATGCTGACGTGATAGAATTGGATAGTGATTATTGGAATTCGTCATGGAAAGATCTTTTCTCCCAGGGTTACACTCCTTCACTTTCATTCTATACCAAAGAAAAAACAAAACCAACGTTTTCAACTATTCAATTTGGTGGTTCCTCCTCTTCTTCAGAAACATCTAATAACAACACTTTAAATAACTCATCATCATCTTCAACAACAACATCGTCATCTTCATTCATCACACCTCCTCATCGTTCAACTTCCATTCCTCCACTCTCTTCGTCAATTTCAACAAGTTATGGATTGGAAGCATTGAAAGAAAAAAGAAAGAAAACGGGTATCTTTTCTCCAAATGAAAAGAGATTAATCTTCAAGCCCAAAACCAAATTGTGGAAAGAGTTTTCTGAAGAAACGAACATCAAAGTATCTCTTTCCCACTTCTACAAACTCACCACCAACTTCTCCAAAGCGAAAAGACGAACGGATCTTTGCGGAATGTGCGAGAAACTCAACTATCTCGAGAACAAACTTAAATCTTCTCAAAACAAAAATGGACTTTCTTCTGCCGAGTTTCGCACACTCAAACTTCTTCGTCAACACCGACTTGTTGCAGAAATGCAACGCAAACATTATCAATCAACTGTTGATAATCTGATAGAGGGAGAAGCAGTCTTCGTCTTCGACTTCAAAGAGAAGTGGAAACTGCCAATAAGAAAGAACCAACTTCAACAGGAATTCTTCAACTATCAACAAGTATCTCAATTCACAATCATCTCTCTTCAAAAAATAAATGATCAACAAATAAAAAGAACATTCAACTTCTTCTCCGACTGTCTCTCAAATGATCACAAATTTGTTATTTGATATCTGGAATCTGTGATCAAAAGACACTTCTTCTCAGACACTCACACTTTTAAGTTCTTCTGCGATTCAGGTCCACACAACCGAAATCGCTTCCTTCTTCACTTCATCCTCTCCAAACAATCGAAACTTCTTAAAAAGAAAAATACTCAACTCAACTTATTCTCTGAGCACCATGGAAAAAATATTTGTGATAGTGAATTTGGTGCACTTGTGAACACAATCAACAACAATCTTTCTGCTGAACACATCACCACACTTCATAACTTAATCAACTTTTCCGTAAACAATATGAATACATCGGCATCTGCTTCATCGACATCACGACAAGACATTTTTGAATCATCCTCAACCAATTCTTCTCCATCATCTTCAACTGTCAATAACTCTGTGCATGAGAGGTTCTTTGAAGAGTATTTTCCATCTCAGCAAATTTCATACCCTTCATTGTCAGTCCCTCATATGAAGGACTTCTTGTATTTTGAGCGCAAGGACTCATTTATCTGTGCTTCAGCTGTTGGATATCTTCCTCAACGCTCTCTGGTTGCCCTCGAATCTTCGACAATGAAAGAAAAAATTCAACGTTCAAGAAAGACCTTCAACTCTGATATCACATCATCTAACTCTTCTCTTCTTTCTCAATCTTCTCAAGATCTTCTTGAAAGAAGATATGAGCTTCTTCTTGACTCTTCTTCTATTTGTGAATCTCAAAATTGTTTTAATGGTGTCCCTTTTTAAGAAACTAGTTGTTGTGCATGCTTAGCTGGCACTCTATCGGAAGAGTGCTGGACATGACTGTTCGTATTAGATACTGCAGCCCCTGGGCTGCTTTATCCGGACCTGGATACGACGAACAGCCTCCCAGGTGCACAATAGTTGGAATCCGATTATTTTCTTCTGTTTTTGTCCCTGTGATGTCCCTATTATTGAATTGGTTATTGTACCGAATTTTTATGTATATATCGAGATTCATTAGAAGAGAGAGTTGTGAGGGAATTCATTGATCTTTGGGTGAGGTTTTTGGGAGGGAGAGTTGTTGAGAGTGCGAAATGATGTTTCATCATTGTGTCTGTCTTTTTTCTTTGTTGGATTTGTTCTTTTAGAGTCAAAGTTAGACAAATACCGGATGGAAAAGAGTGGATTGAAAACAGATGGAAAATAGACAAGTTAGTTTTTGAACTTTTTATATAAGTTTTCTTTTTTGTTTGGAATTGTATTTGATACCATGAATTTGTTGAAATAGTACTATTTCTTCTCATATCTTTTATTGTTCAAAATTGTTGACATTAAGTTGACATTTGGTGATTGTTTTATGATTATGTAATAGAATTATGCTTTTTTGAAAGTTATTGAATCTGATTAGAAAATTTCTGACTATTTTTAATTTTTTATTATGATTAATATCATGAAGTACTTTTTGTTTTTAATATCACTTTGGTTAATGAACGATTGTTATTTTTTTAACGCAATTTTTTTTCATTTAACTGATATTTTCTCCATTTCGAAAAAAACTCAAATTCGAATATGCAAGCATTTTCTCCTAGAAATCATTTTTATTTCTTCCATATTGCAAGATCAAATATAGAAAACCAACACACACAAAAAAAACATCATGTGTTTTTTCCGACAGATCAACAAAAAATATTTAACTAAAAAAAAGGATCTCAATAATCAGGATAACTTTTTAAAAACGAAAGAATTTGCAGAAATCGTTATTAACCTCATGAAACATTTCAACATCATATAAATATTGTCGCAATGCAATTAATAAGCATTTCTACAAATTGCAAATCAACATTAAAATCGAAATTTGGATTGGGATTATATTGAAGAAAAATGTTTGAAATTTTGTGTTGTTTTTTTATTTTCGAAATTATTCTATATGGGTGATTCTTTTTGAAAAGTCACAAATGTTTGATTTTCTAATACTTCAAATTTTTCATATTTTGCTCAAATTTCTGTTTCAGCTCACAAATCTCCTCAAGAATGTTTGAAATAGCATTTTCAAGAAATAGATTCCATATAAGAAAAGTTTGGTGTTCGCGGACAGAAATTTAATAAAAATATGAAACTTATATTTATTTGAAAATTAAACATTTGTGACTTTTCAAAAAGAATCACCCATATTTGTTAAAAATACTATAAAATTATTTTGAATACTTTTTCTCATTTCCTCTTCGAGATTCTTTCATTATTTTCATCCTGAATCCTAAATTGGATTGCACTGTTTTCCGTATCTTTATGTGTGAAAGTGGTTTGTTTATTTCGTTGATGATTATTTCTACAAATAATTTTTCAATGATTTTTTTTGGCTGTTTATCTTTTTCGTTTTGTGATTTTTCGATTTCTAAATTAACTTATTCTTTTATAATCATTTTTTCATGAAAGAAAAACAATTGAATTCCTGTTATTATACAGATTATTACCAGAAGCGAATATTTGTTCAAAATGAAAAAAGTCACCAAAAATCATCTATTGTTCGAAAAATTTCGTTAAATGCAAGTGCAAATGAAGATTCTTATCAATAAGACACAATTCAATTCTTTCGAATTCGAAATTTTTGATTTCCACTTTATTTGAAAATCATATTGCTATGGTGGATTAATGTTGGTGTTATGCTTTCATCCTTTTCACTGGAGCAAGCTGCAATACAATTTGCATTCTTTTCAATCTATTTCGTAAGGAAGCACATGAAATGATGAAAGGAAAAAATGGATGAATTGGAGGTAATAATTACACTGATCAAGTTGATGAAATGTTTCTCAGAAGAAGAAAATGTTGAAAAGGAAAATAAAAAAAACAAAAAAAAATTGTAGGTGGAATTAAATCAAATATTAGAAATCTGAAATCATTTTTTACTAAAGTGGACGATCGATCATCAATGTGCTTGATCGGAGTGTCAAGAAGGTATTTCCATGCTGGGACGACCGTGTGGAGCGATTAATAGAGGGGATACAGAAAAATTGGAAAAGAAGGATTCAAACATTTGACAGTAAATCATAAAAAATGCTTTAAGGATAAAAAAACAAACTGTTGCACAAACGCAATTGAAGCCCATTGGAGTTGTCTTCTCCGTTTTCTGCCTTGCATATGTATCAAAGGCAAAGACATCTCTTTATATTTATCTTCTTTTTCATACAAAACAAGCACTCAACACAGATTTTGGGATTGTTGCACTTCATTTTCTAATCTGTTTTTGAAAAATATCATCAAACAAACATTTAATTTAATAATACGATGTTTTTTTTTTATTTTTTGAATTATAGATATAATGCACGAACAAAGAAAAATGTGGAATGAATGATGAAAAAAATTCAATAAATTAAATGAGAAAATATATTGAAAGTCGACAGAAGATGAGAAATTTCAAAAACTAAATTGGATCATCAAATAGATCATTGTGTTTGAAAAGCAAAAAAAAGAGAAAGAATGAAAGAAAGAAAGAATGAATGAATGAAAGATAATAAAATTTTAAGATAAATTTTTAAAATAAAATTTAAATTTGTGATGTTTTTTGAACGTATTTCTCAAAAACATTTTTTCTCGATTAACTTGATTTACACTCTTAAAATTCCTGAATAAATAAAAAACATTTTCATCAATTTGAGTTCATCATTGAAATAAAAATATGATTCTTTGAATCATTTAATGCTAATCAAAAAATGAACAAAATTCATTATTATTTTTTCGTTAATGCAAAGTTTATCTGCGGATTCAAATTTTTAAATGAAAGAGCCTGAAGTCACACATTTTGTGATATATTTGACTATTTATGTGTCACAAATCCGGGACAATGTATAATTTTCAGCTTTTTTTTTTCTTTTCGTTCATAAAACAAATTTAATTTTAAAAAATGAAACTATTTGTTTATGTTTTTTTGAAAAGTTCCTTTTGTTTAATTTTCAAATAGTATAAAAATTTCATATTTCGATCAAATTTCTTCTCCTGCTCACCAAATTTCACTGTCATGATAACAAAATCTTGACAATGTCATCATTTTTATTTTGGTGCAGTTTCATGAGTGGGAACAGAAATTTGATCGAAATACGAATCTTTTTTTTTTTTTGTAAATTAAACAAAAGGAACTTTTCAAAAAAACTTAGACATTTGGTTTTTATTGTGTGTTATTTTATAGTCATGAAGGAAACCGGCACATTTGTGCAAACACGCACACTCGGGTTTTGATGAAAGTGTTGTATGCTTATTATACGGGAATGTGAATAATTGATAAAAACCAGGTTAAAACAAATGTCAAACAAATAATAATGAAATAATAGCAAACGATATTGATCGGAGTTAGTTCTGCGTCGAAATAAAAAATCACTAAGTTTTTGATCAATACATTAAATAATTCAATAAATGGTTTGTGATCTTCAATTTTCTAATTTGATTGCAGCTCCAGAAAGAGAGATATGCTCGACGAGTGAGTTATTAGACATATTTCACAGCGAAGATTTGACGTGGGATTGGTTTCACATGGTTTTTTCAAAGGCGAGGTTTTTGTGTGCAGGAAATACCGAAGACGGATGACAATCCAAATGAACGATAATAACTATAGATATTGGAACTGTTCTCACTGCAAAATCAAAAAATTAGTTTAAGAAGGGACTGAGTTTTCAAAAAGCAAAATAGGATTGGGAAAAACTCTTTGAACACTTTTGTTACAGTGGGTTGGAATTTCTATCAACAAAACTGCAGAATTGATTGGCATTTACCGCAATACAGTTGCATTTTGGGCAAGCGTTTTAAGGGAATTGTGCATGGAGATATGGAATTTGAAGCAAATACATATTTGAGGAAAAGAAAAGATAGTCGAAATCGATGAGGCTGTCCGGAGTCGAAGAAAATATAAAAGGGGAAGAAGAAAAGAGCAAATTTGGTTGTTTGGCGGAGTGGAACGGCTTGACGGTGGAGGAGCAGGACCTCGATTTGTGATGATTTTCCCAACAGAACAAAAGAAACGCTCCTTCCAATTATTCTTGAATTCATTAAGCCTGAAACAACCATCATGAGCGATGAGCGGAAGGCATACGAATGCTTAAATATGCATGGATATGAACACAGAACAGTGTACCACAAAAGGAATTTCGTTGACCAGGTTTAAAAAGCAAATAAAAAAACGATTTAAGATTTGTGGGGTTTGTTGCGAAAAGCATTCCTCCAGCATGGAGTTTGAAAATCTTTCATTGTGGATAACCTTGCCATGGTTTTTGTCAAAGCCTCGAAAGAATTTAATTGATTGGAAATTTTGGAATTTGTCAGTGAATACGAGATAGAAAATGAAAAACATGAGCAAGTGGAAAATGATTCAGAAAATAGCGAAGAAGAATTGCCAACATTCGATGACATAATCAATAATGAAAACAGCGAAGTGGAAACATCGGACCTTTCACAAGAAGCAGAAAAAACTTCTGATTACGAACCCTTAAATTTTAAATATATATTTAGAAAATTTTTCCCATTATATATTCATTTTTAAAAGGTTTTTTCCCTCACGTCACACACTCATTTCAGATAAAAAAGAAATGCAAAAATCAACACTATTCCATATAAACAATTGCAATATACAAGAAATTTAGGAATTCCAGCATTCCCGTATTTTCAGCATATACCATGTAAGTTTATGCAATCAATATCAGATAATTGAATTTCATTCTTTTTTTTAAACATTTCTTGAAAAGAAAGGAACATTCTTTTCTTTTTTTTCATTTGATGATGTGTCAGCTTTTATCTCTTTGCTTGAGCTTTCCTTCTTCCAGCTCTCTCTTTTGTTTTCATTTTGAATTTTCAAACATATGAAATTTTGAAAACAAAATTTGTAATAAAAATAATGTTATTTATGTTGTTCAATTTGAAATCCACATGAAATGGAAAAAAGATAGATCAAAAGACAAAAAGCAAAAATCGAGTCAAAATCAATATCAAAGAATTAATATTATAGAGTTCAGTGCATTTTACATCCAAAAGCGCAATGTGAAATCTATTGAATAAAAAAGAGAACTGACATTTTTTCAAAAATGTTCAATTTGCAAAGAGAATTGATTTTCCAAATCAAATGATACTGATTAAAAGAAATAAAGAAAAAATACATACAAAAAATATTGTTTTGAGTTGAATTTCTTCTTTATAGGAAGAACAAATTGAATTCGTTTTAATGGAATTCTTCAAAACAGAGAATGGTTGAAATCCCAAAAATTTTATATTTTCATCAAAATTGATCATTTTTTTCAAATTCGTAAGGTTTTATTGGGGGCTCTTCTGGCCACGTTGATTGTTCGAACACACAAATGTTTTCCATGTTATTTTCAATTTTCAAATGAGTTCAATGCTTGATAAAATTCTTTTTATAACAATTGTTTTTCATTTGAATTTTCGGAACTCAAACAGAATAATGGAAAAAGCGAGAAATCAAATAATGAGGAGATTGTGTATTCAACACAAAAAATTGGAAATTAGATTTGAGAACGAAGCAATATTAGTTCAGAATTGGAAATGCATTAATAGCAAAAATAAATTGATGAAATTTTTGGTTCGCAGTCTTTTAATTTTGATATCACAAAATTTGATGAAGTTGACACTCAAAAGAGAATTGAAAGTGTAATTTATAATTCTTTTTTTTCAAATTTTTAACTTGAAATCTTTCAAAATTTTCTTTTTTAATAAAGTGAGTATTATTTCGTGTTATTTTTGTGAATATGCTTGCTCAAACTGAATTTGATTCTAATTCTTATTTCTCGCTCATGAAAACGATAAACTTCTGTAAAATCATTGTAGTTTGCGATTTTTTTTTAAGTGTGTGTGTGTTTGCGTTGTGAAGTTCCACTTTCTTATTAAAATATGTATTGTTTATTGTCTCGTGACTATTTTCTTTGTTAAAAATTTGTGGTGATAATATATTTGTTGTGAAATATCAAATATTGTTTTTTCCTATTATTATTATATATGAATATCTCAAGTTTTTCTTTTTATCATTTTTCTTCTTCGTCATCATCAGAGTCAGAAAATATAACTTACTGCTCAGAATATTTGTTTGTCATTGTTTTTACAGATCTTGTGGAGAATAATTTTGGTTTGATTCTATTGATTGTTGTTTCACCAATTTCTTCGTTGATTTCTTCATCATTATATAACTTTTCGTAATCTTGCTCGCTGTCGTCTCTTATTCTCTTTTTCATTATTTTGGATTTTCTCAAATCTGATTTTGATTTTTTTTTTTTGCTTGTAGGGTGGAATCGAGACTGGAGGAAAGGTCAGATTCAAAGCTTTCACATTCAGAATAACTATCTTTATCACAACTCGGATAATGTTCGAAAGCATGATCTCTTTTGTTTCTTGATCTTCTAAATAGGGGCACATCCAATATATTGTCCTCTCCTTCCTAAGAATTGGAAGGTTCTGTAACTTCTTCGATGATATTTGAATCTTCGATTAATTTTTCTTGAACTAGCGATTGACCATTCTTTTGTTGTGAATGTTTTGACATAACAAATTCCAATATTTGTTCATTTTTTTCGCTGTCTGTATCAAAGCTCACTCCACATGGATTTGTGATTTCGGTTTGTGATGTGGCTTTTTTATTTAATGTTGGCAATTCTTTTTTTTGTTTCATGTTTCTCCCAGTTCTCAAGAAAGTCGTCGTTTGCTCTGCATTGACCTGAAGTTGACCAAAGAAATGTCTTTTTTGCAGGTTTCACCTCTGGAGGTCAAGAATCGATGGTCTGATCTAGAACGTGCTTAATTGTGGAGGATGTTATTCCAGCTTCGAAAAAATTATTTCTTTTCGTTTTCGGGGCTAAAGCAATGCATGCACAATCTGCAATAGCTCGAACAAAAGGTAAGAATTCGCTTTTCATTCTTCTTATTGATGGTTCGTTTCTGACTTTTTTGAGTTGGCATTTAAGAACAGCGTTTGGTCAAAGGTCAAGAAGCTGTAAATGTGAGATGTGTGTGCAGGAATAACTACAGCGTCCACATTTTCAGCTGCAAATCGCTTCCAAAGTTGAAGATTCTGTCTGGATGAATGGCCGTCCAAAATAAAAAGAGCCGGTGGGATAGATTCAGTTTCTTCATCGGTGTTTGACTCATCTTTTGAAACATATACAGGTTCTTTTTATTGCGGCTTGCTCATCGCGGTTTCTTCTTTCAGCCACCAGTTGTACATGTCTTCGTTCTCATCATCCAATAAAAGGTTGAAGAGCATGTCGATTCTTCTAAAGAAGAAGATGTATGAAAAAAATATGAACAGCTTTTTCCTTCGCTATCGAGTTGCTTATCGTAATGCTGAGAACTTTGCAAATGTGCTGAGTTGAAACTGCACCCAGACTGTTTATATACAGAAAAATCATGTTGAATCTTTGTTGATAAATCTTCTGATAATAAATATGATGATTCAATAATGCCGCTTCCGCTATTCATCAAATCTTTTGATCTCATTTCTGATTCATCAACTCTTGTTGTTGAATCGGGTTCGTGGTCATTTGAGATTTTTTCTTTGCTCAAATAATTTGGGTTGATTTTTGATCATGTGTTACAACAAAGTTTGAATTGCTTAATATTTCTTTTTGAGTGTTTAATTCTTTGGTAATCGCTTTCTTTGTGTATGTTTTTTGTTCACTTTCATCTTTTCTTTCCATCGTAGTTTTCTTTTTCTCAAATTTTGTTCTTGCAATTCTTGAGAGCATCTGTTAATTCTTGTCACTTTTTCTCGTTGTTTTTGAATACATGGTATGACATTCGTAAGCATTATTTCTTCAAATAATACTTTCGTCATCCACACTTTTTTGACGTGTGTTATGAAATTGTCATCACTCCACTGTTCTTTGATTTCTTTTTCATATTTACAAGGCAATAGGAGATGAGTCGGAAGATGGCATCCATCTGCTCCAACAATAAAAAGAAGAGTGAGATGATGAAGAGGAGGTATTTTCAAAGAAGGGATGAATGTGCATTTGTTTGAAACCACTCTTAAGTTTTCTCTTTTGTCTGATGATTGACAGCTGGTTTCATCCAACGAAATAATCAAGGAAGGATGATACTTTTTTTGCTTCATAAATCCACGCAAATGCATAAAAAACGAAACGATATTACTTTTCAAAGATGCAAGAGTCGAGCATGGTCCAATTTTATTGGGTGAACTGTTTTAAGCTGTTTGTGTCTTTCAAGAAAGCTGTACACCCATCGAATACTTGGCATCTCAATATATATAGCGGGTTTTTCTGAACGTTGTATTCGAATTCTCCTTGCCAAAAAAAATTAAAAAAATAAAAAATAAAAAAAAAAAAAAAAAAAAAAAAAAAAAAAAAAAAAAAAAAAAAAAAAAAAATGAAAATAAAAAGAGAAAAGATAAAGAAAAAGAAAAAGAAAAAAACTGATGAAAAAATAAAAAAAAAACTTTTTCAAACTGTTTTTGGAATATCTTTTTTTTTAGGCTGAGTGACAACATTGTTTCAATTGACAAGTATTTTTTCTAATCTTTTTTCTTTTTCTTTAGATAAATATCTAGGCCTTCCATTTTTTTCCTGCGAATTCACCTTTTGATTTCATCCGAAGTGCTCTTTGAATACAATAATAATTATTTCGTAATTTTTATTAATGTTTTTCTTATCTTATTTCATTTTTTCCATTTGTAAAAATCAAAAAAAGAGATGGAAATTTGTTTTTCGTATTATTGAGTGAATAAATATGGGATAAACAACCATTACAATTCGAAAAAACTCATTTAAATTGATATTTCGTGTCAATATAAAAAATATCAAAATTTATTGATAAGAATGATTTTGTGATTGCTTTTTCTTTTGGATCAACAACAGTGTGCATGTTTGTGCAAAAGTGTGGGTTTATGCACACACCATTAAATAAGGAGCAAATTTTAAAGTCGAAATTCAAAACGGTTAAAAAAACTTTTTTGAAAAAAAAAGGTGAACATCTTTATCAACGCATACACATGGTAAAGACGAAATGAACATTTTCCCATTGAAATAAGGCTTTGTCGGATCCATTATATTTTCCGAAACTTTTGCCCATTCTGGCTATTTCTCATGCACTTTTGATAACACAATCTCTGGATTGAATGGTCATTTTCCTGAATCTCTGAATGAAGCTTTAATAGTTGAAGGCTTGAATGCTGAGTGGAATGAATTAACATATTTGTTGATGAATGATTTTCTTTTTTCACCAGCAGAAGGATCTGGTGTTTCATTATTAATTGATCTCAACGAATTCAAAAATGCAGCATTGACATACAGATCCAATGGCTGAATAAGAAGCGAAGTGTGATATGGCGGAAAGCATAAATCTGTATTATGAACGTTCGCATACTGTATAACATGAGTGGATAGATGTGCTGTAAGAGAATTCATAAACAGCAAACAGTGCATGTTCTTTTCATTAATATAAATTCTACTGTGAATAATGGAGGTTATAATTACTCTGTCAAATACCATCTGAAAGTTTTCTTTCGTCATTGTGCAAGTTTCATCCTTTACAAATCTCAACAGGGGCTTGCTTGCTTTTTGAAATTCGATGGAAAGTTTTTTGGCTTTGATTTTTGTTATATTAGGGCACCTCACATCATTTGCTGATATGAGAAGGAGTGAAAATTTAGAATATGGCTATATTGGTTCTGGAACAAATTACCACTGGGAATCCAAAACATTTGCAACTTTCACTGGTCTAGCATCCGAGGCAAATAAATAAATATCATAAAGATTAAAAATCAATTCAGGCAAATAGCCGAACTCATCAAACAAGGATTTTCATTTTGCAAACCATGCAGCAAGACATTCTTTCGTTGAATAAGCTGCTCTTGTTGTTGGAAGCTGAACAGGATGAACGAAAAATATATAGGATAGATTGCATAAAAATCTGTATGGCCATGTTCTAGAAATATGAACATCATCCACAGGTTTTCCTGAACTTTCAGAAATTGTGCATTGAGCCTGAAAAGCTATGCAAGATAAATTTCAAAAATTTTAACTTCAAAATACTTCTAACCATTTGTCGAACTTGTTTGTCACAAGGATACTCTCCTTGTTCTATTTCCTCCTTCTCTGACTCCTTCACTACAAATGTGTTCTATTTGTTCAAAAAAGGCGGTCTTCCAGCAGAACATATATCTCTTCCTTTTTCCATGGCTGAAAGTGTTCTTTTGAAACTGCTTTTAATAATTATTCCTGAGTTGAATAATTCTTTATTGTTATCACTTTTTTTTCGACAAGATCAATTGCTTTCTTCATTATTTCCTCTCTATTGCCCTTTTATTCTATAAACATAATTGTAATCACATCAGTGTTGATGCATTTCATTTCATTTTCATCATTCAAATCATGATCATCTTTCATCAAAATTAATTCATCTTCATTAATTTTTTCGTTTCTCTTATTTATTGAGCATCTGGGGATTATCAATTTGATGCAATAATGGCTTTTGATTCATTCTCCCTTAATAATAATGATATTTTCACAAAATCATTGAGATCGGTTAAAGTCTGCATATATCGAAAAATGAATAAGCAAGGAGATGTGTTAATAAAGTGTTTTTTCAACAAAAAATAATATTAGAAAAGTTTGGCTCTTTTTTTAAAAATAAAAGCAATGATTGATAGATTTCAAATTTGACAATAAATGTCAAAAATCAAATAAAAGTTATTCAAAAAATCAAAAGATATATCGATAGAAAACGTTTCAAACATTACTTGTTATTTTTTTGTCTGATTGTCATTTTTCTTTTAACATTCAATTTATAAAATATGCAATGCATGTGAATAATACAAGATAAGCAAAAATGTGACAAAAAAGTTTGTTTAAAAACAATAGACACAAACACCTTTAAATAATGTATATTTTCTTTTCATTTTTTTTTTTTGTTCAAAATTTGTCTATTCAATTATATTTCAATTAAAATTATTGTCAAGATGTTCGACGATTATTAAGCGTATAAAATTATCACGAATATTCTGACAAAACTTTTTTAATAAACAAATGGTTTTTTAAATGCAAAATTAAAATATAAATTTGAAACAATTAATGTTTATTCTCGCAGAATAATTAAAAGAAACATTCAAACTTTCATATATTACTGGTTATTTTATTTTATAACTCATGTAAATTGTTTGTCCGTTTAAAAATTTGAAAAATTATAAATAATGTAAACAACATTATCACAAAATAAATTCAAACAAGATTTGTGTTTCAACATTTTCAATCACTCGTTTAAATATCGAAAAAAACCTTTTATCAATTGTATTTAACAGAATAGCTTCCATCCGAAGTCGAAAATTAGTGCAAAATTAGATTAAGGAAATACCAAAAATAGAAAATCATTTCATTTGAATAGAGCTATGAAAGCAACAACAAACCGATTTCATCTCGCTTTCATAGGTTCAACAGGATGATATTTACACAAGTGAAAAGTTTTCTCCTTTTTTTCCACAAAAACGTTTAATTACACTTTATTCGATTATTGAAACATTATAGAAAAAAATTTGTCCCACATTTCCTGGATTTATGATACACCAATGAGTTTGTTAAAGTAATTTTTCTTTGATTGTGAAACTTGTGAATGCAATCATCATTGAGATATTATTTTGAAAGAAAGGAATTGTTCATATTTAGATCAGCCATTGAGATCTGATAATAAGTACAACTGCTCAAATAGTTATTCATAACTTTTGTGGTGGACAATCAATAACCGAAAAAGAAGGAACATCTATAGAAAACGCATTTCCGTGTATGAGAGAATTGATGTATTTTTTTTTTGTTTTGGTGGATATCCATTGATCAACTTCAGTGTTTTCAACTTTGTGGAGCTTCTGTTTAGAATATTCGTGATTAATATAGAATTTATTGAAAAGTTTGTGAATATCATTTTCAAAAGCATCAGTTAATGAGAAGTGGTGTCTGAAAGATTGTTGAAGTGGTCGAAGCAATATGAAGAAGTCGCATATATTGAAAAAGAAGAAGCAGGGTTTGATTGCGTTCATTTAGTATTATTAAAAAAAAGCACTGTAAAAGAAATATGAAAAATTCTTTTATTTCACGTGTGACAAAAGTTGGAGAAATTTTTTTTCCATTTTTAAAAAACCTGTGTTCATGCCAGAACAGAAATTAATTCCAACGAGTGGAAACAGTATTCCACGATCTCTCATATGAAAGATTTCTTCTCTATTCAAATCAATGAGGACGAAGAATCAGAAAGTGAAACAGAAGAAGATTTAACAATGGAGAAAGATGAAGATGAAAAAAAAGGTTATCAAGATTTTTGTGATGATGATGTTTCGAAATTTGAATTCGAAAATGGCATAGAGGATAATATCAATCCATTTGGAGCTGGAGATGGAAGTGACACATCATCCTTTAAGTATAATGAACATTTATAAAATAATCTTTTTCGCAATCAAATTACTTTTTCATAAATAATAGACAACAAAATTTTTTATTGAATTTTCAGAGAAAATATTACTTAATGAAAAAAGGATTTCTTTTTTTTTTCGAACTTAAATTTGTTAAGTGTATCATTTCGAAAATGATTTATTATTATAATTTTTGGTAAATTATTATTGTATTAACTATTTGTAATCATTTGTTCATAAATGTCTATATGGGTAATTATTTTTGTAATCATAATTATTTTCGGAGTGTTGATTTTTCAAATGTTGTTTGCCATTGAATAGAGATTTTTTTATTCAAATGCGAAATTTTTCGCAACTGTTTCAAAAATGAATGTTGTTGCTGAAATGAAAAAGAAGATGTTTTGAATAAGCCGTTATATTTTTTTGTGTTTTTTTTTAATATTCAAAGAAAATTCTCAAGCAAAAATTGTTGATTGATAAAATATGATTTCAGAAATTATCACCCAAATTATTTCAAAAGTTCCTATTGTTTGATTTTCGGGCTTAAATGAAAATCCAATATTTGGATAATCATTTTTGAAATCATATATCTTCAGTGAAAATTGTCGGATCGAAAAAATTCTTATTTATTTGTTGAAAATGAACAATTAATAATACCAACGTAAAACAAAGACGCCACTATTTTTCTTTCATATTAAACAACTGGTTTTCAAACAATAAAACACCATTCAATATTTGAATGAAAAATATTTAGCTATTAACAAATAAACTTGAGAAACTCAGAACCCGAAAAAAGTTATGATTTCAAAAATAATGACTCAATTTCATCAAATTTGCATTTCAACACAAGATACTTCACAGGCTTGTGAATAAATGCTTGGAAATGTTTCAAATGGTCTTTTGATCAAAAAAATGAAAGTATAGAAAAATAATTAAATAAATAAAAAAAATTAATATCACTCTTCGATGTCAAATGTTGTCACTCTTTTGTTATTGAAAAAAAAGTATTCAAAAGCAAAATACAAGCAGCAAAAGAAAAGAAAGCTATTCTCGCGAGCAATGAAGATGAAAATTTCGTTGAATGTGTGTTGAAATGATTTAAATCTCAAAACAAAAAAATTTCTTTTAAAAAAAAAAATTATTAATACATATATCTTCAAAAAACATATAAAAAAAGAAACATATTCAATGTCTGGATTTTAATAAATCACGATTTGTGACTTCCATGTGGCCCAATGGCAGGACGTCGTCAATAACATCAGTAACAGAAATAATTGCTAGTTCATAAAAAGAACTAAATATCAAGGATTCCTATTACAATGCATAGCCAACCATGTCTTGTATCACATCATCGCTTTCCATCTGTATCTTCTTTCTCTCATCATCCAGAAGCGGGTCCCTCCCCACAATTCTTTTTAAGTTCGACTTTTTCCACTTCTTTTTGCAGCAGCCACAGAACAATTTCCCGCTGAATATGAATTCCACCAACGGAATCAGCTTCCCAATGTAGTTCAAATACACAAAAGTTCCTCCCAAAGCAGTGATCAGACCAACAGCCGACGTCTTGAAAGATCTTGTTGTCACAACCACAGCCTGCGACAGCTCCACAAGCACATCCACACCCACACTCAGCGCAAGGCTTAATCCGCTGTTCTTCACTTGAGAGCCTGGCTTGATTGAAATCCTGCTTGCTTCGTGTCCCATGTGCACGATATGCTTCCACTTGTTCTCCTCATATTTACTAACCATCAGCTCGGCAACAACCTGTGTTTGTTCTCCACCTTTGAAGACATGCGCTGAATCTCCATCTAAATGACTTTCTGCCTGAGAATTGTATGTTGTATCAAGGAAGAAGTAACCTTTCTGTTGAGTAATTCCAGAATCAACAGAAATAAATGCGTCTATTCCATAAAATAATGCATCTTTCTCCTTTGAATAAAATGAAAGAAGTTTAACTCGCCGATCAACTGCATCAATGCTGATATTCTCTGCTGAAAGTTGAATTGTACAGTCTGCTGTTGGTGTGAATAATTTGTTCGGGGATTGTGATTGACTGCATCTTGGTTCGACAGCAGCTGGTTTTGCAGGATAAATATCTGAAATTTTTATTTTGAAACAATTTTAAAGTTTGATAATGTTTCAAAAATTTTGAAAACAAGAAAAAGCCATTGCATAAAAAAAAAATTGAAATCTAAAAATAGAAGACAAACTTAATGGATCATATGAAGCCTTTCCAATTCCAAGAAGCGGAGAGCATTCGCCTTGTGCTTCAGCATGTCTGTCTTTCACATCCTTCACGCATTCGCCTGAATAATCTCTCAATCTTACAAGAAACTCCATTTTTTTGTTGGAAAACTTATCCAATGAAATGTTCTGGATTTTTGAGTCAACATATATTCGATTCTCGAGTGTGTTTATCAAAAAGAATAACACAATCACAGCTGAAGCTGCACCAGCCACAAAGCAAATACCGATAATCGAAATACATCCTCCATAACTCGTCTTCCTCACAATCTTCACTGCTTTGTGAGTTTTCTCATCGAGTTTATTCTTGTAAGAATCCGAATATTGATCAATCTTATACAACTTCTCGCGTGTCGGCAGGCAAAAACACACAACAGCCACAACAAAACCAAGAGCCAGCGAAACTCCATAAAACAACACTGTGAACATTGTTTCTTTGTTCGAATTTGGATCGTACGATTTTGGCTGCTCTGTGCATTCAAAAGGCATTCTAAGTAAAGTGTTGTTACTTGCTGCCGATCCAACAATACAACCACTGTTTGGCGCACACTCTGTGCAATTACTGCTTCCAGGTTCTGTCTGGAACGTGCCTTCTTCACAAGGAACACACGAAGTTAATGAAGTCCCAGAACCCGTTAGATAAGTCCCAGTCGGACAATTTTCGCATTTCGTTTGATTGAAATGCGATGAATATGTTCCTCTGTTGCAAACATCACATTGTTTTTTGCTTTCATTGAAGTACGATCCGGGAGAGCAGCCTGAAAGATGACTTTTCAACTTTATTCTTGTAAATTTATTTGTTGCAATGGGCAAAGGAGTCATTCCTTCACTCACCGCGTAGCCACCGAGGCAATAAAGCGAATCGATCATAAAAGCACAACTGCCGTGAACGAAAGGAAAATCGATTTCATTTCTATCTTTTTCATATTTGTGTATGGCAAATTTGACTTCTCCGTATTCATCCAATGTGTACATGGATAAGTATGATTTTTTCGCAATGCCATATTCCTCTCCTCCAACAACAAATCCAACTTCTCCTTCACCAACGACAACTCCAGCGCTCCCGATTGGGAATTTGGGACTCGTAAAATCTATCCATTCATCAAAAAATTCTGCTATCAGAAGCGGATGCGCATAGCAAGATTCAATTGGTCTTTCTCCGTCATCTCCTCCGCAAACAAAAAGATGAGGGGCTGGTTGCTGGTCGTCTTCTTTTGCTTTTTCTTTCAAATATTTCGGGTTGTTATGAGTATTTTTCAAACGCCGACTATTATTTTTGTTGCCATTAATTAAATAATCTCTTGGAATAATGCTTTTCACAAATATTGTTGGCCTCTCAATGGCAATATCCATCACCATAACTTTGTGCCATTCAGATGTGGCAAAATTGAATGCCCATACTTCTTCCAACAGACGATTGTTAATATCACAACCTCCTGCAATATATAAAATTGATTCATGAATTGTAGCACCAGAACGGCAACATTTATTGGGTTTTTTCTCTCCTTTCACTGGTATCTTCCTCCAAGAATGAGAAGTTTCACTAAACTCCCAAAGATCATTACTCATCGTTGCAAAATCTCCATTGATATCGTAAGTCGCTCCTCCAAACACAAAAATCTTTTCGTTCAATGAAACAACTGCTGCTTCGCTAACTGAAGGTTCTTCTTCATCATTCCGATAATTACTAAACCTGAACCAAAAATTATCTTGTGGATAGAATTTTCTGTTTGTTGGGGATATCTTGTTAAATTCCGGATTGTATCCTCCAACAACTGCAAAGTATCCATTAACCTCGACAAGTTGATGCTTTAGAACTGGGAGAGGAATATAGTTCACTTCACTTGATAAATAATAATCATTAATGCTTACATTTTTCCGTAGTAAATTGTAAGGATTCAGCGAATCGTCTAAAATTGTAGAAGAATTATTCCCTCTTTGAGAACCTGACCAATCTTCTTTGTGGAAAAACAAAATGCCATTGGTTGCATAAATTAAATCTTTTCCACCGAATGCATATAAATTTCCATTTTCGTCCGCAGTGCTTGATAATCCAACTTGCGGAATTCCAAGGTCAGAAAGGCTAATTTTTGTGGCATTCGCACTTTTAACCTCCAAGTTTAGGCCTGCCGCGGTGAGATTCAAGATCAATAAATTATTAGAAGCATATATAGATTTTCCTTCCTTTCCGTTCCACGCAATTCCATAGCACTCCTTTTCTGATATATAACTTGTAAATCCTGATCGATAAATTGCTCCTTTAAAAGGTTCATCACAAATCATTTCAATTAACTGGCAATCATAGGGATTTGAAAGTTTTATTCTGTAAGCATTCGGTTTGTCATCAATATTACTTGTCAGTCCCCCAAAAATAAACAAATTGCTTTTAAATATACACGCTCCTCCATCTCGCATCGGAGGTGGATTTTTTGTTGGATCATTTTTGCGTAAGCAACGCCACAAAAATGTCTGTTTGTCCATTTCCCATATGTCATTTAATAGTCCATGAGATCCTTGTCCTCCAAAAATATAAACATGCGACTTTGTTTCCGCTTTGCAAGGAGCATATCGTTCGCATGGAATACTGCCTGATGAAGGAACAACTTTCCAGGAAATTCGCTCAAAATCATATGAAAGCAGCTCGTTAGATAGCCCACGACTACTAAGGCCTCCCCAAATATATATAACACCTTCAACGAAAAATGATACGCACATGTATCGATCAGGAAGAACATCAAGATTTGTTGTTGGAGCAATGTTCCATAATTTCCGATTCAAATCAAAAAAATATGCATCTTTCATCACAACTCCACCAAAATCCTTCCCACCTCCGATGAATAATCCTTTTCTTTGTGGGGTATTGATGTACTGGATGAATGAGCCTTCGCGCGGAAATGGAGGGGAACTAGTTTTATGAACACTTTCAACTGCTTCCACTAAATCCAGATCTTCAGAATAAACAACTTGAATAAAATGCAAAAAAGCAATCGCAATAACTGCGATAAACTTTTTCCTCATCATTGCTAAAATAATCATTTGAAGCTATTTTTTGTTGCACATCATGTTAAGTATGGGGTTTTCGATAATATTCAAAATGAAATAAAAAAAAGTTTTGGTTAAAAATGTATTTGTTGAATAGAAAAATATGAAATGTGTTTTAATGATAAAGAAATATTAAATTTTATAATTATTCTCTTTTTCACTATTTGAAAAAATATTAGACACTTCAAAAATAAATTTATCTTTCAACAAGACTTTAACTAATTTTTCATATGATTGCTATTTTTCTTGATTTTTATTTTGATTTTTATATCTTTATTTTCAATCATTTATATTAAAATTGTTTACTTCCTTTTGTTCAAAAATTGAACTTATTTTCATTTCATAATTATAAACATTTAGAAATTTTTCTTTTTTTCTTCCAATTATTTTTTATTCAATAAACGAATTTTTTTGGATGACAATAACAAGAACATTCAAAAAAATAATAGTAAAAAAAAAAAAAGAAAATAATTATTAACGAGAGATGTTTGATCTGATGATTTATAAAAATGGAGAATCAAATTTTTGATGTTGAGGATTTGGAGAGGCATAACAGAAGAATAAAAATTTTACAAGAAACGTTGGATGTTTTATACAGAAAAAAAACAGAGTATCAGAATTTATTTTGAAGTGAAAATTCAAATAAATATTCATTTTATTCTTTGGTTTTAATTTTGTTAATGTCACATTTTTAATTTTGCGACAACACATTCCAAGTTGCGTTGATTTGAGGTACAATATTTGTTTTGTATTAGTGAATTTCAGTTATCTCTTTTTGACAAACAAAAATAAATATGTATTTTTTTAATTATTTTTCAATAAATTTGAATTAAAAAGTGCTGAAAATGAAGAATTGTTTTTGGTCGTACAAGAATTGAAGGATTCAATCGAATATAACAGAAGGGTCCATCGGGAAAAGATTAATTCAATGCTTCCAAGACTGAAACCCTCAGAGTTACACTTAAATGATCAACTTGAAAAGAGGCACTTGATTGGCTCTCAACTGGCAAAGCTTTCACATAGTGCAGTTCATGAAATAGTGTTAACCTTTTTTATTTCTTTGTGTGTTTTTAATAATTTTTAGAAATCAGAACCAGTGGAAGAGATGGAAATTCTTAATAACAAACTTGAATGGAATCGTTCTGAGCTTCAAAGACTTACTGGAATAGGACTTCAATTCAACACAAAAATTCAGCAATGCATTGATGATACGGAGCTTCGAAATGCTGAATTTCAAACGACAAAGGATATTTTGAAGCAAAAAAAGAAAGAGGTTATTTTTAACTTTAAACATTTATTGCTTCCTTTCATTCAAAAAATTTTTTCCCATCGTTTTTTTTTTAGCTTTCAGATTTGTCCAGCATGCAGCTGCTTCTTCGTGAAAAACTATTCCTTTTGAAAATGGATCTGGCAGATTTTGAGACTGTTAAGCAGCAAAAAAATGTATGAAAGTTATTTCAGGTGGGGAATGTGTATATTTTGAAGCTAAATTTATTATAACTGAAGAATCGTTGTTCATTTTCATTCTTCTTTTTTAAAAATAATAAAAATTATCCATTTAATTTCTTTTCTTTCATTTTTTTTTTCTTTTTTTTCTTTTTTTCTACCTTCTCTTTTCCCTTCTTCTTCTTCTTCTTCTTCTTCTTCTTTCACCTCCAGCATTTAGAAGAAGTTGCATCCAGTTTATCAAAAGAAATAGAAGAGCTGACATCTGAGCCTTTGAGGATGGAGCAAAGTGTATCAGCTGCTCAACAAAGACTTCTTACGAGAAAGCAACAGCAACATGTTTGTGTCAAATTAATTGTCTTTCTCTATTTCTTTTTTAATTAATCTGTGTCATATTTATTTTCTTCTTCTCTCTTTCTCTTTCTCTTTCTATATATTTATATTTATATTTATATATATTTATATATCTCTTTTTTTCTTTCTCTCTCTCTCTTCCCAATTTATTTCCGATTTCTTTGTATTTGTGTCAATTCAGAACAAAGTGTATGTGAGTTTATTTATTAATATCAGTTTCAATGCATAACGCTTTTCTTCGCAATTGTCTGTTGATTTCTCTTCTCTATTATAATATTTTCTTCCTTTTTTCTATTTTTCTTCTCTTCTTCTCTCTATCTTCATTATTCTCTTTCTCTTTCTTCTTCTTCTTATTATTATTCAAATTCTTCTAATTTTAATTCTTCTTCCTCTCCTTCTCCTTCTCCTCATCCCCAGCTACACCCAGCGCGTCCCCACTGCCCTCCGCCCTCTCCGCCTCTCCAACTACACTGCTGCTCCTGTTTCTGGTGTGAATTACGTTCCTCCTCCGCCTCCTCTTCCGCCGCGTGATTTTGTTCCTTCGGCGCCTTCACGGACAGATCATGGGCAGAGGAAAGAGGAGAGAGGGAAAGGGAAGAAGGGAAAGAAGGGGAAGAGAGAGAGTGAAGAAGGAGGAAGAAGTGGAAAAAGAAGAAGTGGAGGAGGAGGAGGAGGAAGAATGGTGTTTGGGAATGGAGATTTGGATAGAAATTTGTATTTTGATGAAGAAAGAGAAGAAGAAGGATATTATGATGATGAGGAATACGAAGAAGAGGAAGAGGAAGAAGAAAATGAAGATGACTTTATTTTGCTTAGTGAAATGGGAAACAGAGGAAATGGCAGATTTGGAGAAGAAGCAGAGGAAGAAGCACAGGGAGTGGGAGAAGAAGGAGAAGAAGAGGATGAAGATGATGATGATGAAAAATCTGCCTCAAAGCGGAAGAATAAAAATCTCAGACATTCTGTTGCCTTCTGTACAACTGTGCATGAATCACCGTTTGTGTTGTGTTCTTTGCATTTGAAAATTTTTGTTTCATTTTCTTCTTTTTTTATTCATGTCTCATCATCATCATCATCTTTTCTTTTCACTTTTTTTTTCCTATTCATTTATTTATTTATATTTATATTTATATTTTTTTTTTTTTGATATTTTTGTTATTATTATTATTATTATTTTCATATTCACCTTTCATTATTTTCTTTTTTTTTGACATCCAATATCTATTTCAGAGCCACTCAACATAACCAGAAGGAGAAGAACAAGAAGCAGAAAGATGGCAGTGTGTCTGTGTCCAGCTGGAAGGGGCTGTTTGAAGTGGCAAAAAGACCAAAGTTTATTTCGCCTTTTCTTTCTCATCGTCAACAGAAGAAGGAAGAGAAGAAAGAGAAAGAGGAAAGGAAAGGAGAAAAGGAAAAAGAAGAGGAAGAGAATAGAAATAGAGGGAGGGAGAGCAGATGTGGGAAGAAGAAGGAAGAGGAAGAGGAAGGAGAAGGGGGAGAGAACGAGAATAGAAAGGAAAAGAAATTTTTCATTAAAAATTCTTTTTCTGAGTCAATTCATTTCACCAACAGTCAAAAACCACCATCACGTCCATCAACGCAGCCAGCTTCAATCAGAAACATATCAAATGCATTCACTTCATCATCGTCTTCTTCCTCCTCCTCTTCTTCCTCTTCCTCTTCCTCTCCTTCTCTTTCTAATTCTCCTTCTCGTCTGTTCAGACATTCCACCACATCACCCGAACTTCTTCTTCCTCCTTCCTCTTCTTCTTCTTCCTTCTCTTCTTCTTCTTCTTCGATTTCTTCTCCCAAATCAACTTTTCATTCTTCACCTCGTCGCTTTCAATCTTCATCTATTTCTTCTTCTCTTCCTCTTTCTCCTTCTTCTTCTCTTCCTCTTCCTCTTCCTCCTGTTCTTTCTCTTCCTTCTTCCTCTGAACACGAGGCAATGCTGAAGAAGAGATTGGAAGCAGCGCCGAGTAAATTGAATGTTCTGATAGAAAAACAACATGAAGAATGGAGAATAGAGAAGAAGAACATGAGGATGATGGAGAAGAAGGAAGGAGGAAGAGGAAGAGGAAGAGAAGGAGGAAAAGGGAATGGAAGAGAAGGAGGAAGAGAAGGAGGAAGAGAAGGAGGAAGAAGAGAAGAAAAAGGAAAAGGAAAAGGAGGAAGGGGAAATGAAAATGAAGAAAGAGAAGAAGGAGAAGGAGAAGGAGAAGAAAGAGAAGAAAGAGAGAAAAGGAAGGAAAGAGGAGAAAGAAGCAAAAGCTGTATGGAATTTACGAGAGAAAAGAAGAAAGAGGAAAATAAAGAAACAAAAGGAAATTCAAAGCAGAAAGAAAAAAAATCACAAGTTAAAATTTCAATTTCAATTTCAAACAAAGAGGAAATGAATGAAAATGCTGAGCAACAAAGGAAATTAGATAGAATGCAAAGAGATTCATTGAGTTCGCCTCATCTTTCTCCTTCTCCCTCTCTTTCTCCTTCTTTTCCTTCTTCTTCTTCCTCCTCTTCCTCTTCTTCCTCCTCCTCTTCCTCTTCGTCTTCCTCTTCTTCTTCTTCCTCTCTTCTTCACATGCTCTCCCCCTATCAGCAGTCCCTCTTCTTATCTGCTGCCTCTGCCACTCCTTCTTCTTCTCTTCTTCTTCCTCATCTTTTCCCTTCTGATTTACCCCTCCGCTCTTCTTGTTCTACTCCTTTCTCATCATCTTCTTTTTCCACTTCTTCTTCCTCTTCTTCCTCTTCTTCTTCCTCTTTTTCCTCTCGTTCTCCTTCTCGTTCAGCCAGCAGGGCACAGAGAAGAGGGAACATTAGCTTCTCTGCTACTAACTCTTCAAATTCTTCTTCTTCTTCTTCTGTTTCATCTGAAAATTTATCAGGTCTCCCACTTCGAAAAAAGCTACCTGCAATTAAAACTATAAATCAGCTGGAAACTTGAACAGCTCAATTGAAATGGATTTGAAAATTAATTGTTAGTGTTTTTTTTTTACATTTTGGTCAGCAAAAATATATATATATATTTTTGTTCTTTTTATTTAACTGTTAAAAAAATCAACTAAAAGAGATTAGCATAACTGGACAGTTTATTCTGAAAAGAATTATTCAAAATATCGTGTGTGAATGATATTTCTTTTCTATATATATTTTAGTGTGAGATAATAATTTGATTGATGGCATTTTTGTAACTTTCAACTTTTTAGTGTTAAATGTGAAAAATTGATTATTCAAACAAATTTGTTATAGGGTTGATCGAAATTTTTCATTTTTTGTGTTTTATTCGTCACAATCTTTTGATAAACTTTAAAGTGTATGAACATGAAATACATTTTGATTCGTTATATTTCAATAAAATATTTATTTGAAAGGCCGTGATGGATAATGAAGGCACTTCAAGATCCTTGTCAGAAACTGTTTTTCTTAATATTTCAATTCTATCAATTGGAACCGACTTGAACATTTCTTTAAGAAAAGAATCAACAATTATGGATCTGAAATCTGAATTTACACAGGCTTTTGTTTCAAAATTTCCTGGTTTGTGAACAGATGTTTTTTGGAATAAAAATGTGTATTTTATCGTTTTTTGCAACATTATAAACGTTGAGAATACTATGTTCCAACATTTTCAAGGCTGCTGTTTTCTTACAAAGGACATTATTTAACGGATGTTGAGCAAACAATTGATGAATGCGGAATTTCTGATGGATCTGCAATAACACTTCATACCGGCATTCCTAAAAAGAAAAGTGGTGGTTTCTGCAAAAGCAAATGTGCGTGTTGTTGTTGTGGGGGTGACGACTTTGATGAAGATATTCTTCCCGAAGAAAGCAAATTAATGAATAATAATGAGAATTATCAATATGGAGCTTTTTAAACATAAGAATTAATTTTGGCTTCTTATTTTGGTTTTTTACAACTATGTGTTGAATTGTCGAAGAGAATTAAATTATTTTTTATTGTTTCAGAAAAAATTTTTTTGTTATAATTTTTTTTTTTCGTTTGTTTGTTTGTTTCACTGTTATCAACTGTTTTTGTATTTCGAATTTATAAATAATATAAACAAGATAAATTTTGAATGAAGATAAAGAAGAATAAGAACAACAGTCAATCACCACTCATGTTAATTGTAAAATGGGATGAAATTTTTTGCATTATGAATTTTGTTTCACACAGTTCTTTCAAGGATTTTTTTCGATTTTTTGTATTTTTTAAATTTAATATTGCACTATAATGTCAGTTTTGAAATTACATGATTGCAAAAAAAGTCTGTTTCAAATCATTAATTTTTTCTAAAATAAAAAAATTCTGTCCCATATACAACACTTTCATCAAATTTTTGTTTTTACAAATGAACTTAAGTCAAAAAGAATTTTCAATTAACAAGAACAGTGAATAATTGAAGTGTTAGTGAAAAGCAAAAAATGAAATTTCCATTGAAACGCTTATTCTGAAGTGGTATGCAAATTATTTTAGAATTTGAATATTGTTCAACACTTCACTTTCTTGTATTTTTTCTCAATTTATTATTTTTTTCGTTATTTTTCCTTGTTTGTGTTTTTATTGCATGAGAATACAGAACTTCTTATGATATTATTGCAGAAAAAGTTTGGAACGTAATGTAGTTTTTATCATGTTAATAAAAACAAAAACCCAAATGTTAGATTTTTGTCAGTTAAAATAAAAATATATACAATTTGATCATATTTTCTTTTTATCATGACTTCTGCAACTCCACAAGAACTTGAGCAAAAAGCCGACAAGAAAATGGGCACTTGGTTAGGAAAGCAATCGGCTTACGATGAAGCTGGAGAGCTTTATTCCACTGCAGCAAACAAATACAAGATTCAAAGAATGTTTGTAGAATCTGGAAAGGCATTTGAAAAAGCAGCAGATAGCTTTCAAAAATGCGGAAGAACATTGTACGATATTGCACAGCAGTATTTAGAAGCTGCTAAAGCTTATAAGTCAGTAAGCTTCGATGGTTTGATATTTGTTCTTTTGAACAATAAATAAATGTTTGATTGTGAAACACAGATTACTTGCGCTGTCAAGAAAAAGCCATTGCTATAGAAATAGAAGATTCGAAGATTCGTCAATCTGCGCTTCACCTGAAACAAACAGCTGAGGCTTGTGAAGGAGCTGGAGATTTTGATAGAGCAATTGAACATTACACTCGCTCATGCGATTTTTATCAGCTCGAAGGCCAGAAAAGGTTTTTCAAATCAATTTCTCTCTCTCTTTCTTTTTTTATAAATAGACTTCTTTATCATTTTTTATTCAACTAATAAATGAATGTTTAGTTCTGTCCAATCTTGCCAAACTAAACTCGCAACCATTTACTCCTTGCATAAAAAAAATTATCAAAAAGCGGACGAACTTTTCGATTCACTGGGGGTTTGCTTTATTGAGCGAGCTAACTTGTTGCTAATCAATAACTTTTGATTTTTTTTCTGTGATTTAAAAATAAATATTTTCCTTTATAAAACAGCGAAGCTATTTGGAAACATCACTTACACGCTTTAGTGCAAAGGAGTGCTGGTTCAAGGCGTGCATTTGCCGTTTGATGGCAAAGGACGGAGAAGCAGTGAGAGAAAAATTGAGGAGTTATGAAGAAGCCGATCCAAATCTGACAGGAACGTTTGAAAAAAAGTTGATTGAAGTTTGTTGTGAATGATTGTTATATTTGTAATGAGGAAATTTCTATTTTTCTTTCTTTCTTATTTTTTTTTTGTGAAATTAGTCGCTTTGCGAAGCTGTGGATGAGGCAGATGAAGAGAAGTTTTCATCGGCTGTGGCCAATTATGACTCTGTACATCGTCTTGAACCCTGGAAAACGCAAATGCTTCTGCGTCTAAAGGATGATCTTCATAAAGACGACGAAAATCCTGATTTGTAAAGCAATAAACACAAATATTTTAGTTATTTTTCAAGTTGATGAGCAACATGATTTGAAAATCAAAGTGGAGCAAATTATTACTATGCAAAGCATATACACTGCTTAAAATATGTTTTTGTTGAATTTTTCTTTTATTAAAGCTTTTGTTGATGAAAAATATTTTTTTTCTTTGAACTCTTTGAGGTTGAAACTTAAATCATAATTTTCCTTTTCAAATTTTTATTTTTTCAATCAACAAAAGCACTTTTTGCTTTAAGTTGTACGTTATTATTTTTTAAAAAAATTTTTTCTTCCCGTTTGTATTGCTATTTGTTGAAGATTTTAATATTTTCTTACATCTCACCCGAGGTCTTCCTATTTTTCTACACTCATTTTTTTCACTTTTTGTACCTTTTGAGTTGATATTTTTGGTTTTAAAGTTAAAAACTTTATTCTTTTTTTCAAGTGCGAAATTATTATTTTAATATATAAATTTGCGTGAACATTCCAAACGAACATGATTTATGTTGGCAAATAGAAGTTTTCTTTTCTTACTTTCTTTCTTTTGACAATAAAACAAAAGCAAACAACTTTGATCGGTATTTAAAAACACAACAAAGATCAAATCCTAAATTTCAAGCTTTTTTCGAGCAGGGTGAAAATTGGTATATTCTTGATAAACTTTTTGATCTCTTTTTCATTTTGAAAATTATCAAATTCTAATGTTTATTTATTATCATTGTAAATGCAGTAATTAACTGTTTTGTTGCATGAATTTGATGGAATTTATCAGAATGTTCAATGTAAAAGCCTTCTGCCTTTTCCCTCTTCATACTCCTGCATTTCTGTTTTCAAATGCACACAAAAAAACAGAAAAAGAAGAAGAATTGAAAAGAGTATTACACAAACAACTCACAGAAAGAGCAACAACTGAAACGAAGTGAGCGTTAACAAAAGAAAAGTGGAAGAGGGAGAAGAGGGAGAATTAAAGGCATACAGTATTTGCAAAAAAATGAACATAGATGATATGTGAATGTGTGAGTGGGAGGACGAGAGTGCTGTCTAATGAAATGAAGAAGCCAAAGAAGAAGACGATGGAGAAGTGATAAATTGAAACGAATGAAGAATTCACATTTCATGTTGAATACGTTTCGCATCAAGTCAAAGAAATCATTTCAGAATACAATCATTTCTTTTCTCTTCTTTTCTCATCGATTTTTTCGTTTATTCGTTTTCTGCCATCAGACTCTTCTGTATCTCTGTTTTCATCAAATTCCATTCCTTTCCTTTCCTTTCTTCTTCCTCCTCCTCCTCCAATTTTCTTACTTTCTGAGATGAGATGAAATGAATGGAAATGAATTGAGCATTCAAGTCACAAACTCAAAAGATAGTCAGATGAGTTTTTTGACAGATACAAATATTGATCCCAATTTGCCAAAACAGGCAACATTTTATGAAGGCTTGTAATGAAATCTTCATATCCCTCCTCTTCCATCTTTACAAATATGTTCCTTTTGGCTGGTTTTATTTCCTCTTCATCAGTTTTATCATCTTTTCTTTCCTTCAACTTTTGGCAAATTCCTCTGAAACAGGAAAGCCGCTCTCTCAAAAAGGTGTCATCCAAGTTTGGAAGCTGGATTTCCTCCAAAAGCACATCAACAGCTCCTCCTTTCAGCAAGTCGTCGACTTTCACTGCTTTGTTCCACGCTGCTCTTCTTAAAGATATGTTGCATTCCACACTTATTTCTCTGCATTCATTCTTTGCTGCTCGAAGCACTTGAACAATACTTCTGACAAGTCCAACAAGTTCGTCATTCAACGACTCAAATGTGAAAAAATAGCATTTTATTGTTTGAATCCATCTCATCAAAGCAGTCTCTTCTTTCTTTTTGCTTCTTTCTTCCCCTTCTTTTTTGTTTCCCTTCCAATTCACACGCTTTCTCAGCTCTTCCAACTCTCTTGCTGCTTCTCTCACAAAATGCAGTTCATCAACAACTGCCCTATTCGACGTTCCTATGGTATGCACTCTGCCCGCCAAACACTCCCAAGCTGATTGATATGCAAGTTGAGTCAGGTTTCGATGTTCCTGATGATGTTGGATGATTTCTTTGATCCCTTTCAAATACACCTCATTTTTCATTCCCTGATTGAAAGCAAGAAAGAAACAAAGACATCAAAAGGAAAGAAAGAAATGCAACAAACAAAGAAGCACATGCAAGCCAAAGCCAGCAAAGCCATTTCCACTTCTTTCTGTGCTTCTTCGTTTTCTTCCTTGTTCAAAGCAGCTTTCAGAATATGTGGCAAGCAAATTGAAGACAATTGTGATGGACCATGACAGCAAAGAAAAATATAGCATTCGCAAAGATCAATCAAATGCTTTTCATTTTTTTCTTTTTTCTTTTTTTCTTCCTCAAAAATCATCTCCTTAAATCTTCTGTCCAATGAAGATGAAACAAATGCTCTATTCCATAGGTTCATCGGGATTTTGCAATATCCAATGTGCTTCAGCATCAAAGCCGAATCTTTCAAAGACATTTTCTTTTCTTCAATCATTTTATCTATTTTATTGAACAAATCAGTTTCGAAAATCGATTCCAGTTCGCCTTCATTCATTTCATCCATCACTCTGTTTATCGCTTTTATTTTCCGTTTCTGTTCATCCTCGTTGCAACCTCCAAGCTCCCCAAACAAATCTTCAAAAGGCGCGTTAATCATAGTAAATTGTGCCTTTTCAATAAAAAAGAAAACTGCAAACTCCAAAACCTTTCAACTGGTGATGTTCTTTCGATAATGCTTTCAAAAATGCTCGTTCTGTTTGAAATTCATTCAGCATACGCAAAATTCAACAGCAATTCAAACAATGAGATAACAGATAATCACAAACTTCATTGTTTTTCTTGCAGAATGAAAATGCTATCCTTTCAATATTAATTATTACACTTTTCAAAAACAAACGTTCAATATGTGCGACAACAAAGCACACGGTCTTGGATGTATCTGAGTAGAAAAGCTCTCCTTTTGTTTCTTTTTGATCAAACCAGCATCATATATCATTAAAGGAAAATAAAAACTATTTGTTTTTTCTTTTTTATTTCTCTTGGTGAATCGACTTCAACTTAATTCGCGGAAATGGACAATGATTGGATAGAAAATGAAAACAAATAATGACAAAGAGAAAAAAATGAATTCTTTTTTGCGAGGCATTTCAGGAAAAAAACAAAAAAGAACATGATGTTTTCCCATTCGAAGTGTTTTATTTATTTATTTATTTATTAGTTTTTCATTCTCATTTGAAAGCTATTCGAAAAAGCTCAACGAATTATTTGAGGTTTTGAAAACGAAAAAATGAAAAAATGAAATAGACAAATTGTCAA
Organism: Monocercomonoides exilis; assembly: GCF_001643675.1. Lineage (NCBI taxonomy): Eukaryota > Preaxostyla > Oxymonadida > Polymastigidae > Monocercomonoides > Monocercomonoides exilis. The sequence goes on from NW_027150580.1 coordinate 189,678, forward strand.
GATGGAATAACAGAAAAAAAGCATGAGAGAGATCGTGTGAAAGAAGGAAAGGAAACATTCACTCGAAATGCGGAAGATCAATGCTGTGCGCTTCATCCACGAAAATGACATTATTTATCAAGAAATCGTTTATGCAAAGATTGTTTGCAAATCCCTTCGAAAGAAGTGAAGCAACATAATTCAACACTTTTTCAAAGTCGTTTCATGAAGAGATGCCCTCACATTCATATGCTGTCATGCCGAACATCCTTGGCATCAAAAGTCACTTTGCTTCAGCTGACAGGAAATAACATTCGGAAGATGGAGAAGATGAATGTTTTTATGAAATGAATGAAGGAAACATGCAAACTATTATTTGATCTTTCAGTTACCAACAGAAACGGCGCGACTTACAAGGAAAAAACAAACGCAATAATTCAACTTCCTTCCCATCAGAATGAAGGGAGTGACAGGCTTTCTGATTCCACCTCCTTGAATTCTTCTTTCTCTTTCCTTTTCTCTTCATTCTCTCAAAATGCATTTCTTCAACTCTTTCCAACATATTCCTCCTGATTTCCCTTCTTTAGTTCTTCTTCGTTTCATTCATTTTTGTGTCGATTTTCTTCAAATATTAATTCCATTTTTTTCTTCTCTTCTCTTCAATCGTAATCTCTGATGCAGGCACAAAACATGAAGAACTCCAAATAAATGATGCGAGTGATGCTGTGTTGGTGGCGATTGTGCGATGTGATGATGATTAATTGGGACAAGATGAAGACGAAGATTGCGTTAATAATAATAATAATAATAATAACCAGATTGGACATGCAACATTCACAGAAGGGGTGGAAAACAAATAAAGAACTGGAAAGATAGCAGAGGAAATTCATTCTGTTTTCGTGTCTGGCAGAGAAAGCTGAATCAATTCAACATAAAATCTGCTCCAAGTTCTGTGAAAATTGTGTTCTTTGTAGAATGCATCGACCGTTGAAGGAGAAGTCATTATGGAAACTCGCTTAGCGAAGATGAAGATGAAGCTGAAGATGAAGCTGAAGATGAAGATGAAGCTGAAGATGCAGATGAAGGTGCAGAAGACAAAGGAATGTTGAGTATTCGATGGCTCACAAAGAAACAAGAAAATATCTTTTCATGTTGGAACACGCAAAATCTGGGGATCTTCATCTTTCTGTTGGAGATGATCATCATTGCTTTTCTTCAAATACTCCATTTCCAAATCCAATGAACTATTTTCGCAATGAAACAACTTTGCTGCAATATTCATCCTTTCTGCTTGTTTTTGCTCATGCACAATTGCAAAGAATGGAATATTATTTTGTTCTGCAAATTCATTTTGTTTTTCAGAAACTCATTTCTTTGAATCTTTGGCAATCCTATGAGTCATTTTGAAACAGATGCAAACATTTAGCAATTCATGAAAAATGACAAGAAGGCTTGTATCATGAGTTCACTTTTTCATTCATGTTCTTCTTCCCAAAAAAAGCCACAAAACACTTTCTCTTCAAGAATTGATATTTCCTCTTTTCGAATTCTCTTCCATTAAATTTCCATTCCTATTATAAATAAATTTTGTTTCAAAGTCTCGAAGCAATGACTTCAGGAAAGAAGAGCTCCTCGCTTCATTTTGTTAAATAATTCGCATTCAAACAATTTTTTGTTAGTAAGATCAAATCGAATCAAAAGATTCACTTTTCTTGCTTAAACAGCCAATCCAAGACATTTCGTTGCGCTCTCTTTTGCATTCCATTTTGTAAGGCAAAAGCACTTGTGTCGAAACTCCTATCTGTTTTATTTTTTCTTGATTTTCAACGATGTTTGTATTTTTCTTTGATATTCTTGCTTGCCAAGCTTTACCCTTCGTTTTGAACATTCTTTGCAACAAACAGAATGGGCTTGCTTAATGATGATGAACCTGATACAAGAATCCTGGCAGTGATTCAAACCAAGAAGTTTTCAAGTTTGCTCTTTTATTTGGATAGAATAATGAAGGATGGATTTTAATATTTGAATGCCTTTTGCAGAATTGCTCCATGAGCTGGAAATTTGCAATGAGGATGAACAAAAACAGAAAATTGAAGAAATGAATAAAATAATTGATGGAATGAATGCTGATGAATTGCTTTCTATTTTCAACGAAGAAATGTTCAACAAAATTCACGAAAGGATTGAAGAAAAGAAACTGACTTTGGAGAATGCCATTCTGTTGTTGAAATATGTTGGGTTTAGAAAAACCCTGAGAGACGTATATGATCATCATTTTAGATATTCATCTTTGAACAAAAGAATTGAAAAGATGATAATTGATGAAAATGAGAAAAAAGATGGAAAGAACGAAATGCTTTATGCTGATCTTTGTTTATGCTATCTTTCACTCAGAAACAACTGCTGGACGGAATTGCTCACAATCTGTGTGCAGTGTCTTCTGAAAGTTGCATTGAAGAAAGAGGAAAACGAAGAGATTCAAAAAGAGGTGGAAATTGCTTTGCTTGCATTGAGCAACATCAAATATACGGTAGGAGTATTCTATTTTATTTTTGAGGTTTTTTTAAATTTCTTTCTCTGTTTTATTAGTTCCTGAAACAAGAGCTTTTCCTAGATGAAGTCAAAGAGATCATACTTTATCATCAAGAGTGTAGCAATATGACACAGCTTGCATATCAATCGGCTTGGCAGTTTTTGATTTACCGACTTTGGGCTGACAATAGCTTGGAAGAAGTTATTGTAAATGAGCTACATTTTCTGAGAGAGGCAACAAGAGAACCGGAAAAGCTGATGAGATGCATTGATTGGAAGAGAAAAGAAGGAGGAGAAAAAGAAGGCAAAGAAGAGATAATAATATCGAAATGGCTCCAAACTTTGGGGAAATTCCTTTTCTACTGTCGATTGCGGAATGAAGAGTATTCTGTGCTTGTCGAAAGCATTGTGCAGGCATTTCGAGCAGCAAAGGATAATTACAGAGACATTGTCAGCCAATGCGTTGAATCATTTAGTTATTCTGTGAATAACAGAAATGTGAAAGTTGAAGACTTTCTGAAAAGAGGAGCTGTTAGTCTCATCTTCGAAGAGATTTGTCGACCAACATTGAATGACGAAATAATATCTGAAAGCTTGCTGTTCTTAATGAATGTTTCAGAGAAATTGAAAGAAGAGGAGGAGGATGAAAAGGAAAGAGCGAAAAGAAAAGGACTGAAAAGGAAGGCATTTGAAAAGATGGAAGAAGAAGGATATGAAGATATCATCATTTGCTTTCATGAAAGATTTGACTTTCTTAACAGAGGCCGTTTTGGTGTATTATCGCTGTGTATTTCTGATTATTTTGTGAATGTTTAATCAAATGAAAAGCTCTTCATCTTTCATCTCACTAACTTTCTTATTTTTTAACATTTCATATTTTCACAAGTTTCTCTTTCAGTTGTGATCAAATTTTAATTGAAAATTCCTCTTTATCGATGAATTATTGTTTTCAAAAAGAAAGTTTTTTGTCTTGGTTCACAAATATGGCTATTAAAAGGCTTCAAGTGTTTGAAGAAAAATTCAAAACTCCTCAACAAAAGATTTTGCATAGAGCCCACAACAATTTGGTGAAGTGAAATGGCTTCAACAAGAAGCAAATGAATTCTTCAATTGGGAAGGAAAAATAAATTAAAAAAATAAAAACAAATTTTTTTCCCCTCTCTCTCAACAAGAAGAGAACTTTTGCTAACAACAAAATAAAATACAATATACTTTGTTCTCAACAGTTCTGAAAAATAACAAAGCATTTCAAAAGACAAAACAGAAAATGTCATTTCGCTCACAAAAACACAAAAAATTTTGATGTTTCCCCAGACATAATGTTCCAATGGATTCTGGTATTATACAAGTTTTCTTCAAAGCTCGTAATGCATTCTTCGAATCCTCGTTCTTCCAATATGTCAAATGCTTTTCTTTTTATAGCTTTTCTTTTCGCTTCGACTGTCTCATAATCGCTTTTCTCTCTCAATCCATCTGAAAGAGTCACAAAGAAATGCAAACAGCTTTCTGCCTCTTCTTCATCCAATGTTGACAGCAGAAGTGTCTCAAAAACTGCCTCAACTATTTCGCTTTTCAGCAAGAAATCAATGCTCGCATTTGAGCCTGATGTTTTTGATTCAAAAAGTTTGATGCAATCTTTTGATATTTCTCTTTCATTCTTTCCTGCCAATTTGCAAATTCTCGAAATCCAGCGATAAAGTTCGATGCTTTCATCATTCCGCAATTCGAAGTCCAAAAACCCAAATTTGTCATTGACTGTATTTATCCATCTCTTTATCATCCACGCTTCCTTCTGCACTTCCCACTTTGCTTTTTTCTTCTTCCAGTCCACGCATTTGGTCAGCTCTTCCAGTTCCATTGCAACTTCTCTCGCAATATGCAGCTCATTCATGCAAGTTCTTTCCAATATCCCGCCTGGTTCAAAATGATTAACCAGATAAATCCAAGCTGATTGGTGCGCCAGTTGAGTCAGATTTCGATGCTGCTGATGATATTTGATCACTTCCACCATCTCATTCACACACAGATCTGTTATTGCATTCTGTCAATGATTGAAATACAGAAAAAAAAAATTAATTTTTATCAACACATAAATAAAAGCTTTCACACCTGTTTCTCTTCCATTGTGCTCAAAGCAGTCAGAATTATTTCGATTTCTCTTTGCGCTTCTTTGCTTTTTATTTTCCTCAATACAACATTCATAAGAAAAGGAATGATAATCAGACGTAACTCAATTGAAACGCTGTCTTTCTCTCTTCGCAGGAGTATATAGCATTTGCAAAGATCAAACAGCAGGTTTTCATCCCTCTCCCTCTTCATCGCTTCTGTTTCAATCATGTTCTCAAATCTTTTTGCCAACAAAGAATCACAAAATCTTGAGTATGATACTGAATACGCTATTCTACAGTGTCCAATGTGACTTAATAGCGCAAATGCATTTGCCAATGTTAATTTATTTTTTCCGATCATTTTGCTGATTTCGTCAAATTCTTTTTCTGTCAAAAAATAAATCAATTCTAATCCATTCATTTCGTTTAAAACTTCAATCATCTCATCTATTTTTCGCTTCTGCTCGTCGCCAGCGAAATTTCCCAGCTCAGAAAGCAATCCTGCAAATTTAATGAATTTCCGAACCAAATATTACATAAAAACTTTCAAGAGAACCAAAACAAACTTGAAAACTTTCCTCTTCGGAATTGCTTTTGAATTTCATAATCAGCTTCACTTGTTATCTTCATCATATACAATGGTCTATGGAAAGCAATAAAATTCAACATACAAATGAAATAATCGAATAATACAAACATCTTTGTTTTCAAACAAGTGCAGCGAGAATGTTTATAAATCAAACAGTTTCATTCAATAAATATTTACTATTACAAGAAAAATCTCGGATACAGACCGTTCGATTTGTCTAACTTGAAAGATCAAGAAAATCCTTTTGCTCTTTATAGTGATCAATCCTATTAAAAAAATTATTTTTTCCTTAAAGAAAAAAGTTTGGGTACTTAATATATTCCCCATTAAAATTTAAAACTATTGTCATATTTCAATAATTTTTCTGTATATTAATTGGATAATAAAAAACAAATTTCGTTATCAATTTGTTGCAAATAAAGAGTGGCATAAATCGTTATTTTTTTCTCGAATGTGTGATTCAGGAACAAATAAGTTAATCACATTTTTAAAAAAACATATCAATGGACATATGTGTAAATTGGGAATGAGAAAACTTTTTTTTTATTGTGATTCATTTTTGTAAATTCAAAGTGAAATTTGCCCTCGAAAAATACTTCGATTTCTGTTTTTTAACTGACTTTGTTTCTGTTAATTTTATTCAAGAAAATATTATTATAATAATTTTTCTCTTTTCATTATTTGTTGTTTTCAAGCCTGAATGACAAATTGTTTTGTGATTGAATGTTGCTCATTTCTTCAGTTTATTATTTCAAACTTATTTTTATGGTTGATATCGATCAATTCAAAGAAGTTTTAATGTCAGATTTTGACGGAAGTGAAGAGCATGAAACATTTGCGGATGTAAACGCACAAAGTGATTCTAACAAAGCGTTTTTGGAAGAGGTACATTTTATGTGAAATCAAAATTTTATAACATTTGTTTCAACACGATTAATATATTAATTATTGACTGGTTTTCAGGCAGTGGCAAAATTTGAAGAATTGAGATCGTCATACGCTAATAATTCCATCACTTCGAAAATGTATTTCACTGGGCTTCACAATCTAAGATATTCAGTTGAGGAGTTTATAGAAAATCTCAGACAACAGATCATTGCTGCAAAAGATAATATTAAAAATATTGAGGATGATTCAATGAAAGCTGTTCAAAGTGAACTTGGAGGAGAAAATTACCAGCGGGCAACAGAAGCCGAAGAAGAAAAAGTATATCCAGAAAATGAGCATTGCAAGGCTGTAGACATTCTTGTGTGTTAACTTAATGGTTGGTGTTATATTGAATTAATTTTTGTATATTTTTTTAAGGAAAATTGGATGAGGGCTTCTCAGCAAATTCTTGCTTCTCTGGAACAACACATTGAAAGTCAAATGAAAATTTGCACAGTTTGAAATTTAATACATTTTTGTTTATATGAATTTTTGTTAATCATAAGGTTGAGGGCGCTGAGTTCAATAAAAGTTTGAGCGATGAAAACTTGATTATAAAGGATAAAACACTCAGCGAAGCAAACACTAAGCAAAATGAGCAGAATAGCGTTTTAATAATGAAAGAAGGTTTAAAGGCAGATGACAACACGAAAACGGACTTTCCAGAGAGAAATGAGGAGATTACTGGGGATGAATCCAGGGAAATAGAAAGGAATTTTGACAAAGGAAATAATATTTCAATAAGTGAAGATAGGAGAAGTGAAGATGAAGAAATGAAATTAAGAGAGGGAGCGCAGAGAACTGAGAACTACACAGAAGAAGGAAATAATGATGAATCAGAGGGAGAAATGGATAATGTTAATTTGAAAGCATCAAGTGATGAAGAAGAGGAAAAGAAACGAGAAGAAGAAGAGGAAGAAGAGGAAGAAGAAGAAGAGGAGGAGGAGGAGGAAGAAGAAGAAGAAGAAGAAGATAAAGAAATTGAAAAGGAAGAAATTGAAGAGAAAGAGGAAGAGAAAGAAGATAATAACGAAGAAAAGAAAGTGAACGAAAAATATAATCAGGAGGAGAAAGAGGAGGAGAAAGAGGAGGGGAAAGAGGAGGGGAAAGAGGAGGGGAAAGAGGAGGATAAAGAAGGCAAAAAAGATGAAGAATCCAAAAGAGAAGGAGAAGAGGGAGAAGGAGAAGAAGGAGAAGGAGAAGGAGGAGATGATGATGAATTGAAAAACAAAGGCATTTTATTGGCAGATGCAGATGAACATGCTGTTGAGAAGAAAGAAGAGAGAAGCAATGAAAAAACATCAAATGAAAGAAATGATGAAACAGAGGAAAAGGAAAAGAAAGAAGAGAAAGAGGAAGGAAAGAAAGAGGAAGAAGAGGAAGAAGAGGAAGAAAGAGAAGATGAAGAGGAAGAAAACGAAAAGATTCAAAATATGGAAGATTTGAATCACAAAGAAGAAGAAAAAGAAAAAGAAGTGGACAAAGAAGAAAGAGAAGAAGAAAGAGAAGAAGAAAGAGAAGAGAATGAGAAGGAAAGAAAAAGAATGGAGGAAGAAGAGTTCAAAAAGAAGGAGGAGGAGGAGGAAGAGAGGAAAAGGAAAGGAGAAAGAGAAGGAGGAGAAGAAAAGGAAGAAAAGGAAGAGAAGGAAGAAAAGGAAGAGAAGGAAGAAAAGGAAGAGAAGGAAGAGAAGGAAGAGAAGGAAGAGAAGGAAGAGAAGGAAGAGAAGGAAGAAGATGACAATAGTAATAATAATAATTATGAAGATAAAGAAGTTCTTGGGAATAAAATTTCATCAATGAATGAAGAAAGGGAAAAGGAAGAAGAGGAAAAGATAGAAGAGGAAAAGGATGAAGAAGAAAGGAAAAATGAAAAGTTGTGTTATTCTGAAGCACAATTGAAAGGAATAGAAGAAAGTGAAGAAAGAGAAGAAAGAGAAGAAAGATGTAGAAGGGATGAAGTGGTTGCAGAGGAAGAAGAAGTGGAAGAAGAGGGAAAAGAAGAAAAAGAAGAAAAAGAAGAAAAGAAAGTGAAGAACGAAAAGGAAGAAGAAGAAGATGATGATGATGAAGTCAACGAAAAAGAAAAAGAAATTTGTGAAGAGAAAGAAGAAAAAGAAAAAGAGGAAGGAGAAGAAGTTAAAGAAAGAGAAAAAGAAAGAGAAAAAGAAAGAGAAAAAGAAAGAGAAAAAGAAAGAGAAAAAGAAAGAGAAAGAGAAAGAGAAAGAGAAAAGGAAAAAGAAGAAAAAGAAGAAAGAGAAAAAGAAAAAGAAAGATTTCATTATGAAGAGGTTGAAGCAGAGGAGGAAGAGAAATGTGTTGAAGAAGGAAAAGATGAACAAAGAGAAAGTTTTTCTTCGAATGAAGAAGAATTCAACGAAGACACGGATCAATTGCAACAATCAAAGAATGCTTCATCCATAACATCATCAGCAGCAGCATCTTCTTCATCATTATCTCCATCACCTTCTTCTGCTTCTGCTTCTGCTTCTGCTTCTGCTTCTGCTTCTGCTTCTGCTTCTGCTTCATCTTCCTCTTCCTCCTCTCCTTCCTCTCCTTCGTCTTCCTCTTCGTCTTCCTCTTCTCTTTCTTCTCTTTCTTCTTCTTCTTCTTCATCTTCTTCCTCTTCCTCTTCCTCTCCTTCTGAAGTGACTCCTTTGTCCCACACTCCTGTTCTTGTCTCTTCCTCTTCCACTTTCCTGCCAACTTCTTTGTCTTCCCCAAAAACTTCTCCTTTTCATCATTTTGACTCATCAGCTGAGGAAGAAGAAGAAAGTGAAGAAAGAGAAGAGGAAGAAGAAGAAGATTTGGATAAAGAAAAAGAAAGTGAAGAAGATAATGATTTTGATAAAGAAGAAGAAGAAGAAGAAGAAAGAGAAGAAGAAGAAGCACATATTGCTTCACCTGGGCATTCTGAAATAGAAAAATTGAATTCTGCTTCTTCTGCTGCTTCGTCTTCTTCTGAATATGAACTAACAGGTCAAACAAATCAAGCAAATCCAGAATGTTTACAAAACACACAAAATACTCAAAATACACCAAATTCAACGAAGAAAGAGAAAGAAATGAAGGAAATGAATGAAATGAATAAAGAGAATGAAGAGAACATCTCAAATACACTCAATGCTTCAGATATTGCATTGATAATGAGGCAGTTGTCAGAGTTGAATGAGAAAGTGGCACAGCTGAAAGATCAACAGGAAAAGGAGAGGAAAGAGAAGGAGAAAGAGAAAGAGAAGGAGAAAGAGAAAGAGAAGGAGAAGGAGAAAGAGAAGGAAAGAGAAAGAGAAGAAAGAGAGAAAGAGAAAGAGAAAGAAGAGAAAGAAAAAGAAGAGAAGAAGAAGAACAAGAAGAACAAGATGAAGAGAAGAAGTAATAGAGATGAGGAGAAGAAGAAAGAGAAAGAGAAGGAGAAGGAGAAGAAGGAGAAAGAGAAAGAGAAAGAGAAAGAATTAGAAAATGAGCTATTGAAAGCAAAAGATGAGATATTCGAATTGAGAATGCGACTAAGGGAGAGGGAAATGGAAGAAAAGAAGAGAAAAGAGGAAGAAATGGAAAGAGAAAGAGAAAGAGAAAGAGAAAGAGAAAGAGAAAGAGAAAGAGAAAGAGAAAGAGAAAGAGAAGAGAAGAAGAAGAATGAAGAAAGAGAAGAAAAGGAAAAGAAAGAAGAAGAAAGAAGAAAGTTAAGCAAGAAAAATAATGATAAAATTGCGAAAAAGCAAAATAAGAAGGAAAAAGAGAAAGAAAAAGAAAAAGAGAGAGAAAGAAGAGAAAGAGAAAGAGAAAGAGAAAGAAAATTGAAGCAAGAGAAGAAGAAGAAAGAAGAAGAAGAAGCAGCAGCAAGATATGCAGAAATGGAATTTCAGAGGAAGAAGAAAGAGTTTGAAGAGAAAGAGAAAGAAAGAGCGAAGGAGAAGAATAAGATATATGAAGAATTGATGGAGAAGATGATGATGTTTACGGAGATGGGGAAGAAGAAAGAAGAAGAAGAAGAGAAGAAGAAGAAGAAAGAAGAAGGGAAGAAGAAAGAAGAAGGGAAGAAGAAAGAAGAGAAGAAGGAAAAGGAAAGAGGAAAAGAAGAAGAGGAGGAGGAAGAAGAAGATGATGATGATGATGTTGATGAATTTAGTGAAGAGAAAGAAGAGAAGAGGGAGAAGGAGAAGGAGAAGGAGAAGAAGGAGAAGAGGAATGGGATGAAGAAGGATAAGAAGAAGGAAAATAGAGAAGATGAAGATGAAGAAGAAGAAGAAGAAGAATATTCTCAAGGAAAAGAGAAAGAAGAAGAGAAAGAAGAAGAAGAAGAAGAAGAAGAATTTCAATCAAAAGCCAATCTCACATTCAAATCATGTGGTGAAAACTTGCCTTTTATTGGAGGAACAACTAATATGATGAAATCTTCTTCTAATTCTTCTTCTTCTTCTTCTTCTTTATCCAAAACTTCTCATTCTCTTCATTCATCATCATCAACAACAACATCACCTTCACCTGCACCATATTCTTCTTCCCCCTCTTCTTTCTCTTCTTTCTCCTCCTCTCCTTCTCCTCATCCTTCTCCTCATCCTTCTTCTCTTTCTTCTTCCTCTTCTTCCTCTTCTTCCTCTTCTTCCTCTTCTTCCTCTTCTTCTTCCATTCCTTCTTCCCATCAAACTTCTTCTGTTGTTGATATTTCTTCTCTTCCTCCTTATTCCCCCGTCCGCCTCGCCCTCAAATATCCTCTTCTGAACTTGTTTCAGCCAATTCATTCATCATCATCATCTTCTTCTTCTTCTTCTCCATCTTCTTCTTCTTCTTCTTCTTCTGCAATGAATTCTGATAACATTGAGGAATATTCTTCAAATTCTTCTTCACCTAATTCTTCACCTTATTCTTCTTCTTCTCGTATTTCTTCTTCCTCTTCTCCTTCTTCTTCTCCTTCCTCTTCTTCTCATCCAAAAACTAACCAAAACCCACAAAAACAACAAAATCATTCAGATTTATTTGCATTTGACACTTTCTCACCCACAAAACGTATTTCTCACAAATATCTGCAATTTGCCTGCGAAACAGCTGCTAATCAGCCATTTTGGGATTCTCCATTGAATTCTTCTTCTTCTAATTCTTCTTCTTCCTCCTCATCCTCTTCTTCTGCTTCTCCTTTGTCTCTTTCTTCTTTATCTTCTCCATTATCTCTTAATTATCCTTCAAGCTCTTCTTCTTCCTCCTCTTCCTCAAATTCTTCTTCTTCTTCTTCTCTTTTTCATCAAAATCTTACCAATCTTATCAATCTTACCCATTTTTCAAATACTCTACCAATTTTGCCGGCAACTCGCCCAGAATTAAATTATTTGCCGGCAAAACTCGACGACCCCTCAAACATTCATTCGCCTCTGCATGTCACTCGATCTGAAATAGCATCAGCTGTTAAACATAATTCTGGTTCTTCTTCTTCCTCCTCTTCATCCTCCTCTTCTTCTTCCTCTTCTCCGTTTTCTTCTTCTTCTTCATTGTTTTTGTTCACTGAACCCACTCTTTTGCCTAGTTCTGCTGCTGTTTTGACTTCTCCTTCCTCTTCTTCATCTTCCTCTGTCACATTGGATACGCCTCCTTCTCCTCTCTCTTCCAATGCTTCTCTTTCATCACCCAGCCATTCAAATAAATTAACTTCATCTTCTCCTTCTCATTCTTCTTCTTCTTCTTCTCCAAGTAAATCTATTCCAGATGAAATATTCCATTCTCTCTCTTTCATCCGCCACAAAGCCACAACAGGCTCATTAGCAACTATTCGCTCACCAAGAAATTTGTCTTCTTCTTCTCATTCTCCTTCTTCTCCTACTTCTCCGTCTTCACCTTCTTATTCACCTTCTTCTTCTTCTTTCACTTCCTCTCCTCTTCCTTCTTCGTTCCTATCGTCTCCTCTGCCAACAACAAACACTCCACATTCTTCTAATATCAGTTTTTAATCTCTTCATATTCTTTGAAAATATCTCGAAAATATAATTAATATTATTATTATTCCTGTCATCTTGGATGTTTTGCTGATGCTAAAATAAGAACTGTAAAAATCCACTATTTTTTGAGAGTATTTTATCTTAAAAATTCCATTCTGAAATTTTGGAATTGTTATTATTTCACCATGAAAATGGCTCGCTTTAGCACTTTGAAATCAACTTCCTTTTCTCAACAATCCTTGTAACCTTTCTTAGTTTTTCATATATATAATTGTTCCACGTCAAATGAACTTTTTTGGAATTTAAGATTTTTTATTTATTTTAAAGCTCAATGTATTCTTATTTCTGAATTTTTCATTCATCATTCAAATTTGGTTGAATTTTATTCTGAAAACGAAAAACGAAAAAACGTCAAAACAATACAAAAAATACCATTCAAAAAAGTTATATGCAATTATTTTTGCTTCAGTGGTTAACGCCAAATCAAAATCGATCTGATTCAACTTCTTTTTTCAGTTTCAAGTTGAGGAAAAGAATCAGCCAATTTCCAAGATTTTCATATAATTATGGTAATTTTGATAATAATTCCAGAAGATTGAAAAAGTTTGGCTTTCCATATTGTTATTTTTACATATTATTAAAAAATATTATTACTACAGTTTCATTTTTCGACAATGGATCCATTTATATGCACATTTCAGCAAGATATTCAGGGAAGTGATTTCCAGCAACTTCCTCCGATTATTGGGCGTAGATACAGATTTTTAAGACTTATTGGAAAAGGATCTTTTGGTATGAATTATTTTTCATTTACCAATTAATATTTTTACTTTCAACTTATTTTATATTACAGGTGTTGTATTTATTTGTGAAAGTAATGAATCCAGAAAACTTTATGCAACAAAAGTCGAAGTTTGAAGTTTTTGCACCGTTTTCGATATCAAATAAATGATTTTTTACAGCTTTCTAGAACGCATGCACCAAAACTGGAACAGGAATACAACAGATATAAAAGGATGATGCTAAATGAAGGATATCCTGAAGTTAGATACTATTGGACAAATAAGCAATATAACGCTATGGTTATGGAGCTTCTTGGTGAATCTCTTGATGATCTTCATAAAAGAGCATCAAGAAGATTTTCAATTGTGACTGTTATTCAAATAGCTATACAACTCATAACGAGAATTGAAACACTTCACAACATGGGATATGTTTGAAAATATTTAGAATTTTTATATCTTATTTTCTTCTCAATTATTTAGGTTCATAGAGATATTAAACCCGAAAACTTTCTTATTGGATTAGGTGATAAATGCGACACAATTTATGTGATTGATTTTGGTTTATCAAAAGAATATCGAGATCCTGTGACTCATGCTCACATGCCATTTTCTGATCATCACGGAGTTGTTGGGACTCTCAGATATATCTCTGTTGTATGCTTATTCACTTATTGATTATTTCGATAAAAGTATAATTAATAATTTAAATAAAATCTTTTTTCTTATCTAAATGAAATGTCAAACATTCTTTAATGTTTCTTTTTGATAGAATGTGCACAGAGAATTTGAACCTTCTCGAAGGGATGATTTGATATCACTGGCGTATTTGTTTGTTTATCTTTTCAAAGGAAATCTTCCTTGGCAGTTTAAAGAGAAAATGAGCCCACAAGATAGATGCAATAAAATTTAGTATGTGAGATAACTTATTGAAAGAACGTGTTTTTTTCTTCTTTGCTTTTCCTGGTTTTCTTGTTTTTATTGTATTGCTATAATGTTTTCTTGGTAATTTATATTTTTCTTTTTATTGGATTAAAATTCAAACAATTTCTAATTTTTTTCATTGCCTTTTTTTCCATTTTATTTCATTTTCTTTCTTTCTTTCTTTATTTTTATTTTTATTTTATTTTATTTCATTTCATTTCATTAACATCTCCACTCTTTCTCAGTGTCTACAAATCGCAATATCCCGACTACCATCTCTTTGACAAGATGCCCCCAGAATTTCTGATGTTCTACAGAACCGTGTCAAAACTCGAATTTGCCGAAGATCCAGACTATGCCAGCCTTCGCAGGCCGTTTGAGCTGCTGATGGAAAGGGTGCCTCTGAATGAGAGAGAATTCGATTGGAAAGTGTGTTTCTTCAATGTATTTGGAATTATTAAAAGGAATAATCAATTAATTGTTAAAAATTTTTAATTATTTAATCTTTTTTTTTTTTTTTGAATTTACATTGACAACAGCCTCGCCAGTACCGCCAGCCAGACTCAACCAGTATCAACTCCAACATGTCCTCTGCTGCCAACACAGTCACAGCCACAAACACAACTGCAACTGCAACTGCAACCACACTAACAAGTCCCAATGCTAATGCCACAATAGCCACAAATGCGACTAATACCACAAATCCTGCTAATCCTACAAATGTCATTAATGCCACTATAACCATGAACCCTCTGTCTTCAGCTGCAACAGCTACCACCCAGCTCAACCCCACCAGCACCCTCCATCACGCATCTTCTCCTTATTCCCCTTATTCCCCTGCTCCAAACTCCACCATTGCTACTGCCACTTCTGGAACGTCTGCAATTCCCAATCATCCTTCCACATACAACTATTCCCAGGCTCCTCCTCCTTCCACCCCTGGCTTATCCATGACCCCTGCTTTATCCCAAACCCCTGCCCTTTCCTTAGCCGTCACCCCTGGCCCTCCTCCCCCCACACCTCCATTTCTGCCTCCTCGCTTGCACTCAGCTGCTTCTGCATTTGAAGGAGCAGCAGCTGCTCAGCCATATCCCTCGTCTCCGGCGGGGAAGAGAACACCGCCTCTGGCAGCGGGTTATCCCCATATACAGGGCTATCCACAGGCTGTGAATGCGACTGGCATTACTTCTGCAAATATTCCTGCTAATATTCCTGCTTCTGCTACTGCTGCTGTTACTGCAACTACTTCTGCTATGAGGAATCCATTAGCCCAACCTCCCTTACTGTCACCTACACACCCACTGGCTGCAGCTACAGCAGCTGCTACAGCCACCGCATGCACCCTACCGATGCACGGAGTAACTCAGAAGCTCGGAGAAATAGCTATTTCTCCGGACCCTGAGAGTGGGGTAGGGGGAATAAATGCAGGGCAGATGGAGATGCAGATGCAAATGCAAATGCAAAAACAGAAGCAGATGCAGATGGCAATGCCGATGACGCTGGTGAGTAAAGTGGGAGAGTGTTTGATGGAGAATGAAGAGGAAGAGGAAGAGCAGCAGGTGGTGGTGATGCCAACAGACAGGGCGCAGGCAGCGATGCAGTTGATGGACATGCAGAAAAACCAACAGCAGGCTGAAGCTTCTGTTGAATTGACTGCTTCTGTATCAGACTCAAACATGACGATTATGTCACAGACACAGTTGAAAACACAGGGTGAAAAGGGAGTGGAGATACCAGAATCTTCGTTCTCGTATTCAATTGGAGCTTCATCTTCATCATCATCTTCTTCTTCTTCTTCTTCCTCTTCAAATGCACCATCATCTTCACTTCCCTCATCCAATCAATGCTTCTCTGACTCCTCTTTAATTCCCCCTCCTTCTTCTCCCATGGCATATCCTTCTCTTCCTCTTTCTCAATCTTCTTCTTCTTCCTCCTCTTCCTCTTCCTCTGAAAGCAACATCTTGTCAGAGCAAATGCCTGCTGTGGCTACGCCAGCGACTGACTCTGAAGGGAATGTGTTGTCTCAGGTTGAGAGAGATGTGGAAGAGGAGAAGGAGAATAAAAGAGAGAAAGAGAAAGAAATGCAAACTCAAGCTCAAACTCATTTCCATCCACAAGCACCTATTCCAACTTCTTCTTCTTCTTCTTCTTCCACCTTATCTGCTTACTCTTCATTTGCTCCTTATTCCTTCCCTTCGTATCGCTTCTTGTCTTTGAGCAGTTCAGATGCTGACAGTTCATCACATGACTCACTCTTTGTTCATACATCACACGACCCAACACAGCTGAGGTTTGTGCTGAAGAATAAAGGAGTTGGGAAGAAGAAGGAGAAGGAGAAAGAGAGAGAGGAAAAAGAGAAGGAGAAGAAGAAAGAGAAAGAAAAAGAAGAAGAAGAAGATGATGATGATGATGATAGTGAAAGTGATAGCTCATCTAGTTCAGATGGATCAGAAGGAGATGAAAGTTCAGAAGAGCCTGCTTCATTGGAGTTCTCTTCAGAAGCTGATAGTTCATCTGATGATGACGATGACGATGAGGAGGAGGAAGAAGAAGAAGAAGAAGAAGATGGAGAGGAAAGAGGAGAAGGAGAAGAAAATAATGATGAAGAAGGAAGAGAAGATGATAATGTGGAAGAAAAAGCAAGAGAAGTCAAAGTGAATGGAAAAGAAGAAGAAGTTAGAGATGAGGTAACAAAATCACCAGAAAATTCAACTTCTTCTTCTTCTTCTTCTTCTTCTTCTTCACTAACATCAGCAGAGCCTTCTTCACTCACTCCTGTTGCATCTGAACTGATTGCAAGTTCTTCACATTCTCCTTCTCCTTCTTCATCTTCATCTCCTTCTCCTTCTCCTGCATTGAATACACAAAACTTTGACCAAGTTCCACTGATTGTAGAAGAAGAAAGAATGGTTGAACCTCTTCATTCACCTCCTCATTCGCCTTCTCCTTCTCTTTCGCCTTCTCCTTCACAACTTGATTCTCCTCCAGTTTCTCCTCCTCCGCCTTCTTCTTCTTCTTTATAATCTGTATCATCTATTGAATGTATTGAATGATATTACTGATGATTATAAATGTCATTTTGATCGTTTCTTCTTCTTCTTCTTCTTCTTCACTTTTTTATGGTTGTCTTTAACTGCAACGTGAAAAAAAAAAAAGAAAGAAAGAGTTTATTCTTAAATTTATATTGTTTTCAATGAAACCAAATTTTTTAGGAGAAGATATTTTTGATAGTGTTAATATCAAATGAGCTGGTCATGTTTGCTCCTGTTTGCTACATCTTTGAATATTATGTGGCTTTTTTTTACATAGTATTTTAACAGAATTTGTTTTTTTTTTAATATAAAAAATATTATTTTTTTCTTTTTTCTTTTTTTCTTTTTAGAATTTTGAAAAAGGTTGCACGTTTTGTTATGTTTAAAGAACCGAAGTATTTCATTTCACTTTCAGCGCTTTATATGTTTTATTATTTTATTTGATGCTTTCTTTATGAAATGTTCATTTGGAATATTATTTTAAACCTTTTTTTCTATTAATTATTTTTCTGTTGTATTTTTTTTTTTTATTTTTTGTTTTTGGGTGAATTCTTCGATTTTTAAATTTCCAGTTCAAATTAATTACATGTATTATTCAGTAATTAATTATTTTACAAACAAGAAAGGTTTTTGTTTTCGTTTCTTTTTTCTTCGTGATGAAATGTTTGTATCTCAAAAAGATTTTTTGTAATTCAAGCAATTTTATCGAACATTCAGTCAAAATGCAAAAAAAGAAAATTTCCGAGCTTCAAAATGCAAGGTAAAATTTACCAAGTTTTTGAGAGTTATTTTTGTTGTATCTGTACAGTCTAAACCGGATATAATCACATCGATTTTTGTTCAACTTTTTGTGACTATATCCAATTGTGATTATACACGATGATGCTTTTCACAGAAAAAAAAATTAATTTTTGAAATAAATAATTATGTGTCGATTTTTTTATTTTTGGAAATTCTATACAAATACACTTTTTTCACTTGCGTAATTAATTTTTTTCATAAATACATATTATTTTGACTTATTTGAGCACATATTAACAAAGCTAAAATTGAAATTCTTGAACAAAAAATCGATTTTTCGTTGAAAAAATCGCCCATTATAATAATAAATGTGATTATATATTTTCAGCTCTGTGTTTAAATTTGATGAAAAATGAATGAAAAAATTGACAAAAATATCGGTGCATGGAAAAATGTGACTGTAAACGAATGTGATTATATCCGACGTGATTATATCCAGTTAGACTGTATATATCATTTTTCAAAATTGGAGAACTTTTCATTTTTTGAATTGTTGTTTCCTTCAA
The DNA here is from genome assembly GCF_001643675.1 of Monocercomonoides exilis. Taxonomy (NCBI): domain Eukaryota; phylum Preaxostyla; order Oxymonadida; family Polymastigidae; genus Monocercomonoides; species Monocercomonoides exilis. The sequence goes on from NW_027150580.1 coordinate 207,782, forward strand.
GAAAATACTTGTCACCTGAAGTTCAAATACTTGTATACAATAAGATTTCATAATTTGAAAACTTTTTCTTTTTCATTTTACACTTTTTTGCATCTTTTTAAATATGGGACGATATTTTTTGCTTTATGAATTTTGTTCCTTTAAGAGTTTCCGAAAAATTTTCTCATTTTTTATTTATTTTTCAATACATTTTTGTATGAAAATGTTTGAGTTGTTATAATATGAAAGTGGAAAAAGTTTGGAACAAATTATTGTTTTTTTCATAAAAGCAAGAATTTTGTCCCACATTTATTAAAATTTTAAATTTATTTATTTGTTTGTTAATTATATTATTTGCCGATTTCTATCGTTGCACAACTGTTTTTATTAATATTTACAAAAAAAATATATTTCGAAAAGAAAATAATTTTCATTTTGTATTTTCTTTTTCAATAACAATAAAAGATTGGGTAAAAAAATATCGGACAAGATCGAATTTTCAATAATATCTCAAAAAATAAATCTGATAATTTTCATCATAATGAACCTTTTCAATGCGAACGCATTTGGTATTCCAAACTGTCATTTTCATGTAGAATAAATATGGCTAATTTTTTTTTTGAAAACTTCCTTTTGTTTAATTTTCAAATAAAACAAAATTATTCATATTTACATCAATTTTCTGTGCCAACTCACGTAACTTCAGTATAATGGAAATAATAACAATGTTTAGGTTTTGTTTCCATTTTGGTAAAGTTTCATAGGTGGGAACAGAAATTTGATGAACAATGAAATTTTTTTTAAAAAAAATTAAACAAAAGGAAGTTTTCAAAAATAATATTTTTATTTTTGAAAAATGATCGGTGTTTCGTTCTTTTTTATTTTCAATTAAAAAAATAATTGAAAAACAAAATAAAAAATAACATGTGTATCATTTATCTATAACCCACCATTCATATGTGACATAATTCGGTAATTGCTGTTTTTGTGGTAAGTCTTGAAGAATAAAATTGAAACCTTAATAGAAGACTGAACATAAATTTCGCCGCTCCCATATCATTTTTACAACAAATATTTCATATGGATGCAAAGCCCGTTAGCTTGAATCTTTATGATTTATCTCATGGAATTGCAAAAGCATTATCTCCATTTTTATGTGGCAAAACATTTGAAGGGATTTGGCATGTTGGAATAGTTGTTTTGTATGCTTTTTATTTTTCATTTGACTTTAATATTTGAAATTGCAATTATAATTTTTTTACATTTTATGCATCAAATATGATTTAAATTCATATTTAGTGGAAATGAATACTACTACAGTGGAGGCATTATGAGGTATTTTTACAGATAAATAGAAACTTTTTCATAATAAAAAATTATTGAAATTCTTTTCAATATTAATTTTTTTAATCATAAAAAGAAATATCCCTGTATGCAAGCAATTATATCTTTAAACAATAAAATCTCCTATTTGTCAATTATCACGTTTTTAATCAAAAAGGGAAAAACTACAGCAGGAACTCCAGATAAAACAATACCGTATGCGGTTAATTATACTATTGAAAGATTTAATATTTTATATATTTTTTAATTTCTCATTCAGTTTTGGGCAAACGTATCTTTCTCAAGAAATTTTTGAACAATTTTTAGAACAAAATAGCGATCAGTTTACTGCTGAAAATTACAAACTATTTGGAAACAATTGCATCGATTTCGCAGACACAGCAGTTAATTTTTTAACAGGAAAACATCTTCCAACTGGTTTGAATTATTTTTTGTCTTCGATTATTTATTAACTTTTTTCAAAAGATCTTTTGGATTTAGGAAAAGAATTTTCATCAACAGCATTTGGGAAACAAATAAAACCATTTGTTGAAATGTTTTACGGAAATTGTGACCCGCTCAAATGTGGTTCGAAGGTGTGATATTTATTTTGAATTATATATTTTTTTTTGAAGAGGAGTTTTATTTTCTGAAACAAAAATTCTCGTGCAATAATAACATCATCTACTTTTAAATTTCTTTTTTCCCCCCTTTATTAATCAACAAAACTTATATTTTCTTAGGCGTCAAGCTGTCCATCCAAGCCATGTGAACAATTTTCGAATCTATTTTCACAATGCCCTCAATTGGATATGACTCACATGCTGCAGCTTCTTATTTCCCAAACAAAACTGCCAGATGGCATTTCTCCGACCTATGTAATAGATACATTCAATAAAATGGGCGGGGAGTCAATATTGAAGAAGTACTTTGTATGTACTTATTTTATTAACCTTACAAACATAATCATCTCTAATTTCTTCTTCAAATTTCTTTTTCAAAAATAATAAAAATAAAATAAATAAATAAAAATTAAATATATTTTGTTATCATAATTTCTCCGCACCCAAAACAATGATATTTCTCGCTCTAACTGCGCCGGAAAAGGGCTCCAAAGATGCCTCAAGCAGCTCATCATCATCATCATCATCTTCTTCTTCTTCTTCTTCATCTTTCTCTCCTTCTTATTCTTCCTCTTCCTCCTCTTCCTCCTCCTCCTCCTCTTCAAATTCTTCTTCTTCTTCTTCTTCTTCTCCATCAAACACTCAACCTTCAGCTACTCTTGTCAACTATTGCTGCAACAATCCTTTCCCTCTCACTCCAACTTCTCCTAATTCTTCTCCTTTCTCTTCATCATCATCATCATCATCATCTTCTTCTTCTTCTTCATCTTCAGCTTCATCAGCATCCGTCCAATCATCTTCGCCCTTCCCATTTTGCTCTGATAAAAGCATCTTCCAGAAGACTGAGCCACACTCCTCTCTGACTCAGATGAATGCTCAACAAAAGACTCAATTTCAGTCATTTTCTCCTTTTCCACTGCCATTTTGCACACACACACAGAATGCTTCACCTTTCTCATTGTCATCATCATCATCATCATCATCATCATCATCACAGCCATATCCCTCTTTCCCTCCTCATCTTCCTCCTTTTCCTCCTTTCCCTTCAACCACTTCTTCTCTAACTTCTCCTTTTGGCTCTTGCTTTTCATCATCAACTCCTTCACCATCATCTTTTCCCTTCTCTTCTTCCTCTTCCTCATCATCATCATCTTCTTCTTCCCCTTTCTCTTCTTCCTCTTCCTCTTCAATGGACATCGACAACGATACAGAGACAGATCCAGAGTTAACTTCTGCAATGGATGTGGAAGATTTAGCTGAGCGCTGCCCTCTCATCTCGTCGCCTAAGCCATATCTGTTTGAGAACATCGACATCAACAGCATCCTCACCCGCCTCTTCGACAACGCTGTCATCTTCGAGGAGCAGGCGAAAGAACAACATGTTAGTCAACAAAGTCAACAAGCTCTTCAACAAACAACAAGTCAACAATATCCTCAACATTCTTCTTCTTCTTCTTCTTCTTCTTCTTTTGCTCCTTCTTTTACTCCTTCTTCATCATTCCCTCAATCTTCTTCCTCTTCTCCTTCTCCTTCTCCTTCTCCTTCTCCTTTCTCTTTCCCCTCAAAAACAGGAACCACCACCCCATCTCTATCTGCTTCTGCACCTTCTCTTTCGTTTCCTCATCAACCACTTTTTCCTTCTCTTTCTTCTTCTTCCTCCTCCTCCCCTTCTTCTTCTTTCTCTTCTTCTTTCTCTTCTTCTTCCTTCCTCTCACGCACAACACCTGGACAAATGACATTTTCTCTTCCTCCGCCTCCTCCTCGTGCTCATTTGCTTCACACCCAGCAATCAACAATATTCCCATTTACTACACAATCATTCGTACCTTATCAACCTCCTGCTTCTTCTTCTTCTTCTTCTTTTCCTTCTTCAACCCCAACCTCATCCACACCTCTAACCTCACCTTCATCTGACTCCCAATCCCACCAGGGCATCCTCTCCACCCGTGACAAGGAATTCCTCAACTCTTCCCCCGTCTGCTCTTTCTTCACCGCCGTCTGCACCGAAAGTGACAAAAGACCTCATCTTCAGCTGCCTCCTGGCCTTGTTGCCCTGCTCACCCGCTTCCGCTGCTGCTGGCCTTCGTCTCTGCTGCTGCCTGTGATCGATCTCTTGCGCGTTCTTGCACTCCACCCGAAGGGCTGCCATCCGCTCTGCAAGGACCCTTCATTGGCTGGGAGGGAGGATATGAGAGAAGATAAGAGAGAAGATAAGAGAATGGACGAAGGGAAGAGTATGAGTAATAGCATGAGTGAAGATTGTGCGGATGGGGCAGAGAAGAAGAAGCAGAAAAGTGTGTTGGCTCCTCTGTCTGCGATGGAGCTGGCGAAGGAGTTCTTACTGCCAGTTGTCAATCCAATGGCTGCAGCTTCAAAATCTCTGTCATGTCCTTCTCCTTCATCTTCTCTTCCTTCTCCTCTGCCTTCTCCCTCCAAATGCGAGCTGGCACTGAGTGTGATGTGTGGGCGGGTGATTGTGAATCTTGTCGCCACTCCAGCCGGGGCAAAGTACCTGACAGAACCAGAACGAGTCTCATTCTTCCTGTCAGTTGCAGCATCGATGGTGGAGAACAAGGAAACGCTGTTTTTGCAGCCAGGGGGAGTGTGCATCATCCACAACATTGCTCTTCTGATGGGAGAGGAGAAAAGTTCGAACCAGGCGCTGTACGAAATCGCGATCCCGGCGCTGGCAGCAGCCATCCGAAGAGAGTTTGTGAGGCTGTGTGAAGAAGAGCAGAAGATGAAGACAGCTTTTGGTGCATCGGAGCTTCCAGAAAAGTACTTTGACACACTTCAAATGATGCTAAAGGCATTGGGAGTGTGCTGCTTGAATAACGTTGTGGGAGTGGGAGTTGTTTGCTCGCTTCAAGGCGATGCTGCGGTTATCGAAGCCCTGACGTCTATGAAAGATTTTCATCATTGGAAAAAAATCCAGCCTTTTGCTGCAGAACTTTTCCTTATTGTAACAAATTATTTTTGAACTTTCTTTTTTTTTATTTTTTCTCTTAGTTAAATTATTTTTTTATCCTTCAGATCTTATTTAACTTGTGAAATTTATGCTTTTATTGAAACTTTGTGAAGTTTAATGTTTTTCTGTTGAAAAATTTCTTTTTTTCTATGTTTATGTTTTTCCTTTCCTTTTTGCTTTCAATTTAACTTTTATTTCAAAAATCTTGGAAAAACTGTAATTATTTTACAATTTCATTTGTGTAAAAAATAAAAAGTCATTTAATTCAATCATTTAATTATAAATATTTTCACAATAGAAAATAAAACACATAAATATGGCGAGATAAATGTTTAACTAAATTTGAGTTTGAAGATTGGTTGAATGTGAATAAAGACGATTATTCAGGAGGAATTTTAGCACTTGGATGACGAGCAGTCATATGAGTCACTAACAATTTGTGATTTTGAACGGCACACTGATTTTTGAAACGAATTGTATTCATGACGAAAAAAGTTCAATCAAAGCAAATTGAGCTTTAAAAAAATTAAAGCAAACTCCGCATTCAGGGCAGATAATACTCAGTCCTGGTTTCTTTACTCCGGATGCTGTATGAGGTTGTGCTTTTCCTTTTCCCATTTTGTTTATTCAAATAACAAAAATATGGGATTTTTTCCCCATACTTCCAAAGAATTAAAAACTTTGTTATGCATAAATTAAAAATAAGAGAAAAGATAATTTAAAGCTAAGATTTTAATTTTCAGAGACTTTCAAGAGCTTTATTTGCACTATATTGCACATCTTTATCTGGATCTCCAAGGAGTTTTTCCATTTGCTGTTTGATTTCTCTTCGCTTTTCAGCAGTTTTTGCGGTGTTGTAAAGGGTGCGAAGAGTAGAAGCAGCCTTCATACGCACATTTGGAACCGGATCTGCACACAGCGCCGCGACAGCCGGGAAAATCAGAGAGGACAAGGCATCGTCTGGGCAGAGAGGGGCGATGCGGGAGAACGCGAACAGGGAGATCAGCCTTCTGATGTAGGACTTGTGCTTTGAGCGTGCGATGACTGACGGAGCGAGCTGCTCTTTGACCCAAACTGGGCCAAACTCTGCGCCGATGGAGGCGAGTGTCTCCACCGCAGTGACACGCACATCACTCACATCGTCGTCCATCCACCCGACACAAAGGCCCAGCAGCTTCTCGTTGAAGACTGGCTGGCCGAGCTCCTTGGCGACGTAGGCGATGTATTTGATGACTGTCATGCGGATGCGCCACTCGCCTGTGCCTGCCACACCGCCACTGGTGGCCATGGAGAGGGCAGAGGAAGAGGCAGAGGAAGAAGAAGCAGAGGCTGAGGAGGAGGAGTTGAGAGGAGAAGGAGATGGGGAGGATGGGGTTGAAGGCGGCTGAGGGATTGGGCAGACGGTGAGTGAGGTGACAGCGGGGATCAGCTGGGCGATGATCTGCTCCAGTTCACAGTTCTGTTGAGGTTGATAGATTTGTTGGATAGGAAAAAAAAAGAATAATGAAGAAAGAGAAAAATAAATATGATTATTTAAATAAAGAAAAGGAAAAGAAGAAAGCAAAAGAAATATATATAAATTTATATATATAGTATTAAAGAGACAAAATTTATTTTTCATTATTGGGAAAAAAAATAAATAAATTAAGAATCAAAAATTGAACATGAACGATCATAATATCACACCTTTGCGAGAGAAGGAAGGTTTGCAATGGCGCTTGCTCTGACTTCAGGTGGCTGCTTCTCAGAGAGAAAGTCTGTGAGAAGAGGAAGAATGTTGGCATTGAACTCAGCACGTGACAGAAGAGAGGTCATTCGCAGAACACTGACAGCCAACGCCTCTGTAAAAAAAAGAAAAAAAAAAAAAAAAAAAAAGTGAAAGAAAGAAAGAAAGAAAAAATGATGATGATTAACAATTGAAAAAGGAAATAATATATTGTTTGCATATTTTTTTTAAAAAAATTAAAATCAATTCAAATTTAAAAAAAAAAAATTCTTTTTGGAAATTTGAAAAGAAAAAACAAACCTTTCACAATTGTGTTCTCGTCCTTCGACAATTCCTTGATAGGTGGCAAAAGTGCCTTGATGATTGTTTCTGAGGTCAAATGAGATGCAAAGCACGACAGCTTCTTTGCTGCAATCGTCTTAACTTCAATTTCTCCATCACGCATCAGCCCAACAAACAGAGGTGTCACCTCAGTCTTCACAATTGCTGGGGGAAGCTTCTCAGAGAAATCGCAGATGAGCTCAGCCACCTTGAATTTCACTCTCCAGGATTTATCTTCTGCAATGCGACGGAAGATTGGTAGGATTTGAGCTTTCACTTCGTCCGGGGTCAGAAGAGGAACTGATGCAATCAGAGCATTCATCACCCACAAACGAATGGAATCCAATTCATCTCCAGAAATATATTGAAGAATTGGCAGTAATGAAGTTTTAAAAACTACCTTATCCACTTGAGAAATTAAATCCTTCATGCACCTTGCAGCAGATCTACGAACAGTAGCTGAATCATCACGAGAAAGAGCAGAATACATCTGAATCAATTCGTCCCTTTGCTTTGCGTTGCACGCGCGATAAATAGCAGCATACAAGCAAGGAGCAGCAGTTCGCTTTGTGATCCAATCACCTAGCGATAACCGCTTCACAAGGTCAAACACAGTCGATTCAACAACTGATTGCGACATGAATGGAATAATTGAGCATATAGCAACAAGTGCCTTTTCACGTACAAGTGCATCTTCAAGGATTGCCAATTGTTCAAGTGGCTGCAGGAGAGTGTGGGCCCAACCATTTCCACCAACTTGTGGAACGAGTTTTCCGATTTCTTCTCCATATGCAACAAGCACTTCATCATCATCATTAAAGCAATCTAAGTAACATATTTATTTATAGCGCATGCAATCTATATGAATAAAGGCAAACCAATAAGATATGGAAGTAATTCATTTCTTGTTCTCTCAGGTCCAATTGTATCGGCAATTAAACTGAGATTCCTGACAGATCTCAAACGAAGTTGAATATCGTCTGCTCTCAAGCAATCCATCAGGTTTGCGACCTGAATAAGAATGTCATCTTGGACTTTAGCCATGATGATGAACACAAATTTATAAGTTATGGTTAATCATTTAATTTCATTGTATTCATAAAAAATACATTTATGTTTTTGTCAAAAATATACTATCGATGGTTTAAGAATAACGATCATTTTCTCCCTATTTTGATATTACAAAAATTTTTTGTATATTTATTTTTGATAGTCCAAACAGCAAAGTATGTTTTTTAAAAAGCCAATTTTGTACTTTTATAAAATAATATCATTAAAATAGGTGCTATGTCTTCATTTGCTGAAATAGCCAAAAAAGCTCTCGCCAGGCATCTTAAACGAACAACAGAAGGTTCTAACATTCTTCAAACTTAAAACTTATTTAGAACAATTGCAAACATGGAATGGTTTATGTGTCTCAGAATCTCGGCTTGATAATACTTTGCATCCTCATCCTTCTCCAATGAAAGAACCAGATGATTCTTCAGAGCAACGTTTTTCACCACCACAAAAACGAGGCCCACAAGAAGTTTATGGTTCAAATAAGCCAGATATGCAGCAATTACCTCATGAGTTCAGTATTCCTAATGCACCCCAACCTTGTCGACGTGGTATGCATTTTTCGAGGTGGAATTTTTTTAACATTCGTTTCACCAATAGCTTCGGATATAGCAATTGAAATAGCAAAGTTGAAAGGATCTTTGATGAGCGGAGAATATTTAATTCCAGATCCTAACCAGTTTGTCAAATCAAAACACGATTTTATATTTTTCCTTTTTTTACCAAATTTATTTTCCAAACCCAATTCTCATTTAAGAGAACGATCTCCTTCTCCTCCTCCAATATATGATACTCAGGGAAAACGTATTAACACACGAGAACAGAGAAAAAAGGCTGCAATTGAAGAACAACTTCAAGTTTTATCTGATGAAATGATTAAAGCCATTTCTACTGAAAGAGGTATTTTAATGTGACTATGCGCAAGGCCATATTATCTGTTATGTAATATTTGTTACTTTGATATTCATCACTACTCTTTATATTTATTTAACTCTTCACAACAATCATTTTTTTGATACAATTATCTTCTAATCTTAATAAAAAAATAAAAAATGAAATAAATATTTTCACACCCATTTAGGCATACCACTCGAAACATTGAAGCCAGTCACTGCGGCAAAACCACAGGCGAAGTTGACAGAGCGTATCTATTTCCCAGTGAGTGAGCACCCACTGGCGAACTACATGGGCTTTTTATTGGGGCCAAGAGGAGCAAACCTGAAGCGTCTTGAGGGAGAGATCGGAGGAGGGGTGAAGCTGTTCATAAGAGGACAAGGGACGATAAAGGAAGGTAAAAAACTGTTTGTGCAAGGGATGGAGGCGACGATGGGGTCTGGTGCTGGGACAGGGATGGGGGCGAATATCATTTCAGTGTATGATGGGATTGATCAGCCGATGCATGTGCTGGTGACGAACTGTGACAGCGAGGAGAGGATGGAGAAGGCGAAGAAAGTGATAGCGCAGGAGATAGAGGCGGTGACGTCAGAGGAGGACTGGGCGATCAAACACAGGCTGGAGCAGTGGGATATGCTGAAGCAGGTGAATGGGACGAAGCTGGGAGGAGGAGGAGGAATAAGTGGAAGTGGAAGTTTGGGAGGAGGAGGAGAAGGAGGAGGAGACAGAGAGAAAGAGAAAGAGAATAGTATATCAGGTGCATTGGATGATGGCCTGGATGCGTTCATTGATGAGTATGAGAAGAATCTGCAGCTGACAGGGATGGATCTGACACTCAACTCGGTACAAGCAAGGAAAGATGGACAAAACACACAAAATGCACAAAACACACAAAATAATACAAGAATGAGTGATGATGACATTTTGGAGCAGTTTCTGATAGAGACAGGGGTGAAGACAGTACATACTGCTGCTCCTTCCTTCACAGTTAATAGCTCAAATAACTCTCTTTCTTCTTCTTCTTCTTCCTCTTCCTCTTCCTCTTCCTCTTCATCTTCTTCCTCCTCTTCTTCTCCTTCCTCAGTCACCCTCATCCCTTCCTCCTCCTCCTCCTTCACCGTCCAGTCACAGCCCACACTCACCACACAGCACCTGGAAAAACCGAAGATTCAGCCAAAGTTGCCTTCACTGAACAACTATGCTGTGTCTGATGTGCTGGCGGATCTGGATGCGATAGAGCATGAGATCGAGAAAGAGGATGAGATGGACAGGGAGATCAGCGCATTTGTGGAGGATCTGTCAAGTTTGGCGCCGGCACAGGCAGAAGCAGCATATGCAGCAGCAACAGCAGCTGTGGTGGCAAAGAGGACGATGAATAATGCTTATAATAATAGTAATAATAATCAGATGATGATGACATTGAATGAAAGAGGAATATCTAGTTCTCCTTTATCTTCCTCTTCCTCTTCTTCCTCTTCTCCTTCTCAGTCTCAGATGCCTATGCGTTCTCCGCCTTCTTCACAGCCGATGATATCGTTCTACAATGAAATAGACTCAGTCATAGCAGAACTGGAGAATATGGACAAGCCACGGAATGCAACACAGGGGAAGAGGCTTGTGTTTTCTGAGGAAGAAGAGGAGGAGGAGAAGGAGGAGAATGATAATGAAGAAGGAGAAAGAGGAGAAGGAGAAAGAGGGAAAGAGAAAGAAAGAGGAGGAAGAGAAGAAGAAGAAGAAGAAGAAGAAGAAGATGATGATGATTCAGATGAAGAGAATGGAAGAGGAAATAAAAGCAAGCCAATCAACAGTTTTGGAGTGAAGAAAAGAAGAATCATTGAAAACTCAGACTCAGACTCTGATTCAGATTCAGATTCAGATTCAAGTTCAGAATCATCATCTGACACAGATGAAGGATCTGAGAAAAAGAAGGAAAAGAAGGAAAAGAAGGAAAACAAAGAAAAAGACATGAAAGAGGAAGATAAAGAGGAAAAGAGTGAAAATGAAAACAACAAAGTGGGAGCTGAAAAAGAAAAAGAAGAAGAAGAAGAAGAAGATGATGATGATGAAAATAAAGATGAACATTCAATCATTGAGGATATTTCTTCTTCAGAAGATTCTTCAGATTCTTCTGACTCATCTTCTCCTTCTCCTTCTCCTTCTCCTTCACCTTCATCTTCTCCTTCTCTTCCTTCTCAACATTCCACTATTTCATCAAATTCCTATTCTTCTTCTCCTTCTTCTTCCTCTTCTTCTTCTTCTTCTACAACTGATTCACTTCAACAACAAAACACACTCATTTCATCCACTGACAAACAATACCATATTTCAATAACTCCTTCCCTTTCTTCTTCTTCTCCTACTCCTTCATCATCATCTTCTTTATCTTCTTCTTCTGATCCTGATGATGAAGATGATGAAGATGATGAAGAAAAATCAACAAAAAAAGATGAAAATTTCGATACAAATACAGAGCAACCTGAAGAGCAATCATCATCTTCTTCAATAACTCCATCTGATTCTTTAACTCCATCTTCTTCTTCTTCTTCTTCTTCTTCTTCTTCTTCTTCTGCTTCTATTTCTGAAGAAGATGGCAAGTCATCAACAATGGCTAATGAGTCTATACAAAAGCCTGATGACGATGAAAGCCAAAATCTAACAGCTTATTCATCATCTGAATCATCTTCATCATATTCATCTTCATCTCCTTCATCTTCTCATCCACAAGAAACATCACATAACCACACACAAACACAGAAAAAATCACATCAAGAGAATTCATCCACTTCATCATCATCATCATCATCATCAAGTCCTTCTTCTTCTTCTTCTTCTTCCTCTTCCTCTTCCTCTTCCTCCCCCTCTTCTACTTCTACACGCAACCAAATATCATCATCATCATCATCTTCTTCTTCTTCATTTCATCCACATCCATCCAAAATGTCCTTGAAGCGTTCTCCTTCCACGGGGGACAAGATGGCAGCTGGATACAACCAGCCAGGAAGTAACCCACAAATGGGATATTACCAGCAGATGCAGCAGATGCAACAAATGCAGCAATATCAACAGGCACAAGCACAGGCACAGATGCAGATGCAAATACATATGCAATTCCAGCTCCAGATGCAAATGCAGATGCAGATGCAGATGCAGGCGATGGGAGTCACAAGCATCGACCCTCTGCTTTTTCAGATGCCTGGAAGTCAGATGACAAACGGAATGATGTATCAAATGCCCACAATGACAGTGATGCCTACTGGAGATGCTGCGTCCATTACACAAACTCCAGCATCAGAAAATTTTCTTTATCCTTCAAATGGGTCACATGAACAAAATCTTTCTTCTTTCGGAAAAATTTCTCCACAATAAAAAAGAAGTGTATTTTTTGCTATTTTTCATTTCACTTATTTATGATCACTTCACCGTGAGTAATTGATTTTCTTTTGTCAATTGTTTTTTCTTTAATTTATGGTTAAATAAACCATATTCAGATAATTTTATTGAAAAATTATTTGGTCTATGATTTGCTCAATACTTTTAAATCTATTACTTCTGAAAACTTATTCACTTGAATTAAGTGACTTTAATTTTACAGGGCTTGCTCGTGATAGGTTTGCTAAGTGTTTCTGAAGACATTTAACATATTCTTTAATTTAACAGCGATAATCCATATGAAGGAAAAATTCAATCAATGAAATTCTGGTATAATTTTAACCGTTCTGTTCCGAATGTCCCATCAATAGGAGAATGTGAAATTCCTGGTTGTGTCATCCCAACAAAGCCATCTATGGGAGATTGCTATTGCTATGGAGATATTAACAACGGATCAACAACTGTTCTCGCTAGCGATGACGGAATCAAAATGAAATGTGTGAAAGTGTTATCAATGATTGAGTAGTTTTATCTATGCATTTTTATTTTAGTTGATTATGATGCTGATTATGAAACAAGAACTGCTGTAATTCGCTTTACTTGTGCAAAGGAGGAAAAAGTTTCATTGGATTATCAAAAGTATATTATTTTCTTCATTTTTTGCTATTTTAATTTTTTTAAAAACTTTTGTTTTTAAAACAATTAAAGCGTTATGGTTACATTAAATTGGGAACATCCTCAAGGATGCCCAGTGAAGCACAAAGATCCAGATGATCCAAGCAACCCAAGCGATCCTAATAATCCGAAAAATAAAAAGAAATTATCATTCGGGAGCGTGATGCTCATTATTCTTTCAGTTCTTCTTGTTCTTTACTTTGCCATTGGAATTCCAATAATGGTTTGATAAATCTGGTTTCACTTTTTTGTTAAATGACAATGATATTTTCTTTTTCATAATTTCACGCATTCTTATTCTTCTTCTTATTTTTTAAAAAAGGCATTTGGATTGAAAAAGCGGGGAGTTGAAATGATTCCATTTGTATTCTTCTGGACAGCCATTCCTGGGCTTGTGGTGAGTGGAGTTAAGTGTATATTCCAACCTTGCTGCAACTCTGCTCGTGGCTTCAAAGAAGTTTCTTAAAGGAGAAAAAGGAATTATATATAGCATGTGATGGAAACAGGATGAGAAATGATCAATGAGATTATTATAAAATGCCAAAAAAAAATGATTTTAAAAGGAAAGAATATTTTTCTCTTTCGACATATTTTGGTAACATGTTGTGAATGAACTTTATTCATATGTCATTTGATTATCTCATTTCATAATTAAATATTTTTTGTTTGTTTATCTTGTTTTCTTTGAAAGCTACCAATTCAATTATAAACTAATGAAATATATTTTTTTCACTTTTGTGAAGATTTCTTCTCTTTCACCTTCTTTTACGATCTTTTCCTCCTCATTTTCTCATTCTCTAATTCATTATTCTTCGTTTTTTTGAAGTTATTTTGCTTCATTTTCTATATAGTTTGCATTTTTTTACGAAATGCAAATGATGCATTCAAAAAAAACCACTCTTAACTGTCTGACAACTCTTGAAATAATTCTATCTTTTTCTGATTATTTTTTTAAATCCAATTCTTTCTTTCTTTCTTTTCTTTTTTTCTTTCATTCTTGGTATTTTAAATGGGTGTATAGTTATAACGACTTTTTTTTTCCAAAATTTATTTAATTTAAAAAAAAAAGTACTTCGAACACCTTTTCTTCGAGTTTCTTCTTCTTCTTCTTCTTTCTTCTTTTTCTACAAATGAATGCATCTTTTTGACAGGAGTTGCCGGAATATCCATTTTTTTTCAACTTCATGTCAATTTTTTAATTTATTATTTATTATTTATTTTTCCGTTGATTTTCTCTTGTTTCAGTTTTGACATATTCCAATTTTTATGCCTCTTGTTGAGAGTTTATTTATCTATTTATTATACCAACCAATTTTTCAACCACTCATATCTCCTGTTTCTTTCTTTCTTTATTTCTTTCCTTTTTTTACCTGCCTCAGTCTGGAGCAGGAAAATAATAATAATAATAACAATAATAATCCTTCATTTGAATAGCTCTACAGTTTTCAAACAAGCACATACACACAATTCATTTCATTCTGAGATTCGTCCCACTTTATTCTTGTGGATCGATCTTATTGAGTTGTTTTCTCATCCTGTTTTCTTGATTGCTTGTTTGCTTGTTAACTTCACTTTTTTTTATGTTTTCTAATTAAAAGGAGTGATGCTTAATTATCAACATTATAACCAGATAGTCTTGCTAAGTGATTGATATTTTGTAGTTTATTTATTTCTTTCAAAAATTATAATTTTAAATAAAAATAAATTGTTAAAAAGAAAAGAGAAAAATAATGTGAGAATGAATGTGAAATTGGATGGTGTGAAGTGAAAGAAGACATTAAGAACGATTAAAAGAGAAAAAACAATGGTTTAGACAATAAATTAACACAAAATAGTACATTCAAGTTCGTCAAGTTCAGAAAAATCAAAATACTAACAAATTTCAAAGTCACTACATTTCATTCTCCATCACTTCATTCATGCCAAACTCCTTCCTCTTCGCATCGTACTGCCTCATCTTCAGAACCCTCGTCATCTCCTGCCACTCCGCCAGATCTCTTTGCCTCGACTGCGCCAGCTGCTCCACCGCCGCCCTCTTCTTCTCACACTCTCTCTGCAACCTCTCGTTCTTCCTCTTCAGTGCTTCCACTTCTTTCCTTTTTTGCTCCACCGCATAGCTCACTTTCGCTTTCTCCAGCGAGTCCCTCTCTCGTTCCTGCGCCATCAGCTCCAGCGCATTCTCTGCTGCTTCTTCTGCCCGCTGTGCTGCTTGCATTTCTTTCACTGCTAAGCTTCGTGCAACACGAACCTGTGAAAGCTCGGCTTTTGCAATGCGGAGCGCCTTTTGGAGGGCAAAGACGGTGGAGCGGGAAGGCTGAGGCTGCGATGGATGCTGCGATAATTGTGTGGGAGCTGAAGAGGAAGAGGGAGAAGAAGAAGAAGAAGATGATGATGATGATGAAGTGTGAGCAGGTGTCTGCATCGGAGTGGATGAAGAAGGAGAAGAAGTCGGATAAGGAGCATAATATGAAAGTGCAGGAGGAGGGGGAGGAAGCGGAGATGAAGAAGGGTATTTTGATGGAGGAACAAACGGTGGCTGTTGCATGGGCGGAGGAGGCAAATAGAAAGGAAATGGAAGCAGCTGTTGCGAAGGTGTACCAGCCAAACGAGAAGAAGACTTTGAATCTGATTGCTTTGCTGACTTACTTTTTGCCTTCGTTTTTGACATCTTCTTTTTCTTTTTCTTTTTCTTCTGCACTTCTTCATTCTTTCTGTTCTTAGACTCCAACTCAGATGCTTCTGACCTTCTTGTCCTGTTTGTTCTGCTTGTTGCCACACTTCTTTCATCTTTTGCTTTTATTCCTGGTGTTGGAGTTCGCCTTCTCTGTTGCTTTTTTGCAGTCGCCTTCTTCTTCTTCTTCTTCTTCATTGTTTCCTTCTTCGATTCCTTCTGATCTAAATAAAATTGTTCCGTCTCTTTTGGAATTGTATTTTCTCTTTGAATGGAAGACGGATCAGCTGCAGTTATCCAACCTAATCGAGATTCATCATAATCCTCTTCTTCCATTTCCTCCTCCTCCTCTTCCAATTCTTCCTCTTCTTCTTCTTCCTCCTCCTCCTCATCTTCTTCTTCAGTTTCACTGCCGTTGTTGTCTTCATCCAACTCTGAGTCACTTTCTTCTTTCTTTTCTGTTATGCCTTTCTTTCTTTGCTTTTTCTCTCCTTCTTTTATCACTTTGAGCAACGTCTCAATCAACTTCCCTATTCTATCATTTTCTTCGTTTTTGTCTTCATTATCTGTTGATTTCTTCTGTTCTTTTTTGGCTTTCTGCTTTTCGGTGCCTGCTTTTGCCATCTTTCCGGAAGACTTTTTATAACTTTTATTCTTTTCATCTGCAATTTCTTCTTGCTCCATTCTTTTCGGTGTGTTCTTTTGTGGAGTTTGCGTCTTTTTATTCAACACGTTTTGTGCGGTTGGAGTATTATGTGCCTTTTTAGAGGAGCTTTTTAGTGTTTTATTTCTTTCTGTGTTTTGAGCGGAATTGAAACTTACATCAATCTCTTCTGAATCACTTGAAGAATCACTTGAAGTGCTTGAGTCTTCTTCTCTATCATTATCTCCATCATCTTCTCCTTTTTCATCTTCTTCCCTCTTCTCTTCATCATCTTCTGATTCAATTTCCGGTTCATTTTGGATTTTCTGTGAACGTTTAGAGTGTTTTGCTTGCTTTTTTGAAGCAGCTAATTGCCTTTCATTGTCTGAAAACAGAGGAACTCTTTTGGATGATACGTGTGTTTGAAGTGAGGATGAAAGAAAAGAAGGTGGAGAAGAAGAAGAAGATGATGATGACGAAGATGAAGGAGAAGGAAATTGTCTTGATACTTTCTTCTGTGATGGCGTATCTGTTACCGAAAAAGAGGAATTCGGTTTTGAGTTTTCTTTTTGCTGATTGTGCCTGTTTTGCTGTTCAATCAGCATTTGTCTGAATCTTCTGAATATTTCTTCTGCTTTTCTGCTGTTTTCTTTGTCTTTTTCATCAACAAAGCTTTCTTCTTCTTCTTCTTCTTTTTCAACATCATCACCTTCATCTTCGCCATTATCATCATCACCATCTTCATCATATTCCTTTTCTTGTCTTGCTTGAGATACATTTGATTTCTTATTTTGACTTGTTTTTTTCATTTTACTGTTAACTAGTCTATTCTCTTTCTCTTCACTTTCAGAAGAGCCATCATCTTCTTCTTCACTTCTGTCATCATTTTCACCATCTTCATCACCAGCATCAATCTCTTTTTCCCTGTCAGCATCATCACCACTTTTGTCCTCCTCTTCCTCTTCCTCTTCATCATCCTCATTATCTTCTCCATCTATTTTTCCTTCTCTTTCATTATTGCTTGATTCAGAATCTGATTGTTCTTCAGAGCTTTCATCGTCTTGTTTGGGAAACGAACGAATATTAGAAGAATTTTTTTGCGTTTTTTTGAACGATGAATTTGGAACTTTCTCGTCAAAGTCACCATTTTTGACTTTTCCCTTTTGTTTGGGCTTTCCTTCATCATCTTCTATCTCCGAAACACTTCGTTTCACTTCAGTTTTTTGCTTGCCTTTTCCTTTTAATGGTTTTTTCTCCATTCTATCATTTCTTTTCTCTTTTGTATTTTTGCTCAGTTGTGAATCATCTCCTTTCTTTTGACTTAAAGCAGAATTTTGCAATTGTCCAGATAAATGCCTCTCATTTTCTTTCCTTCCACTTTTTTTAGGTTTTCTTTCAAATTCTTTTTGTGAATGGCTTTTCTCTTTTCCATCTGTTGAAGATGGCAATACTTCATTTTTTGAAGGAGACATGCGATAATTCGAAGGGAGAGGAGATGGCGGTGATTGAGCGGTTACAGATGAAGAAGGATCTCTCTTTTTCATTTCGTTGAAAGATGAATGCGAAGATGCTGGTGGTGTTGAAGTAAGTTGCTTGTATGTCGAAAGAATGGCCAAAAAACTTGGAGAAAGAGATTGATCTTGGAACAATGATGATGAATGAGAAGGTGTCGTTGGCTGCATATTTTCTGATGAATGATGTGCAATCAAATTCGTTTGTTCAATTTCAGATGAACGATTCCTCGAAGCATTTATTTGTTTTGAAGAAGAAATTGATGATTCTTCTGATATTGAAGATGGCGTAAATGAAGTTAAAGAAGAATAATTGGCTTTTTGACTTGGAAAAGGAGATGCGTTGTGAGGGGATGATGTTTTACGTGATGTGTATTCGTTCGAATCTTCATCAAAATGAAATGTGTGTGAAGTTGATTCAGGTGAATGAATCGGTGAAGATACATCAAAAGATGACAAAGAACAAGATGAAAGTGATGCTGCAGATGGAGATGTAGGAATTGAAAGGGATGAAACAGGTGGAGGCGGAGGCAATTGACGAACATGCGTTTTGGAATAACTTTCATTATTATAATCAGATGATCCTTGCTTCATTTGATATTTATGAGTGTCCAGTTCGTTGCTGGATGCTTGAAAATGAAGACCGCTCGAAGGTGTCTGCAAAATTCCAGAGTATGTTGGATCAACAGAAGAATGAGTCTGAAAATTTTGCAATGATTCGTCATTCGTCTTATATTGTGATTTTTGAATTTCTGGTGGGAAAGGACGTGCAAATGTCAAAGGATTTGACATTAATATTTTCTTTTTTGGGATATATTGATTTAATTAAATTTTCCAAGTTCAAATTGAAAATATGATCAAGATATATATAATAATTTTTTCAATGTGATTGAAATCTGAAGATTCACTAAATCCAATTTTTTGTATATTTTTTAGTAATATTTTTTTAAGTACATAAACCTTTTGATAATATTTTTTTCATTTGAAAAATAGAAACAAAGATTTAGAAAAACAAAAATGTCATTTGTTTTTAAAAAAAACAAAAAATTAGTGTATAAAGAATGCGAATGGTGTTAAAAAAAGTAAAATTTATAAAACTTACATATGAATTAACTCTAAAATTCTAATTCTCAAAATGATTTTGAATGTAGATGGGTGTTAATATTTTACCCTATAAAAAGACATAATAACTTTAAAAGACAACGAAAAATTTAGAATATATCAATATTACGATCAACTTAAAGTTAATTGAATGCAATACATAATACGTTTATTTCTCTGTCTTTGAGTAATTCTTTCAGAAAGCACCTCTTCAAAGAAGCATCACAATTCATGAATTCAAATTCACTTTTAACATTCATTTGTTCAAATTCCAAATCCGTTCTTCCTTCTCATTGCAACATTGCTTTCCTCAGTGATCATTTTAGCTTGCTTTGGTTCATTTATTTCTATGTTTTGTATGTTTTGTATTTGTTCTGTCACAATCACTTTTTGCTTGCTATCAGTTTTCTGGCAAGATAACTCAGAACTTTCTTCTTCGTCAGCTTCGCTGTCTCCTTCATACTCTTCATTTTCCAGCCATTTTCGGATTTTCCTGACAACAATTTTTCCTTCTTCATCCCAATCCGTATTGTGGAGCCCACGTGGAAGGGATATTAACAACTTTTTTTTCGCAGCTAAATATGTCAAAAATTAATCACCTTTTAAAACTCAAAAAAAATTGAATAATCAATACCAGAGAGTTTGTAAAGCAATTGAGAATGAAATGAGGGAACAAGACCATCGCACATTCCTTCATATTTATGATGAGTTATTTCAAAAAATAGTTTAATAATGAAAGCATTTAAATGAATATTTGAATCCAATTTGTACAAAATTTTATTCAAACCTCTAATAAAAACGGTCTTTGTTCGTATATGTGTGATATTTTCTCTGCTATTCCAAACATTGTCGAATATGTAATCAATTGCTGGATGAATAATTTTTGGAGCAATAATAGCAGCCATAGCTCGAAGGGACATTGGACTATTCTCAAGAATCAACGTTGTTGCTTTGTCAGGATGTTGCCTAACATAATCGACTGCAATTGCACCACCAAGTGAATGGCCATAAATCCATAATTCAGAAGCCTTCCCTTGATTCACAAATTCTTGAGCCAAATCAACAGCTGCATTTACATCTGCCCTAATTCCGTCATGTGTTGGGAATTCATTTTCGGAATGTCCATATCCGCGATAATCAAATGCTAATATATTAAGATGAAGCTGCTGATTTATTGTGGCTAGCTTAAATGCTCTTGATTCTAAATCTATTAAATTTGATAAAAATCTTTTTTAAAAAAACAAATAAATCATAAAAAATCAAATACTTCCTGCATTTCCATGACAATAAACCATCAGCGGCTCATTTTTTGTGTACGGTATCCACCAACCTTCCTTATTAATTTATAAAATCAAAAAATATCTAAAAATAAAAAAATGAAGCATATACCAATTGTTTGCCATCTGAAGTCTTGACATGAATAGTCTCATAAGATGCTATCAAATTTGTTTTCATGCAACATTATTTTTTAAGAATGCAACTCAAAAATCAAACAAACATCCAAAATATTGTGGATTTAATCTAAAGGGCTTTGTTTCCGGTTGTGGATCGTAACAAAACACAGCATGAATATACTTCAACACGTTGATTAACACTATATACCCCACCACTCCAAATAAAGAGGCAATAACCAGCTTATTCATCCAAAGAATATCTTATTATTTTATGGTTAGTTTACCATACTTATTTTTATCTTTTAAAGTTTTTTATTTTGCCGCAAGTGTAGTGGCAAATGTTGCATATTCTCTCTAAGAATACGCATACAATAATATTTACTGCATTATATCTTATTTCTCTGGTGCATACAGCCCAATGGACTTTGTTCCCACAAAGTGGTAATAATGGAGTTTCTTTTGGATTCCATACACAATTGATAGGACCAGATACTATTGCAGTGCATGGCATGTTTTTTTATCTGTTATTTATTATAATATATGATATATTTTTATTTTTTTAAGAACAAAACTCTGACACAGAATCAGTTGTTCATTTATTTAAACTGTACATATACGATTGGGTCAAAATTGCTACACTCGTTCCAGAAAATAAAAGCTATGGATTCGGAACTTCGCTGTCTTCATCAACAGTTTTTGAAAAAGATGAAACATGCTTAGCAATTGGTTCTCCCTGCCTTTCTCCAAATTATTTGAAAAATTCAATAGAGACAAATCGTGATTTCTGCACTTCGGTAAATAACAGCTGTAAAGGATCAGTAACGATTGCGTGCCGTAAAAGTGATAGGGGTTTGCACTTTTGAAAATTTTTAATATGATGATTTTTTTTTGCATGAATGCAGAAGGATGGAGCGTTGTCAAAACAATTGAAGGAAATTCACCATCATTCGGAGCTAGCGTTCATTTATCTGATAGTTGGCTTTTTGTTGGATCTCCATGTGAATCAACAGGCAGCAGTAATCAATCAAATTTTCAATCAAACGATTTTCGTGTTGAGCTTCGAGGAATTCACAATCCAACTCGAGTCAAAGTGATTAATTATCCCGTTGAAATCAAGCGGACGAGATTAATGTACACGAAAGCTCGATTTTACATAGAAAAATCGATTCAGAAATTGAAGAATGGACTAAATCTTCTTTTTCACACGATTTCTCAAAGAATCAGCACACTCTGTTCTTTTTCAATCAGAAGAAACAAAAATGCAAAAATTGAAGATTCTTTTCAGTCTTCATCGGAAGACAGACAAAGAATTGAACTGACAGACAAGATGGTGTTTGATTTGAGAGATGACATTCAACAGCAAACATTTTCCAAGCAAAATTCACTAAAGCATACAAGAACATCAAAAATCAATGGCAATCCCTATTCTCCAAACACCATAAATACTGATGAGAGTGCAGATTCAAATACAAATTATTCAAATGATATGAACAATACAAATGACTCAAATGGCACAAATGATGGAAATGGAAGGGTGTATTGCTATTCTGCTTTAGGTGAGTTCAATGGTGTCATCACATTCGGGAATTATGCACAGCTGTGGAATAGCCAGCATCAGAATTCTGTGAATGCAGCTTCTGAACCCGAGAAATGTACAACTTCATTTAATTCCTCTATTAGCAATAATAAAAGTGAAGTTAATTCAACTTCCATTTTTTCTTCTTTGAATGTCACAGATGACAATCACACAGACATAAACAGAAGTGTTCAGAAAGCAAACTCCCAGTTGAATTTCACTCCACCTTCGCCTCATTTCGGGATATCTCTTTCTTTCAGTCGCAGCCGTCTTTGCGTTGGCGGCTTTGATACTCCATTTGTTTCGATCATTCATTTCACTTCGCTTGATTTTCTCGGTGAAAATACAAAGAATTCAGATGAAAGTGAAAGCGAAAGCGAAAGAAATAATAATCGAAAAATTAAAAGAGAAGGAGAAGGAAAAAGAGAAAGAGAAAGCTATTCATTGAATTTCTTGTCTCTTGGAGAAGAGCAAGTCAATGAGACAGCTGAAACAACTGTTTTGTTTGAGAAGGAGCCAGTTGTGAGGTATTTATCACATCCTCTTGTTCTTCTGTCTTATGTCAACAACACTATGTGGAGAGAAAGAGAAAAAGAGTACCAGGATCCAACAGATCAATTGAATTTTGATGGAATTTCTTCTTCTTCTTCTCCTTCTCCTTCGATTTCTTTCTCTCCCTCACATCTCCCCAACCAGCCCACCCGAAAGCCTCCTCCTCTTATGTTTGGCCATTCAGTTGCGATGCTCTTTGGAGGAGGAAATGTGATTGTGTCGTGTGCTGGCTGGGATGGAGGAAATGGAGCAGCAATGCATTTCATATCGCATCTGGTGGATGATTCTATGCTATTCCGTACTCTTTCAGGAAGGAATGGAATGGAGGAATCAGAATTTGAAGGGAAAAGAGAAGAAGGAGAAGTAGAAAAAAGAGCAAAAAAACAAGGAGACAAAAGAAGCACATTCAATTTGAATGAAGTTAACACACCTGCTGGTCCTTATGTGGGCACACCGTATTTGTCAGAGATTGTCCGAGAGGAGGAGATACAAACAGCAAACAGCGCAGCAATGGCATTTTCCTCCAGCTCATCCAGCAATCAGAGGCAAAGCAATGAAGGAGGGTATTTCGAAGGCGAAGAAGACAACTTGTTTTTCGCCTCTTCTATTTCTGCTGACAAAGAATCGCTGGCTGTGTCGATTGGGTCGCCGTTTCTGGATCCCACAGCAGTGAAGCTGAAGAACTTGGAGAATGTCAAGTTCCCAGATGCTGTTTATAATGATGAAAAAACACAAAACCGGACGTTTCATTCGAAAAGTGTTCAATTGTCATCATTTTTATCGCAAACTTCTTCTTCTTCAAATATTCCCTTTTCTTCTTCATTCAAAAGGGCTTCTTTGCCCAAATTCTTCTCTTTCTATTCCTCTCCTTCTGCCGGATGCGCGTTACGGTATCGGATTTTGCTGAAGAAGATGACAAAAAGCGAAGAAAGTGGAGAGAGGGAGAAGTTGGACAATCAATGGAAAGAATGGCATAAAGCACTTCAGAATGGAGTTTCACAGTATTTCTCATCATCATCATCATCATCATCATCATCTTCTTCTTCTTCTTCGTCATCGCAGTTATCATCCTCTTCTTCTTGTTTGCATTCGTCTTCTTCTTCTTCTTCTTCATTCTTATCAACTCAATCACACATCACTCAAGAAGCCATTTCACAAAACGATACTCAAACATCTGATGAATGTTCCACATTTCACTCTTCTCCAATTTCTTCTTCATCTTCATCTGCTTCTGCTTCCTCTTCTTCCACATCTTTTTCTTCTTCCTCTCTCTCATCATCCTCTCCCAACAACCCCCCATTCACTCCATCATCTGCCTCAGAGTCTCACTTGTATCTTTCTCTCTCGCAACAAGGCAAGATTGTGCCAGGAGGGGCAGACAGCATTTCCTTCTATGTTGTTTCATCGCAGACGAAGACAGCGCAACACAGAGGAAACTGGATGGTGCTGACAAAGTGTGTTCCCAGAGCAATTATGCCAGATGAGGTGAGGATGGAGATGGGGATGAAGAATGGGCTGAAGACGGCAATGAGGAAGGAGAAGGAAAAGGAGAAAGAGGAGAAGAAGAGCTATGCGATAATGGATGAAGAAGAAGGAAAAAATGGATATGTGAATGGAAACTTATTACTTAATGATTCATGTTATGCTTCAGCAAGCTCAAATTCTTCTTTTTCATCTTTGTTTTTATTGAACAGTTTCAATGACCAATCAAAAGATGTAGCTTTTGAGCCGTTTGACTGCAAAGTGCATGTTGTGTCTTTGTTTTCGGGTACAAGAGATGATTCAGAATACATGGCAGCCTTCTTCTTCTGCATCATTCTCAGTGGAATCACACTTATTCGTATGATTTTTATTTTTATATTTATTTTTATTAATTTTTGATGTTATTATAATTTAATGAATTATATTTAAATATCTTTATTTATTTGTATCTATTTCCATCAAATTTATTGCTTATAAATTGATTTTCAATGAAAATTCTATTCTTCATTGGCTTCGTTTCATCAGTTTTCGCGATCACAAGTCGGGTTTGTGCATTTGCAGCTTCCATTCTTGGTTCATATTATTGATAAAACTATACTTTTTCTTTCTTTCTTTTTCTCCATATAATTGTGAAACTCTTTTCTTTTCTATGTAAAATGGCCTCAACATTCAATAAAAAATTGGATATATTTTTCTTTCTGCCCTTTCTTTTCTTTCTTTCTTTTCTTTTTTTCCTTTTATTTAATTTCATTTTTTTCTTCTTTAGTGCATCATTCCTCGAATGGGGATTATACCAATAGCACAAATCAGGTTTGCGCAAATGGGAGAAGAAGAAGGAGGAGAAGCAGAAGAAGAGGAAGGAGAAGGAGAAGGAGAAGAAGGAAATCAAAGAGGAAGAAATAGAAGAAGGCGAAGAAACAGAAGAAGAGACAGGAGGAGGAGAAGAAGAGAGATGAGAGAAAGAAGAAGAGAGCAGGAGGAGTTGAATGAGGAAGCAACAGAAGTGGAAGGAGGAAGAGAAGAAGATGACAGCGATGATGATGATGATGACGACGACTACGATGAAAGTAACAGTGGAAGAGAAAATGACAATGCAGAAGGAAATTCAAATGGAAGAGCAGGCAGAACAGGAGCAAGAAGTGGGGATGCTGATGAATCAAGGAACGGAGAAAGAGGAAATAAAGAGGAAGAAATGAATGATTATGCGAATGAAGAAATTCCTCAAGTTCTGATAACAGAAGATGAAGTGAACGATTACAGTAATAATGATAATAATAACGATGCAAACAATTACACAGGGAATATGAAGGAAGATGAGTATGGAGTCAGCATTGAGATGGAGGAGGACACAGATGCTCTTTTGCCTGATGCGACGAATTCAGCGATGACAACAACGAAAGAGAAGCCGAATGGGATTGTTCGAAGCAGTCTGCGAACGCAACTGCAAGCAAAAGAAGAGAAAGCGAAGAAGCAGGAGAATTCTGGAAGAAATGTGTTGCCGGCTTCATCAACAACATCTTCTTCTTCTTCTTCTGTTTCTACTGCTGCTGCTTCTTCTTTGTCTTTGTCGTCTTCTTCACTTCAAACTCAGATTTCTCAAGAGCCAACACGTGAACAACTCAGAAACTTGCTGTTAAGTTCTGTGATTCGAACACAAGAGAGAGAAAAGGAAAGAGAAAAGGAAAGAGAAAGAGAAATGCAAAATGAAGGAAATGGATTGACTTCTGTGGACTTGAATGAAGAACATCAGATTGGATTCTCAAGGAATGATACAGAAAGCCCAGGGGTTGGATTTGATATGCACAATGCAAAAATATAAAATTAAAGTTGAAGAGGTAAAATTTAGGTAGAAATTATTTTTGTTATTTTTTCGTAACAAAAAAGGAGGTGGAAATTATTTTTCATTGCTTCAGAAATATGATTGGTATTTATTATTCTCCTGATTTTCTTTTTATTTATTTATAAGCATTATTATTATTCATGTTATGCAAAGATTTTAAGAAAAATGGATTCTTCTTTTATTTTATTTTTTAATTTTTTATTTTTTTCTGATTGAATTATCAATCATTAAGTAATTGTTTTTTATTTAAATCTCAATTCAATAAATAAACATTAGAATTATACACACAAGTGAAATGGAAAAGAAAAATAATAAGTGAGAAAACAAATGATTAAAAATAGATAAATAAATAAAAATATTATTAAACAATTGAAAAAAAAATAAAAATCAGAAATAAAGAAAGCATAATTTTTCATTGAATAGCTTCAAACAATTTGAAATAAGAAGGAAAGGAAAAGAAAAGAATGATAAAAAAATATGTGTATTGAAATAAACAACAGCTTGCAGGATAAATAACACAACGCACTATCAAACAGATTAGCACAAAAATAAAAAAAAAGAAATGAAGAATTCATTAAAAAGCTGCATAAAAAATGTAATTCAATAATGGTGTGGTGGAGTGAATTATTTATTTATTTATTTTATTTTATTTTATTTTATTTAACTTTATTTATTTATGAATAAAAATATTGATTCAACTGATAACTCTATTGTTCAATCATCAATCAAATCAATCTTGCTCTCAAAGTGACGAGTGGTAGTTGATCACAATCGGGTCTGGCCTTCCCCAGAGGGTGTTCTTGATCGTAGCGAGTGTGTCATACAGATTGATCGGCTTGCCGTTGCACGACAAAGACAAGTCAGAATGGTTCAGAGGAGGGTGTGGGTGCAGATGAAATGGAGTTGGGTAGGAAGGGGCAGTGAAGCAGAGGTAGGAGTGGTAGAGATAAGAATGGATGGTGGCAGCAAGCAGATGCTCCTGCGCAGTGAAGGTGAAGGTGCCGATGTTGGGGAGAACAACTGGAGGAGGAGGAAGAGAAGAAGAAGAATTGGAAGAAGAAGAAGAAGAAGATGTAGGAACAGAAGTAAAACCTGGATTGGTTGTTGTTATTGGAGGATTTTTGGAGAAAGAAAGAGGAGCTTTTAGTGAAGAAATCGCAGTAGAAGAAGAGGAAGAAGATGAAGAGTTAGAAGAAGAACCATCACCAATCTCTTTCATCCCATTTGTCTTTATCGCCATCTTCTTCATTCTGTCCACCACAGCTGATGGAGGGTGTGGCAGATGCACCAGCTGAAAAGCGACATAAGTGACTGTCATATGCAACTCCCCTTTCAGCAGCAGCAAAGCAATCCATCGAGGAATCACATTTTGTTCTGTACCCTTTCCAGAGAAAGAAGAATAAGAGCGGAAGAGGCGCTGAGAGAGAGGGTTGTGGCGGGACATGGCGTAAGGGATGGTGTGCAGCTGGGAGACATACGAGCGGAAGATGATGTTGTTGCTGCGGTCGAAGCAGATGATGGAGGTGCGCGGGGAGAAGATCTGGGGGTGGAAAGAGAGAGAGAGAGAGAGAGAGAGAGAGAGAGAGAAAGAGAAAGAGAAAGAGAAAGAGAAAGAGAAAGAGAAAGAGAAAGAGAAAGAGAAAGAGAAAGAGAAAGAGAAAGAGAAAGAGAAAGAGAAAGAGAAAGAGAAAGAGAGAAAGAGAGAGAGAGAGAAAGATAAAATGAGTAAGTGAGAAAGAAAGAGAGGATATAATGAATATGTTAAAAGAATAAAGATAGAAAAGATAAGAAATGTTTAATTGAATGAAAAAATTTTCATAAAAAAGAGAAACAGAAAACAACAACAATAACAACAATAACATAACACAAAATATAAAACACATAAGCATACAGGATCACATGGAGGCAAAGCAACCTGCTCGTCTTCAGGCTTCTCATCATCTGTCGAGTACAAATTCCCTTCTCCATCACTTTCATCTCCTTCTTCGTCTTCATCGTCATTATCATTGTCATCGTTATCATCATCTCCATAGCCATCTTCATCATTTTCTCTATCTTCATCTCCTCCTTCTCCTCCTTCTCCTTCGCCATCAATTCCATTGCCTCTCCTCTTCCTCTTTCGTCTTCTCCCCAATTTTTTGCCTGTTCCATTGTCATATTCGAAGAAGCGGGTTGCCAGTTTGTGTGCTATTTGAAATAGAAACAATAAAAAAAAGAATTTTATTTAGAGAGAATTTGAGAACAGATTAAAAAGAGGAAGATAGTTTAAATAAAAAGATTCAATTTAAAAAAAATAAAGATATGTTCAATATGAAATAGAGTGTTCAATAAATAATATAAAAATTAATTTTGAAATAAATAAAATTAAAAATAAATAAAATAAAATAAAATAACAATACAAAAATATTAAATAAATAAACAAGCAATCAAAAGCATACGAGGCGGTTCCTGCTCCTTCGGATCCCACGTGGCAAACAGATTGAGCAGACATTCTTCACCCAAGTTAGTCAGCTCGCATATCTCTTCCATTTCACATTGTCCTTCTTCATCTTCTTCTTCGCTTCCTTCACTAAATGAGTCAATTAAATCTCCATTTCTATCTCTTTCTCTATCATCTTCATTGTCTTCTTCTTCTTCTTCTTCGATTTCATTTCCATATTCATCTTCATCATAATCATCAACTCCTCCCAACACATCCAATCCATTTCCTCCTTTCCTTCTTTTTCTCCTTCTTCTCTTTCTTCCTTTCTGTCTTCCTTCTTCATTGTCTCTACGTATTTCTTCATCAGCCACTTTTACAATCAATTTGTCAATATCTTCTTCACCATCACCATCTTCTTCATCATCACTTCCTCTTCCCAATCTTCTTCCTCTTCCTCCTCCAAACTCTATTTCTCCTTTGCTATTAACATCATCATCATTCTCTTCGTCATCATCATTTTCCCTTTCTCCCCTTTCCTTTCCTTTTCTTCCATCTCTAAACTCACTTCCCAAAGGTGATGGATGCATCCTTTTATTCCTCTTCTCCCCTCTGAAGTTCAAACTAGTACCATCTTCGCTTATTCGTTGGCTGCCTCTATCAAAATACCTTTCTTCTTCTTCTCCGTCTTCATCTTCTGATGATGCTGATGAAGAAGAAGAGGAAGAATTGTTATTATTGTTATTGTTATTATTACTGTTATTGTTTCCATCCATGATTGGAATGTGCTTGAACTCAGCAAATGCACAGCGGAAGCATTCAGGAAGCTCCATTGTGATGGTCAGTGACTGGGAAGAATGAAGGAGAAGAAAGAATAAATAAGCATTTGGAAATAATAAGAAAGAAAGAAAAATAAATAAAAAATTATTTACCAAATCAAAATAAATAAATAAATGAAATAGTAACATTTCCATAGAATATCAGCAAAAATAAATAAATAAATAAATAAAATATTCATTTTCTTCATTGTTTTTTCCCCATTCCACACACCCCAATCCTCGTATCCGCAGTAAACCACTTGTGCCTATACTCCGGCGGGTTCGGCACGACATCAGCATAGTCAGCAATCTTCCCTGTCCCCATCTCTCTCACCATTGTTCCTCTGACCACGTCCCACAAACACACAACACCCAGCTGGTCGCGTGTCAGTATGTGTCTTCGGTCAGGCAGAGGCAGATGCTCCACAATGCCCACGTCACTCCCGATCATCATGAGAGGACGCTTGAACGTGGCTTCGCTGCGGGATTGGAAGACGGGCTGAGAGGAGAGAGGGAGGGAAGTGGGGAAAGAGAAGAGGGAGAAAGAGGGGAAAGAGAGGAGGGAGAGAGAAAGATATATGTATATAGAAGTGAACGACAAAATGAAGAAAGAAAGATATGAAATGAAACGTGTGAGTAGAAAAGCAAGAAAAAGTCAAATAAAAATATGGAAATTGAGAATGAGCAACAGTAGATAAAAAAGGATTTTCACAAAAGTTTATTTCTTTTAATAAAAAAAAATATAATGTGAATAATATTCTCATCTCTTCTCTTTAATTTATTCTTTACACACACACACACACACACACACACACACACACACACACACACACACACACACACACACACACACACACACACACACACACACACACACACACACACACACACACACACACACACACACACACACACACACACACACACACACACACACACACACACACACACACACTCACTCACTCACTCACTCTCTTTATTTTTTCCCTTTCCTTTCTCTTTCCATTCAAATCAACTCCTTTATTCTCAAACATACCCATATTTCGAGTGTTCTATCAGCAGTCGTGACCGCCAGCAGTGTCAAAGGCTTCTCTCTTCCTTTAATCTTCTTCTGAATCATCAAAATACTCAAAATGCCCTGCAATCTATCTTCATCCTCTTCATCCTCATCATCCAGAGATGAATAGAAACCTTTTCCTCTTCCCCTTCCCCTTCCTCTTTCTCTTCCTTTTTTATCCATTGGCTTTATCGACAGCTTGCTCAGCCCAAAATCTTCATCATTGCGAAAGTTCTGTGTCAATTTTTTGTTTGTCTTCTTGTTTTCAACATCAACATTGTCTTCAACATCAAAATCACTCAGAAAACTGCTTTCGCTAATATCATCGTCTTCTCCTTCTCCTTCTGAATATTCTCCATTTTCTGTATTTTCACCACCTTTTTCATTCCCTTTCATTTCCTCATCAAACATCTCTTCATCACTGCTGTTACAATCTCCTTCCTCTCCTTCCTTATTCTTCTTCTCATTCCTCCTCCTCTTCCTCATCATCATCATTTCCTTCCTTTTTTTCTCTCTTCTTGCCTCTCTCCTCTCTCTTGCCCTGCGGATCTTCTCCAGTTCTTTCCTCTTCATCTTCTCCATCGCTGCCTTTGATGGCCTTTTTGAATGAATTTTGAATGTCGGATGGCTCAGCATCGACTGCGACAGACGCACAGGTGCTATGATTGGAGTGCAGATGGCTATCTCATCAGAGGAAGAAGAAGAAGAGGAGGAGGAGGAGGAAGAGGAAGAAGTTGTTGATGTAGAAGAGGTGGAAGCAGCAACTGAGACTGCTGTTGTGAATGTGCCTGTGGTTGCTATGGTGATTGTGTCTTCTTCGGGTGTCCTTCCAATTGACCTGCCTTGAATAGAGCTTAATGTTGATTGATCAGAAGGTCTTGAAGGGGAGGAGATAGATGAGGATTTCATCGAAGAAGAGGATGAAGAGGATGATGATGATGATGTCGGAATAGCTAACGATGCAGCAGAAGCTGAAGGTGTGACAGCCTGTGGAAACGTCTGGTGGCTGCTGTAGAGCGTTGATGGAACAGTAGCTGGATCATTCACACCAGCACGAGCTGAAGACATTGAAGAAGCAGAAGAAGAATAAGCGCTTTTTGCTGAATTTGAGCCAGATCTGCCAGACATTGGCGTGGAGAGCTGGAAACCCGAGGAAGAGAAAGCAGAAGAGGAGAAGATCTTTCGTGTCTCTGACTGGTCGTTCATGTGCTCAAAGGACGTCAAACGGATCGTGCCGCTGCGGTGGCCTGTGTAGATCTTGCGGGTGACTGAGTCACACGTAATGCACCAGATGGGGTCAAAGAAGGGGATCTCCACTTTGCACACAAGTGTCGTTGCATCCCAGATGCGCAGGCTGCCGTCGCTGCAGCCAGTGAGCAGCTGAGAGAGAGAGAGAGAGAGAGAGAGAGAGAGGAAAGATGTGGGGTGTGAGTGATGGTGAGATGGAGAGATAGAGAAATGAATTTATTATATTGTTGTTGTTATTATTATTCCCCGAAGAATTAATGTTGATTGCAATGAATAGGAATAACAAAACAGGAAATTACATCAAAAAAAACCAACAAAAATTATTTTTTAATCAATTTTTTAAATAAATGAAATATAAAAGTGGATTCAAACGTATTTATCATCAGCAGAGAATAAAATAGCTTTCACGAGATCTGGATGCTGGAGCGTAGACAGGATATGAAGCTTTTCCACATCCAGAAATACAACTTTTCCATTGATTGTAGATGCCGCAAGCGTTCGCTCATGATGTGAAAGTTCCATAGCGCATATGCTTTCTAATTTAACATTGTCGAATGAGCGAATGAGTGAGTGATGATAAAACGATATCTTGTGATTCTTTGTGCTAATATCCCAACTATAAATTTCTCCATCGGCTCCTCCAGAAAAAAAAGTTGCTGTTGTCTTAGCAGGTATAAGACACATAACGGCATCTGAGTGCTCTCTCAAAGTTTCAATTAAATTTCCATTTCTTAGATCCCATGCATTCAAAGATTTATCTGAAGATGCGGTGATTACTAATAGAAAATCAAATAAGAATAAAAAATTTCACTTGATTATAAAAATTGAAGATGCATACGAATATTTCCATTTATTACTACAGCTGCATTCACCCAATCGAAATGGTTTTCAAAACAATGTTTGCATCTTATTTGGCGTAAGCTCTAGAATAGAAGAATAAAATAAAGCTAAAGAAACACAATAAAAATACGTCTGATATTTCCCACGAACGGCATGTGCCATCTCTACCTGCAGTGTAGAGCGTTTGATTTGCTTCATCAAAATAAACAGAGTTGATTGCAAAACTGTGCCTGTTTTCTTTTCGTGGAAGCGTGAACGAAATCTTATAATGATCAAAGTTTTCTTCAGCACTCTCACGGAGTGATCCGTCCTGCATAAGCTGAAGATAAGCTTTGAGAGCCATCGAGAATTTTTCTTGTTAGATAGTGGGATGATCAAAAATGGAACAGGACGAAAACTCTCAGCTCCTTGAAATTCCGATCGTAACTAAACTTCCAACTCAATCTTTAAGCTTATTTAAATCGTCTCCTGCACTTCTAATCAATCCACGTCCATTTTGTCCAGAAATATTTCATGAAGAATATGGTTTTTATGCTCAGAACGCTGAAGCCCGTCAGAAAATTCAAAGACAAATTAGATGGAGATTTGTCAAAGGAGAAGATGGAGTTTATCGTGTATGTATCTCATAAGTTTCAGTAATTCTTCTTAATTGTTATATTTTTGATATTTATAATATTTTTGTGATTAACTACTAAGCGACAATCAAACACCCATTTAATCACATGGGATGATAATTCAGCAAGTCTATTTGTTGGAGACGAATGTTTTGATTTGACATTGGCGGTTTACTTTTTAAATTATTGTAGTTTTATTTTTTGAAATTATAATATGAACACATTTGTTTCAACTAACATTTTAAGCCAATTGATTCCCAACGAGAGCATTTGTTTGTTAGTCGTTCTACTGTTTTAAGAGCAGTTGGAAGATTGGATGCAAAAGTTACTGCGAGACCTGCTGTCAAAATTGGAGAGTTTGTTATATTTTGTTGCATTTTTTAATATATATTTTAAATACCTTTAATTCATTGTTTGACTTCGTAAAATAAATATAAAGAACTTCAAAGAGAATCTCGGAAGAATTGTCAGTGAAGTTTAAAGATGATTCAAAAACTCTTTCAACAAGTTCAGCTGTTGATCCTGAAGAAAAGAAACGAGAGCTTTTGGCGGTTTGTTAAATTCTACGAGTTTCACAATTATCATAATTGTCTTAAAATTCAAACTATGTTTTGTGATTTTTTTTCTTTTTCTTTTTCTTTTTCTTTTAGACTGAAGGTCGTCGGAGTAAAGGACTTGCACTTTTGAAAGAAAAGCAGAAAATAGAGATGGAAGAGGCAATGGCCGCAGAGCATAACGAGTCGTCGATGGAGGAAGACATGGATCAGAGTCCTAAACTGCGGGACTCTGATGATGAAGATGGAGATGCGACGTTTCAAGCAGAGGCTGAGGATCATGATGAGGATGATGATAACAGCGAGGAAAACTCAGATGAGCTGGAGGATGAGGAAGAGGATGAGGAAGGGAGAAGAGGAGGAAGGAGAAAATCAAAGAAAGGCAAAAAAGCGAAATCCACTTCAAAAAGAGCTAAAAGCACGGGAAGAAAGAAGACGACAAGGAAGAAGCAAACAAGTGTGTTTAGACATTACATTTTAATTAAATAATTTTATGAAAATCTCCATTTCCTTTGTTTTATGTGCGAATGAACTTTTATTATTATAAATATTTTTTTTAATTTTTTCTTTCAATTTTTGTGCAATCTTGATTTATTAAATTTCCTATCTATTCAACCAAATGATATTTCCACCTCAACCAGAAAAAACATCAAAATCTGGTGCAAAGAAAGGGAAGAAGAAGAAAGCGAAGAAGAGGAAGAATTCTTACTCAGACGATGAAGATGATTCTCCGTTTGTGCGGTCAGACGAGGAAGATGAAGAGATGGGCGGTGACTCAGAACAAGACTATCAGGAAGAAATGGATGAGTCGTTTTCTGATGAAGCAGACGACACAGGAGATGAGGATTATGATGAAGACAATCTCGAGTGAAGCAGGTGATGGCAATGGATTCACTTCTCCATCTTTCTTTTTGGAATGTCTTCTTTCTGTTTTCTTGTTCTTTCATCAAGTTATATTTTTTCAAAATTATTATTATTGCGTCTTCATATTTAACCGTCTAAATTGCTCCAAAGCTTTGGTTAAGTTTTATTTTTTGGAAATTCTTTTCTAATCTTTTTTTTTTAACAGCATGTGTATATTCATTTCACATCTTTCTTGCTGTAGTTTTCTTCCAATCTCTTGATGCAGAAAAGAAAAAAAATATCCGTTTGAAAATGCAGAATAAAAAAAACAATAAATAAATTAATAAACTTAAAGTTATCACGATTAATATAGATATCATAAAAAGGATGAAATTAAAAAAGGTTTAAATAATATCCAAAGAAATTAATAATAAAAATTAACAATTACCATTATTATTATTTCAAAAAAAAAAGAAAGAAAAAGAAAAGTTTCAATATGAAAAAGAAAGGACAATTAGAGGACATTTTGAATATCACCAATAAATTATGAAAATTACTTGCAGAAGTTATGATGATGATGATGGAAAACGTGAACAGTCATTGGATGAATATTGCACAAAAACAAGCAATATTATAAATAACACATCCGATGAATAATAATACTCTGTTCATGAAGCCGATTAATGTTATTGAATCGCTATGTGCTTATGTGCTTATGTGCTTGTGTGTGTGTGTGAATGAATGTGTGCGTGTGAGTGTATGTGAGAACAATGAAGATAAAGCAATTTCATTTCAAGCCAAACAATTGCGACTTT
Source organism: Monocercomonoides exilis (assembly GCF_001643675.1). Classification (NCBI taxonomy): domain Eukaryota; phylum Preaxostyla; order Oxymonadida; family Polymastigidae; genus Monocercomonoides; species Monocercomonoides exilis. The sequence continues at coordinate 242,697 of NW_027150580.1, forward strand.
CATCATTTATAAAAATAAATATATTGCAATTTATAACAATATAAAGTACATACAATCAGAACAGCTAATTTAAAATAGAAGCAATAATCAGGAGGGAAAAAGATAAATAAATAAAAATAGGAAATTATAAAAAAAAGTATCAAAGAAGCAGAAGAACAAAAAGAGTTCAGTAAAGTCACTGCATTCGCCATTGAAGGTTAAAAAAGCAATGACGAATGCGCATATCCTTATGGCTAATCATTTTTCAATGATTTTTTTTTACAAACAAAAAAAAAATTCAAAAAAAAAAAAAAAATGTTTTTTTTTTAAACAAATAAAATGAACTACAAAACGAATAGAAAAGTAAAGAAAAGAAAATTCTCGAATAAAAACCTATTTTAAACTGTTATAGAAAGACGATATAGGCAACGAAAGCTTATACATTTTTGTAAAAATCAAAAAAAAAAAAAAAAAAAAATAATCCCAAAAAAATGTGAGTATTAATTTAAAGAAAGTATAAGCTCATAATCTCAACAGCCTTAATCGCATTAAAGGTCAAAAAATAAATAAAATAAAATAAAACAAAACAAAAAATATAAATAATGAATAAAAAGAATCATATATTCAAGATAAATTTTAATAAATTGTGTTTAAAAAAATAAGAAAGTTTAAAGACTTCCAAAACAAAAATAAATGTTTTTCTTTTATTAAAAAATTACAAATAAAAGAAACCATAAAAAGAAAATAAGAATATAGAAAAAGAAACAAAAGTTAAAAGGATTGCAATAAGAACTATTAATTTATTTATTTTTTTATTTCCTTTCTTTCTTTTCAATTATTAAAAAATAGAATATTTTTTTTTCTTTTATAAAAACGATAAAAGAGGAAAGAATAAGAAGCAAAACAGAAAGGAAAGAAAGAAGTTATGACATATACACCAAAGCAAATAAGATAAAATTACCATTCATTTCTTGTAACAAGAAAAGAAAAGCTTAACTTAGATTGGATAATATAAGGAAAAGAGGTGAGAAAAAAAAAAAGAGAAAGAGTGAAAGAAAAAGAGTGAAAGAGAAAGAGTGAAAGAGAAAGAGGAAAAGAATGAATAATGGAATCGAAATCCATAAAGAGGAGAAACTAAAAAAAGTAACGCAATAACAAAATTAAAAATTCAGAAAATTAAAAAAAAGAAAGAAGAGAAAAGAATAGAAAAGAAAAGAAGAAGGATTATTTCAAAGAGAAATATAAAAACATCCAATTAAAAATTTATTGGCTTCATAAAAATGTGAAAAATATTTCAAAAATTAAAAAAAACAAAACAAGATCAAAACTTTCATTTCACTTTTATTTCCTTATATTTCTTTAAATATTTCCACAGTTCGATGTTTCATATATTTGCTTTGTATTTTTTCCTTTCTTTCTTCCTTTCTTCCTTTTTTCTTTTCTTTTCTTTTCTTTTCTTTTCTTTTTGTATTCTTTTTTTTATAACTATTTATAACATCATATTTTTTTTTTATTCCAAATTTCTTCTTTATCATCTTCTTCTTTTCTTCTTGTTTTTTCCTTTTCTTCTTCCTTTTTCAATCTTCTTCATTTCATCTCTTCAGATAAGCAACAGAAGCAACAGATAAAGAAAGAGAAAGAAATATCCAAGTGATATTCCCCATCTATTTCATTTCACTTCACTTCACTTCACTTCACTAAAGAAAATATTTACTTCACTTCATTGTATTTCATTTATCTTTATTAAAATAAGATTTCTTTTCTTTTAAAATTTCAATAAATCTCTCTTCATTGCATTCAATCTAATTGTATTTCATTGTATTTCATTATATTTCATTGCATACCCACTACAGCAGTAGCAGTAGCAGAGGCAGAAGAAGAAGGAGAAGGAGAGATGTGATGAGTAGATGCGACAGAACGGCGCAGTCTTTCTGAAGTGAGTGGAGTGCGAATGTGTTTTGTGGTTGAGGGAGAAGAAATAGAGGAGGAGGAGGAAGAGGGAAAAGAAGAAGATGAAGAAGAAGGAAAACAGGAGGAAGAAGAAGAAGGAGAAAGAAAAGAAGACGATGACGATGGAAGAAGAGAAGGAAGAGCAGATGGGTTTGGAGAAGGGAAAGAAGAGGAAGAAGAAGAAGAAGAAGAAGGGTTGGGTGAGTGATGCGAATGAAGAGCAGGGGAAAAGGAGGATTTATAAGCAGACTGCTGAAGATGAGAGAGAGAAGAGGAAGGAGTTGATAGAGAAGATAAGGAAGATGACAATGATAAGGAAGAGGAAGAGGAAGAGGAAGAGGAAGAAGAAGAAGAAGAAGAGGAGGAGGAGGAGGAAAATGAAGAAGAAGAAGGATTTGAAGATGAATAAGGAGAAGAAGATGATGATGAACCAAGATAAGGAGAAGAAGAAGAAGAAATAGAAGAAGAAGAAGATGATGATGATGAATTAGAAGAAGAAGATGGAGTAACAGCTCTGAGAGAACGAAGTCCACTTCTTCCAAAAGAATTCGTTTTTGAGTGCTGACTGCGATGAATTCTGCCTGAATGAGTGGAGAGAGGAGAATTAGAGGAATTTACAGGATTTGAAGGATTTGAAGGATTAGAGGGATTTTGAGTATTAATTTGATTAATTGGATTAATTGTATTGGTTAAAGGAGAAGAAGAAGAAGAGGAAGAGGAAGAGGAAGAAGATGGTGAGGCTGTTGATGCAGAAGTTGATAACTGATTAAATGATAAAGAAGATGGAAAAGAAGAAGAAGAGGAGGAGGAGGAGGAAGAAGAAGAAGAAGAAGAAGATGATGATGATGATGATGAAGAGAAAGGAGAAGAATTAGGAGAAGTTGGAGTGAGAGGGAAAGGATTGTTGCAGCAATAGTTGACAAGAGTAGCTGAAGGTTGAGTGTTTGATGGAGAAGAAGAAGAAGAAGAAGAAGAATTTGAAGAGGAGGAGGAGGAGGAAGAGGAGGAAGAGGAAGAATAAGAAGGAGAGAAAGATGAAGAAGAAGAGGAAGAAGAAGAAGAATTAATATTTGATGGCTGAGAGATGGCTAATGTTCTGAGAGCAGAAGATATTGCAGAGAATGAAGAAGAAGGAGAATTAGAAGAAGAGGAAGAGGAAGAAGAAGAATGAGTAGAGGAAAGAGAGAAAGAAATGGGATAAGAAGAAGAGGAAGAGGAAGAAGGAAAAGAGGAAAAGGAAGAAAAAGATGATGATGATGATGAAGTTAATGATGAATTAGGAGCAATAGCAATAGAATGTGGAGAAGAAGAATGTGGAGAAGAAGAATGTGGAGAAGAAGAATGTGGAGAAGAAGCAATAGGAGAAGAAGAGGAAGAAGAGATTGGTGTGATATTTGCAGATAAATTTGGAGTGGGAACAAAAGAGGAGGAGGAGGAGGAGGAAGAAGAGGAAGAAGAAGAAGAAGACAATGAAGTTAAACCAGGTATGTTAGAAGAGATGGAAGAGAGAGAAGAAGAAGGAAAAGTTGATGATAAAGAAGAAGAGAATAAAGAAGAGGAAGAAGAAGAAGAAGAGGATGATGAAGAAGAAGAAGAGGATGATGATGAAGAGGATGATGAAGAAGGATTAAATGAAGAAGATGAGATAGAAGAAGGAGGAAATGAAGAAGAAGAAGAAGAACCAATACTTGACTCAGGAGTAAGGCAGTTATGAAGGATAGGGGTGAGGGTGATGGAGGTGATAGAGGTGATGTTTGTGTCAAGAAGAGGAGAATTCATCAGAGAAGAGGAAGAATGGTTGGGGGAAGAGACAGAAAAGAGAGAGGAAGAAGAGGAAGAGAAAGAAGAGGAGGAAGTGGAGGAAGAATTTGAAGAAATATTAGAAATCTTATTTGGATTAATAGAAGAAGAAGAAGAAGGAGTAGAAGAAGAAGAAGAAGAAGAAGAAGAAGAAGAAGAAGAAGAAGAAGAAGAAGAAGAAGAAGAAGAAGAAGAAGAAGAATTAAAAGAAGAATTAGAAGAAGAAGCAGCAGTAGGCATTGTCATAGAGAGTGGAGAAAAAGCTTCCTTCTTCGCATTCGCACTCATATTCATACTCATATTCATCTTCTCCTTCACACCCACTCCAGTTCCCATCCCCATCCCTGCCCCACAACCCACCCCCACCCCTACATTCACAGACATTGAGCTTGATCTTCTTCTACTTCGAATTTTACTTCCATTTTTGATTATTGCTGCTGCTGCTGATGCTACTTTCTCCTCCTCCTCCTCCTCCTCCTCCTCCTCCTCCTCCTCCATTACTGCTACTACTAATACTGTTATAACCTCCAATGCTATTAATACTTATACCTCCAATATTACTATTATTACTATTATTACTTATACTATTACTTGTGTTCTTACTATTAATGAAAGAACTGCCAATACCATTAATATTACTAACATTACATATTTTGCTTATATTACTAATACTCCTAATACTCCTAATACTGCTGCTGCTGCTGCTTCTATCTCTATTCTTCACTCTGCAACTGATGGGCTTCTCATTCAGCTGCTTCTCAAATGAGACAGAAAAGGGATTGATTGTGGAAGATGATGAAGATGAAGAGGAAGAAGAAGAAGATGATGAAGAAGAAGATAATGAAGTTGATCGAGATGAAGGAGAAACTTGTGATGTTTGAGTCAGCTGTGAAACTTGTGTATTTTGTGATGATTGCAATTTCTGTGATGAATATGAAGATGGCTTAGCTGACTTAGCAGATTTCGATGTTTTTGATGTCTTATTTGATTGAGATAATTGTGAATTCGAAATGTTCTGTATATTCATTGAATTTTGTGTATTTTGAATATTTTGTGTATTTTGTGTGTTTTGGATGTTTTGCAATGAAAGAGAAGGTTGTAATGATTGCATTGGTTGTATTGTTTGGCTCATATTCTTCTGATTATAAGGTGATTTAGGTGATTTAGGTGATTTAGGTGACTTTGGTGATATAGAAGTTGTTGGAGAAGCAGGAGAAGAAGAAGAAGGAGGAGAAGAAGGAGGAGGAGAAGGAGGAGAAGAAGGAGGAGGAGAAAGAGAAGGAGAAAGAGGAGAAAGAGGAGAGAGAGAAGAAATAGGAGAAAGAGGAGAAAGAGGAGAAAGAGGGGATGCGGTTGTATTAATAGCTGATGTGATATTCGTGTTGGTATTTGCATTAGTATTATTAGTATTAGTATTATTATTAGAACAAGAATTTGTTATTGAAGAAGAAATTGAATTTATATTAGTATTATTACTTATGTTATTATTGTTGTTATTGTTGTTATTGTTATTGCTATTATTACTTGAATGAGGCAATAAATCACAGAAGAAGAGAGTTCCAGGTGATTGAAGAGAAAGACAGCTGGTGAATGAATCAGAGGGAGAAGAAGAAGAAGGAGGAGGAAAGGAAGAAGAAGAAGAAGAAGGAAAAGAAGAAGAAGAAGAAGATGAAGAAGAAGAAGAAGAAGATGAAGAAGAAGAAGAAGAAGAAGAAGAAGAAGAAGAAGAAGAAGGAGTAGAAGAAGACGAAGAGGAAGGATTAGAGAAGGAAGAAGAAGAAGAAGAAGAAGAAGAAGAAGAAGAAGAAGAAGAAGAAGAAGAAGAAGAAGAAGAAGAAGAGGATAATGGAGAAGAAGGGAATGTTGGATTGGTATTTGGATTTGAGCTTATGTTTATATTTGTCAATGGATTAGCACCAGGAAACGGAGAAGAAGAAGAAGAAGAAGAATTAGAAGAAGAAGAAGGTCCTATATACAAATTCTGCTCTCCAATAGAATCTCCAATAGGCAAAAATGCAACAGTTTCTAAAGTTTCTCTGAGAGAAGGCAAAGAAGTTGATATATTCAGAGGAAAAGGTTTGGATTGGATTGATTCTTTCTTTTGGGGGAGAGAAGAAGAAGAGGAAGAAAAAGAGGAAGAAGAGGAAGAAGAGGAAGAAGAGGAAGAAGAGGAAGAGGAAGAGGAAGAAGAAGAAATGGAAAGAGAGGAAGGTTGGAGATGATGTTTGGAAGAAGATGAGAAGGAGGAGGAGGATGATGAAGAAGGAAAAGGAGAAGAAGAGGAAGAAGAATTAGTTTTTGTATTGTTTGAGGAAGAGAAAGAAGAAGGACTAGATGTTAAAGGAGTATTCAATTGAGTGAAAGCAGATGAATCAAAAGAAGAAGAGGAATAAGAAGAAGAAGAAGGATTATTAGAAGAAAAGGAAGAATGAGAAGAAGAAGGATGAGAAGAAGAAGAAGAAACCATTGAGCTTAATGCATTAGAAGACAATGATCTGATTGCAGGAGGAGCAGCAGCAGTAGTAGTAGTAGTAGAAGAAGAAGAAGAAGAGATGTCGAAGCTGGAGAGCTGAAGAGGAGAGGAAGGAATGGCATTAGATGAGGGTGGATAACAAGAAGAGGAAGAGGAAGAAGAAGAAGGAAAGGAAGAAGATGGTGATGAAGGAAATGAAGAAGGATTAGAAGAAGAAGATGATGATGACGATGACGTATTAATGCTATTTCCCAAAGAAGAATTTGATTTCTTATGAAAATTGCTTGAAGAATACTCCAATTCCGATGAATTTCTTCTGTGTGATTTTATTCCACTCAGTTTCTCAAATGAAGAAGAAGAAGAAGAAGAAGAAGAAGAAGAAGAAGAAGAAGAAGAAGAAGAAGAAGAAGAAGAAGAAGAAGAAGAAGAAGAAGAAGAAGAAGAAGAAGAAGAAGAAGAAGAAGAAGAAGAAGAAGAAGGAAGATTTGCAATGGAAGGAAGAATTGTCTTGGATGAATGAGAATTCTGTTTGAACTTGCTGAAGGAGAGAGAAAGAGGAGGAACTTGGAAGGAGGAAGAGAGAGAAGAGGAGCGATGGTTGGAAGGTTGAGAGGAAGAAGAGGAAGAAGAGGAAGAAGAGGAAGAGGATGATGAAGAAGAAGTAACATTTGGTGTTAAAGAGAATAAAGACATTGAAGAAGAAGTAGAAGAAGAAGAAGAAGAAGGCAATGACAAGTTATTAGCTGAAGCAGTATTAACTGCATTTGAAGCACCTGAAGCAACAAAACAGCTGTTAGGACTCAAACCACCAAGCTCATTCTTCACAGGCATCATATTCTCCATCGCATTCTTCATCTGCCCTTGTGTTTTCATTGGAGTCAACGAACTCATAGAATTCATAGAAGTCATTGAATTCTGTGTTTTCATTGAATTAACTGGAGTATTAAATGAATTCAATGAATTTGACATGTTTGTCACATTTGACATGCTTGCAACATTTGACATATTTGACATATTCATTGCATTCATTGACTTCTGCATCTTCATTTCTTTCATCTCCTTCATCTCCTTCATCGTCTTTGGTGTTCTTGGTGCCCACTCTCCTTTCCATGGCTGCCTGGTGATGAACGGGTGCTGCAGCATCTCAAAAGGAGAAGGTCTTTTCCTCGCGTCAATCATCAGGATCGAGCGAATGAAGTGGATGAAGCAATGGCGCTGATTGGCTGACTTTGACAGGAGATTGCCTTGTTGCGTGGTGCGTCTGTGGTGCATTTCTATGGTGTCTTCGAGGGTGTTGCCTTCATAGGGATAGCGGCGGGGTGGTTTGGATGGAGTGGATGAGGTGGATGAGCTGGATGGGTTAAAGAGTTTGGCGGTTTGCTGGGACTGAGGAGAAGGAGAAGAAGGAGAAGAAGGAGAAGAAGGAGAAGAAGGAGAAGAAGGAGAAGAAGGAGAAGAAGGAGAAGAAGGAGAAGGAAAAGAATGAGAAGAAGAATGGGAAGGAGATGAAATGAAGTGAATACATTTGGATTATATATATATTTGAATGCAAAAGACAAATAAAACAAATGTAAGGTGGGGGTTGAATTTATTGATAGAAATTGAATGAATTAACGAATAAATAAAATAAAATAAAATAAAATAAAAAACAAAAAACCCACAAACCGCAATATACTCCTCGTAGTTCATCAGCCTCACCCCTTCCGCACTTGCTGCGTCGTCTATGAAGTACTTCTGGAAGGAAGCGCTTTTCACAGCCAGTTCTGAGGGAATGTTGCCCACGATGCGCTGAATGCGGCAGAGCTGGTCGTGTTCTGGCTGGCCAGGAAGGAGTGGATGGCCTAAGAAGAGCTCAGCAGCTATACACCCCACACTCCACATGTCGATGGAGAGGGAGTAGCTGAGAGAGAGGGGAGAGAGGAGAGAGAGAAGAGGGGGAGAAGGGGTTAGAGAGGGGAAAGGTGAGAGGAGAGAGAGGGGAGAGGGGAGATGAGGAAAGAAGGGGAAAGGAAGGGAAGGTGATTCAGAGAAAGAGAAAGAGAAAGAGAAAGAGAAAGAGAAAGAGAAAGAGAAAGAGAAAGAGAAAGAGAAAGAGAAAGAGAAAGAGAAAGAGAAAGAGAAAGAGAGAAAGAGAAAGAGAAAGAGAAAGAGAAAGAGAAAGAGAAAGAGAAAGAATGTGTGTGTGTGTGTGTGTGTGTGTGTGTGTGTGTGTGTGTGTGTGAAAAGAGGAGAAAGAGAGAGAAGGAGAAGAGAAAGATTGGGTGAAATGGGAGGTGGTAAGGAGGGAGGGTGTAGATGGTGAATAGAAAAAGAAGAAAAAGATTCCGAAAATGAAGATGATGATGAAGAATTGAATGGAAATTCCAAGAGCAAAAGCAAAGGAAGATAAAATGATAGAGAGATATATAGATAGATAGATAGAAGAGTCAAAATTGAAAAAAAAAAATACCAAAGAATAAAAAGAAAATAATTAAGAAAATAATAAAAATAATGTCAATAACAATATCAACAATTAAGGAATGCATACGGAAGTCCCAGGAGAACTTCAGGAGCTCTGTAATATCTGCTCTGAATGTACGTGTAAAGTGGGTGGCTCTCAAACACCGCTGAGCCAAAATCAACAACTTTCACTTTTGGCAGAGATCCATCAATAAGAATATTTTCTGGCTTAAGATCGGCATGAATGATCTTCAGACTTCGCAGCAGGCACATAACATCCAAAACTTGCGCAATGATCTGTAATTATTGTTGTTGTTGTTGTTATTGTTATTTGAAAATATATATATAATTAAATAAAGTCAATGAAATTTTAAAGGCAATGACAAAAAATTATTGAAAATATGTTTATTGAGAAAGTGATTATATTCATACAACTGACACTAAACTCAATGAAAATCCTTGAAAGTGGCCTCGCTTCAAAGTAGTATAAAGGTTTTCTCCTAAAATCTCTGTGACAAAACAAGCATGACCATGGAATACGAAATCATTTACAAGTCTTAAACAACGACGTTGATCATCAAAATCTTTTTCTCGTATCTGAAATTTAAAAAAGAGAATTTTGTTATTTTAAAAAATAAAATAAACAACAAAAAAACAATACCAATGACAATATTTTCTTTTCGTATTGGGCTTGTCTGGTGTATGCTGGAATATTCTTTATAACCTTTATTGCATAACAACAAAAAGTCTCCATGTCAACGCATTTTAAAACTTGTCCGTAACTTCCTTGACCAAGACTCCCTTCAACTAAATATCTTTTACTTGTTCCATCAATAGCCTGTTCCGTATCATATATAATATCTCCAACACGAAAAACAAAATTTCCTTCTTCATTATCAAGGCCCCTGTTCAATGCTCTTTGAAACGGACTAGTGAGCGCATTTCTATAATTTTTCATTTGAGGAATATATTTAAAGCTAGGATCGATATGACGATATAATCTTGGCAAAAATAAAGTGGCTTTTTTGAATGTCTATGAAAGGGCATTTCAACAAAGAATATCAAAAAAAATAAAGAATTAAATGACTGCAAACTGAAATAGAGCCCCATTTAGAATGCTGCATGAAAAGTCAGGAGAATTATAAAATGACAATGTTCAGATTTATCGGTCAAATGTTCCAGAAATCTAAAAATTCAACAATTAAAATCAAATTTTTGATAATAAAAAAGTATTTACTTATCAGTTAATGTTGTTATACTGTAATTTGATTTAAAATGGTATCAATCGAAATAATTTTATTAGATCTATCCCCTTTTTTGATTTTATTGTATTTTGATAAAAACAAGTCTTCATTTTTTCGTAAAAAAATGGTTAATAATGTTTATTATTTAATTATTGTTGTTGTATTTACAAATTTAATACTGATGGGTGTATGGTTCCAAAAACAATTATATAAAAAAATCATTTTCACTTTTTTCAGAATAAAATTTTCTTTAAAACAAATACACAATAATTCTTTTTTCATTAAAGATAAAATGAAATAATTCAAAAAATTATTATTTTCAGTATATTTGAATCAATTTATATTTTTGAAGAAAAAGTTATTGTTTGAGAGTCGGAAAGTTCGAATAATAATTTTTTAGTTTTGTTTGAAAAAGGAATGGGTAATTGAGCACCAATAAAAATCACTTGAGAATTTTTAAAACAATGTTTCCTTTTCAAGAAAAATAAATTTTCATTTATATCGAAGGATTTTTATAATAATTATTATTTGACAATTACAGTCAAGCTCGGTTATAATCACAATCCATTTTGCACGATTTTTTGTGATTTTAACCGAACTTGATTATAACCGAAAATGTTTTTTCATTGAAAAGTTTTTCTGAAAAATATTTTTGAAGAAAAAAAAAGTTAATTTTCAATATTTATTAAAATCCACATATTTGAATCGATTTTTCATTTTATAAAGTTTTAAAGATAAATATTGTTCATCATAAAGTCGAAAAAACAACTTTCATTTTTACAAAAATTTCAAAATAGACAGAAAAATACCCATTAATTTTCAAATTTTGTGATTATTCACGATTTTAGTGTGATTATAACCGATGAAATTATACATATAAATATGCAAATTTTATCTATGCACGAAAAAATGTGATTATTCGCGGTCTTGATTACAACCGAGGTGATTATAACCGAGATTCACTGTATATTATTAATCTATCAATTTTGAAAAAACTTTAATAAAATACTTCATCATTTGGCTGATCCTTTTTTATATCACACTTTCGTTCGAGTTTTGATCAAAAATTTTTTCTCAATGGGATTTTGAAAAAATGAACTTAGAATGTTAATTCATATTGTTCATGATGTTGTTATTGCAGTTACAATTTTTTTTCTAAAATCACATTGAGATGAAAATTTTGATCAAAACTCGAACAATAGAATGATTTCAAAAAGGATCAGCCATTTGGACAATACACCAAAATTATTAATATTCGTAAAAGAATAATTCGATTTCGGAATTACACCAAAAATAATTCAAAGTCGAAAAACTTTCAATAGAAATCGAAAATTTCACTAAAAAATCAACGTTTTAAAAAAAGTTATCCGCAAAAGAAAAATGATATTCTTTTGTTTTCGGAAATATAATCTGCAATGTTTGTGTTGCTGATTTCTGTAAATTTTGAAGATTTCGAACCAAAATAAACTCAATAATAAACAATAAACAAAAGCTATTACATTTGTTGCCTTCCATTAGAAATGAGTTTTTTGATATAAAAAACGCGAAATTAGAGAGCCAATATTGCGTGCATCATTCTTCATTAATTGAGAAAAAATAATAACAAATAAATTTTGCCAATCTTTTGAAAAGCAGTGTTCTTTCAATTGAAATAAGATCAAAATGTGTCAGTATTTCTCTCATGTTTATAAATTATGTAATTGGACAAAAGAAAGCAAAGAAAAATATCGGAATAAACATGAAAAATCATTAAAATAACAAATATCATTGATATTTTAACAATCACAATGTTTTTTTGACTTTTATTGATTTTTGTCATCTTTTTGAAAATTCGAAGTTTTTCGAACTTTCGACTTTGCTTGAAAGTTTTCCGACTTTGAATAATTTTTGGTGTAATGTTTCAAATTCGTTAAAAATTAATTTTTATTTGGTAACGATAAAATTTTTGGATTGCTTTATGAATAATTCCCAAAATGTAATTCACTTAGACATTTTTTATATCTAACAACTTTTTTTTCTGATTTTTCAATTTGATGATTTTCAAAAAAGGAATGAAGCGATTTTGATATAAAAATAATTTTTGTATTTCGAATATCACAAAATTAAAGAAATCGATTATTTTACTAAAAATTGAAGCATGACCTTCGATCATGGCATCCTTTTTGATAAGTCCCAAAAACATGATTGAATAATTCAATTTGAATTTTTTTTGTTTCATAAATTTGTTCAGAATAATGGAACTTGAGGAAAATTCCACTGAAATAAATTCTCTTCATATCTTATTTAAGACATTCAGCAACAATGAAAGCAGTTTACGCTGGTTGTTCGATAAAAAAATAATTTCCTATTCAAAGAAATGCTCTCAATGCAACGAAGATATGTATTTCTACGCATATCTAACAGGAAGATTTGTCTTTCATTGCAGAAAAGCAAATGCAATGCAGTCAAAACCGGATATAATCACGTCGGATTAAATCACATTCGTTTATAGTCACATTTTTCCATGCACAGATATTTTTGGCCAATTTTTCATTTAATTACCATCACATATAATCACAGGGCAGAAAATATATGGGTAATTCTTTTTGAAAAGTCGCAAATGTTTAATTTTTGAATACATTAAAAATTTCATATTTTGCTAAAATTTCGGTTCCAGCTCATGCAACTTCACAGGAATGTGTTAAATAGCATTGCCAAATTATTTCCTCCACTTTGGTGAAGTTGCATGAGCGGGAACCGAAATTTTTGTAAAATATGCATTTTTTAATTTATTTGATAATTAAACATTTGCGACTTTTCAAAAAGAATTACCCATATTATCAAATTTTGTATCATAATGGGTGTTTTTTTCAATGAAAAATCGATTTTTTGATCAAAAATTTCAAATTTTCGATTTTTCAAAATTTGGTTTGTATAAGTTAAAATAATGGATATTCATGAAAAAAATTATTTTCGCAAGTGAAAAATGCGCTTTTACAAAGAATTTCCAAAAATAAAAAAATTTTACACATTACAAAAATAAGAATAAATTAATTTATATTTTTTTCTGTGTTGAGTCATATCGCTTTTAATCACAATCGGATATAGTCACAAAAAGATATGCAAAAACCGATGCGATAATATCCGATTTAGACTGTTATTCAATTTTCATAAATACTCCTTTTTGCCGTGGAAAAGCAAAAATTGAACTTTTGTTACTATCTATTTTGTTATTTCACTTAGGCCTGCAGCAGCTTCAGGCCAGATCTCTTACAGATCTTGGTGAAAAAATCACGGGGGAATTTTATGCAATTTGCACGAAAGCTTGTTATTCGGAATTCTACTTGAAAAAAGAAAAACTAGGAGGTTTTGGAAAGGTTGTCGAATTGGATGAATGTTTGTTACGGAAAAGGAAGTGTCATAGGGGCAGATCCAAAAAGCAGGTTTGGATATTTGGAATCTAAGAAAAAAATCCTTTGGGAACCAAAGTATTTATTATTCCAATGAAAAAAAGGGATTCAAAAACTCCGCTTTATATTATCACAAAAAAAGTTGAGCCTGGGACAATGATATATTCAGATTGTTGGAAAGCTTTCTCAAAGGTGTTTGAGCTTGGTTTTGGGAGCGAAACAGTTGATCATCGCAAGGAATTTAAAAAACAAAATCACAAACCGTCATACATATAACATCGAAGCTGTCTGGAGAAGGTTAAGAAGGTCATTGCCACCAAATGGAACTAGACTACGTCACATTGAAGATCACATTGCTTCATTAAAATTGTTAAAAATAGAGAAAAATTTAGTACAGAAGTTATTTGAAATTGTTTTTGAATATAATTTCGAGAAATAAGAGAAAACATACGATGAAGTTAACGAAATAAGTGAAGATGAAATTGAAACAGCAACGAGCAGCATTTTATCCGTTTGAACAGATGATACAGATGCCACAGTTTATTCGATTGAGAAAAAAACGGAAGATGATAGAGTTAAAGCTTCCAGTTGGGAAGAATCTGATACAGTTTAATTATTTGAACTTTAATTTGTTTGTACGAAAAATTCCATTTCAAAGCTCATTAAAAAAATCAGAAAACTTAAAATTTTTATATTATATAAAGAATTCGATCAAAATGGATGCTATGATCTTTACCCATGCCAAAATTGGAAATTTTCTGTATTTTTTCAAAGAAAATTTTTAGAATTTTTGAAACTGAATATTAAGTAATTTATTTTATTCAAAAGAAATAATTGTGTCAACTTATTAATGTAATTTTTCACCTTATTGGCACTTTTTAGGTTTTTGCTTGCCAATAACTGATAAGCGTTGAATGGCTTTCAGTGAATTAATTATTCTTTTTAACCAGTAAAATACTATTTATTTATTGTTTCATTTTTTATTTAAGTTTTTCACATATCGAGAAATTACGTTTTTTTGAATAATTTTAAAAGACTTTTACTAGCCAACCAATTAGGCAACTCATTAGAAATTTGTGACTTGTTCTGAATAGAATTTGCTTCGAACTATTAACCGTTAAATTCTTTAATAAAGCAATTTCTTTTTTTCTTCAGTTTTTCACATTTTTTTGTCAACATGCAAGAACAAAATTGTTTATTTCTTTGTTGAAATTATGAAGTGATGATAAAATTAAACATTGATATTTTCTATTGATCTTGAACAACAAAATGCGAACAACCAAAAATGATCTGAGATCACTTTTTTTGTTATTTTGATGAGTTCTTCACAATCAGAAAATATTCTCATTCAACTTTTAATGCACTTCAATATTGGAGTGTTTGCTTTTCATATCAAATTTTCTTTTTTTTTAATTTCATAATTTTAACAAAGAAATAAACAATTTGGTTCTTGCATGTTGACAAAAAAAGGTGAAAAACTCAAGAAAAAAGACATTGCTTTATTAAAGAATTTAACAGTTAATAATTCGAAGCAAATTCTATTCAAAACAAGTGGGTGATAATTTATGAAATCATATTTTTTCGAAGCAAAATTTTGGTACAAAAAATTCGTAATGAATTTCTGTCAATAAACACAGAAAAGAAATAACTTCAACAAAAAACATCTCTGTCTCTCTTTTTCATCAACCATTAACTTTTAAAACCGATTGAAAAACATTTAATATTTCTAAGAGAATTATTTGCCAATAACAATGTATTTTCATAATTATCCACACCCCGAAAAAAGTTATGATTTCAAAAATAATCACCCAAGACATAAATTTCTTGTGAGTTGCCTTATTGGTTGGTAAAAGAACTATTAAAATTTGCAAAAAAACATAATTTCTCGACATGTAAAAAACGAAAATAAAAATTAAAACATTAAATAAATAGAACTTAACTGGTTTAAAAGAATTATAAAAGAGCTGAAAGCCATTCAGCGCTTTTCAGTTGTTGGTAGTCAAAAACAAAAAATGTTCCAATAAGGGAAAAAGTCCCATTAAAAAGTTAACCATATTCCGCTTTTTGCGGTGATGAGGAAGATTTTGAACGAGCTATGAAGCTCCAGCAAGTGGAGAACACGAACATCTTCTCACTCTGCTCTGATTTGGTGGAGCCATCTCTTTCTTAATTATGTATCACATCTATTTGGATGTGCCAGAAGGGGCTGGAAGGATGCGTGCGAATGCTTGAGGGATGTAACTTTTGTGTCAGCGAATGTGATTTAATGCACCTCTTCATTTGAGACTGCAGCATTTGTATCCGCGCTGGCAGACGTTTGTTTGCAACCAGTTTGCGTAGAGAAGGCGATTGAGATGAGCTGAAGAAGAGGAAGTTCCACTATTTGGAGCCAGGACACAGAAGCTGTGCTGTTTGCGAGGGAGATGGGGGCAGTTGATGAAAAGAAAGAAGGAGAATTGAAGGGAGGAAGAGGAGGAAAAAATAATAAGAGAGGAGAAGGAGGAGGAGGAGGAGGAGAAGAAGAAGGAGAAGGAGAAGGAGGAGGAGGAGGAGGAGGAGAAGAAGGAGAAGGAGAAGGAGGAGGAGGAGGAGGAGAAGAAGAAGAAGAAGGAGAAGGAGAAGAAGAACTATTAATCCAGAAGCTGAAAGCAGAGAAAAGAGAAGCGGAAGAAGAAAGAATAAGAGAAGAGATGGACATACAAGGAGACAGGCTGATAGAGAAAGTGGTGAGAGGGAGGAAGGCGATGAAGGAAGAGAGGGAGATGGAGAGGAGGCTGAGGAAGATGGTGGAGAAGGAGAGGAAGGAGAGGAGAAGGAGAGAGAGAGAAGAAGAAGAAGAAGGAAGAGAAGGAAGAGAAGGAGAAGGAGAAGGAGAAGAGGAAGAGGAAGAAGAAGGTGAAGAAGAAGAATAAGGGGAAGAAAAATAGAAGACATCAGCTTTTCCAAGTCATGTTGGGTGATAGAAAAAACTGAATGTGTTTTGAATGTGAATGCACAGCTAGCTCATCGGATTCGACAAATGAGTCGCTTCTGCGAAACACTCTCAACAAATATAACAAGCAAACTGCTTTTTCTCTTTCAAGCTCGAGTCAAGCATTGTCATGTTATACAGCATACTAGACAGATGGCAGAAGGACGAATATCACGTTGAATGCAATCCAAACAAGAATAATCTCAAAACTTCTCGCTCTTTTGAAAAATGTTAAGAAGGCTTCTCTCTCTCTTTCCGTATCATTCCTGTTCGCGACTAATCTGTATTTATTCAAAGAACACCTTTAAAGAAAAATAAATGGAATAAAAAAAGTCAAACCATCTTTTTGGCCTTGAAATATTATCCCATCTCCAATGCACTCGAAATAATCAACCCAGCAAATTTTCTTGCTCTCCAAAATCGCCTCTTGCCACATTTAAAAAAACAGACAACTGGACAATAAATGGCTGACACAGAACGTCATCGAACGCAGAGAATCCATTGTGAAATTGGCTGTGATATCAGATGAAAATACACATTCTCCAAATTAACAAGAAATGCATTCCTTTTCAATGACTCATTTAACGCCAAGTCTTCGCTGATAGCATACCAGTAGGATTTCTGCAAAATGCAAATGAGATTGTTGTTGAGGCATGCTGAGTGTTTTGCTCAACTCGCTTCCTCCATTGTTCAACCCCTCAATTCTCTTTCCTTTTCCACAAAATAAATCCCGTGCAAAAAATATATTCAAGGTGCACTGCATTTCTGTGAAATGAACAAGAGGTTCAATTCAATCTTTCTGATATTTTGCTCGCTTTTTCAGCATCTTGCTTGAGTTATTTTTCATTCAAAATATCACAGCCGATGTTGCATCATGTAGTTTGCAACATATAACTTGATTCAAACTTCATGCAACTTCCCACACTTATTCACTTTTCGCAAGCAATCGATGCAAACAGCCACTCTCTCCTCCATCTGCAAGAAAAGTTCCTGTTCTTCTGCAGTACAATAACTCGCATGGTTGCATCCGTGACAGTTCATCCAAAACAGCACAAACAAAGTTTTAACGCAGCATATCATCAATCAAAAATATTCTCTAAAAAAATAATAGATTGCAAACCCTTATTTATTTTGACAAAAACAAGATAATTTTGTTTCATTGATTTGCTTGCTTTGAGGCAAAAATTATTGATGGAAAAAGAGGCTTCGAATCCTATGTTATTTAAAAGATTTTGATTTGGTGTTTTTAATTCTCTTGATTCTTTTGTACCATGAATATTTCGAAAATGTATTTATTTCTTGTTTTCATTCATTTTGCGATTTTGCAGTCGCCTTCAATGAAACAAACATTTCTTGGTATGCAAAATATTATAAAAAACGATTGCTCGGAGATGAATTGTTTTATTTCCAATTTTAAAGAAAAACTGCTGCAATTGGAAGAAAGCACAGATGCTGAACTGAAACTGAAAATTGAAGAAATGAATAAAATGATTGATGAAATGGAGGAAGAAGAAATTGAGGATATTTTCAACAAAGAACTGTTTGACAAAATACACGAAATGATCGAAGGAGAGAAACTTTCGATGGAAAATACATTGTTGTTGCTGAAGCATGTTGGGTTTAGCAAAACCCTGAGAGACATATATGATCATCATTTTAGATATTCATCTTTGAGCAAAAGAATTGAAAAGATGATTGTTGATGAAAATACAAAAAAAGATGGAAAGAACGAAAAGCTTCTTGTTGACCTTTGTGAAAGCTATCTTTTGCTCAGTGGTAAAGCTTCATCAAAATTGTTATTGATTTATGTGCCTTGTCTTCTGAAAGCCGCATTGAAGAAAGAGGAAAACGAAGAGATTCAAAAAGAGGTGGAAATTGCTTTGCTTGCATTGAGCAACATCAAATATACGGTAGGAGTATTCTATTTTATTTTTGAGGTTTTTTTAAATTTCTTTCTCTGTTTTATTAGTTCCTGAAACAAGAGCTTTTCCTAGATGAAGTCAAAGAGATCATACTTTATCATCAAGAGTGTAGCAATATGACACAGCTTGCATATCAATCGGCTTGGCAGTTTTTGATTTACCGACTTTGGGCTGACAATAGCTTGGAAGAAGTTATTGTAAATGAGCTACATTTTCTGAGAGAGGCAACAAGAGAACCGGAAAAGCTGATGAGATGCATTGATTGGAAGAGAAAAGAAGGAGGAGAAAAAGAAGAGAAAGGAGTGATTATCATAAGGAGATGGATCTCTTTAATTGGTTATTTCTTTATCTCATACCAATTGCGGGCTGATGGATTTGTTGGGCTTATCAGATGCGTTGTTCAGGTATTTCGAGCAGCGTAAGACAATTATCGAGATATAAGTAAACAGTGCATTTATTCGTTACTAGAAGAAGCGGAAAAGAAAGAATTGAATGTGGATATCTTGTTGAAGGAAGGTGTCATTGATGTATTTTTGGAGGAAATGAAGAAATCAGCTTTGCAAAAAGTTATGCCGGAGAATTGCTTGCATTTCTTTTTGGTTATTTCAGAAAGGGTGAAAGAAAAGACTTATAGCGAAGCTGACGAAGCGAAAAGAAAGGAAACGAAAATGAAGATATTTGAAAAGATGGAAGAAGAAGGATGCGAAGATATCATTACAAGCTTTTGTGAAATATTAGATTTTCTAAAAGGAAAATACAACCGTCAATTATCTTTGGATATTTCTGATTATTCTGTAAATGTTTGAGGAAATGCATTTTATTTTGTAAATCGAAATTTTCTATTTCACTTTTTGTTTCATTTCACAAAATCGAAAGCAATTGAGTTACGTCTGATAATCATTCCTTTTCTTATGAATGTTGTATTGAGGGAAATAAAAAGCAAAGAAGCGCAAAGAGAAATCGAAATAATTCTGACTGCTTTGAGCACAATGGAAGAGAAACAGGTGTGAAAGCTTTTATTTACGTGTTGATAAAAATTAGCATTTTGTTTTGTATTTCAATCATTGACAGAATGCAATAACAGATCTGTGTGTGAATGAGATGGTGGAAGTGATCAAATATCATCAACAGCATTGAAATCTGACTCAACTGGCGCACCAATCAGCTTGGATTTATCTGGTTAATCATTTTGAACCAGGCGGGATATTGGAAAGAACTTGCATGAATGAGCTGCATATTGCGAGAGAAGTTGCAATGGAACTGGAAGAGCTGACCAAATGTGTGGACTGGAAGAAAAAAAAAGCAAAATGGGAAGTGCAGAAGGAAGCGTGGATGATAAAGAGATGGATAAATACAGTCAATGACAAATTTGTGTTTTTGGACTTCGAATTGCGGAATGATGAAAGCATCGAACTTTATCGCTGGATTTCGAGAATTTGCAAATTGGCAGGAAAGAATGAAAGAGAAATATCAAAAGATTGCATCAAACTTTTTGAATTGAAAACATCAGGCTCAAATGCGAGCATTGATTTCTTGCTGAAAAGCGAAATAGTTGAGGCAGTTTTTGAGACACTTCTGCTGTCAACATTGGATGAAGAAGAGGCAGAAAGCTGTTTGCATTTCTTTGTGACTCTTTCAGATGGATTGAGAGAGAAAAGCGATTATGAGACAGTCGAAGCGAAAAGAAAAGCTATTAAAAGAAAAGCATTTGACATATTGGAAGAACGAGGATTCGAAGAATGCATTACGAGCTTTGAAGAAAACTTGTATAATACCAGAATCCATTGGAACATTATGTCTGGGGAAGCATCAAGATTTTTTGTGTTTTTGTAAGCGAAATGACATTTTCTGTTTTGTGTTTTGAAATGCTTTGTTATTTTTCAGAACTGTTGAGAACAAAGTATATTGAATTTTGTTTTGTTGTTAGCAAAAGTTCTCTTCTTGTTGAGAGAGAGAGAAAAGAATTTGTTTTTGTTTTTTTAATTAATTTTCCCTTCCCAATTGAATAATTCATTTGCTTCTTGTTGAAGCCATTTCACTTCACCAAATTGTTGTGGGCTCTATGCAAAATCTTTTGTTGAGGAGTTTTGAATTTTCTTCAAACACTTGAAGCCTTAAAATGGCCATATTTGTGAACCAAGACAAAAAACTTTCTTTTTGAAAACAATAATTCATCGATAAAGAGGAATTTTCAATGAAAATTTGCTCACAACTGAAAGAGAAACTTGTGAAAATATGAAATGTTAAAAAATAAGAAAGAATGCGGATGAAAAATGAAGAGCTTTTCATTTGATTAAACATTCACAAAATAATCAGAAATACACAGCGACAACACACCAAAACGGTCTCTGTTAAGAAAACCAAATCTTTCATGAAAGCAAATGATGATATCTTCATATCCTTCTTCTTCCAACTTTTCAAATGCATTCCTTTTTGTTACCTTTCTTTTCGCTTCTTCCTTTTCATCCTCCTCCTCTTCTTTCAATTTCTCTGAAACATTCATTAAGAACAGCAAGCTTTCAGATATTATTTCGTCATTCAATGTTGGTCGACAAATCTCTTCGAAGATGAGACTAACAGCTCCTCTTTTCAGAAAGTCTTCAACTTTCACATTTCTGTTATTCACAGAATAACTAAATGATTCAACGCATTGGCTGACAATGTCTCTGTAATTATCCTTTGCTGCTCGAAATGCCTGCACAATGCTTTCGACAAGCACAGAATACTCTTCATTCCGCAATCGACAGTAGAAAAGGAATTTCCCCAAAGTTTGGAGCCATTTCGATATTATTATCTCTTCTTTGCCTTCTTTTCCTCTCTCTTCTTTCTCTCTCTTCCAATCCACATATTTCATCAGCTCTTCCATTTCTCTTCTCGCCTCTCTCACAAAATGCAGATCATTCACGATGACTTCTTCCAAATTTGCATTGTTAAACAATCTGTTAGTCAAAAAACCCCAAGCAGACTGATAGGCAAGTTGAGTCAGATTCCGATGATCTTGATGATAAATGATGATCTCTTTGATTTCTTTCAGATACAGTTCATTATGCAATATCTTATCAGAAAAAAAGAAAAACAACAACATCAAAAATGAAACAGAAATGTTCATACATAATACTCAATATCACTCAAAGCCAACAAAGCCATTTCCACTTCTTTTTGAACTTCCTCGCTTTCCTCTTTCTTCAATGCAACTTTTAGAAGACACTGCATACAGATTGTGAGCAATTCCGTCCAGCAGTTGTTTCTGAGTGAAAGATAGCATAAACAAAGATCAGCATAAAGCATTTCGTTCTTTCCATCTTTTTTTTCATTTTCGTCAGAAATCATCTTTTCAAATCCTTTGCGCAAATAAGATAAGGGAAAGCCTTGAAAACACCCTTTCTTCATCAAACAACAATATCCAATGCGCTTCAGCAGCCCAATGACATTTTCAACAGACAATTTCTTTTCTTCAATCATTTGATGAATGTTATCGAACAGTTCTTCTGTGAAAACGGTTTCAAATTCATCTTTATTCATTCCATCAATTATTTCATTCATTTCTTCAATTTTCTGTTTTTGTTCATCCTCATTGCAATTTTCCAGCTCATGGAGCAATTCTGCAAAAGGTATTCAAATATTAATATCCATCCTTCATTATTCTATCCAAATAAAAGAGCTAACTTGAAAACTTCTCGGTTTGAATCACTGCCAGGATTCTTGTATCAGGTTCATCATCATTAAGCAAGCCCATTCTGTTTGTTGCAAAGAACATTTAAAATGAAGGGTAAAGCTTGGCAAGCAAGAATATCAAAGAAAAATACAAACATCGTTGAAAATCAAGCAAAATAAAAGAGATAGGAGTTTCGGCGCAAGTGCTTTTGCCTTACAAAATGGAATGCAAAAGAGAGCACAAGGAAATATCTTGGATTGGCTGTTTAATGCAAGAAAAGAGAATCTTTTGATTCGATTTGATCAAACCAACAAAAAATGGTTTGATTTCTGTTTTATGAAAATGAAGTGAGGAGCTCTTCTTTCCTGAAGTCATTGCTTCGAGACTTTGAAACAAAATTTATTTTTTTATTGGAATGGAAATCTTGCTGAAGAGAATTCGAAAAGAGGAAAAATCAATTCTTGAAGAGAAAGTGTTTTGTGGCTTTTTTTGGGAAGAAGAACATGAATGAAAAAGTGGACACGTGGTTACTAACCTTCTTATCATTTTTCATGAATTGCTAAATGTTAGCATCTGTTTCAAAATGACTCACAGGATTGCCAAAGACTCAAAGAAATGAGTTTCTGAAAAACAAAATGAATTTGCAGAACAAAATAATATTCCATTCTTTGCAATTGTGCATGAGCAAAAACAAGCAGAAAGGATGAATATTGCAGCAAAGTTGTTTCATTGCAAAAATGATTCATTGGATTTGAAATGGATTATTTGAAGAAAAGCAATGATGATCATCTCCAACAGAAAGATGATCCCCAGATTTTGTCGTGCTCCAACATAAAAAGAAATTTGCTTGTTTCTTTGTGAGCCATCGAATACTCAACATTCCTTTGTCTTCTGCACCTTCATCTGCATCTGCATCTGCGCCTTCATCTTCATCTTCAGCTTCATCTGCATCTTCAGCTTCATCTTCAGCTTCATCTTCATCTTCGCTAAGCGAGTTTCCATAATGACTTCTCCTTCAACGGTCGATGCATTCTACAAAGAACACAATTTTCACAGAAGTTGGAGCAGATCTCATATTGAATTGATTCAGCTTTCTCTGCCAGACACGAAAACAGAATGAATTTCCTCTGCTATCTTTCCAGTTCTTTATTTGTTTTCCACCCCTTCTGTGAATGTTGCATGTCCAATCTGGTTATTATCATTGTAATTATCATTATTATCAACGCAATCTTCGTCTTCATCTTGTCCCAATTAATCATCATCACATCGCACAATCACCACCAACACAGCATCACTCGCATCATCTATTTGGAGTTCTTCATGTTTTGTGCCTGCATCAGAGATTACGATTGAAGAGAAGAGAAGAAAAAAAGATGATAAAAATATTTGAAGAAAATCGACACAAAAATGAATGAAACGAAGAAGAACTAAAGAAGGGAAATCAGGAGGAATATGTTGGAAAGAGTTGAAGAAATGCATTTTGAGAGAATGAAGAGAAAAAGAAAGAGAAAGAAGAATTCGAGGAGGTGGAATCAGAAAGCCTGTCACTCCCTTCATTCTGATGGGAAGGAAGTTGAATTATTGCGTTTGTTTTTTCCTTGTAAGTCGCGCCGTTTCTGTTGGTAACTGAAAGATCAGATAATGGTTTGCATGTTTCCTTCATTCATTTCATAAAAACATTCATCTTCTCCATCTTCCGAATGTTATTTCCTGTCAGCTGAAGCAAAGTGACTTTTGATGCCAAGGATGTTCGGCATGACAGCATATGAATGTGAGGGCATCTCTTCATGAAACGACTTTGAAAAAGTGTTGAATTATGTTGCTTCACTTCTTTCGAAGGGATTTGCAAACAATCTTTGCATAAACGATTTCTTGATAAATAATGTCATTTTCGTGGATGAAGCGCACAGCATTGATCTTCCGCATTTTGAGTGAATATTTCCTTTCCTTCTTTCACACGAACTCTCTCATGCTTTTTTTACTTTAATTCCATTTTGACTATTTCATTTTTATTTTTTTTCGTTTTCAAAACCTCAAATAATTCGTTCAGCTTTTTCGAATAGTTTTCAAATGAGAATGAAAAATTTATAAATAAATAAATAAATAAATAAAAGGCAAATGTCACCTTTGGTGGACATATTTTTTTTGAATGAAGTGCATTGTTAATTAATAAAAAGTGTTAATATGTGATATTTAATGTAAATTGAAGTGCTGAAATGTGTTTATAAATAAAAAAAAAAAGGAATTTTTTTTGAATTTATGGGATGTGATCATTATTTCTTCTATTTGATCGAAACTTCAAATGAATCGAAAAGAAGTTCATAAGCTATTTAAGACATTTCCGAACGAAAATAAAGCTTGGCAATGGATGTTTGGAACCTTACTGAAAGGAAAAGTCCCTAGATGCAGTAGACACAGAATTCCAATGAATTTAATCAGAGAGAATACAGGGAAGAAGTGTTGGAGATGCAAAAAATGTGGGGTGAAACGTTCATTATTTCATGGAAGTCAGTTTAACAAAATGCACATCAGAATTGGAAAAGCGCTGATGATTAATCTCTTTTTTTGGATTGGTATGACCATCAAACATGGAAGTCTTCTACTCAATATTCACAGGCACTCAGTCGGTTTCTGGAACAGTGCATGCAGATATGCTTGTACACAATTCCTAATAAACAAGACAATGCAACTTGGAGGCGAAGGAAAGACAGTAGAAATTGATGAATGCTTATTACGTCGAAGAAAATATCGAAGAAGAAGGAACAAGATGTTACAATGGATTTTTGGAGCAATTGAAAGAAGAGAGTGTCAGCAAGTTGGGGAAAAATGTTATGGATCGTCAAAGATCGTTCTAGAAACTCTTTGTTACCAATTATAAAACAGCACATATTGCCTGGAACTACTGCAATGAGTGATTCTTGGAGAGCATATGCAACATTGGCAAAAAAAGGCTATGTTCAGAAAATTGTTGTTCACGATCGACACCATGTCGATCCTGCAACTGGAACATGCACAAACACTGTCGAAGGGATGTGGCATCATTTCAGAGAGTTTCAACCGGTTTCTTGAATGAGAGATGCGTTTATTCAAGACCATATATCTTTATTCATTGTCAAAAACTGCTTCAATTTGACCTTTTCTGAATTTGTTGAGTTAGTGTACAAAAAACGTGAAGAAATTGATGAAGACGATGATAACGAAGAAAATAACGAGGAACGAAATTTGCCAGATATTGATTACATAATTGAGAACAACTCTGATATTTACTCTCTTTCAAGTTTTGATGAATTTGGAGCAGGTGATTGTGCATCAGCTTCAGAATACACAGAATAAATTTTCTTTTAGATTATTTGTTTAAAAAAGTTATTTTTGTTTTTTTGATTTCAATAACTTTCCGCACACATTTAACAAGTTTTAATAACATATTAATAACTTATTTTTAACGATCATTAATAATATGCTAAAAATAACAGGTCCTCCAAAGGTGACATCTACCGTTTTTATTTTCCTTAAATGTTATACGATGTTGGTTAGATCAAAAAGAAACAAAAGGAGAGCTTTTCAACTCAGATACAGCCAAGACCGTGTGTTTTGATGTTGCACATATTGAACGTTTGTTTTTGAAAAGTGTAATAATTAATATTGAAAGGATAGCATTTTCATTTTGCAAGAAAAACAATGAAGTTTGTGATTATCTGTTATCTCATTGTTTGAATTGCTGTTGAATTTCGTATGCTGAATGAATTGCAAACAGAACGAGCATTTTTGAAAGCATTATCGAAAGAACATCACCAGTTGAAAGGTTTTGGAGTTTGCAGTTTTCTTTTTTATTGAAAAGGCACAATTTACTATGATTAACGCGCCTTTTGAAGATTTGTTTGGGGAGCTTGGAGGTTGCAAAGAGGATGAACAGAAACGGAAAATAAAAGCGATTAACAGAGTGATGGATGAAATGAATGAAGGCGAACTGGAATCGATTTTCGAAACTGATTTGTTCAATAAAATAGATAAAATGATTGAAGAAAAGAAAATGTCTTTGAAAGATTCGGCTTTGATGCTGAAGCACATTGGATATTGCAAAATCCCGATGAACCTATGGAATAGAGCATTTGTTTCATCTTCATTGGACAGAAGATTTAAGGAGATGATTTTTGAGGAAGAAAAAAAGAAAAAAGAAAAAAATGAAAAGCATTTGATTGATCTTTGCGAATGCTATATTTTTCTTTGCTGTCATGGTCCATCACAATTGTCTTCAATTTGCTTGCCACATATTCTGAAAGCTGCTTTGAACAAGGAAGAAAACGAAGAAGCACAGAAAGAAGTGGAAATGGCTTTGCTGGCTTTGGCTTGCATGTGCTTCTTTGTTTGTTGCATTTCTTTCTTTCCTTTTGATGTCTTTGTTTCTTTCTTGCTTTTAATCAGGGAATAAAAAATGAGGTGTATTTGAAAGGGATCAAAGAAATCATCCAACATCATCAGGAACATCGAAACCTGACTCAACTTGCATATCAATCAGCTTGGGAGTGTTTGGCGGGCAGAGTGCATACCATAGGAACGTCGAATAGGGCAGTTGTTGATGAACTGCATTTTGTGAGAGAAGCAGCAAGAGAGTTGGAAGAGCTGAGAAAGCGTGTGAATTGGAAGGGAAACAAAAAAGAAGGGGAAGAAAGAAGCAAAAAGAAAGAAGAGACTGCTTTGATGAGATGGATTCAAACAATAAAATGCTATTTTTTCACATTTGAGTCGTTGAATGACGAACTTGTTGGACTTGTCAGAAGTATTGTTCAAGTGCTTCGAGCAGCAAAGAATGAATGCAGAGAAATAAGTGTGGAATGCAACATATCTTTAAGAAGAGCAGCGTGGAACAAAGCAGTGAAAGTCGACGACTTGCTGAAAGGAGGAGCTGTTGATGTGCTTTTGGAGGAAATCCAGCTTCCAAACTTGGAAGACACCTTTTTGAGAGAGCGGCTTTCCTGTTTCAGAGGAATTTACCAAAAGTTGAAGGAAAGAAAAGATGATAAAACTGATGAAGAGGAAATAAAATCAGCCAAAAGGAACATATTTGTAAAGATGGAAGAGGAGGGATATGAAGATTTCATTACAAGCCTTCATAAAATGTTGCCTGTTTTGGCAAATTGGGATCGATATTTGCATCTGTCAAAAAACTCATCTGACTATCTTTTGAGTTTGTGACTTGAATGCTCAATTCATTTCCGTTCATTTCATCTCATCTCAAAAAGGAAGAAAATAAGAGGAGGAGGAAGAGGAAGAAGAAAGGCAAAAAAAGGAATGGAATTTGATGAAAACAGAGATACAGAATAGTCTGATGGCAGAAAACGAATAAACGAAAAAATCGATGAAAAAAGAAGAGAAAAGAAATGATTATATTCTGAAATGATTTCTTTGACTTGATGCGAAACGTATTCAACATGAAATGTGAAATTTTCATTCGTTTCAATTTATCACTTCTCCATCGTCTTCTTCTTTGGCTTCTTTATTTCATTAGACAGCACTCTCATCCCACTCACACATTCACATATAATCTATGTTCATTTTTTTGCAAATACTGTATGCCTTTAATTCTCCCTCTTCTCCCTCTTCCACTTTTCTTTTGTTAACACTCACTTCGTTTCAGTTGTTGCTCTTTCTGTGAGTTGTTTGTGTAATACTCTTTTCAATTCTTCTTCTTTTTCTGTTTTTTTGTGTGCATTTGAAAACAGAAATGCAGGAGTATGAAGAGGGAAAAGGCGGAAGGCTTTTACATTGAACATATCAACCATTTGCATCAATGTTGTGAATTCGTTTCCTTCATCTTTTCAATTCATTCTCAGCAAGCCAAAATGAAAGGTTTTAAATTTGAAGGAATGCATTGCATTTGTATTGGGATGTGAAAAAAAGGGGGGTTTGGAAGAATGAATTTTGAAGAATGAGCCCATGAGCAATTTGCAAAGCAAGTGAAAATGAAGAAAAATGGAGAGGAAAAGAACAATTTTGAACAGAGATTCAGGGAGATCAGTCAAGGAAAGAGAATAACAATGAAAAATGATTGATAAAAAAAGAAATATTTTTCAATGTGATAGCAAAGCAGATGAAGAGGAAAATACAATTGGAGTAGAACTTTTAGATGATATTGTGAGAAAAGAATGTGAGAGAGACATCTTCTCTTTCTCCACAAATAGGAAAATGCAGATTAAAACAGAAAAAGGAAGAGAAAGGAAGAGAAAGAGATGGAATTTGATTAAGATATTGAAGAATTGCATTTTGAGATGAAATGGATGAAACAAGTGCTCTCGTGAAAAAATAAAGATGAAACAAAAGGAATGAAGAGAAAGGCGAAGAATGATGACAATAAAAAAGAAGAAAAGAATTTGGAGAAGAGAATATTCATTTCTGATTGAAAGATAAGAAGAAAAATGAGAAGATGATGACGAGAAATCAGACAATATTTTTTTGTTCTATCTCTCTTTCATTCCGAATTGTTGAATTAACTTATCACTTCTCCAAACTTGCTGATGTGTTTTTCTCATTCAATGAAGATGATTGAATTCAGAGACGAATTTTCTTTTTTGTTTCGATCAGCTTCACCCTTTCTCATCTCTTTTATCTCTTTCTTTCCTCTGAATTTGGAGCACCGAGATTGAAAAAATATTTTTGACACAATTTTAAAAATGAAAAAGAAACAGCGGAATCAACCGAGCTGAAATTCATCTTTTCTATCGGTAATATTTTCTCAGAGCCTTGATCCTCCAACAAATGCATTCACTTGATGCATTTCAATGTGAACTGAAATTAAATTAGAAGAAGATGATGAAGCACAACCATAAAAAAGCACTAGTCCTGTAAACTCTCAATGTTTTTTTTCTCTCACTATATTCACGCTGGCTTTCCAATATTCTATTAACTTTATCTTTTTTGTTGATCTGCAATTCACTTCGATGATTATCTATTATTTTGTTCTGCTCATTGAGTTTGTTCAAATTTAGCGGAAATGAAAAAAATAAAATGTGTCGAGATTCAAGAATTGCAGAAAATCGTTTTTTGTGCAATCATTTCTCATGAAAGAGAGATATGCTTTCAATTTGAGAAAACAAGACAGCTTTCTTTCAAAAACAATCAGATTCCAATTTTGCGTTTGAAATTGAAACCATTCTTTTATGCAAAGAAATATCAAAAAAAAAAAAAGATAAGAAACATTTCTCAAAAATTCCAATCCATTTTTTTCTATTGGTTTGATCAAATTGAATCAAAAGAGTTGCTTTTCTGGACTTAAACAGCCAATCAAAATTATTTGATTGTGCCCCCTATTACATTCCATTTAATAAAGCAAAAGCACTTTGCGTAGATACAGTATTCTTAACCTTTAGAAAAATAACGAATGATGTTTGCATTTGTGGATTATTCTGTGAATTTTGATGATTCACTCATATAAATTGTGTTATTATGATTTTCAGAATGGATGCATGCGGAAACGTTGAGCGTAAAAAAGAGATTCAAGAAATGCCTCTTTTTGACAAGTTTTCAAGTTTGCTCATTTTATCTATTTTTTTTTTTTTGAAATGGCAAGTTCTTTTTTTTTTTTTATTAAATTGAAATTTTTTGAAGAATTGCTTTTTGAGCTGGGAAATTACAATGAAGATGAGCAGAAAGTCAAAATTGAAGAAATGCATAAATTGATTGCGAAAATGAATAAAAAAGAATTGGACTGTGCTTTTTCGAAAGAGACATTCAACAAGATTAACAAAATGATTGAAGAAGACAAATTATCATTCGAAAACACTTTTTTGTTTTTAAGACAGGCGGGACATTTTAAAGAATTAAATAATTTCAAGTTTTATTCTTTTGATGAATCGCAATTGAATAAAAGAATTCGAAAGATGATTGTTGATGAAGAGAAGAAAAAAGAAGAAGTGAATGAAAAATTTCTTGTTGATTTGTGCGAATGCTATTTGTTACACAAAGATTGTTATATTTCAGAAAAGCTACAAAATATTTGTATTCCTCGTCACCTGAAAATTGCATTGGACAAAGAAGAAAGCGAAAAAGCACAAAAGGAGAAAGAAACAGCTTTAATTGCTTTGAGCAACATTGACAAACATCAGGTATCCGTGTTATTTTTTATTAAAATGTCAATCGCGTTTATTGATGATAACTCTATTTTGAAAAATAGGAAATAAATAAAAAACTGTATCAAAACGGTGCGATAGAAATCATCAGACATCATCAAGAACACCACAACTTGACAAGACTTGCATATCAGTCAATTTGGCAGTTTTATACAAACAGGCAGCACAAAGAAAGAGAGTTGGAAGAAATAATTGTGAATGAGGTTCATTTTTTTAGAGAAGCATCAAGAGAAATGGAAGAGCTGGCAAAGTGTGTTGATTGGAGGAAGACTGAAAAGGTATTGGAGAAGACGAAAGAAGTGCAGATAATATTGAAATGGATTCAAATGATCAAACGATTGACATGGAATGCCCGCACATGGAAGGATGAATTCTCTGAGCTGATATGTTGCAATGTCTGTCTCAGCAGAGCAGCAAGAGAGAACGAAAGCGAAATATTCGAGGAATGTTCTTCTCTGCTTTTGGATATTACACGAATGAAAAATGTTGATGTTGATTGCTTGCTGAAGAAAGGAGTCATTGACCTGTTTTTGGAGGAATTTCTGCAGCCAACATTGAACAAGGGTGTGGCGTATCAAAGCTTGGATTTTTTTCCTGAACTTTTCGGAAAATTGAAAAAAAAGGTGAACAATGAAAGAAGCAATGAAGAAAGAGAAACAACGAAATTGGAGATATATGAAAAGATGGAAGAAGATGGGTTTGAAGATATCATTATAAGCTTAGGTGAAATTCTTTCTTTTTTAGGTTATAATAACTCTGTTTATTTTTCAACGGTTTTGGAGTGAAAATGTAAATGTTTGAATAAATGAAACTTTTTGACTTTCTAATGCCAAAAATCTTTTTTTCTTTATTTTTCGCCTTGCAAAATAAAATCTATCATTTGAAGAATATGAAAAGTTCTTTATTTTCAATAAAAAAAAAAAAAGGTAGAATTCTCTTTTCATATATTACGAGAAAAAATTCAATTCGTATTCTCAGCGAATGAAAACAGTAATCACAATTGAAACAATAACTTATTCCACAAGAATTTAAAGATACCCATAATTATTTTTCAAGTTTTCAGTTTTTAGAAAATGGATGTGGCGAGCTTCACCGAACAGTCCATGTGGGAGCCACAGCAGCATGTTTGCTAATAATATAAGTTCAATGCATTAACAGAGTATCTGCTTTATTTTGTGGATGTGGCGCGTGGTTGTGCTCTATTTTTTATTCAATTTGTGTTTTCAGTCATTTTTGAAAAGGAAATTGGGAACAATGGAAAGCGCAACATTGCCCATAAGTGTATTAGATTTTTGCATGTCGAGCACTGCAAGGAGTGGAGACAGATCATCGGGCCCCTTTGGGTGGAGCTGGATGAATAGAAACAGCGAAATTTTGAGCTGTGCGTCTCAAAACTTTAAGATGGGACAAGGAGACCATAGGAGCAAGCTTGCATTTGAACCAGGCAGCGATGCAATTGGTCACAGTTTCAGAGGGTCAGAAACATTATGTTCTGAAAGGATTTCTCTGGAAGAAAAAGATTTGAGGAAGAGCTCGGAGCGTGCAGGAGGAATTCTGCAAATCGAAGAGGATGCAGCAGATAAAACTCTCTATTTGAAAGAAAGGATAGGAACAGGATATGAAGATGTGAGATATTGGAAAAGCAGAGAAATGGAGATGGATCTATCTGGAAGGAAGGAGGAGGATATGAGAGAGGCAGGGAGGTTGGAAATGGTGAAGCGATGGGAAAGAGAAGACATGAATTTGAAAAAGAGAGAGGATGAAGTGAGCATGGAAGATGAAACAGATATGGATGAGGTGGAGAATGAAAAGAGATTGAGAAATGATGATGAATTTAAAGGAGTCTGCTCAAGGAAGAGAAGAATGAAGGAAATAAGAGAGAAAGAACGGAACGCAGTGAACCGGAAGCAGATCAAGGAGGCAAAGTTGTTTGCAAGAGTATTTGGGGTGTGGGTTAGGAAGGAGTGGGTGGGAGAGGAAGAAGCAGAAATGTGGGATTTGGCGGAAAGAGAAATGAGAGAAAAGATGGGTTTGGAGTGTGAAGAGAGTGCAGAAGAGAACGAGGAGAGTGAAAAGACGGAAATGGACGAGAGAGAGATGGGGAAATGGATTGGGATGGAAAAGAAGAAGAAATTGAAAAAGAAAAGTTGGGAAAGAGAGGAAAAAACAGGAGAAAAAGAAGAGAAAGAAGAAAAGGAAGAAAGCAGAAAAGAAAGATTGGAGTTGGCGAAGGGGGAAATTGAAAAGGAGGTGGATGAGAGGCATGAGGAAGTGAAATTATTTGAAAGGGAGCTGCAATGGAGTGCAGGTTCAGGGGTAAGGAATGGTGAGAGGAGTTGCCGATGCGAACTATTTGAGAGAGAGAGTTATTTTAGAGGGGCAATGCAATGGAGTTGCTTGGGATGGGGACTGTACGCACCTAGTTGTAAGGAGGGCAGTAAGTTGATGTGTAGAGATGGAAAGGGAATTTCACGTGTGACAGACGAGAGAGGAAAAGAAGAGGATTCTTTTGAGAAGAATATACATTTGGACAGAAAAACAATCGAGATGCCAAGTGTGAAAGGACAAGAAGAAACAGAATTCGATAAGTTGACATGGGATAGATGGAAAGACGGATGGGTGCAAAGAGAGAAAAGAGGAGAAAGAGAAGAGAAAGAGGGTGGGGAAAGGGCTTTGCAAAGCGAAAGGGGAAGAGGCAGAGATTTGATTATTCGAGATTTTGAGGATCCGTTTGGAAAAGAGGGAGTGAGAGGCGGTGCAGGTGATAGAAATGAAGAATGTGAGAGTGTGATAAAGAGTCTGGGGCTGCATGGATTGGAGCAGACGGGCATGAATACGGGTCGCTGGGATCACGGAAGAAGAGGGTATGCTGTGGATGAATGTGAAATGCTCAAACGGTATGTGTTTTCGTTGCATGAGGTGAAGTATATTCGGAGGCTTCGGCGGAGGGGAATTGATCCAGGGGATGTGATGAGCTTTGAGAAACATTTGGTTGAGGAAATGAAGAAGGTGGAGCCTGTTGTTGCATGGCTTGTGTGCAGTAGGGGAGCTGGAAGGCAGAAAGGGAGAAAGGCGATAAGTGAAGAAAATAAAGAGAAAACGAAGTTGGTTGGGATCAGCATGGCGGCTGCCAGAATTGGCTGAACGTGAATGAGAATGAAACGTGCATTACTGAAAAATAAAAACTTCTTTTCTGTTTTACTGCATTCTGGATGTTTCATATTTTAAATTTTATTTTCCGAATTTTTGATTAATTTTTTTTCACCAAATAATTGATTCAGAAGCTAAAATACAAATGATCAGGAAAATCCAATTTGATAGTTTAAAAAACAAGTTGCTTTGGGTCAGTCATTTATCAAACACGCGTTTCAATTGGATCCAAAACATTTTCTGTACTCAACGTACACTTATTTATAAAATCATTATTGGAAACTTTTAAAATTTTTTCTGTCACTTTTCTGAAAATGTTATTTTATTTTATTTTTTTTTTTTTTGGATTCATTTTTTTTTCGAAAAATGCACAATTTTAATAATTTTGAATAAGAAGTTAACCAAAATCGAATAATTAGTTTCTTAATTTTGTTAAATTAATTGTGTGGAAATACAATTGTAGGTTGTAAATTTAAATTTTCAATGATTATCTCAAATCAATAACGATTGATTCAAATAACAAATGCTTTATTCTGATTATATCTGTTTGATAATGCAAAACGAAACCTCAAATATCAACTCTTTCCCATTTTAATTTTTAAAAAATTTTGTTATATATTTTTGAGCAATAGGAACAGTTATTTGCTCAAACTTACAGAAATAAATGTGTGATAATTCTATATGTGTATTTAGATGTTGCGATGATTTCGTTGAATGTTTATATACCCAGAGTTATTTGCTTTGAATATATGTCGGAAAATGAAAGTGATGAGCGTGAATTGCTGTTAAACCTACTGTTTGCGATGCTTATCCAATTTTCACATATATTCTATTTATTTCATTATCAATGAATACTTCAATGTTTTCTTCTCTCTTTTTTTGTTGGTGAAAATTCACTTTTTCTGCACGAAGCAAAAAGGTGAAAGGCTGCTATAGTGATACAAATCCTTCATCAAAAAGAAAATTGTATTTGCAACTTGTGGAATATTGTAAAAAGTGGAAGATGAATGTCGAAGCGCAGAATCTGCTTTTGGACACATTTTTTGAACTTAGTAAACATTCGTTTTCCTTGGAGGAGATAAATGCAATTCTTGAAGCAGCAAATGAACTTGTGGAGATGCAAGAGGAGCATGCGTTTCAAACAATTGCGGAGGCTTTGAGTGCAATTGGTTTGTTTGAACCTTTTTGTTAACGGTTTATTTATTGAGTTGATTTGTAAACATGAAAATTGTGTTTTCCCAAGCTGAAAACGAAATAAAATCTAACAACGTGGAAAGTAATTTGGAAAAACTTGCTGAAATTAATCTCAGATTGCTCAGGTTCGCAACACGTTACATCTAGCATTCTTAAAGAAAAAAAATTTTTTTTTGTTTTTATTTGTTTTGATTTAGATCGACATGCAAAGAAGAAATCATGATAACTTTACTGAAGAATTTTCTGCTGCTGTCCATTTCAGCTTCTCCGTTGAAGATTGTTGGCGATGGATCGTTGTTCGATGTGGTGAAGGAAGTGATGATGGAGCATGGGAATGATGCGATCTCTGCCACAATTGGTGAAATGTGCCTCAATTTTGTGGAGAGGGATGAGACAGGAGTGGTCGGCGAGATGATTATTGGAAGAGAGCTGATACGACTTGCGGTCAAGAAAGCGTTTGAAGCAGGAGAAGTCAAAAGAAGCCGGGAAAGAGACAGTGATGGAGCAATGGCAGAAGATGAAAAGGAGAACAAAGAAGAAGAAGAGGAGGAGACCTTTGCAGCAGCTGGGTGGAGCAAGTGGAAGAAGCTCGCTTTGATAATTTTTGAGCGGTTTGCTCCAAAGGATGAGAGAGACATGAGTTCAAAGTCGCCTTTTTGCCAAAGGAAGGATGGAAAGAGCATCAAAAAAGGCAAATCACGGAAAGAAAGTGAGCTTTCTCCAGAGACTTCTTCTTCTTCTTCTTCTTCTTTATTCAATTCATCAAATACTAATAAAAGCAACGATGACGATGATGATGATGACGATGATGATGACGATGATGATGATGATAATGTTCCCGAAGAGCAGCCACAACCGAACCAAGTGCATGTCATATCGATTCACATGCGAATTCTGCTGCAGTGTCTTTGTGTGGCTGACGATGAGATCAAAAATGCTGTCTGTGCTGTTCTCGCAAAGCTGCTGGGCGTTGCGGGTGAAGGAGATGAAGACGCAGAAGAGGGGAAGAAAGGAAAAATTTGCGATGGAAAAGAAAGAGAAAGAGAAGGAGAAAGAGAGGATGATAGTGATAGAGTTTATAAAGTGAAGGGAAAAGCACTTAATCACACGCAAGTCCAATCAAAGACTGCAAAAGGAAGCAAGACGAATAAGTCACAAAAGGGCAGAGAATCCAAAGAAGAGGAGGAAAAGAGGAGGACTGAAGAAGAAGAAGAAGAAGAAGAAGAGGAAGAAGAAGAGAAAGCACACAAAATAAGAGAAGCAGAGCGGACAGCAAAGGAGAAAGAAAGCGAAGAAATGAGAATTCGAAGTCTGTTTTTCAGTGAAAGTGGGATTGAGTGTGTTTGTGGAGAGATTCAAAAGATGTTGAAGAGACAATTTGCAAAAGAAGATGATGAGTGCAAATCTCATTCAAATGATGTGCCATTGAAGCCATCGAAATCTGGTGGATTCTCACTTTTCAATTCTTCATTATCATCATCCTCTTCTTCTTCCTCTTCTTCCTCATCCTCTTCTTCTTCTTCTTCTATTCCCCCCAATCCTTTTGATATCTCCAAAGAAGACATCGTCTTGCTTCATTCATTCCTCTCCATTCTGTTGAATTGTCTGCCACATTTTTCTCTTCCGAAGCAAGTGACAGACATCTCCCAGATAATCGTTCAGCTGCTTTTGTGTTCGCAGAAGGAGAATGAAAAATCAAAAAAAAAGCAGTTTTTGGATGAGGTTGTAAGATTCATCAGTCAAATGAACAGCGTTGCAAAGAATAATCGTATGCTGATATGGAACAAATGAGAATTTTATTTCAAAAAATAAATATGAAAAGAGGAAATTTTAATATAATGTCGCATTTTTTTGTTGAGTTTTTGCGAATTGTTATACATAAAAAATTCAGAAAGTCTTATTTGTTTAATCGAATATACAAATTTTCATTCAAAATTTATTTATTTATTTAATTTAATTATTATTTTCCTCTTTCTCTGTAAATAGCCATGCTTCATCCATTGTTCATCACAGCATTCAGCAACGATGCTCTCCTGTCTCAAATTGTCAGCTTTCTCGATTCCTCTTCTGCTCCTCTTCGCTTCTGCCTCTTCTCCTTCATAAGCACTCTTGCTGCAATGAAGATTGCTATCCAAAACGACGAGGTTCCAATTGATGCTTCACAGCAAAAAGTGGCTGATGGCTCTTCTTCTTCTTCTTCCTCTTCCTCTTCCTCTTCTTCAACATCTTCCTCTGCTTTTTCTTCTCTATCGCAGAATTCAGAGCCAATCATTCTCCAGCTTATTGTTGATCCTCCAAAACCAAAAACTTCACCGAGTGTATCTTCTTCTTCTTCTTCTTCTTCTTCTTCTTCTACTTTTTCTTTATCTTCTTCCTCGTTTTCTTCCTCTTCATCTGCTTTTCCATCTTCTTTTTTGCCCACACTTTCTCCTCCTCCTCTCTCACCTCCTCTTTCACCTCCTCTTTCACCTCCTCCTCTGTCTCTGACTCCTCCTCCTTCTTTGTCTCTTTCTTCTTTTATGCAACCAATTCCATTTGGCTCTGAAATGAAGCCGTTTGCTGTTGATCCTTTGATCTCTTCATCTTCTTTGTCATTTTCTTCTTCTTCTTCTTCTTCTTCTTCTTCTTCGAAGCTAACTGAGCCAACTGAATCTTCAGTAGAAAAGCCCTCTTTCTCCATCTCAAATGTCTCACAATCAGTCATCACTCTTCTTCCTTCTCTTGCCAATGTGAATATTCTCCCTGTGTCTGTCAATGCAGCTGTCTCTGCTGATTCTCCACCTTCCCTTGCTTCGGATGCCTTGAATGTCATCGCATATGTCCTCCGCTGGAAGCCTGCCCTGTGCGCTGCAGTGAGAGACGAGCACTTGCTGAATGCTCTGTTTGGAACACTGAGGAACTGGGAGAAGGGGATTGTGAGAGAAAAAAAGGCAGACGCAAAAGGAGAAGAAAGCAAGCACAGAAACAAGAAGAAGCAGATTAAGAGCGAAGAAAACGAAGAGGAATGGCAGGAAGAGGAAAACGAGAAGGAAAAGGAAAAAATACCTTTTGATCAGCTTTTCAGTGCGTCGCTGCGTCTTCTCAGGCTTCTGATAGGAATTGATCCGACAGTCAATTGTCGCTTCTCTATGGAAGATCTGATGTCTTCGATCAAGCAGGAAATGCAGAGAGCAGACTATTCAGACGAGATTGTTGGGTGTGCATTCACGTTGATTGATGCGTTGCTGGTGTCGGGCAGGCAGAAGGAGATCAAAAAGGAGATGGAGAAGCTGGAAGGGAGGAAGCTGTTCGTGAAGTGGGTGAATGAGAAGAGGAAATCAGACATGAAAGTGGAGGATGTGCTGCAGTATGGGAGGTTGTGCATGCATGTGGTGCAGATGTGGGCGATGCAGAACACAAAATTGAACAATGTACAGCGGAAAAGTGCGACTCTGTTTCTTTTGCGAGGCGGGAGAGCTATTCCTTTGCGCGGTGTGAAGATGGCGCTGGAGCTTATTGAGACGGTGAGTGTAAGTGTGGCAGAAGAAGAGCTTAATCCTCAGGTCAAATTGGCTTCAACGCTTCTGTCGCTGATAGACACGGCTTCTTCTTCTGCTTCGACTTCTGCTGCTTCTTCAGCCACTGCAGCTGATGTGAAAGCGAAGTGCATTGAGACACTGGAAAATGTGCTCATGCGCTTCTACAATGCAAGCCATGAGCGGTTTCCGCAATTCTTTTCGCGGCTGCTGCAGAAGGAAGAGATGAGGATGCTTAAAGTGTTTACGAATGCTAAGCTGCTGGACAGGATCTTTATGTTGATTATGCTATTCATAAATCCAAAATTTGGGATGGCAAAAGAGGTGCTGCACATTGTTGCTTTTCTCCTCAAAAGTGAGTTGAAAGGAGAGGAAACCTCTTCCAACAGAAAGAATGAACAGATCGGCTCTTCTGTGAATCCGATCTTTTACCAGAGGAACATTTCCAGCGTATGTGAGCCAAAGAATCCAGCTTCTTCTTCGATAATGCACCGATTAATGTCGAGTGACTTTATCTCGCCCTTGCGTCCGTATGTGACAGGAGAATGCGAAAGAAATGCAGATGTGTTTTATGTGCTGAATGTGATGGCGATGCAAGGTGTATCGATTGGGATGTTTCCACTCTGCAACAGCCTGCATGATTTGTTTTTTGAGAATGGCATTGGTACAGATGAGTTCCGAAAGAGCGATGTTCCGTTCAGCTTTATTTTGAGTGCTGGATATGATGATTATGTCATTTCTCCTCTTCAAATTGCACACATATTCAGGGACATATTTCATCCTCTGGATGAGTTGGATCTGATCTGCAATTTGACAGCGCTGTGCTGTGCTTTGGAGATGGGTGCGTGAATGATTGGATGTTGTGAGAGATAACAATGAGAGTGTTAGAAAATTTTTTGTTCACATTTTCAATTTTTATTTCGTGAATTGATAAATATTTCTTTCTTTCTTTCTTTCTTTCTTTTTCTTTCTTTTTCTTTCTTTTTCTTTTCTTTCTTTTTTTTTTTAACTGTTCACATTCTATTTTTTTTTTTAAATGAATATTTTCCTCTAATTCTTAACAATTCTCCAGGCGATAATTTCCGCATGTCAAGCCCACTTGAATATGGCGTGCTTGATTTGATTGAACAACAGTTTGGCTTTTCGTTCTCATGGACTCTAGATCCAGTTTTTGTCGATGCTTGGAGTAAGAAGCGCAGAAATATCCCTGCACCAAAAGTTGTGCCGAAAGTTACTAAGCTTCCCTCAATACCTGTTCTGCGCTGCATTTTGCGTCTTATTCATTCAGTCTTTTGCGGATATGATGTTATTGAACACAGAGACTTCAGAGAGAAATGTGCATATTTCCTTATTGCATTAGCCCCGCCTTTATTGGAACTTAATCTGACAACTGATGTGGATATCAATGAGCTTGAGGATGACAAAGCATTTTTACTTCCAGAGTTTAATTCGAATATTCAGCGCAGATTTGATGAAGCCACTCAGATGCTGTACAGCTGTGCTTGTGCAAGTGTCTTGCGCAGTCCTCTAATGCTCCTTTCGTTTTACCTGCGCCGTCCGCTTTTCAAACGTTGTTTGCTTCCGTCAAGATGCCAGTCAGCGCTGTGGGTGAGGTCAATTTTCAATCTTGATGAATGCGATAAATACGTAGCAAAGGGAAGAAATGATGTGGCCGTTCCGTATCCAGAGTATATTTCTATACTTCTTTCAGCAGCAATGCTCGCATGCGGCTTCTATGCGAGAAGATTATCAAAATCAATTCTGAAAGTGCTTTCAATGATTTCGTTGGAACCAAGTTCGCTAAAGCTTGGAGAAGAAGAGGGTCTGAGTGATGTTTTTCTTGCTCTTTATTGCGCTTCTGATTATTACAAGTTCGACAGTACAGCTCATAAACAAGGGTTGATTTTTGACTTTCTATAGTTTTCGAGAGGTGTATTTTAGTGTGATATTTTTAAAATTTGGTGGTTGTTATTTTGATTTGAATCAAATTCAATATTTTTTTGAGGCAAGCAATTTTGTTTCTTTCTTGCAAATAGTTTTTAAGAAAATTGTTATTATTCTAATTGAAGTGTTTATTAAATGTTTGTCATCATTGTGATGCTCTCTCTTTTTATCTGTTAGTTTTCAGGCACTTTTTTATTAAATTTTCAGTTTATTCTCTTTATCGCTGTAATTTTTAAAGAGCGCATTTTTGTTGAATTATTTCAGAATTTTGTATATTGTTGAGGGAGATTAAAATCTGTAAATTCGGTTGGAATGGACCACAGCAGCTATCATTCAACTTTTACTATTTTTTGTTGATTGTGTGCAAAACTTGTTTCGATGAATTCACAATTTCGGATAATGGAAATAACAATCAATAAAATTGAAATTTTCGTTTGAATATCATGCGTCTTGTACTTCGGGTGCTAATTATAATTTATAATCAGAAAACTTTATTTATCAAAATTGAAAAAATAAAGCATTTTCAAATTAAAATTCGAATTGAATAATTTTCTTTAACAGTCTGAATTGTCCAAATATGTTCGAAAAAGATAATTGTGTCAAAAATTGATGTTTTCTGATTAACATAATTGAATGATAAACATTTTGTTATGTTTTTTTAAAAAAATCAACAATTCAAATAATGAATTGCTCAAGAACATAAAGCTTTTTCTTTTTAACTGTTCTGAAGGATGGGTATTATTTTTTTTTATTTGTTTTCTGTGTGGCAAAAAATTTTTACGAAAAAATCCATCACAGAATGAATAAATGATAAGAAGATTTAACGAAATTTTATTTCATTCAAACCGAAAAAAAAAAAAAATATCTCAGAAAAATAATAAAAAGTTGTTTATCTATTTTGGATTTACTGTTGGTTTGATCAAACAGAAAGAAAAGTCTTTTTCTTTTATTTTATTTTATTTTCCATCTAAGTTCATTGGATTTGTTTAGTGTTCCATTTTTACTAATTTTAAAAGCAACAAATATTGGTATTGCGACTGTAGCCTTTTCATTTTACAAAATAATAAATATAGTTTATATTTATTGATTATTCTGTTATGTGAAGGACAAATTCGAATAAATTGAGAAATACAGGTTAGAAACAGAATGAGCATACGTAACGATAATGAGTTCACAGTTGTAATTCATGAGATGACCCTCACTGGAGAATTTTCAAGTTTATTTTTTTTTTCTTTTGAGAAAGACGTTATATTTCATTCTTTTCATGTTTTTTGGAGAGTTGTTTAATGAGTTGGACGGTTGCAATGAGGAGGGGCAAAGACAGAAAATCGTGGAAATGAACCGAATATTGGAAGAAATGAATGAAAAAGAATTTATATCCATTTATACAACGGAATTGCTCAATAGAATAGATAAAATGATGAAAAGAAAGAAAGTTTCATTGGAAAATTCGTTTTTGTTGTTAACTCGCATTGGATATTGCAAAGGGCTTGTGGGGCTGTGGAGCGCCAGTTTTTATGAATCTTCACTTTACAATAGATTGAATAACATGATATTTATTGAAGCGCGGAAAATAGAAGGAAAGAATGAAAATTTACTAATTAGCCTTTGTGAGTGTTATATTTTACTTCTCAACCATTATTGGAAAATGTCAAAAGGGTTGCTTTTTAAAAGTGTTAATTGCATTATAAAGGCTGAATTGAGCAAAAAGGAGGATGAAAAAACACAGAAAGAGGTGGAAATAACATTGCTTGCTTTAAGCAGAATTGACGCTCATATAGTTTGTGAATTATTTTCATTTTCATTTATTTTTGTTCCTTTTGACAACAAATTTTGGAAGAGAATGAAAGAAGATATTTATTCGACTAAAATTGCAGAAATCATCAAGTATCACCAGGAGCATCACAACTTGACACAACTTGCATATCAATCAGCTTGGGAGTTTTTAATGGTTTTATATAAGGATGACAAATGTTTGGAAAGATTGATTGTGAATGAGTTGCATTTTGTGAGAGAGGCAACCAGAGAATTGGAAGAGCTTATGGGATATGTGGATTGGAAGAAATCGAAAAAGGCCAAAAGAGGAAAGGAAATGAAGGATATTCGAATAATAGAAAGGTGGTTGGACACAATTTACATTATCTTTTTGCAATGCAGATTGAGTGATGAAGAGTTTATCAGATTGGCATCATGCGTGAAAAGGATATTCAGAGCGGCAAGTGATAACCATAGAGGAATTAGAAGGATGTGCATTCGATGCTATTTGATAACATATTTTAACAGAGCTGTGAAAAATGAAGCATTGCTGAATGGAGGAGCTGTTGATGTTGTTTTAGAGGAGATTACTCAATTTGATATAGATAATTTACATTGTTTAGGATGTTTGAGTTTTTTCAAAAGCATGTGCGAAAGATTGAAGACAACAGTGGAACCAGAAGAAAAAAGGGCAAACGGAAAAGAGATGAGAAGAAAGGCGTTAAAAATGGAAATATTTGAAAAGATGGAGGAAGAAGGATATGAAGATTACATCTTTGGATTGTTTCATTGCTTAGTAAACGGAACCGATGATCTTTTCATATTGTTTGAAAATTTGAATGATTGTTTTGTTTGTTGCTGAATCAACCCATTTTGTTGTTTTTTCACATTTCCACTTCATTCATCTTTGAATAGAATATCTATTTGGACAAAATATAAAGAAATGCTTCTCAATAAAACAGTAGATGAGCTTTTTCACAGATACAAGAACTTTTGAAACAATGATTTGATAACATTTGAGATAACTTTTGCGCACGAACAGCAAACATATTCTCCAAAATTAATAATTCTGTGAATATTATGAGTCAGAGTTTTTCGGCTTTCTTGGAGTCTATTCTTCGTTAATAACTGAATTCCACAACATCCTTCAATGATGAAAAACATCTATTGTGCATCGAATCTGCGATTTTTTTGGCAAAACAATGCTTTGAACGAAACTTGATGAACTTGAAGAGATATTTTGAATCTCACATTTTTCAGAAGAATTTGAAGTTGTTGCATTTTGAGGTGAAAAGGAATATTGGAAGGAATAATTGGTGAATCAGCTGCTCACTACTTTAAAAATGGAAGAAATGGAAAAAATACTGGATTTGTGGAACTTCATCAGAGAAAATAACGTTTATCATTGAAATAATTCATCAAATCTGGGTTCATCATTTGTTCTGTAAATCTGAATAATTTTTTACGATATTTTTGAACTGTTTTCAAAAGTTTGGTTGAACGAAATAACAATGAATTAGATGGTTTAAAAGAAGAAGAAGAAAAATTTGTGAGAGATGAGGAAATGTGGGAAATAATTGAGAAAGAGATTGAAGGAAGGAAGGATGAATGAGACGATTGGAGAAAACAAGAAATAACGAAGTGCTCAGTTTGAAACTCCTGTGTAATGTATTTTTTGAGGAAATATGGAATGAGAGAAAAAAGGGGAAGCGAAAGAAGTTAATTACGAAACGAAGAAAACTGAAAAAAAATGGGGTGTATTGCGATGCACATTTTTCTTTTTGTTGTGAGAGTGAGACGATTGAGCGAAAATTAATGATCCAATGATTTGTTTCTGTCAAAAAAATGCAAAAGCCTGTTGATTAAAGACTGAAGAAGAGAATTTCGGTTGCTTTTCTTTTGTTATTAAATGATATTTCTCTCAA
The DNA here is from genome assembly GCF_001643675.1 of Monocercomonoides exilis. Taxonomy (NCBI): domain Eukaryota; phylum Preaxostyla; order Oxymonadida; family Polymastigidae; genus Monocercomonoides; species Monocercomonoides exilis. The sequence continues at coordinate 286,125 of NW_027150580.1, forward strand.
CAATTTCATGGGTGAAAACAAAGTATCAATTTTTTAATCAACTTCATCTTTATCTTTCACATTATTAAAAATGTATTTAAACAGTCACTCTTTCAAGAAATATATATATTTGTTTTTTGAGAAAAACGAGAGAGAAAAAATAATAGTAAGGTTCTGATCTTTCCAAAAGAAAAAGAATCAAATGATGAGCAATTTAAGTTTGGGGGAAAATCGTAAGTTATCGAGGGATGAAACATTAAGTGAATTAGGCGTGCATGCAAGTGGAGCAAGCGAAGAAAAGAAAGATGAGCTGTTTGATTTAATGAAAGAAACAGCAAATCTTCTTTGTGGAATTGTGCGTGGAACGATGAAAGAAGAAATCGAGGGTATTCTGAAGGAAGAATATGGAATGAGCGAAGGAGATGCATCCACCATCGCTGAAGAAGTTATCGCTGAATATGGCTTGTTATCATATTTTCAATAACAATTTCAAAAAATATAATGTCAAAATCTTTTATTGCTTTGTTGTTGTTGTTGTTTTAGCTTCAAGCAGTTTGCCAAAGAAAAAAGGTGGGGCAGCTTTTGCTTTTGGGAAGGCAAGAATTTCGAGTCAAGCAGATGGGAAATTTTCTGTTCCATCAGCATTTTCTTCGAAAAAAGCAAGCCCTTTAGGCGCTGACAAAGCTGCTCCAAAGCCATTCATGTCGTCATTACCACCAATGGAGAGTTCGGGGACTTTTGGTGGCCCTGCGAAGTTCCCGCCTTCGTTTGGAAGTGCGATGCAAGGGCCTGGGCCAATGCTGCCAACTGGACTTTCCGCAGCTGGTCCTTTTTCGTCTGGAATCTCTTTAGCTTTACCAGTTTCTGACGAGCCTTCACTTTCTGTGCCAAGCATGGCGCCACCAGGATTTCCTGCACCTGGATTTCCGTATTCTTCATTTGGGGTTCCTTTGTTGATGCCTCCATTTAATCCCTCTGATGAGTCGAGCCCTTTTATCGGAACGCCAGCCAGGCTGATTGTAGATGGAGAGAAATGGAAAAAAGAAGGAGATAAAAAAGGGAAAAAGAAAGAGAGAAAGCATGAAAAGAAAAGCAAGAGCGACAGCGACTCTGGCAGCGACTCTGACAGCGATGAGGAATCAGATGACTCAGAGGCATTTGAAGATGAAAGTGGTTCTGATGAAAGTGGTGCTGATTCATCATCTTCGTCGTCGTCAGAGGGAGGAAAAGAAAAAGAAGGATACAAAGAAAACAAAAAGCCAGTGAAGGGAAGTTTGCATTCTTAATTTAAATAAAAGATATTCTGTATTTAACATATTTCGTGCTTTTTATTTATTAATTTATTAATTTATTAATTTTGAAATATTTCATTTTTCGTTGTTTATTTGTTAGAAATGAGAGGACCACTTCATTTTCTCCCTGAAGAGACAGCTGGGTATAATTCGTCGTTTGATGCAAATATTCAGTTGTTGCAAAAGGAGCGCCTTATTCGTGCGAATGAATCATTTCCTATTCCTGTTTGTTTGGGCAATCCATTCAACAAAGGCATTTGGCGGGTGGATCTGCTTGTGGAAGATGCCAATCCAAGTTACTACGCCTTTGCCATTCTACAAGTGTGCGAGAGTGACATGAAGAATGCCATCAAGAAGCGCGATTCTTCGCTGAAGCCAAAGAAGTCAAAAAGCAAATCAACGAGTCATCAAGCGGTAAACCCATTTGCACCTCCTTTCGGTTTGTCATCGTCTGCTGCTTTTGGCTTTTCTGGGCCAAGCGGAGGATATGGTCCTTTTGGCCAAGGGAAATTGAGAGGAGTTAATGCAGAAGGGATGGTGATGAATTATAGAGGATTATTTGATGATTCATCGCCCGGAATTCAACCCTGGAGATCGAGAGGTTCGCAAGTCGCTTGCGAAATTGACACAAAGAAGAAAACTGCATCCTTTTTTGTTGATCGGAAAAAACAAGCCGTTGTGTTTACAAAGCTGCCAAAATGTGTGCAATTTCAGGTATGAAAAATAAAAATTGTTGCAATTGAAGACTGCTTTGTTTGCCAGTCACCAAATCTATTTGACTTGTTTGTATCATATTTCAATAATTTTGTTTTCTTTTCGTTTATTATTTTCTGTCTTTCTTTCTATTATATAAATTTATTAAAAAACATTATCTTTGCATTTTATATTTTATTTATCACTATCTGATTTTCACATTAATTTTGATCAAACCTCTTATTGCAGATGACCTTCCTTGATTCACCAGTAGTTATGAAAGTGCTCAGATTAGACAAAATAAAGAAACCGACTGGACCCAAAAAGGTTTCAGGCACAAAAAATGTTGAGTTCTCATAAAACATGTTTAGTCCCAAATGTCTTGAAATGGAAAGGTTATGTTTTTTGTTTGATGTTAGTCGCTGTTTTGAAATTGCAAATGAGTTATTTTCCTGCTTTTAATTTTCAAATGTGCTTCGCCAAATTGATTCAAATCATTTCATTCTTCCAATGCTTTTTTTTTTATGGAAGCGATTTTGTTAACTAACATTGGTGAAATAATTATACAGATTTTTTATTTAATCCAGAATTTTTTTTCTGATATTACTCTAATGGAGCAAAATTCTTGTCTTTAAGAAAAGATCAAGGGTTTATTCCAAACTTTATTCACAATTATTTCAAAAAATGTGATGAAAATTTTATTTCAGAATATCTGTAATGTTATGATTGTGAAGAATGAACTGAGAAAAGACATAAATTTTAGTAAGACATTATCATATTTATATTGAAATATTTATATTTTGTCACATCGCCCAGATAAATTTTGACTTCAAGATAACAACCATAATAGATTTTTTTCACAGAAAACTTTAAGCAAAAACTTATTTTTGTTTAGTGTCAAAATAGAAAGTGCAAGAATTTTTTGCCTTTTATTTTTGTGTGAACGTGCAACAGCAAAAGGTTTTTATGCGAGGACTTTTACAAAGGAAGTTATTTTGTCAAATACCCATTGGACCATTGCAGTGCAACAACACGAACAAGTAAAATTCGGAAGGAAGATAACCCATCAAACGTAGTGTTTGATTGCAGTATCGTTTTGATCAGTCAGAGCAAAATTGCGCAAACAATGAAGAAGATATCAATTTCTTCGACAAAACACTGCAATAATCGGATAGCTGACTTAAAGCGCTTGAAGGCAGCACTATTTTTTGTCCAATATATTCTTTATAGTTTATGCATTTATTTGCCTTGCTTGGCGAAACCAAAAAGAATTCAGTAATTTCAACAGTTTTCAAAAAAACATTCAATTCTTTCGAAGCCTTCATTCTTTGTCAAACATGATCTTATTTACATTGTAATTTTATATGGATTATTAAAAACACACATTTATTGATTATTTTCTTTTGAAAAAATCCAACGTTTGGAACAGCACTTGGACATCAACCACGTGACATTCATTAGGGTCAACTTTTTAATGGGACTTTTTCCTTAATTGGCACTTTTTTTGTTTTTGCTTGCAAAATGTCGAGAAATGAGAAGTAGTTTTCAGCATTTTAAAAATCCTTTTTAACAAGTTTAATTCTATTTGTTTACTGTTTTCATTTTTATTTTCGTTTTTTACACATCGAGAAATTTCGTTTTTTTGTTTAATTTAATAGTACTTTTTCTAGCCAACTGGGAATCGCTCAAGAAATTGGGGACATGTTTTATATTGCATTTGCTTCGAACTATTAATCTTAAAAATCTTTTTTTTCACAAACACTTTTTTCTTGATTTTTTCGCATTTCAAATTTTCATCAACATGATAACAAAAACTGTTTATTTCTTTATTAATATAGTGAAATGAAAAAAATAAAAATATCATATGAAAAACAAATCCTTTAATAATGAAGTGTTGTAAAAACAAAACATTAATTTTTTCTATTTATCTTTAACGGACAAATGGCGCAAACTTAAAATGATCAATGATCAAGTTTTTGTAACAAAGTTTAAATCTTGACAAATAGAAAATGAGAATGTTTTATTTTTTCAACACTTCATTATTAAAGGATTTGTTTTTCATATGATATTTTTATTTTTTTCATTTCACTATATTAATAAAGAAATAAACAGTTTTTGTTATCATGTTGATGAAAATTTGAAATGCGAAAAAATCAAGAAAAAAGTGTTTGTGAAAAAAAAGATTTTTAAGATTAATAGTTCGAAGCAAATGCAATATAAAACATGTCCCCAATTTCTTGAGCGATTCCCAGTTGGCTAGAAAAAGTACTATTAAATTAAACAAAAAAACGAAATTTCTCGATGTGTAAAAAACGAAAATAAAAATGAAAACAGTAAACAAATAGAATTAAACTTGTTAAAAAGGATTTTTAAAATGCTGAAAACTACTTCTCATTTCTCGACATTTTGCAAGCAAAAACAAAAAAAGTGCCAATTAAGGAAAAAGTCCCATTAAAAAGTTGACCCAATGCAAAAATTTCTTCTGCATCAGCAAATACCGATTCATGCCTGACAAAAACCAAAGAAAGTTTCATGATTTGGATATGCATCAGGTGTATTTCAAAAGCCCACAAAATGATTTGCTGAAAGAAAGATTTTTTCAATTTTTCATTGTGATAAAAACCATTATTTATTTCGATTTGATCATATGGAAAACATTTTTTTTAAAATCAAAATTGATTCGAATTCCTCTTGAGAATGCTTTTATTCCTTTTTGCATGTTTGATTCTTGGGAAGGCATTTGAAGCACAATATGTCTCTGGAACTTCCACATTTCAAAACAAAGGTATTCATGAGAATTAATGGTTATTTCAAAACTCTCTTTATTTGGGTTTAGGAAATTCAAATGAAGCACAATTTCAATTAAAAGATGATAACAATAACTTGTTTGAACAAAATTCTTTCTCTGGAGTGAAAAGATTACAGTCAGGACTTTCTATAGTGAAAAACACATTTTTGGGATTCCTCAATTCTACAGTTGGACTGAAAAATATAGCAGTTGAACATATTTCCTCATCATTCATGCATATCACATGCAAATCAAAAATAACGTTGGATTCCTGCATTTCCCACCAAAAATCGGAATCTCCGTTTCATTTGAATATCGGGTCAATCTGTTTCACAAATATGACTTTTATCCCCCAAAAGAATGTTAACCCTTCCAGCCTCATATTTTCATCTGATGACTCAAATTCTGTTGTTTTGATAAATTCCATCGTTGCAGATCTGTTTGTGTCATCATCAGACTATTTCCTATTGTCTGGAAAGAGCAAAAGCGAACAGATTATAAATTGTACCTTCAGGAACATGTCTGTGAGACCATTCAAGAATTGTGATTGCCAAATGGAACATTCATGCTTTCTGAGTTCTGTGGAGAACAGCCTCATTTATTCTTGTGTGAATGCATTTGAAGGAGGGATTTCGAGTGGATCCTATTCTTCAGAGGAGTTTGTCTGCAAAAATATTTCTTCACACTTTGGGAAAAGAGAAACAAATGCTCTGAAGAGAAAAGGACAAATGAACTTAACAAATAGTCAATCATTTTCATTATGCGAATGGGTTGATTGCACATCCCCTCAAGGAGGCGCTTTTTATGTGCATGAAAATGAAAATGCAATTCTAACTGTTGAAAATTCGTCATTTACAAGATGTAAAGCAACTTCCACAAGAGGGGGTGCAATTTATGCTTTGAAAATCGCTGAATGCATTGTGCTTCATTTTTCATTCGTCCAATGCACTGCAGCTACAACAGTAGGTTATGGAGGTGGAGGAATCATGATCGAAAACATTTGCACATAATCAGTGGTTGATGATTGTTATTTTTATAACTGTTCTTCGAAAATAGATTGAGGGGCTTTATGCCCGTATAGTGCAAAAACTGAAAGACAGAAAGAATGCATTATTAATTCGTTTTTCGACAATTGCCAATGTAATAAATCATCTTATTGCACTGGAGGGGCAATTATACGCTGGAATCCTATTGACAAAGTTGTGATATCAAATTGCCTGTTCTGCAATTGCTATTCAATGTGCGGTGGAGGTGCTGTAACGCAGTGGACTAATTCAAAGAATAATGGAACATTGCTTTATTTCTGCTTCTTTCATAATAACACGTGCGTAGCAGATGGTCATGATATCGTTCTTTTAGAGTCAACAGCAAACAACATTGATTCAACATGCTATTCAACCAGCAAAACGACAAATAGAGTTAGCATCAGATTCGACTCAATTGTTGATAAAAGCGGATGGCTTCGAAACGATTATGGAAGTGTCAGATATGTCTCCTCAACGCAATCGCAATCAAATGCCAAAGACACATATGCATGTGGAATTAATGAATCTTATCCATGCTACACTATCAGCCGTTGCCTCATGCAACTCATTCCAGACTTGGTTTCCAATGTCGAAGTATTTTCAGGAATCATTTTCGAAGCAAATAGTTTTGATTGTGGGCCAGACAGTTTTACTGTTTATGGTCAAAGTGATATGAGCACAACAATCCAAACAGTATTTGAATCATCTGGGCTATCTCTTTTTTCAGTCTCGACGGGCACATTGAATGCCAGGGACTTTATTCTTGTGCATGACTTTATTCATCCGAATAACCGTGGGTCAAGGCTATTTGATATTTCTGGAGCAGGAGGAATGAGTATCAGCAGTCTGAACACATCTTTTGGAAGTGGGCAATCAATAGAAACAGCATTCACAACAGAGCTGATCAATGTCCAGAATGGTATGCTGCAGATGGAACATGTGAACTGGGCAAAGACTATCTCCACTGCTTCGTTGTTTTTGCTTTCTTCAACAAATGAGATTTCATTGACGCTATCAGAATGCACCTTTGATGGGATTGAAAGAACAACCAGCGGAGCAGCAGTGATTTCGTTTTCCAACGATAAGGCAAACATCGATCTGGATTCTTGCACCTTTGAAGGATGTGGGAGCACATGTTCGGAAAATGGAGGATCGATGATGTTGTGGGCAGGAAATGAAAATGAGGTGAAGGTAAAAGACGGGCACTTTAATGGCTGCTTTTGCTCTGCATCCGATGGTCTTGGAGGAGGAATCTTTCTTCGATTATTGAATGAAAATCCCAATTTCATGATTTCCTCTTCCTTTGGCACTAACACAGCCAAATGGGGGAATGACATCTTTGTTATTTCACCCAATCTGGAAGAGACTGCAAATTCACAAAAAATCACATGTGTGACAGCCTCTTTGGATTCTGTTGACAAAGTTAGAGGATATATCAACGGAAATACGAGTGTGGACATTCCTTTGTGCATCTATCTCATTCCCACACCAGAAGAAATCTTTGTGAGCAATTCTGAGGCATCCAATCACTCATACTGTGGAATTGTCCAATTCCCTTGCTTGACTTTGAAGCACTCCCTCACAAGGCTTGTCGGAGGAAAGAAAATTGTTGTTAATGGAATGATTATGATGAACGATGAATTGGCCTTTGCTGGACAGAAACATGAAATCCGAGGAAATGATGATCAGAGTGGTTGGACAGTCTCTGATTCAAGTGAAACATCCAATTCATCGATGATAACAGCAAATGTTGACACAATCTTTTCAAAACTTATCTTCTCTCTTCCATCTTCCCTTCCTCTTCACTCCACTTTCATTTCGTCTTCTTCACCATCAATGACCATTTCTCAATGTTCTCTTTCTCTTCAAAATCCATCATCAGAATTGACATTTCTGTTCTTGTCCGTTGAGTTAGGGATCCTGATAATCGACAAATTCTCAGCTTCATCAATTGATTTGAGGAGAAATCCGCTGATCTGGTTGAGGGGAAGCATCGCAAATAGCGAGTTAATGAGCACTCTATGGTTGAACATGACAAACTGCACTTTTTCTGAAATCGAAAGAGCAGCTGGAAGTGGAGGGTGTGTGAGCATTGGCAACAGCGATGATGAAAATACGAACGCACAAATAAATATTAAAGAATGTTATTTTGATGGATGCTCTGTGCTTGCTGATGAAAGCAGAGGAGGGGCTATCAATGCTCAATTGAAAGGAAACATTCAAATGAATGTTATTTCATGCACATTCACAGGATGCACAACTCCAGCTGAAGAAGGGAAGATTGGCTTTGGCGGAGGGATGGCACTGAAGCTGATTGATGAATATTCTTCATTTGTGATCTCATCCCCTGTTTTTGAGGCAGACAAACCAAATGCTGCGACATATGGAAACAATCTTTTTGTTGAATCATCCAACTTGACAAAGAGCATCACAAATGTCTCTCTTCCATTTGTTTCTGAGTATTTGGTTGATATTTCCTTGGATTCAATGAGAGGATTTGATGGGAGTGACACAACGAATACCATCCCGCTAGTGTATTTCTGGCGAGTAATTGGCTCAGAGATATTTGTTGGAGACAAAGGAAAAGACATGGGTGCCTGCGGATTATCAGATTATCCTTGTCTGTCAATTGATTATTCGCTAACAAGATTGTCTGAAGGAAATGATAAAAACATCAACATCAGAGGAAAAGGAGTTCTCCAAAAAAGTGTTGATGTGAGTGGAATTTCAGTGAAATCTGATGATAACAGCATATGCTCATTAGAATGTGTCTCATCGCTTGAAGGAGCCAAAGGAGCAGCAATGAAGATTGAGGGCATTTCCAGTTTCGAACTGATAAACTTTGTAGTTCCATCTTCATTCGCAAGCGGAGCTAAGACTTTGCTGCACGTTTGTTCAAGCAATGGATTGTTGACTGTGAAGGACTGTTCATTCACAAAAATGGAAGAAAGTGGAGAAGAAATAATTAATTTTGGTCTGATCAAAGCAGATGGAGGCACAGTTCAATTGGAATTTGTGACAATGCAATCACTTTGTTTTTCAAAAGATGTAATTTCTGTGTTTTCTTCAACAATGTTGAACATCAAAAATCTGACGATGAAGAATATTAAGCTGGATGGGGCAAGTGGATTGAGAATATCAAAGAGTTCAAGAAGAGAAAACAGAGCAAAAAATGAAATTGAACAAGATATTGTTATTGAGTGGAGTTCATTCGAAGAAGTCACTCAGAACACAACAGAAAACATTTCAATCATTCGAAATGACAATGGTGATGAACCTTTGAAAATTGTGATTTGAAACACAACGATGAAGAAGTGTGGTGGAACGAGGTGTGGAAAGGGAGGGGCGATGTTTAATGTGTTGAATGAGGAAGGAAAGTTTGATTGCTCATTTTGCACGATTTCTGAGTGTTTCTGGTCCGCCACAGGAAGAGGTGGCTGGCTGTTTCTGGAGTGCACTTCGACAGTTGAACATCCTCTGAACTTTATTCTGTCAAATATCACCTTCAAAAACAACTCTGCGTTCAGAGGGAGAGATGCGTATGTTCGATGCCACTCAATCGACACACAAATAGTTGATGAGTAATTCTTGCTGGATTTCAGATTGCCATTTGTAAAGGAGCTAGCGATATGGGGCTGCACAACAGACTCGTTTGTTGGTGAAGAAGATCTTCTGCTGAGGGTTGTGAAATATCAGTGTGAGACGATATTTGTGTCTTCAGTTGTAGACAATCACAAAGACAGCAAGCAATGTGGAGAGTTCAACATGCCTTGTGAGTCGTTGAATGTTGGAGTTCAGCACATAATTCCATCTCTGTATTCACAGCTGCTGATCTTGGGGCAAACAGAAATTATCTGGAAGTGTGATACTCATGATGTGATAATCCGCTCACTTCAATCTCCTTCAGCTGCATTTGTGTATCTGAACTCAACAATTGTTGGCGATGAAGAAAATCTAATTACAACTTCAGAGAGAGTTAGGATCGAAAGTGTAAAGTTTTCTTTTGGCCATTCATTTTCGTATTCAGGTAGCTCTATTATCCATGAAGCAAATGGCCAACTTTCTCTTTCATTTGTTGATTTCTCTTCGGTTTGCCAATCAGAAAACATTGAATCTGCTGTTCTCAATTCAACATTACTGAACATCGAAAATGGAATTCTTCATGTTGATAACTGCTTAATATCAATGCTTTCATTCAAAAAGCTTTCATTTTTGCTAAATGGAGATGACATAAATATTACAAACGTTCGAATGGAACAGATAGAAGCAGCAAAAAATGTATTTGAACTTAGTAATTGTGAAAATGTTGTATTTAATGGAGTATCTGCAGATGGAGTGAAGCTATCTGAAGGTTGCATCATTTCCATTAACGAAAACGCTTCAAAAACGATTTCTATTGGAAGCTTCTCGTTCAAAAATTGTTCAAGAAATTCAGAAGGAGCTTCAGTTTTATCAGTTTCTTCAACATCTGCCGTTATAATTCTTTCGAATTGTTCCTGTTCAAACTGTTATTCCGTGTTTGATAAAGGAAGCATTATGGATATGAATAATGCAAAGGGAATTTCGATGGATTCATGCCAATTTATTGGAATTCCTGCAAAAGAAAGTGAAAATGAGAGAAATAAAAATTTTGAAGAAATATGCAAATGGAATGGATCGCTTGTCTATTCAGCGAATTCTTCATTGGCGATGAAGGATGTGATTATTTCACATGCCTTAATGGGTGGATTATCTGTGTCTGCTGGCAATGTGACGATTGAGAAAGGAGAATTCTTCAACAACAATCCATTCATTGAAAAATATCCTTCTCTTCGTCGAAACATCATTTGTTCAGATTCTGCTTCATTGACCATCTCCAGTTTGAAAGGGAGAGATGGATTAATGCCCAATTCTTCCCTTTGGGTTTTGAATGATGGATGCACCGTTGGTGGAATAGCAGGAGAAAGACCATCTCCATTTTTCATTCCCAGACTGGAAGATGTTTCAGTGAATGAGAATGGCAACAATGTTGTTGTGAAATTCAAAGGATCGCTTCTTCTTCCTTGTGATTTGTCATTCAGACTTGTGTATAAAACGGAGGATGTGGAGTTGTTTGAGACATATCAGTTTGAGAAAGACAGTTTTGTTTCAGAAACGGAAGTGATTGGAACAGTCCCATCAGAAAATATATCTTCGATTGGAAATGATACGGAAGTGTCTGTGATGATTCTGTTTGGAAAACAATTGGCTGCGACTTCACCGCAGATTCTGAAGAACAAAACAGAGCCAAAAATAGACGGGGAAGGAAGACTTGCTGAAGGAGGGAAAGAAGGGAAATCGTATTGGTTGTTGATTGTTTGCATTGTGATTGTTGTTGTACTGCTTGTAGTCATTATTATTCTGGCAGTTCGATGGAGAAGGGCAAAGAACGAGAATAAAGATCTGAGAGAGATTGTGAATGACAACATCAGAAAAGATCCGAAACTGATCGAGATGGTGACGATGGAGATGTCGCCTGAGGAGCAGTGGAGGAGAGCTGAGAGGGAAGCGGAGAAGAAGAATGAAGAGAGGATAAAGAAGAGCGTGTATGGGAAGCAGATGCAGCATTCGGAATCATCAGAGCATCTTTTGTCTGAGAGTTGATCAACTGAATACATTCTGGGAAAAGACTCAGACAAGATCCCTCAATGGATGCTGGAGAAGGTTGATGATGAGGAAATAAGAAAGCAGACTCCATCACCATCAATTTCATCCGCTTCAACAACTGATTCAGATTCAACTTTTGTTCGGAGAGAGGATCTGTGTCCCACCACTTCGTCCATGTCGAATCTGGTGGACGCAATGGCATGCTCATCTCCTCATGAGAAGCTGATTGTGGATCTGAGGGATTCGATGTTCATGCTGCTTCATGGAAAAAATGAGAAGAAGGAGATGGCAATTAGCACTCTGCAGAAGAGGGAGCAAACTGCTGCTCAGATCCTATTCTGGGTGGCTAATATTTCGCTCCATTCATTTGACGAGATGGAAAATCCACTTCAATCCCTTGCCAATCTCAGTCCACACATTGTTCTTTTCTCCGAGCACATGGTGATCTGCATTGTGATGCATTCAGACGTTTTGTTAGATGATGATTCAGACTCATCTTCCATCTCGTCATCAACTGTTGTGACTTCTGCCAGTGGCATTGATGATGATGATGGTGATTCCCTTCCTTCTTCTGCCTTTGAAGATGAAGATAGTTTCAAAAAAGAGTGTCTGAGGTGGAAGGCACCAGAGTTGCAGATGAACAAGAAGAGGGGAGCGACAAAGGAATCAGTTGCCTTTTCGATTGGGATGATCCTGTGGGAGTGCTTGACACTGGAAATCCCATTTGGAGAATACGAGGCAGAGGTGGCAGGGCAGAAGATTGTGAATGGCGAAAGGCCAGACACAAAAAAGACAGAAGAATCGTCTTTTGGAGAAATAATCAAGATGTGTCTCGTGCAGCCATCTGCAGGCAGGCCATGCTTGGGAGATCTGAAAAGAGAGTTCATCCAACACTTCCCTGCAAGTGCAGTTGTACTCACTATGTCTGATGCTCTTTTCACCTGCAATGCTGAGAGCTGTGACAAAAAAGACAGCAAAGATAACAACAGTAATATCAGCAAAAGCAGAAGCAGAAGCGGTGGTCAGATGTCAACATTGGCAGCATGTACATTAGTTGATGAACGAATTGTGTTGCGCAAAACAGTCAGCAATGATAAAACGGAATATGGCTGTTATCCCCAATAAGAAGATACTCGTTTTTGATTTGTTGAAACGTTTTTCATCTCTTTTCTGTTTTTGTTATTGCATTGCTTCTTTTTTGTGTTTTTTTTCTGGCATATCCATCATCGATATTTTTCTCTCTGAAAATGAGAGTGCTTCCTGATCAGGGAGCATCAAGAATAAAGATGTTAGTTAATGATTCATATTAGGGCCATTTTTTAATAATTTTCCAATTCTTTAAAAATCAGGCCAATAAATTCAGGAATAGTCAGAGATGAAGATGTGTTTGTAGTCAACATTGATTGAGGAATTTTTTTAACAGATAATCCGCGTTTAACTGGATTGAATAATAAGCTAGCAACATGGAAAAAATTCTCTGATCTTTGCTTTTATGGGCATCTTGAAAATCTGAACTTGATGGCTTTTCAAATCACATCTTTCGTATTGTGCGGAGCATTAAATGGTATTTCCAAATATTTTGCTTTGAATGTTTTTCATAATTGATAGAAATCGAAGGTTGCTGGAGGCATGGAAGTAAAAGTTAGATGATTGAATGGAATTGATCCGAGCTCCGAAGGCTTGCGGGAATAGTTCTTCAATTCAACTCCAAATTTCAACGACACATCGGCGAGTGCGAGTAACAAAATTTAAATTTTCAATCAAAGAAAGAAATTCCATTTCAAAGAGAAAAAGTTGTTCTTTTTCTTTTATCATTTGTTGATTCTTTTTCCCAAAGATTTATCTGCTTTTATTCTGCTTTCAGATTTGTCCAGCAGGCAATTGTCTCTTCGTAAAAGGATGTTCCTTGATAGAATGAATTTGGTACATTTTGGGACTGTAAACGGAAAAGGAAATATTGAATGCCCTTTCACATCCGAAAGTGTAAAAAAAATCCACAAAACGTAGAATTGTTCTGGCAATGTATTTAAATATGCGTTTCTTCATTTTTTGTGGAAGAAATTTCATGAAAGGCAATCTATTCTTTCAGTCTTCTTCTTCTTCTTCTTCTCTATCATAATCATCCTCATCTTCCTCCTATTTCTCCTCTTCTCTTCTCTTTTCTTCTCTTTCCTCACATTCTTCCTCTTCCCACTAGCCCCTCTTCCTCTGCCTGTTCCTCTTCCTCTTCCTCCACTGCTGCTGCTGTTATTGTTCCTCACTTCTTCGATCTCTGCCGCCTTCTGCAGCAGCAAATACGAGTCGTCCATCGCATGCTTCATCTCAGCCTCCTCAAAAAGCGTCAGCAGCAGATGCGTCACGCGGAAGAGGAGCGTCGGCGAGAGAGAAGAAGAGCAGACAGGAGAGGCTAACAGGATGTTGGAGGAGGAGGAGGAGGAGGTGGTGGTGGTGGTGGTGGACGCAGAAGGAGCAAAGGACGAACATATTGGTGATTATGCTGATGATGAGGCAAACAATGATGCATTCGGATCAAATAAAACCCAGCTCTGTTTAATCGATTCAACAAACATCGCTTCATCCTCGTTCAATTTTACTTTCTCAAATTTATCTTTCTTTTTTCCTTTCTCTTTCAAATGTTCATCTTTTTTATCTTCCTTTTTGCTCCTCTCTTTCTCATCCTCTTCATCGCTCGACACTTCAATCAATTCGTTTCTTCTTCCTTTGTTTTCTTCTTCTTCAACTTTCGTTTTGTTTTCGCCCTTTTCTTCAATCTTTGTTTTCTCCTTTGCTTTCTCCTCTGTTCCCTTCTTCCCCTTTCGTTCCCTTTTACCTTCGTGTTCTTCCTCTGCCTCCATCTTTCTTGTCTTCATCGTCTCTCTCTTCATCCACTCCTCTCCGTTCAGCTCTCTCTCATTTGCTTTCCTCTCATCCTGCAGCACTTTCTCCAGACAACCCACCACTCTTCCTCTTCCCAGCACAACAGAGTCCACAATGTGGCGTATCTCCCTTTTCCCTTTCAGTTTCATCTTCCCCTTCGATCCCGTCTCAGCGGCTGTTCCATCTTCTTCTTCTCTTTCTCCATTTTCTGTTTTTCTGTCGAGCCCCACTCCTTTCCTCACACCAGAATTATCTCCTCCTCCTCCTATGCTTCTTCCGCCTCCGCCTCCTCCTCCTCCTCCTCCATAGGCATCTCTAGCTTCTCTTCCCCCCAACCCCAAAGAAAACGCCGGAAAAGACGAGTTTTGGAGTGTTGTGCGTGCTGCCCGGCGAGCAAAGGGGACCAGCCCGCGGGCAGCAGCTGATCGCCCGCCCTGATACGACTTGGCTGACGACAGGCCAGAAAAGGAGGAGATGAGCGAAGACAGCGGAGACAGCGGCAGAGGTGGGAAGCAGCTTCCTTTGGAGAGAACAGCACACACTTGGGGCAGTGTTGGACATAGGCGAGAGAGCGGATGCAATGACGTTGATGATGATGATGAAGTTGAGGATGAGGAAGAAGAAAAAGAAGTGGAAGAAGATGACGTCAAAGCAACTGTGGAAAGAAGTTTTGAAGCAACCTCTGGTGAAAGAAGACCAATCAGAGCAACAAGAACATCGAAATGAGAAGATGAAAAAGACATTTTTGTCGTTCTTGTATTCGAGATTGGAAGAAGAGAAATCTGCTTGGCTGAATCAAAAGGATCCAATGAACGCTTAAAGAATAGAGTGAGGTCTTTGCTGAGCAATGAATTCTCATCGAAATGCTGGCTGAATGAGGCGAGAGTGTTGAACAGTCTCGTCGAAGAGCCGCTTTCTGTCTGCTGCTCAAATGTTATCTTGCCCAAAAATGGAACTGAACTCTGGAAGAAAAAGGATAGGAGGTTCAATGACAAACGCCGCACTGCTGGACGAATGTGGGAAAGGCCAGTCAGAAGTGCTGTGCGAAGAAGAGGGAGATGAGGCGATAATAAGCTTCGCTGAGATGTTTTCACTGGTGAGAATCTGTCTTGTTCCATAGAGACTCTTGACTGCACAATCGATGTTTGTGTGATTGTTTGAATCAATTTGCTAAATGCATCCCTGACTGTTGGTTCTTCGTCAAACAATTTTGGCATCGATTCTTCGATAATTCGCGAAATAGAACTGGTCAAAAAGAACGGATCATCGCCATATGTTTTGACCAGCTCTATAAGACCATTTAGTGCATCTTCCCTCATGTGAAAGTTGTAAATGAGTCAATCTCGAAAGAAGATCCTCTTTATTCAGATTTTTTGATGTAACAATTTCTTCCTTTTCGCTTAATGCTTTCTGTTGTTTGAAATGCAACGTTTTTGCACTGATAGTCCCTGATAAGGTATTTGATTCTTTCGGTTTCGGAGTTAATTGAACTTGTTTTCCTATTTGAATTATTGTTAATGAATAATCAATTGAATTGCTGGAAAATGTCTTATTATTCAGCATCATTGAGTCTTTTTTAGAAAGCAATGTCTGAAGTATTGTTTGTTAGAAGATATCCATTAGAGAATAATAAGTTGCCTTTTCTGAATCTCAGTTATATTCTCGTGCAAATCGAATAATAATGAGTTTAAACTATCTTTCAATGGCATATCTTAATTATAATACAAAATTATGAAAAAAATGATGTAAATTGAAAATTCGCGTCTTGGAGTTCAAAGCCTTTGGTAGCAACTCTGGCGTTTGTGTTCAAAGACGATTGCTCACAAGTGTTGCTTGGGTTGAAAAAGGGAGGCTTTGGAAAAGGATTTTGGAATGGATTTGGAGGTTTGAGAACCAAAAATCTTTGTTTCGAATTTTTTGAATGCGAAGGTCTGTGCAATAATTTTGCTCAAGGCAAATTGCAAGCAGGTGAAACTATTGTTCAAGCAGCAGTTCGCGAACTTGCTGAAGAGTCGGGCATCAAAAAGAAAGAAACAGACCTCCAAAAGCGAGGGATAATAATGTTTGAGTTCAAAAGTGCATTAAAGCCCTCTTGGTTTTTTGAAGTGCATATTTACTCAACAACAGACAACGATGAAGAAATCGTGGAAAGCGAAGAGATGAAGCCTGAGTGGTTTTCGGTTTCCAAAATACCATTTGAATCCATGTGGGAAGATGATCGCTTTTGGCTTCCCTGCGTTCTCAGAGGTGGGTGCATCATGGGGTTCTATCCTTACGATGACATAACCAAAGACATGTTAAGTGGCATCACAGAGATCGTTTTGCCAAATGATCCAAGATTGTGTGCGCTGGATTTGGATGTTGCCAGCCAATCATCAACAGCATCTCCTTCAAATTCTAAGAAAGATCCAAAATATAGAGAAAATACGTTCGTTGTACCGGACAGATTTCCCATGGATTTTCGTCAATGGATTGCAATTGGTGGATTTTTCCAACATTTGTAAAAAGAGAATTTTGTTTCTTAAACATTATGTCATTTATAATTCTCTGTTTCGAAAATTCTGTTGTATATTTTTTTTTATATTTTTGTTTTGACCATCGGGAAGCTTTGTTATTTGTTTATAATGAAGAAACAAAAAGAAAGATAATCTCTGATCATATACACCATAATAATATTGAATAAATCATTTGATAATTAATTTCTGGATTTCGGGTTAAATTGAAAACGATTCATGATAATTTCTCAGTAATGAATATAAATTTTGATGAGGATTTTTATGACAAGATTAAAGTGTGTTTAGGCTTGTATTTTATTTGCTTTTTGAGAATATTATTATTTCTATTTTAAGTCTCTAAAAGATTCAGATGAGGCTATCAAAATGTTACATATGATGAGGTTTAAAACGTTTCATTCAAAGTTATTGCTTTATGATGTCTCGTATTTTTTTTTAAATTTGAGTGATGCAATAATAGAACAACTTAAAGAAGGGAATGCTGCTGCAGAGGATTTATTTGAAAAACTAGAATATCTGGCAGGCGAATGGTCAGAAGATAAGCGCATTTGCTTGGAGATGTCATCTTTGCTTTTTGAAGTTGCTTGCGAGGCAAATGAAGTGGAATGTCTTGTGAAAGTGTTAAAGTGTTATGACCTGATACTTGGAAGACAAACAGTGGAAGTTTTTGTTAAAGCAGAAGAGACCATTGAATTAGCATGTTTGTTAGTTATTTGTTTTGACATTAAACGATGAGTTTCTTTTTTCTGAATTTTTTTCTTTTTTCATTTGCCAAAGTAAATACAATCCAAAAAGGAAATGATCAAGGAGTTTTTGAATTTCTAAGTTATGCGTTATCTATAAGCTTAAGGATATGTAGGTTTGTAAATTATTCGTGATTTTTTTAATTCGTTTATGTTTTTTTTCGGTATCACTTTGCGATTATTCTTTTTGAAGACTATCAGGCAATGATGAGATTATTAAAAGGGCAATAAATATTATTTATCAACTGATTGATGGAAATGATCGGTTTTTGTGTAGAAAAGGGAACGACATTGTTGAAGGAATGGCTATGCTCATTGAGGAAAATGGTCTTTCAGAGCAGTATGCTCTGCCTCTGTCATCTGTGATGGAAGTGATGCTGAGCGAGAAATCTGGTGTGTGCAGAGAGATGATTATAGGGAGCGAATTGGGAGGATTGCTTTTGAAAGAAATTGAAAAGGATGGCTCGTCAAAAGAGAGTGGCAGGATTCGTCTGAAGCAGGTGTTGTTGTCTCTGGTTGATGGAATTGCAGAGTTACAAGGCAAAAACGAGATGGCCATTGTGAAGAAAAGAGAACAGGAAGAGAAACTATTTGAGATGCGAAATGAAGATTTCGGGGCTGCAGAACATTTTGAAAAAGATGTGAAGGATAAAAGAACAATTGGCAAATCACAAACGCCTCCACCGTCAAATAAAGTTGTCTCAAAGCCAAAAAGGAACAAAGGCAAGCTATCGAAGCCAAAGAACAAGAAAGGTCCTTCTCCTCCTGTCACCCCTCCAATGACTCCGCCAGCATCACCTCCACTGGCATCTCCATTCACTCCGCCAATGACTCCTCCAACTTCTTCTTCTTGCTCAAAAAGGCATTCACCTCCTCTATCACCTCCGCAGAAAGCGAAAAAGACTGTTCCGAATGAAAAATTTGAATGGGCAGAAGAAATCTCAAATGCAGACGATATGAAAGCTGATGTTGCAGCAGAAATCAAAGAAGAAACTGAACCAGAAGAAGCAGATGACCCAGCGAATGAAGGGCGCATGGTGACAATTCTTCACATTAAGCTGCTTTTGAAGTGTGTTGAATGTTCAGACAAAGAATTGGAAGGGAGGGCACTGCAGACGCTTCACAGAATTCTGTGTGGCAGTGCTGTTGTCGGGCTGTTTGATGAAGAAAAGAGAAATGATGATGTTGAGTGTGGGATGGAGGAAGACAAAAGGGCGGACGAAGAAGGAAAAGGAAAGAAATGTGCGTTTAGCAAATATCGAAAGAAGACGATTGAAGAGCTTCAAAAGGAGAAAAAGCGGCTTTTGCAGATTTTTGTGGAGGCAAATGGATTTTCTGCTGTCAGAGCATTCATAGAAAAAGACACAGAAATCAAAGAGTCAGAAAATATGAAAGAAAAAAACGAGAAAACTGAAATGGAGTATTCAGAGATGAAAGATGCTTACTCAACGAAAGAAAAGTTGGATGAAAGGAAAATCACAAATGAAAAAGATACTCAACCCTCATTTTCATCATCTTCGCTATCATCGTCATTTTCGTCATCATCTTCAGTATTCTCTCTTTTTCCTTCATCACCTTCGTCATCATCAGCAGCAGCAGCTTCATCTTCCCATTCTCTCTTCTCCCTTTCGTCTTCTTCAATTGATTCACAACCATTGCCTTCATCGTCTCAAGTTCAATCAACGGTCTCTCCACCCGTTTCGCCTTCTTTGCCATTTCCTCCTTTGCTTCCATCAGAATTCAAGTCAAGCTGTTCCTTTTCAGAGACATCGCTCTCTTCGTTGAGTGCATCAATGTCTTTTGGATTGTGCGCAGACAGTTTTCTGCTGTCGCCGCTGGAGATGTGCAATGAGATTCTATTTTCAGCACTGGAATGGATCAAACAGAAAGATGAGGGCAGTTATGTGTTGGAGCAGTTTAACAAGATGCTGAAAAGAAACGAAAACAGAAGTTTTGAGGAACGAATGGTTGGAGTTGTTGAAAAAGCAGTACTGGCACAAGGTTTGTAAATCTCTCTTCAAATGTCTTTTAAAAGCTATGTATTTTTAATTTGTTCAATCTTTTTTTTTTCTGATTCGTTTCAACTACAATTAATCTTGCTGTGTTTCTGTGCCAATGCTCTGAACTTTTACTAGAAACCGCTCAACAAAATGAGGATGAGCCGGTCTGGATTGGAGGATTTATTGAAGCATTGAAAGAAATGAATGTGAAAGAAGATGCCTGTGTGATGACAAATTGCTTGTTATTGGTGAAGAATCTTGTTCAACTTCTTAAAAAACGAAATGCTGATGAATGTGGAGCGAAACAGCACTTGTTACAGTCTGATTCTTCTTCCTCTGCTTCTGCTGCTGCTGATAATCTTATTCTTCAGAACAGTCAGCAAACAAGCGTTAAAATCAACGAGCGGTCAAACATTCCTGTAATCATTCTTTTGGAGACCCCTTCAAATGCATCTTCTTCATCTCAATTGCAAATGTCATCCGCTTCTTCAACTTATCATCCGCTGTCTGGTGAAAAGCGCCTTTCATGTTTTATGAAGCTTTTGAATGAATATGGATTTTTGAATCTTTGCAAGAATTGCTGTGATGACATCCTTTCTGGAAAGCCAATCGTTAGACCTGCAAAAGACAATCAAAAGGATCAAAGTTGTTTGCCTTCAAGTGATATGGATGGGGCAGACATAATGCCAAACTCACTGGAGAATGAATCAAGCAACATGGTAGGTGTTTCTGAAATGAAATTAATCATTGAAGTTGCTGATGTTTTGAAGGAATTGTTGCAGTTTGATGGCAAGCAAATGGCAAATATGGAACAAGTTGGCTTGACAAAGGCAATATTTGATTTGTTCGACGAACTGAAGAATGAATTGAAGGGCAATCAAGAAGATGCAAAAGATGAGGAAAGGGATGAAAAAGTGAACTGTTCAGAAAAAGAAGAACAGAAAGTTAAAAGTGAAAGAAATGAAAATCTGAAATGCACGAAGAAGAGCATTCAACGAAAGGCATTTTCAGTGATGTTATCTCTGATTGGGGAAATGATGAAAATAGATGCAAAGCAGGTCAGTCATTTCAGTGTGGAGAATGAAGTGAAAGCGATCTCAAGTGAATTGGCAAAGGAGAACATTAATGATGATGTTATGCTTTGCTCATTTGGTGTGATTAATGCAATGCTGAAGAGCAGCAATCGTTCTGAAGTGGGGAAAGAAGTGGTGCAGAAGAGAGGATTGCACATGTTCATTGAATGGGTTGGCGTGAAAAAGGAGAATGAGATAAGCAGTTTGGAAGGCAGGCTATTTGACGAGATCATGAAAGGGACAATAGCCTTGCTAAAGAAAGAGAAGAGTAACAATGCGAACAAGAAAGTGCGGAGGTTGTTTCTTCTGCGCTCTGTGAAGGGAATAACAACGAAGACTTGCTGTGTATTGATCGATATCGCGAAGAATATGAGCGAGGAGATTGGGGCTGGAAATGTGGCAGAACAGAGAAAAGTTGTTGGACTGGTGATTGCTGTGGCAAGAGCAGTGCCGAGCGAGAAAGCGAAGTGCGACAGTGTTGTGATTGACATTTTGGATTGGCTGCAGAAGGCGCATGTAGATGGGTTCAATATCATTTTCAAGCAATTCCTGAATTCGATTCCTGGACTCAGAGAGATTGTAGTGGCTGAACCTTATTTGGGGAAGATAATGACTTGGCTGAAGGGAGGGATTACAGAGAATATTTCAGCATGTTACGAAAATATCAATGCGATTTCTGCGATGATCAATGTTGCAGCTGATGATAGGGACTTGATTGATTATTTAGTGGTGCCTTCTTTTTTGAGCAAATTGAAGCTTTTCTCGTTTTCTGCCATCTCCAAAATGGCGTTACTCTCGAGTGCAAGAAAAAAAGTGCTAATTGATTCAGTTTGCCACATCCTCAGAGAAATCTTATATGATGGATTGTTTTATCGCTACCGAACTATTAAAAACGATAACGTTGAAATGCTATTTGATATTGGTTTCTTTGAAGAAGATATAAAAAGTCACGATTGTGTATGTGCAGAAATGTTGTGCACTGACTGCAACGTTTTGTGTGAAAGAAGCGAGTCTGTGATATATTCATGGATAAGCAACTGCATAAGTGCCAATGAAAAAGGTGATATGGAGCTGTTTGTGCTGAATGTTGCTGCATTTGCTTGTATGATGGACAAAGGTATGGATTTGATTGATTTTTTTTTTTTTGAAAAAGAAAAGAAAATGTTTTGTGATTTATGATTTTTGACGAGTACGTAATATAATTATTTTCTATTTGTTTTCTTGATGGTGAAAAAATGAAATATTTTACCAAAGTGCAATCAGCATGTAAATTTCTGTTTAATATTTTTTTTTGATTGTTATATTTCATTTTGTTTATTAATTTATTATTTGTTATCCAATATGTTTCCACAATTTAAAATTTGAAATCCTTGATTTCGTGTAGTATTAATTGATGAAAAAAAAGAGCATAGAAATTATCAGAAGATTGATCATTGTTTCTCTCATGTTCATTCATTTGGCTTTGCGACAGAGCCATTGTTTTCCTTTCTCCAAAGTTTCGATCCAGCCACTCAGCCGCACACAGTTACGAGGTCTTATTTCTTTCTGCTCCAAGGCCTGCTAAAATTCGTAGAGAGGAACAAAGAGCTCTGCGCATTCATGTCGCAGCACCTGGTGAAACTGTATCCTCTGAGAATGAAACTGAATAATGAATTGTGCAACATGTATTCGATGTTGTGCTTCCAGTTCTTGATGAGCAGAGGATTTAATACAGCAACAGAAGCAACTGTTGCACTTCTGAATGAGGGAATGCTGCTTCCAACTGTAATTAGAAACTATTCTTGGTATTCTTGTGCTTCCCACTTGTTATTCTCCAACATTCTCCCTTGTTGTGAGAGACACCTTGTTAGAGATGAATATTTAGTACCTCCTCATTTTATTGAGTTGGTTGTAAATGTGATGATGGATTCTGCTTCCAATGTTTTAGCTTATAATGCTTATGTTGAACTCGCGGGTGCAATGGGAAAGTTAGAGTATCATTTAACTATTCTCAAGAATGGAGAAGAAGTTGGTTTAAATGATGCACTTGTAGCCTTCAAAGGATGTGAATTTTTACTTGGAAATTTGGTTGACCGTCATAATTCTCTGATCTTCCATTCAGAATTATACACCAAACATTTCGTTGAATTTCCTCGTATTCGGCTTTATATTGAAAAAAAACAATGGTTTTATATTTGAAATAGCAGGAATCATCGAATCTTTATGTTGAATGTAAATTTTATTTGCTGGAGAAATTAAGGAGTGATTTTTTTCTTTTTTATTCCTTTTTTTTTATCTTGAAAATTAAGTGTAATTTGTAAAGACAGCTTTTAGATATAATTGCATTATATTTAAGCAAAAAAACTTTATAATTTCAATTGCATGTGATTCATTGGCTTATTTTCGTTCGTTAGAAGCACATACTCCCAAAAAAAAGAAAGAAAGAAAGAAAGAAAAGAAAAAGAAAAAGAAAGAAATTTCATAGGTTTATTCTTTTCACTAATACAAATTGTTTCATCTTTCCTTGTTGTAAATGTATGCTTTTTTCTTTAATATGCGCACAACGAAGATTAATCACATTTTTAAGAAAATATCAAAAATTGATCATAATCCCAAAATAAAATATTATCAATAATTTTTTATTTTTCTTTTTTTCTTCAAATGACTACAAATGAAGAAAAAGAAAATATTTTTGTAATGTATAAAAACAAGCGCATAGTTGTTCCTTTTTATCCTCAATCAACTGTTAGGGCTCTTGCATCCCATGTGTCAAGCAGTTTTAGTATAGAAAAAGACAGGATTAGGTTTTATTTTATTTCAACAGACAGTCAGAAAAGTGTTCAACTAAAGGAAACTTCATTAACTCTGCAGCAGAGCAAAATTCGTTCTGGAATGACTCTACACATTAGAGACTTAGGGAGGCAGATAGATAAAAAAACATCATTATTAATTCAATTTGGAGGATCTATTCTCATCTATTTTTTAGTTTTCGCTAATCCTACGCTTATTTATAGATATTACAATCCAAAATATGTTTCAAAATCATATACAAGCTCTCAAATCATTACATTCATAATTTGGTGTATTCACTTTTTGAAACGAATTTTGGAAGTTCTTTATCTTCACTCTTATTCAAGAGAGACAATGAATGTATCACATTTGTTAAAAGGATGCGCGTATTATTGGTCTTTTTCGCTTTTAATTTCTTATGTTATATGTAATAATGATTTTACTCCACCTCGCTTTATGTATCAAGTTATGGGAATTCTAATGTGGTTCCTTGGCGAATATTGCAATTTTGCGTATGTTCCTTGAAATTTTTTGTGCGGATTATTTTTTGTCAACTTATTCAAATATTCAGATGTCATTATCATTTGTCAACTCTTCGAGATAGTTTGTCTCAAGATATTCATCCAATACCAACTGAAGGATTTTTCCTGAAAGCAGTATGCCCTCATTACGCATTTGAAGCTCTCGCGTGGTATGGCTTCAATATGGTATGGAATTTTGATGAATCTTTGAAGCATCCTAATATATATTTTTGATTTTTTTTAGATGACATTTACTTTCATTGGTGTTGTTTTCAATATTATCGGAGTTATGAGGATGCATCACCTTGCAAGAAAGCGTCACAACAGATATCTTGCTGAACATCCAAGCTATCCTTCTAACATTCCTCTGATGTTTTTTTCTATCTTAAACTGAATTTATTCGTATTTCATGTAAAATTAAAAGTGAACAAATTCTCGTTTCTGTTGTTTTATTCATTTCTTTGTTTTATTTTATTTACAATTTTTTATGAAATTTTTTCAACGAATTTTTTTTTTCGAGCGTAATTGTTAAAAAGAAGAAAATAGCAAAAAAGGGAATACGAAATAGAAAAACATAACAAACAAAATCTATCATGAATCCTTGCATACAAGATATTATTGAAGAATATCACATTTTAAAAAAAGAAATGAAAAAATAAAAATTTAAGTAGAACCTGAAATTTTTGAAAATTAAAAACACAAAACAAACAAAACGATTGATCAACAGAAGAGCAAAAAGCCAATATTATCGTGAATAAATATGTTATTGTTTAAACTTTCTCTAAGTTTCAATCTATTCATATCAGAAAAATAAAAATAAAATATAATAAAATAAAAATCTTTACTAAACATGTTTCAACACATATTCTACCAGCCCATTCCCATTCTTAATTTCGCCTTTGTGCTGAGTGCAAAACGACAAAATGGCATTAAACAGTTCGCCCACAGTCACAAACGCTGGATTTGGAGAAGGGGCGCTTGAAAAGTCTGCAGATGTCTTTGCTGAAGAAGAAGGATGCATCAAGTCAGACCTCCGGCGGAACACTTTTTCTCCGTCAACAAACATCGAAAATGAATTACGCTCATCTCCTGCATCTTTAACTGATTTTTCTTTTCCTTCTCCTTTTTCTTCTCCTCCTTTTTCTTCTCCATTTTCTCCTTCTGCTTTTTCTTCTTCTTTATCCTCTCCTCTTTCAAGCACAATCCTCGTAAGCAGACGGACAACTGTCTCGACAAAATTCTCTTCTCCCATCGCTGAGTACCTCATCTCCTCCACTCCACATTCAGACGCTGCAAGCCATTGGATCAGGAACTTCAGTATTTTGTCTCCGTTGAAGGCCCCACAGCCCCAATGGCCCGTGGCTACAAAGGGAGAAGGAGAGTCAGCTGCAAACGAAAATGCAGTGAAGGCCTTGGAAATGTGCGGTGGTTCAAAATGAATGGAAATATTAATATATTTACATATTTGTTGATAAAAAGGAAGAATTAATGCATGAAAGAAATTATCAGTTGAGAGAAGTTAAAAAGGAAGAAGAAAAGAGGGGATAAACAAAAATATTAAGGGGGAAAAAAAGCAATTTTTTTTGGAACGTTCAGAAAAAATGATTTGAAAAAAAGGCAGCAAGCAAAAAAAGCACACTTTGTTAAGTTCCCTAACGATTGATTTGTTTGACCACTGGTTAATCTCAATATCATCGTCAATAAAATTATGAGGGAAATGCACAGCATCCATTGCAATCACACGATGAGGGAGGATTGAATCTTTGTCTCTATAAAAAGAGCATAGACGAGAAGAGGGAAAAAAAGGGAAGAAAAAGGTTTAGTTTGATGAGAAAGAGAAAAAAATTAAAAATAATTGAAATTGAAATTCAATAAATATCAATACAAAAAGATGCTCTCCAATCAAAATTCAAAAAAGTTAAAGAAAAAACTAATAAATTAACAATATGAATCGATTTCATGGGGAAAAAAAACAATCAACCTTCATTTTCTTTTCAAGAAATTTCTCTTTCTCTTTCTCTCTCTTTATCACACAGTTGCATTTCCTCTGGCGAGCTCTCATGATTTCCCGCAAATCTGAATGAAAAGCCATAGCCCTCATAATCTGACACTCTTTCTGCTCCTTCAATCAGAATAGCTTCGTTAGGCTCCATTTCTGAACAGAACATCATTGGAATGAGCAGCTCTGGCGAAATCGTAAACATTATCTCCTCTTGCACACATCCCTAATGAGAGTGGTGTTTTAAATTGGGTGAAGGAAGGAAAAAGGCGGATTATGAATAAAGAATTGAAAGATTCAAAATTCATCAATGTGAAAAATAATGAAATAATTACAAAAAAAATGAAAAACGGAAAAAATAAATCGTCCATAAAT
The DNA here is from genome assembly GCF_001643675.1 of Monocercomonoides exilis. Taxonomy (NCBI): domain Eukaryota; phylum Preaxostyla; order Oxymonadida; family Polymastigidae; genus Monocercomonoides; species Monocercomonoides exilis. Next base: position 312,397 of record NW_027150580.1, read on the forward strand.
ATTTGAAAGATATAAAAAATAAGCTCATCATATCAGACACAAAATAGAAGTATAGTCCACTTCAATGGATTGTACAAAACACTAAACATTCAACCACCAATCATTTCTTCCTCTTTCTCTCTCTCTCTCTCTCTCTCTCTTTATCTTTATCTTTATCTTTCTATCTCTATCTCTATCTCTATCTCTATCTCTCTATCTCTCTATCTCTCTATCTCTCTATCTCTCTATCTCTCTATCTCTCTATCTCTCTATCTCTCTATCTCTCTATCTCTTTCTTTCTTTCTTTCTTTCCCTTTCTCTCTCTCTCTCTCTCTTTCTCAGTAAAAAAAACACACATGGTGAAGAACACCTCCTCCGAGGAACTTATTCGCAAAGTCCGCCTTGAAGAACTCCGGAGGCGAGTCTTCCACTTTCGCAGTCGGAGCAATGCACACATGGCACAGCCGTTTTTGGCTCCTTTTCCACTGCGGCGGCGCTAAGAGAGCGCGGCGCGTTACACGGATTTTGCCTGGAAGCGCTCGAGACAGCAGAGAAGGCTTGAGAGACTCGAAGTTTGGTGTGAGAGAAGAGGATGAAGAGGAAGAAGAGGAAGAAGACGATGATGATGATATTTCTGGCGATGTAGAAGAAGGAGAAGGAGAAAGAGAGGAAGGCGTTGACGAAGAAGTAGCAGAAGCAGCAGCAAAAGCAGCTGGATGAGACAATTCTGTGATTCTTTTGTGAAGAAGCGCAAAGAAATGGAAGAACGAGCGAAACTTAGCTCCAATTGAAACACTGCACTTTGAAGGGACAGTAACATTTGGGTGAAACGGTAGAATAGCCTCTATTTCATCTGGAGTAAGGCTTTCTCCTCTTTTCTCCTTCTCCTCCTTCTCCTTCCCCTTCTCCTTCTTCGCATCATCTTTCAATGCATCCTCCACCAGGAACAGAAAGTCGTCCTTTATGAACTCCGGCTGCTTCTTACAGGTGTCTTTCACCTGCTTATACCGCGCCAAGAGCTGCTTCGCTGTGAACTCTCTCCATCCTCTCTCGCGCAGCATTTCTGGACTTTGTGCCCGCCTTCCATAAATGGGGAGATTTGACGGCTGCATCCAGTTGATGATGTTGAACGAGGGCAGAGACTCAAACGAAAGGAACATGCGCCCGGGATACATGCCAAAGAACAGCTGAGATAAAAACGAAGCACCCAACGCTCGCGGAAACGTAAAAGATGTGTCTGCTATTACTTGTATTTGTGGATTTTCAGCAGAAAATTCTGAAGCTTTTTTCAAAACGTCTGATGGAAATTTACCAAGGATAGGAATGGACGTCAATCTTAATGTTTTCCCATTGCTTTTGCACATGTGAAATGGTAAGTACTGCATTGGTACAAAAGGAAAATGCAAAGTTTGTGAAGTTTCAGGCTGTTTTCCCGTTTCCCATTGCTCTTTTGTTAAGCATTTGGCATTCCAAGGCTTGTAAACGCATGACGCGCTAAAAAAAACCATAATGGAAGGAAATTGATGTGCAAGATGTTGCAGTAAAGGTAAAATTAAGTGCCGAACGATGTTTTCCTCTTCACATGAGCAATGTGTTTCCAAAAACGAAGCAAATCCTTCCGTGACTGCAGAATTTTTTGACTTGTCTCTTGCGGTTATTCCGCATAATTCGCAATATAAGTTCTATTCCAAATAAAATACAAAAAAGGTTATAATTTGTTGAAAATGCCTTTATTGAATAAACAAACACTAAAAGACTCGTTTGAAGAAATATCTTGCTTTAATATTGAAGAAAATTCTTCCCATGTTTTAAATATATTAAGAGTTTTCAAAGGAGCCATTGTTAAAAGAGGAACAATTTGAGGCTGTGCAACTGCAAGTTTTTTCAGTAATTTACAAAAATCTTGAAAACTTTTTGTTGAATCAGCCATTTTTTATCTTTGAAAATGTTTTAAATTTGAAATATGTTTAATTTTGTTATTATTTTTGAAAATAGGAAAAGCAAACACGTTCAGCTTTGAAATTGATGATTAAAAATTGTTATGGTGCATTTTGGGTTATTCATTTTTTTGTTTGATTATACGCATATAATTTTTATTAAAATGATAGCACGTTGACAAATAACTGAATGCTCCTAAAATAAGTTGAAAAAGATAAACAAAAAATGATAATTGATTTATGTGTTACAAATTATTTTGAAATACTTTGATAAATTGTATATTCCTTGTGTGAACTCAAATTCATAATTAAAAATATCAATTTTTACCTTTTGGTTATGATTTTTAAATAAATGGTGAGAGTATTTTCAATGTTTAATATTTTAATAATTTTTTAATTTCCTATGGCAAAAAAAAGATAATTGAATGAATTGAAATTTTTAAAATGATTGCAAAATGAATTAGAAAAATAGTTTAATTCTAAAATGGAATTGTTTCGATGATATTAGAACAATGAGATAAGCCAATCAATTATCATCATCTTACCATTAAAAGAGAGGCTGTAGAGATAAAATATTAAAATTCGCACAAGAAACGCTTTATTACCACATTCCCATTCCTCCGCCATAGCCACCATATCCTCCAAGTCCACCTGCACCTCCATAACCTCCATATCTTCCTCCTCCAAATCCTTCATTTCCTCCATATCCTCCACCACCATATCTTCCAAATCCTCCTTGCCCGTAATTGCTTCCACCACCGCTCGTGTATGATGTGGTCTGGGTAAATGAAGTTCCACCTCCTTGAGCACCGCCACATGCACCAGCACCTCCTCCTCCGTATCCAAGTCCGCCATAACCTCCATATCCCCCTGCTCCTCCTCCACCGTAGCCACCTCCTGCACCATAATTTCCATAGCCGCCCATTCCCCCCATTCCTCCATATCCACCAAATCCTGGATAAAAACCATATCCTCCATAAGGACCCATCATGCCGCATCCCATTCCACAACCACCAAACCCTGGATAGCCAAAACCGTAACATAAAGCATCTTTCATTTAAAATATAAACGTATAGTTGCGTATGAAGCATTTAACAAAATTAAGCAAACCACAAAGCGGGGCATTTCCATCTTCCGAATCGCATTCAGAATCGTCAGCTAAAATAAAGCCAACTAAAATTGATACAAGCAAATATGTCATGTGACAATAATGGCGTTTGATTCAATCCAGTAAAACATATGACAAGATTGTGAAACAGTCATTAAAATCTACAGTAATTCTCATTTTTTAATGTTGGGTGGCAAAATTAGGTTAATTTTTTTTTATTTCATTAGATTTTAACATATGAATTCATTCGTTAAAATATATATTGCATATCTTTAAATTATATTTAAAACTAATGATATTAATTGTGCCCCAATTATTAATTGTTTTAAGAAAAAAAACATATTTTTTTGAATAAATTTTCAATAAACAAAATGAAAGGAAGTGGGTGATTATTTTTGAAATCATATTTTTTCATACAAAAATTTCGGTGCAAAAAATTTTTTTGAATACAGATATCGCATAAAATACCGGACATCGCACAAAATACCGGACAAGATCGATATCTCAATTACCGCAAGAAGAAAAATTCTGACAAATTTCCTCAAAATATATCTCATTAACGCAAACTCATTTGGCATATCAAACTTCCATTTTCATGAAGACTGAATAAAGAAAAAATAATTATTTGAAATTTCGGAGAAATAGGATTTTGAATTTCTCCGAGATTTCGATATTTATTTTTTCTGAGCACAAATGAGGCTATTTTAAAAGTCTCGTGTATCAATTGAGTTTGTATTGATGAGATATATTTTGAGGAAATTTGTCAGAATTTTTCTTCTTGCGGTAATTGAGATATCGATCTTGTCCTGTATTTTGTGCGATGTCCGGTATTTTATGCGATATCTGTAATAATTTTTCATTCAAATTAATAATTTTTGCATTCGAAATGAAAATATCTTATGTTTTCATATGAATAATGATTATATGAAATTATTAAAATTTATGTCAGAAGATTAAAAATTTCAAAAATTTTTCTTTCGTACAAAAAAATTATGGCAACACAAAATCACTTCCGATTCAAAAGTGGAAAACTGATTTTCACAAAATTTCGTGAGAGTGCGAATAAATTTTTGTTAGGTTTTCAACAATTATTATTTCGAATTCAAAAATTATTATTTCGTTTGAAAAATTCATTAATTTGTTTGCAAAATTTCTATTTTGAACGCAAAAGTTCTCATTTTGTTCGCAAAATTATTATTTTGAATGCATATTTTATATTTCTGAATGCAAAATTTCTCATTTTGAATAATTTTCGGTGTAACTATCTTTGAAAAATAAGCACCCAGAAAAAAGATATGATTTCAATAATAATCACCAAAGTTTTGTTATTTCATAGCAGTTATTGTTTATGATTGAATCAAAATATTTCAACATGGGTAATTCTTTTTGAAAAGTCGCAAATGTTTAATTTTCAAATAAATCAAAAATTTCATTTTTTGCACAAATTTCTGTTAACTAATATCAAACTTCACTTCAATCAAATCTATTCATTGATAATGCTATTTCAAACATTCTTGAGGAGATTTGTGAGCTGAAACAGAAATTTGAGCAAAATATGAAATTTTTGATTTATTTGAAAATTAAACATTTGCAATTTTTCAAAAAGAATTACCCACATGTGAAAATTTTTTATTATAATTTTGTTATTGTTTCGAATTTGAAAAGTCTATATTAAATGGATAGCAAATACGATGCAAATTTTTCGCATTTAAAAAAAAAGAAGAAGAAAAAGAAAAAGATAAGAAAAAGATTTGAAAAAAGAAAAGAAAAGAAAGAAAGAAAAGAAAGTGAAGAAGTATTACAAGAATTTGGGGGAAAATTTGTCACTTAAAGCTTTTTCATTGAAAAAGAATGTACTTTTTATTGTCTTTTTTTGATCATAAAATACAAGCAATTATTTTTTTCTTATTGTAATATTTGTGGTGTCACAATACATAATGTTGTCATATCGTTGAAGCCTGTTCGCAATTATAAAAATCCAATTAATTTTGTAATCTGAGAGGGTTTTCAAAAGTTATGAGTGAAACTTTTATTTTGTCCTTTGTGTAGAAAAAGCATGAAAGTTCGTATTTTCCCCCATATTTATTAAAAAATATAAAACACAAAATGCAAAAAAGTGAATTCGTTTTATGAATAACACAAAAAATACAAAAATATTACTATTTATTCATCAAATAGTTGATCATTTTTCAACTCACACTTTCCTCCAAAACTGATTTTTTTTTTCTGTTAGGAAATCTTTGAGAAATGATGGCTGGAATGAATGGAAAAGAAAAAGAAAAGAAAATATAAGGATTAACAACAAAATTGCGTTTGATAGAAAGAGAACTTCTTTATGAAATTATTGACTTTTTTTGAAAAATCTATCAAAGCAATTTTTCAATTTGCTGTGCATTTAAATCACACTTAAAATGTTCATGAAGTGTGATTAAAAAAAAAAGATTTTTTTTATCTGTGGGATTAAACAAACTTTGTTCACATGAGTTATTCTAATAGAAATATTGCAAATGTTTTGTTTTCAAATGAAATAAAAATAAAACATAACGTTCATATTTCTAATCGCTTTAATGAAACTTGTAATTAAAGGATCAATCACACCATTTATTATTCAAATTTGGTAAACTAATTATTCAAAATTGGTCAATTAATTATTCAAAATTAATAAAATTGAGTATTTTTTAAAAAATATTTTTTTTTGTGAAAAATTAGTTTTTGGCTGAATATCAGAAAATATAGAAAATATTATATTCACTCAATTTTCGAAATATAGATGAGAATTTGAACCCAGATTTTTATTATTTGTGAATAAACATGAAATTTTCTGATTTTTTAGAAAAAAAATCATCATCATAGAAATAGGATAATTGTTGAATTACTTCACCTCACATCGATAAACAATGTATAATTCAACCAAGAAAAGTTTCATAAATAAAAGTTTATTCAGATAAACAATAAAAAACAAATAAAGAATTCTGAAAGTGCATTCATGGATTTATTCAGTTCTGAAAAATATTTGTATTCAGTTTGTATCATTGATGCAAACGACTTTTCTTGGTTGAATAATGCATTATTTATCGATTTGAGGTGAAATAATTCAACAATTATCCTATTTCTATGATGATGATTTTTTTTCTAAAAAATCAGAAAATTTCATGTTTATTCACAAATAATAAAAATCTGGGTTCAAATTCTCATCTATATTTCGAAAATTGAGTGAATATAATATTTTCTATATTTTCTGATATTCAGCCAAAAACTAATTTTTCACAAAAAAATATAAAAAATACTCAATTTTATTAATTTTGAATAATTAATTGACCAATTTTGAATAATTAGTTTACCAAATTTGAATAATAAATGGTGTAATAATTTTATTTTGAAATATTATTATCGATATTTTTGAAGTGAATTATATTTATTTTTCATTGTTTTTATCACATTCTCAAAGATCAAATATTAATCATATTTTCTTTATTATTTTTTTAACAGAAACAAATGTGTTTTTATTTCGTTCAAAAAATATTTGATTTAATTATTTGTATTTATTGGATTTACATGTTGTAAATTCTTTTCATCAATAAATAAATTTCACATTTACCTTCTTTGAACTTTAAAATTTCAAACAAACTTTTCATTTGGTGGATTCCTGGATAAAATTTTTATGTTTCGATCTTATTGATCCATTATAAAAATGTTGACAAATCAATTATTTTTATTATTGCTTTTAGGAGTTAAAAGCTTTTTATTCGAGATGGGAGAAAAAGACCCTGCAGTATTTTATGAATTTGCAAGAAAAGGGGATGTAATTTCTGTAAATTTTATCGTTGTTAAAGGAAGAACGGGATCGGTTGATGTTTCTGTATGATTAATCATTATATACATATTTCTGGTGGTTTATTTTGTTTTGATCAATGATTAATGATAAACAGATATTGGATCCAACAGGAAATCCTATATTATTCGTTGAAGGAAAAGACGAACATTTTACAATTCAAGCCCAGATGGATGGAGATTATTGTTTTCGATTTACAATCAATTCTCATTTCACTTCAACGGTTGTTAGCTATTCGTCGTCAATTGGACAGTTAGTCCGTCAAACTGATCATAGTGTGCCTTATTCAAATATATCTCAGAATTACCATTCATTATACATATTAAAGAACTAGAAAAACATTCAAATTACACAAAAGAAGAACAATTAGAAAACCTTATATCAGACATCAACGAGATTATTAACAATCAAGAAATAATCCATGTGAAGGCAAGGGCACATAGAGAAAGTATTTTCATTTATATTCTTGAAACTCAAAGAAACTTTTTAAATTTATTCTTAGTGAATCAAAAAAATAGATCAAAATATATGCTTTGGGCAACTGTACTGTTCGCTTCGTTAATTGCCGTGAAAATTTATCAAATTGGTTCAATAAGCAGATTATTTTGGAAAAGAGTTTGCAAAATAGAAATTTATAAAAAAAATCCGTTTTTAAAATTATTATCGCATGTTTCTACATATTTTTAGGAGACAAAAATATAGCACTCAGTTGGATTGCTACATGATTATTTCGTCACGCTTCAAAAACATCTCATTATTTAAGCTCTCTCATCATCATCATTCCAAACAGAATTCCGAGTTGGATAGTTGTTTTCAAAGTGCGTATTTTGACACTGGCTAATAGCGGTTGACTGGATTTTGGGAAAATCAACGAAAAAAGAAAAAACGTGCAGATGTTCCGTAACGCAAGTTATTTCAAAAAATGGCGAAGTGTGAACAATGAAAAGTTATAAAAAAAGGAAAAATAGATGTAGTGCTCAATGAAACGATTATTGAAAAAAACAGAAACAGGTCGATGATAATGAAAGTATTTGAACATTTACATGCTTTTGAAAACGAATGGATCAAATTGAAGATTTTAGTCTTCCAATCTTCTTCCTTCACCCCATTCGATATCCTTGTTACTTCTTCCTGTAGATGTGCCTTCCGATGGCCCATTTCCAAACGTATTGCGAAGTCTATCTCCCCAAGTTCTTTGAGCAGGTCTTTGATTAAATGGAAGAGGGCGAGGATCAGGACTTTTAAATAATAATGAAACAATGCATTTGAAGAAGTAAAATTTATTTATTTAATAATTATGGACATCACAAATATATTAAAAAAATAAATGTTGTCAAACTTTATAAATGCAAGGAGATCTGGTCCACCAAATTGAGCACTTGGAACAACAAACATTAGGAAATAGAATGTATGACCCACAATAAAGATGATTAATGCTTCTATAATGTGTATAGATTGAAATAGAACTTGTACCAATATCATAACATAAGGAAATATCACAGTTGGTATTGGAATAATCCCAAAAAATAGAGTTTGGCTATTCGCATTTTTTGGATGGCGTGAAACAAGATAAGAAAGCGAGTAAAGGAATATGTGTGAAGGAAAATACACTCTGTGCCAAGGAGAAAGAAGAGAAGAAATGACCTTTAACAAACGCAACAAAACTCATTAAAAATTAAAAAGAAAGCGACTGCACACTAAAATAGCTCCCCAGAAAGTGAGAATAAGATACACAAAATTTTTAGTTCTTCCTTGAAACATATTTCCTTCTAAATCATTCATATACATGTATCTTAAAGTCAAAAACAAATATTATTCGGAGTAAAATTTTCAAATTAATAATCTAGCAATAAAGCATACACGCTAAAAAGTGTCATTATAAGGCTCCATGCATCTTTTCCGAAATAAAAAAATGGTGTAACGAGCCTCCATATCTGAAACCTTTCCCAAATCAAAGATGGTATAAATGCGATTTGAAGTGGAGAAATCATTCCCCAAATTATTCCAATCGTCGTGCAAACGCACGCAACCAAATAAAATAATGTTAAAGGAGGTATATTTTGAAGTCTGGCAAGTGGATTTGCATCCATGTTTAGAGAAATAATCTTTAAAATAACAATTGTGGGCCAATAGTAAATTATTTTACTTAAAAGATCAAAATGGTATGATACTTTTACTTTTTTGGCTTTTTAACGTAATAATTCACATTAAAAATACTTTTACAATATCATTTATTTTTTACACTAAAATATTTACGAATATCATTATTTTTATAGGGTTGTACGACAAGTTCTGATGTTGATTTGAAACGATACATTCTATTTTGTGGCTTGGATAATGCTGGGAAAACAACCATTCTGAATCGAATTCAAAACCATATTGCTCATGTGTCAACAGATTCAACTCCAGGGCAGTCAAACGATCCAACTGCTCGAGATTTCGGTGAAGCAGCTGCTGAAGAAATGGAATCAGTTCCTACCATTGGAATTGAGACAGCAACAATTACACTTGGGGAGACTACTGTAAATGTTTTAGATTTTTCAGGTCGAAAGCAGTTTAGGATTCATTGGAAAACGTTTGTAAAAGCATTTTTCAAAAGATTATGAAATAAATTTATTTTTTTAAATAGATTTGAAGAGCAAACTGATTTAATTGTTTTTGTTGTTGATCTCAGCGATCCAGGAAGGCTTGAAGAAGCAAAAGAAACTCTTCACGAACACATTTTGAGCAACCCCAAACTTAATCATTGCCCTTTACTCATTGTTGGAAACAAAAATGATATTGAAGGAGCAGCACAACTTCCAGAATTGGTATCATCGCTGTTTGGGGAAGCAATGAAAGGAAGAGGTTTCTCTTTGATTTCGATTTTTTTAAAAAAATAAGCTTTTTGATAATATTTATTTATTAAAATTAAAAAACACATTTTTTATTGTAGCTTACCACATATTATCAACAAGTGCAAAGACCGGTGAAGGACTTCGTGAATTGATAGAATGGTTTTTGAAAAAGCAAGTATAGCTCTTTTGATTAAATGAGAACTTACACATCACAAACTTCAATTATTTCATATTACTCTCGAAAGATTTTAATCATTATAAAAATTTATCACAAAGTTTTATTTTTTTATTCATTTTGCGAAATGCATTATGATGTTTTGTGTTTGCTATTTTTGTTTATTGTTTCAATTTTGATTCTTCTTATTATTTTTTTGTTTGGCATTTCACATATTTTATTATCAAAAAAGTATTGATCACATAATTTATTTGTATAATTTTTGAACTTTTTTTCATGGTATCAAAAGATGATGAACAGCACTCGGTGACACGTTCGATATCGTCCGAATCGACAAACGCTAATACGCTATCCGTTGTAAAATTTGATGGATTTGATAACTTGTTTGCTCACAACATTTTTTAAAAGTTATACTTTACCTTTTTATATCCTTTTCTAGTTTGTTTTCATGTCTTTATTCGATTCACATGGTTTGAAATTATTATTTATAAGCTTGAATTTGCATAATTAAAACATTTCTCCAGGAGCCACGCCTTCCAGGAATTTATTGGATTATTTGGTTGATAATGACAATTATACAGTGCGTTGGCCTTACAATTCATTTTAATCCTTGGCCATTATCTGATAATTTCAAGGCAGGAGTCATTGAATTTTTTGAGTTTGTAACTTTTTATTTTTGTGTTGTTCAACATTTTCATTAAGTTATCTTAATTTTGCAGTGTGCTGGCGTAGCTCCATCTTTGTGTTAGTTATGACCTGCATTTGCATTGTTGTGATTCTTGTTGGAGTTATTGTTTTCATCATTGCAGCTATCTTTAGGCGAAGCGAAAAAGCAAATTTACGCTTTGTCTATCAATTTCTGAATTTATATTCAAGCTTGCTTGTCTATTTATTTCATTTACCAATTGTCAACACTTTTGTGGGAAATATACTTTGCTACGGAACTGGAACGAATTATGGAGTTTCATGCAACGGTCCAGAGCGTCTTCCGATGATGATTTTATCCATACTTTTTCTTATTGTACATCTTGTAATGGCATTTGTTATTCGCTTATTTATTTTTACATACAACATGAAAGATGGAGATATTTTCTGCTGCCAGACAGGGTTATATCAAACCTTCATGCTTGTTGTTACGACTGCATTTACGATTATTACACCATTGTTACATGGATCTCCAATAATTGTTCCTGTTGTTGGGTTTGTTTAAGAAAACCTTTTTTTTTAAATAACGAAATGGGCAAAAACCATCAATTAATTTTTGAGAAAATTGGACATTCATGAGTTTAATAATACCTCTTTGAATACTTTTGCACGTTTTATATTTAATGTGTCATTTTTTCACTTTATTCATAAGTGCAGATATTTGAATTTATGAAATATTTGATGAATTTTGAAACTTTTATTTTTTTCCTCTCCATCGTCTTGCATTTGTATATTTGTCTTTCATAAATTTTTTTCCACTTTTCTTTACATTTATCTTAATCTTTATCTTTATAATACTCATATATACAATACATTCACACACACACACACACATACATACACATACACATACACACAAATTATCTTCCAACCACCCCCTCCTTCCCTTCCTCCCACCCTTCCACAGTGCCAGCTGCTCCTTCCTCCTTCTCCTGTATGCCTGCTTCATCCAGCCGTACTTCCACCCACTCGGCAACGCCCTCTGGAGCAGCGGCTGGGCTGTGGCCTGTTGGATGTTCATCATGGGCATCATCTGCGAAGTCGCAGACACTGCAGCCACCTGGAAGACTGTGCTCTTCTGGGAAGGGTGCGCCTTCGGAGTAATTATTTTCTCCGTGCTGTTCTTCTGGATCGCGTACAAAATGGCGAAGAAGTCGTGGGCGATGAGGAGGAATGAAGGGATTCCCCTGATGCGAAAGGCAGAGCAGATGAAAGTGCTATCATATGCTTACACACCACAAGACGCAAATGCAAACATCATCACAAATGCCAATGTGAATGTGAATGTGAATGTAAATGAACCTCCTCCTCTTTCTCTTTCTCTTCCTGTTACTTCTTCTTCTTCAACTTCTGCTTCTTCTTCAGCTGCTTCCTCTAACCAACAAAAAATGCCTCTTATTTCTGTGTCCAATCACAGCGCGCCACACTCATCTGATGGAATGACCAGCAGCCGCACTGAAGAAGGAACTCCAACCATTGCACCAACCATCCAGCCACCAAAGCCAGCATCACCGTTATCGCTATCATCATCATCATCATCATCATCTTCTTCTTCTACTTCTTCAACTTCTTCTTCTGATGCTTCATCATCATCATCAACACCCAAGTCCATTTTGGATCCTATCAATTCTCCTTCCAAAACAGCCTCTCAACAGTCTGCCAAGAGCATGCCATATCAGCCATCGTCTGCCTCTCTTGTTTCTCTCTTCCCTTCTTCGCACCTTTCTTTCACAAACACACAAAACCAAACAAGTCATTCTTCTTCTTCTTCGAATTCTTCCTCTTCTTCCTCTTCCTCTTCTTCCTCTTCCTCTTCTCATCAACCGCATCTAAGCTCTTCCATTTCCTCTTCATCCTCTGAACAGAATGGAAAGCACTCAAACAACAACAACAACAACAATAATAACAATAATATTTCCTCTGGTGTTCAACAGCCGATGGCTGCTGTCACATCCTCTTCTGCACTCACACCAGCTGTTCCTCTGGTCACGCCACACGGAACAGCGCCACATTCGACTATATCCAATTCAAATTCATCATCATCATCTTCTTCTTCCTCTTCTTTCTCTTCCTCTTCCTCTTCATCCAAACCAGCCCCTCCTCTCCCCTCTCGCCGCCTACCAAAATACACCTCCTCAGGAGAGATTATCAATGCTATCCGCTTTCTTTCTGACAGACAGCTCCGCAAGCGCCCCGAGTGCATTTCACTGGCCGAGTCGCTCTTGTCTATTGGCCACAGCAAGTTCGGCATTTCTTCTGACTTGTGGATTGCCACTGCTCTTTTTCACCTCTCCTTCACACGCAGCCAGACGAAGACGGGGGAGGCGCTGAGGACGGCAAGACAGTGCATTCCGAATGTGATTGAGCGCTGGCTCATCTTTGCACTGCTTCACGACATGGAGAGGAAATCATCAAGAAGTGGAGGAGGAGGAGGAAGTGGGGGTGGAGGCAGTGGAAGTATGCAGAATTCATTGGGGGTTACGTTCCGGTTGGAGTTTGCGAAGGCGCAGCATGCACACGAGGTGAGCAAAGCGTATCTGCAACAGGCATATCTGCTGTTATCAAAGGAGCACAGTGACATGGAGCGTATCATGACATTTCTGGACAAGGCCATTGTGAATGAAGAATTGTCAAGGAAGACGCTGTCTGAGCTGCTGAAGCAGTATCCGCAGTCAACACAGGTGCTGAGGGAGCTGGGCAGTCTGCTGCGAGACATCTATCGAGACGACGATACAGCGACGATGCTGTTTACAGAGGCGAATCTGTTGGAGGAGGACTCGATTACGATGCAGACAGGGAACACGACTGAGATGGAGTCGATGGCTGGGGAGAGCAGATACAGCAAGCGCTCGTCGTTTGCTGGGAGTTCGATGGGGGTGGACAGTGTGCTGCAGAAGAGCAGGAAGCAGAAGGCGAAGAGGAGAGGGAGAGGGAGAGCGAGGGGAGGAGGAGGCAAAGGGAAAGACAGCAAGTTTGATGTGATTGAGGACAAGAAGAAACTTCTTCCTTTGTTTGTTCCATTGCTGGCAGTTTCGATGGTTGCAGTGATTGCATGTCTGGTTGTCTGTTTTGTGCTGGTGGCACAAGGATTTCAGGACATCTTGCATTATGTCAACTGCATTGACAGCTGCACCACTCTGCTCAACAACTTCATGGGCAGCTATCTCTACACGATGTATTACACCCTCCGCCTCAAGATCGACTTGGGAAATGCGAGCGTTGTTTCAGACGGGGTGAAGTTTCTGCCTTCTTTGGAGTGGATTTCTGCGAAGATACAGTCGCAGTCGCTGTCGATGGGGACATTGTTGGATGAAGTGTATGGGGCAACGAAGACAGACCTATCGTTCAGCTATTTGGAGCATGAGTACATCCAGCAGGTGATGCTGGAGTACAATGTGAGCGACAGCGGAGTGGAGGAGTTCATATATGGTTGGACATCACGGGTGAATATGATCGATCTGATCAACAGCTTCAGCAACATCGATGACGATATCGTGAACAACTTTGATCCGAGTTCCTCGTTCTCCACGTGGATCTTCTACATCTGGGCGAACGCGCCAGTGATTGGGCTGGAAGGGATGAAGCGGATGGCGATAGAGTATGCCAACACAGCAGAGAAGGAGACGCAGGACTTGTCAATTGCCCTGGTGATTGTTGGGGTGTTCTCTATTGTGGTGCCGATAGCTGTGACTATTGCACAGTACACTGTGACATTGAGAAAGCTGAAGAAAGAGCGGAGGGCCGTATTCTTCCATTTGTGCAGTGCGCCGAAGAGTCAGATTCTGAAGCTGAAGCAGCGGCTGGATGAGGCAGACAGGGACGAAGACGACGAGGCGGTGACGTTTGGCACGATGCAGTCGAGCACAATCACAGCCAGTGGGACGAACAAGCTGCAAGGAGAGAGCAATTCTGAGGGGGAGATAGAGAAGGATGCTGATGGAGTAGAAGGATCAGATGGGGTGGTGGGAGAATCGATGAAGAATGGAAGCAATAGGAACAATAACAATAACAATAGCAATAGCAATGGAAATGGAAATTGCAATGGAAACAGCAACAGAGGTACAGATATAAGTATCTCAAACTCCTCCAACACAAGCTCAGCACGCGACACAGGACTCAAAGGAGACTCAATTCTCTCATCTCGAAGCACCCCAACAGCAGACGATGATCACTTAAAAGCCAATGGTTCTTCTATATCAGCCTCACAAAGTGCATCAGGGCTAGCTCCATCGGCAAGAGGAGGTGAGCTGGATGGGACGTGGCCGCTGGGGATGATGCCACCAGCAATGCCGAGCATGATGATGCAGACAGGACAGATGGGGCAGATGGGGTTGGCAGGGCAGATGAATCCATTGACACAGGTGGAGGAACCAGCTATGCCGATGACGATGCAGACGCCAATGCAGATGCAGATGCAGATGGGCAGTGGAGGGATGGGAGGGATGGGAAATGCAGGCAACATTGGAGGAGTGAATGGTATTGGAGGAGGAGGTGCAGGAGGAGGAGGAGGAGCCGGCCTTGGGATCGGGAGTCCCTTCCTGTTTGGCACAGCATCGTCGATCAACAGCATGCTGATGCCGATGTCGCCGCACAGCGCGCTTCTGTTTGGTGGCCTGTCGCCACGGGCAGGGCTTGATGTGAAAGGGGAGCCACACACAGGGATATTTGACCAGATTGGGATGGGGCCGATAAATCAAGGGGCAGGGCATGGGCAGGCACCGCAGTACAATGGGCAGATGGGGATGAAGCAGAGTGCGAATGGGGGTTCGATTAATGCTGCATCTGCTGCTGCTGCTATTGGAGGAGGAGGAGGAGGGAGTGGTAATAATAGTGACACTTGCAATGCAAATGGAGGGGGAGAAGAAGGAAAGAATGGAGAAGGGGCGGAGAATGCATTTGAGTTGGATCTGAAGAAAACACTTGCGGGGGATAAAGAAGGGAGCGGGAAGGAGAGCAGGATGATGGAAGAGGAGCGGCTGTTGGAGCAGCAGCAGGACGAAGAAAGTCGGTTTGAGCTGCAAGAGGCAGTGAACAAGATGTCCTCGTTCATTCCTGGCTCCTTCTACTTCCGTGTGTATGGCGGGCTCTCAGCCATTGGCTTCTTCAATGTTGTCTTTACCGTTCTAGTTGTGATATCTTTGACGACTGTGATGCGCTACACAAACAGCATCTTCATCAACGGCTACAGAACAGCCATCCTCTGTGAGCTCACAGTGCTGGTGACAAATGCCGGCACGTCGATTTTCCCGCCTCTGCCAGCCAATGTGGACAATGTGAACTGTGAGTACTCTACAAACCCCGTCTGGTCGAACTTAACTCACTTGCATAATGACAGCTACGAGCAGCAGAAGCTGATAGCTGCTCTGTTTGAGTTTCTGAATGCGCTGCATGTGAGGGCGACGATGGGGTCGGACTTTGGCGAGGCGGCATTCACACACGACGAGGCGGTGGATGCGCTGACGGTGGAGCGGACACTGAAGGAAGGGACACAGGGGATTCAGCTGATGTATGGAGAGACAGACTGCTTGGATCCAGACCCAGAGGTGTGCAAGAACAAAGAGCGGCTATTTGACAACGTGGGGCGGTTCACGGGGCTGGAGGCGCTGATGAACATATATGTGAACAATGTGTTGATTGTGATCAAGACGCAGGATCCAGACAACGACATCAAGCTGAACACGCCTTGCCTGCAGATGATAAATGCACTCACACTGTATGACCTAAGATCGGGTTTGACGCTGTTCAGAGACTCAATCAAGACAGAGCAGAAGGAGCAGATCAACATGTACACGTCGCTGCTTATCGCCTTTTTTGTGCTGGCGTTTATATTTGGCTTTGTGGGCTTTTGCTGCTGTCTGTTTCCAACGAGGAATCTTTTGTTTATGGTGGCGAACAACTCAGCCAAGATGAGTGAGCTGGACCCTTCGTCTGATCTGGCAGAGCGGACAGGGATGGGAGCAGCGAGGTGGAAAGAGGAGTATTCATGTGACTGCCACCGCTTTGACAAAGAGCACCAGCAGATTCTGCTGTTTCTGGCTGTGGTGTGCTCGAGCATTGACCCGCAGATCAACATTAGGGAGCAGCTGGAGGAGCTGATGGAGAGTGAGGATGAGGATGTGAAGAAGCTGGCAGAGCTGGTGAGGCAGGCGAGCTTTGACGACAGCCACGGGGGTTATGCTGCAGGCGCTGGGGCATTTGGTTCTTCTTCTTCGTCGTCATCATCATCTTCTTCTTCCTCTTCTTCTTCTTCTTCGTCGTCGTCAGCTGGGTTAGATGAGATTGGTATAGGAGGTGCAGAAGGGAACGAAGGGGCGATGAAGAAAGCGAGGGAAAAAGCGAAGATTGTGCTGCTGTCTCTATCATTTCTTGTGAAGACGACGTTTTCAGCACTGAAAGATGAAGAGCATCTGATGCAGAAATATTCCGTTCCGAAAAAGCACCGCCGAATCCACGACCGTTCGCACGCCCAGTTTCTGAAGAAAGTGCAGGCGTCAGTGATATCCATTGGGGCGACGCTGAGGCAGAAGAAAGAGCTGAACAGCACGCACACACAGCAGCTCACACAGGAATACATCGCCTGGCTGACAGATCACGTGGTGCATACAGACAGAGAACTCACTTCGCTCCTTGTGGGGAAAGCACCAGAGTCTGAGCTGGAGAAGGAAGTTTCGCTCCACAACATGAGCGTGCCGAAGTCGTATGCCCAGTTTCTGGATTCGGACAATGCTTCACTTCAGGATCGCAGCTTATTCGAGAAAATGCTCAAAATTTTGGGCATTGGAGTTGCTGTCCATTGATTTGAAAATTTTCTTTTATTCTATTTTTAAAAAAAAATTTTTTTTTATTTTTAATATTTATTTTTTTGTATGTATTTTGGTTGTAATTTATTATATCGTCTTCTTTATACTTTTTTTTACAACACGTTATTGATTGATATCTGCTTTTTGAAGTTTATATTTATGAATTTTCATGTGATTTATTGATCGTATGTACCATCATATGCATTTCAAACATATGATCTTAGATTTTTATCTTGCTTTTTATATGTATATCACTTGTTTTATTCATTTCATTTTATCTATACCGCCTTCCATGCATTTTTATAAATATTAAGATCAACATTTTCATCAAACCCATCATTTTATACTATTTCAATGGGGTGCGGGAGCTCTTCTGACAAAAGCAGTAGCAAAGATAAAATAGTTAAAAACGGTAAAGGCGAAGATGAATCGGTCAAGCAGGCACCTCGTTTGCCTACATTCAATGGACGTCGCCTTATGCAAGAAGTGAAGACATCCTATGAAAATCCTGATAAGGACAGCTCGGATATTGATTTCCCACGGTTTTTAATAACATAATTAATAATGCAAATGCTAATTGCTGTTTAATTTATGCAATTTGTTCTTAATATGTTTAGTTTCTCAAAGCATATGATTATCTTCAATCAACTGCGTCAAATCCTTTGGTCTTCAGAATTTGAACAAGATAGCAGAAATAGTATGTCATCTTTATTCACGATTGTGTTTTGCCATATTGATCCACAATTATTATTTCAAAAAAAAGCAATTTTAACTTCACTCGAATTAATGGTTGCTATTCTTGAACCTAGAAGGCTGACAAAAGTTCAGACTGAATTAAAAGAGAAATGGGAAAATGAGCCTGTGTTAAATGAGGTTTCTATTTTTATTGATTGAGCAATAATGGTTGTTTAGTTGAATGAAAAGCAGAAACAACGCTTCACTGTATTTATTGATGAGGTTATCCAAAAAGGATCACCGACACATCTTGTAATGAAAGGTTTATTATGTGTCATTTGTTGTGCGCTTTAACTTTGATTATTTTTTGTATTTAATTTTTTTTTTTAGCATTAACTCAAGTTCATTATTTCCCTTGCGCAATGGCAATGACGGATGCTCTTGAGCCTGAGCATAAGTTTAAGGATGGTGGGTCTTGGGTGGTTGAAGTGACATTACCAACCCCTCAATCACTAGATAACTTTAGAAGGGAATTATCTCGTTTAAGAGTTTGAAAAAGAATTTTTTATTTTTTTTTATGTGTGATGCTTTGTTGATATTAAATTTCGAATAAAAAAAATATTATTTTTCCAATTGCATGTGGAAATGTATTCAATCAATTGATACAATGAATTTTTCTATATATATTCTTTCTTCGAATATTCAGCTGACAATCAGCACGCCAGATCAGCCTTGGACTTTCCGTGCACCTCCTCGCCCTCAGTTGGCTGGGCTGCCTGCAGTATCACCAAAAGTACCAGCAAGTCCCAAACCAAAGGCAAAAGCAAAGCCAAAAGCCAAGCCGAAGGCCAAGAAGGCTGCAAAGAAGCCGGCGAAGAAAGGGAAGAAGAAGGATGATAGCGATGACGATAGCGATGATGACGATGATAGTGATGATGATGACAGCGATGATGATGACGACGACGATAGTGATGATGATGATGATGATGATGATGATGATGATGATAGTGACGACGACGATGATGATAGCGATGATGAAAGTGATGAAGACAGCGACGATAAGAAGAAGAAGAAGGGAAAGGCAAAGACCAAAGCAAAAGCTAAGGCAAAAGCAAAAGCAAAAGCGAAGCCGAAGAAGAAAGCAGCGAAGAAACCGGCTAAGAAAGGAAAGAAGAAGAAGGACGATAGCGATGATGACAGTGATGATGATAGCGATGATGACGACAGTGACGACGATGATAGCGATGACGACGATGACGATGATGATGATGATGAAGACGAGGATGAGGAAGAGGAAGAGGATAGCGATGAAGACAGCGACAACAAGAAGAAGAAGAAGAAGAAAGGAGGGAAAGCAGCCAAGCCAGAGCCGAAGAAAGAGATGAAGGAGGAGCCTGTTGTTGCAACCACAGTAGAGAGAATTCCCACACCTGTCATTCCAAAGGGACCAGATGGTGAGCCGCTGTTCAATCTGAAACCACCCACGATTCCTATCCCGTCGCCAAGCAATCTCGTGATTGTCACGCATAGAAAGACTCAGACTACAATTGAGCCGGTTTGAGGAATTAATTTTTTTTTAAAAGTGAATTAAATAATTATATTTAAATTAAATTTTATATTAATTTTGATGATGTTGTTTTTTTAACATTATCTTTATGCATTCATTGTTTATGTATTCTTTCTATTATTTCCCTCCTTTTTTTTTTAAAAATAAAATACGACTACTGATATTTTCCCTTCTAGTTCTGCACCTGGACTGCCAACTTCAACACGTTCTTCACAGTCGAAGACACACGTTTTGCTCCGACACGCAAGGATGCCATGAAGGATCCAGCAGCCGCACAGAAGGAGCAAGTGCCTTGGCCATATCCAAACACGTTCCCGACTCGGCTGACGCTGAACTATGCGTCTGTGTCTATGGACCACTTTAAGTTTGAGCCAGGTGTTACATTAGAGCAGAAGAGGATATTCCTGTACAGATTGGGAGTGCCGAAGGCACAAATAGAGCATATTACAGGGGAACCTATTGAGGCTAAGAAGGAGGCGGTGTAAATGAAGGAAGGTGGGGATAGAGGAGGGGTAGGATACAAGGGAGGGTGAGAGGAGGAGAGAAAGAGAGAAAGAGAGAAAGAGAAAAGAGAGAAAGAGAGAAAGAGAGAAAGAGAGAAAGAGAGAAAGAGAGAAAGAGAGAAAGAGATAGAGAAGCGTATAGATGTGTTTTGTGGATTAATGTAATTAATAAGGATTGTAAGTATCAAATGTATATATATCCTTGATTGTTTGGCTGTAGATTGCTATGAGATTAGTCAAACTCTGTTTACATACAAGTTGAAGGTGCTACCTTCAAACGTATTTCTTTGTCTTATGTGTCTTCTTAATGCTTTCATCTTCTTTTGGATCTTCGATAATTATTTTTTATTTATTAATTAATTTCCCTTTCTATAATTTTTTTTTTGTTATTGTAGTTTATATTTAAATGTGTATATTTTTTTTTTTTTTTTACTTTTTTGATTGTTATTATGTTATCCTGACAGAATGTTATCTTTTCAATGTAATGCTCTCAAATTGATTGCAAATGAATATAATGCTGTGTTATCAATTCCCGTTCATCACAACGCATTTTGCTAATCAGTTCGATTTGTTATTGTTAGACGTTTCATCTGTGCATATGCGACTCATATCACCACTGTTATCATGTCTGAGTATAGCAAAAAAACAATAAAACAGAACACAGTTATTTTTTTATTTGATTAGGTCACTTTATTCATTCATTACTTTTATCCCTCAATGCGTTTGTCCCACTTTTTTTATTTAATTTTTTAGTTTTTATTTTGTTAATTTTTTGGATAATTTCTTTTTTTTTTATCATTTAATTTGCCAGCTGATTCCTTTGCTTTCGAGAATTTGTGTAACATTTAATCGTATCAATTATGATGGCATTCATCATATCACGATCTTTAAAACTTATTACTTACATATCTTAGAGAATAGCTTTGATTTATCATTTTTCTCTTTGAAAAATTGAAAAACAAACTCGTAAAAAATTCAGAGATAATAAAAATTAAGAAGTGTCAAATAATTGTACTAAGAAAAAACACATTAAAGACATAAAAGAATCGATAACTAGAAACAGTGAATAATTATTACATAATTCTAAATGTTCTTGATCGAAAATTCCATTTATTGATTTTTCTTATAATTTTTATTATTTTTTCATTTGCTCTTCATATCATGGAACAGTATGAAACATACATAAACACATCATTTTGACTCAAGTCAAACAGACAAAAACAACAATAATAAAAAATAAATTATCAACAACAACGAAAAAAAATAACAACTCTTTTTTATAAAAATTATGAAAATCCATAAGTATCAATACACTCTTTATAATTTTTCTATCAGCTTTTTGAATGCGATGGCTGCCCAATAATTGTCAAAGGAACAGTCGGGGTGTTATTTCTAGTCAGTGATGATGCAATAGACGCAGATGAATGTGATGGAGGCAGAAAAGGTTGTGCAGCCAGCTGATTAGAAGAAGTTGTCTGTATGAAAGAAGACAATGGAAGAGGAGGAGAAGAAGAGGAAGAAGACGTCAAAAAGGAGGAGGAAACAGAAGCTGATGGTGGAATTGCCTGTGGAAGAGCAGGAAGTGCTGATAATTCAGAGAAGATAGGGGGAGGTGAAGAAGAAGAAGAAGAAGAAGATGATGATGATGATGATGATGATGAATTGTATTGTTTTGCTTGTTCGGAAGAAGCTGTCTGAACAAATGAAGAATCATAATCTCTTCTTCTCTCTATGCGATCTGATCTATCATTATTTCCATCTATTTCAATAATTTCTGTATTATCATTCCTTTTCTCATTATCATTTCTTCCATTTCTTCCTTTCTGTGATTGTTTTTTCCTTTCCGCCTGCAGCTTCCTCTTCAATTCCTTGTACACCCTCTCATCTTCTGAGTCCCACTCATCATCATCATCTTCTTCTTCTTTCTTCTTCCTCCTCCTCCTCTTCTTCTTCTCATCTCCTTTTCCATTGAAACTATTACTATCCAGATATTCATATCTTCTTCCCTTTTCATCCTTCTTCCATCGATTTCGTCTTCTCTTGTGCTCTTCTTCATTACCTCCTCCTCCTCCTCCTCTCCACATTTCCTCTTCCTCTCTTTCCATTTCTTCATCTTTCTCTCTTCTTTCTCTTTCTTTTCTCTCTCTCTCTTTCTTCTCTCTCTTCTCTCTCTTCTCTCTCTCCTTCTGCTCCGCCTGCACCAATGACGATGCAGATGATATGTTCAGAAGAGGCGGAAGATGAGAAGGGGCATCAGCACCCGAAGCAAAAGGAGAAGAGAAGAATTTGAACCACTCAGAAGGCTTGAAGGGATTCTGGGGGTGCGTGGATGAGGATGAGGATGAGGATGAAGATGAAGCAGAAGGGAAGGTGTGATGAGAAGAAGAAGAAGAAGAAGAGGAAGAGGAAGAGGAAGAAGATGTTGTTGAAGAAGAAGATGTTGATGTAACTGACGCTGCAGCAGTTGTTTCGTTGTCTGTTGTTACAATCATAGAGTTGCTGCCAATTCTATGTGAAGAAGGTTTCCTATGTGTAAAAGAACGAGAACGAGAACGAGAACGAGAACGAGAATGATTGTGAAAAGAATGAGAAGGAGAAAAAGAATGGTGATGAGAAGAAGAATGAGAAGGAGAAGAGGAAGGAGAAGCCAGCAAGCCAAATGTTTCTTCGTGTTCGATGGAGTCTGGACTGGAAAAACGGCCACATGAAGAGCGAGGCATAACAACACCGACTGCCTCTTCAGCAATGATGGGTGGATTGTCTATCTCATCTATATCTTCTAGCGAGGATGAAGAAGGAGAAGAAGAGAGAGAAGGCGATGATGAATGACGGCTCTTTGAGGAAGATGCATGTGTTGGTGATTCTGGCCATCTGTGCATATTTCTGTGTGGATGGAAGCTGTGGTGCTTGTGATGATGATGATGATGATGATGATGATTTTGATAGGAACAATTCTTGTTGAATTGGCTGGAGCTGTTTGAGAAGGACTTTGAAGAAAGAGGAAGATCAGAAGAAGATGGAGATGGCGAAGAAGAAGAAGATGATGATGAAGCATTATTTTGCTGTAATTCTGCATTCTCTTTCTGGCTTGACATTACAGCCGACGAAGATGAGTTTAAAGACGGTGGAGCAATCAGAGCTGGTTTTGTAGCAGAAGCAGAAGAAGATGCATTCATATGCTGATGAGATGATCTAATGATAGGCATCGAAGGAAACGGATGATGTGACAGAAGAGCAGAATGATAGAAAGAAGAAGAAGACGACGACGAAGGAAAAGGCGAAGGTGAATGCGAAGAAGAAGAAGAAGATGACGATGATGATGAGGAGGAGGAGGAGAAAATAGAATATGCAGATGATAACCCAAACAGCTCAGGCGAGAAAGTGGAGATGGAATGAAGCGAAGACGATGCAAGAGAAGAATGTTGTGTGGCGGATGATGCATTAAATTTCCCTCTTTTCATTGCCTGTTTCTGCGCAGCCCATTCTTCAGCCATCTTCTTCCACTCTTTCTCTCTCCTTCGCCGATGCTTCTCTTTCCTCTTTCGCCTCAGATGGCGCAGGAGAATTGAATCGTCAGAGGAGAAGAGAGAGGAATTGGAGGTGAGTGATGATAAGGATGACGATGATGACGATGATGGTAAAGAAGAAGAAGAAAGAGAAGAAGAACGAAACGGAGAAGGAGAAGAGGAAGAAGAGGGGGAAAAAGAAAGAGAATCAGGAGATTTCGAAAGAGAACGTAGAGAACGTAGAGAACCAGATTTAGATAGACTTTTTGTATTTAAACAAGAGCCACTGTCATTTGTTGAAGTCTTATCTTCTGTTCTTTCTCTTTCATGTCTTTTGAAACGTGAAAATTTGAATGAAGATTCATCAGCCATGTTGAGCTGTGAGGGAAGCGATGCTACACTTCCAATGGAGGAAAGATGGGTGTTTTCAGAAGGAAGCATAAAGGAAGATGAGAAGGAAGAGGAAGAGGAAGAAGAAGAATTTGGAGAAGTTGATATTTCTTTAACTTCTTGCGAATGATTCTCAAACAACATATTCGGCTGCATATCTTCCAGCTGCCTCATTCTTTCCCTCAGAACTTCACTCTGCTTTGCTTCTTTCTCTCTCATCATCTCTTTCCTCTTCTGCACCGTCTCTTCAAATGCCCTCTGATTTCGCTCTCTTTGACTCTCACGCAGCGTTTCATTCTGCATCTCAATGCTTTTCTTGTCTGATTCCATGAATGAAATGCCATCTTCATTGCCACTTCCATTTTTATCACTACATTTATTGTCACTTCTTCCATTTCTTTGTCTTCTTCTTTCTCTTTCCACACCCCACTCCATCAGTCTAAGTGATGACATCGAAAGAACTGAATGAATACCCTTCAGCTCATCACGCTGAATCTTCTCTGATATTTTCTCTTGTCTCCTTTCATTTTGTGCTCCTTTGCCTTCCTTTGTGGTTGCAATACTTATTTCTCCTTCTCTTCCTTCTCTTCCTTCTCTTCCTTCTACATTCCTCATCTGCCTCTCTTCTTTCAATAACATTCTCAATCGCTCTCTCCGCTTCCTCTTCCTCTCCTCTCTTTTCTCCATCATCCTCAGCAGCAGCGCATCTGCTTTAGCCTCCTTTTCCCTCCGCCTCATCTCATCTTCTTCCTCTTTCTTCTTCTTCTCTTCTTCCTTCCTTTTCTCCGCTCTCCTGTCTATCTCCCTTGCAACAATCATGCACGTAAGCCCAGCCACTGCCAGAGGCATCCCGACTCCTTGTCTCCACGTGAAGGGCTCGCCAAATATCAGATAGGAAAGCAGTGCTGTCACAAAGGGCTGCATTGTTGAATAGATAGAATAGAACATTGGAGGCAGGATGCCTGCTGTGATTGATGTGAGTACATTCGCCACACACGACCCTGCGACTGTCGCAAAGGCCAGCGCAAACCAGCTGATCCATGTGTATTCTAATAGAGAGGGAAAAAGCAAGTGAGCAAAATTAGGAATAGAAGTTTGTGCAAAGAAGGAATTGGGAATATGGATAAAAAGTTTAATATGTGAATAAAAATGATAAAGATAAAGAAAATTAATGTTATTTATGATGTGTTGATACAATAATTGTGAATATCACAAACTGATTGGTTCAAATGTTTTCCACATTGGGATAACAACAAATGCCATAATCACCATGGAAATTAATGACATCCAACTGTTAGCTGACATTGCTGGCATAATTCGAGAGCATCTTCGTTGACTTATTCGAGTCAGCGCTTGAGCAATAACATTAGCTAGCCCAAGCAAATATCCCCATGTCTCGTTAACATCAAACGGCTCCCCGCCTTCCACTCCTGCAGCAGCACTTATCATTTTGTCTATTCCCACCATTACCAGCCCTCCTGACACTGTCAAAACAATAGCGATCAAACGAAGAATTGTAAAATGTTCTTCTTTCATTATGACAGCAGCTATCATTGTTGCTATTGGTGAAAGTGTTCCAATGCATGCTTTTTATTTAAATAAAACATATCAATTTACAAAATTAGCTCAAAATTTCAACGTGAAATTCTTTCAAACCAAGTTTACCTGCATCAATAAAATTTAAAGCACACAAATATGGAACTTGCCCAAATACTCCTCCAACAAGTGCATAAATAAAAAGATCAAGGATATGTTTCTTTTTTGGATACCAAAATCTTTCGTTTGGCAGAAACAAAGTTACAGTAAACAAAGTTACAGTGGCTAAAAAACATTGTGCAAAAGAATGTGCCAACTTCTTAAGAGAAAAAAATTTCATACCTCCAGCAAAACGAAAAAATCCAAAAAGAATCATGTTCCATCCATCATTAACAGCATACTTTGAAAGAACAGTATATCCTACATTGACACGAAATGTTATATTTTAGCTTAAGTTATTGATAAAATCGAACCTGACCAAATACACTGACAAATTTTCAATAAATAAAAATTAAATTCTAGCCCTTATAAATTGCAAACTTGCACAATAATGAGCAAGACATGTGCAATGATTTGTATAAAAGTTTCATTCATTCTTGTTGATACACTCAATAACAGTAGACAAATGTAAAATAATGCTTATAAGTTTGTCAAAACAAAATTTTTAAAAAATATTATGGCGTGTGCCACTTTATAAAACAAGAAGGGCGAAATTAAGTTGTATAAAAATGAAAAGAAATATGAAAAAAACTCAATAAATATCCATAGACAAATGAATTTTGCCATTTAACCGTGATTAAACACAATGATAAAAATTTAAAAAAAATTATTTATTAAAAATTACTCTACAAAAAAGACTCATATTCACACAAATAAAGAATTATGTGCGAGGAGGCGGTGGAAGCTGCTTAAAGGTTAAAACCATGTTATTATTATTATTATTATTATTATTATTAGCAATACCATTATTATTATTACTTTCAGATGCAGCTGCAGGAGTTTGCGGGAGAGCCGATCGTGTGTTGAGAGAAGGCGAAGATCTCAAAAGCACCAGAGGTTTGTTTGCCATTGGGATGATGTGGCTCAGAGGATGAGAGGAGAACAAGAACTGAGTAGGGGAAGAGGCAGGAGAACACTGGGGGTGAAGAGAAGTGAAGGAAGATATTGAGGAGGAGGAAGAAGATGAAGAAAGAGGGGAAGAAGAAGGATCGAAATTAAAAGAAGAGGAGGAAGAGGAGGAAGAGGAAGAGGAGGAGGAGGAAGAAGAAGAAGAAGGAGAAGAGAACTGATCCAAAGAAGGAATCGAAAAGGAAGTCTGAATAGTTGGCGAGCTTGCAGAGGTTCGAAAGATAGTTGGATTATACTGCGGAGAAGAGGAAGAGAAGAAAGAGTTAGAGAAAGTGGGGGATTGAGAAGGGGAGAGGAAAGGGTGAATGAAATGAGAGGCAGAAGGAGAAGTAGGAGAGACGGCTGAAGAGAAGAGGTTGGCTGGGGAAGTTGGGGGAAGCAGGCTGGGAAGAGAGGAGGAGGAGGGGAAGGAAGAAGAAGAAGAAGAAGAAGAAGAAGAAGAAGAAGAAGAAGAAGAAGAAGAAGAAGTGGAAGAAGAGGAGGAGGAATTAGAATTAACTGAAGAAGAAGAAGAAGAAAATGAATTAGAAGAAGAATTGTTAGAAGAAGAGAATCCATTAGAGAACGTGAGGGGAAGCAGAGCAGAAAGAGAGCCATAAGAGCTCTGTGGGAGGGCAGAGGATGAATTCAGCTGTGATTCATCAGGTGGAGTGGGAGGGGTGTATCCAAAGGAGAGAGAAGAGAGAGTGGAAAGAGAATGAGAAGAAGGCACAAGAGTGAAGGGGGCAAAGAGAGAGGCAGCGACGGCAGGAGAGGCAGAAGAAGAAGAAGAGGAGGAGGAGGAGGAAGAAGAGGAAGAAAAGGTTGAAGAAGTAGAGATTGAAGAAGAAGAAGAAGTTAATGCATGAGGAGGAGGAGAGGATGTTGGAAAAGCCACAGCAGAAGGAGAGAAGGAGGCAGTATAGAAAGAAGAAGGATATGCGGGGGAGTTCAAGAAAATTGGCTGTTCATTCAGATTGGAGTTGGAATTGGAGTTTGAAATAGAAGCAGAAATTGTAGGGGAGCCTGTGGAGGCTGAGAGGAAGAGAGGAGAGGAAGAATCTAATGAAGAAGAAGAAGAAGAAGAAGAAGAATAAGAATAAGAATAAGAATAAGAATAAGAAGAAGAAGAAGAAGAAGAAGAAGAAGAAGAGGAAGAAGAGGAAGAAAAAGAAGAGGAAGAAGAGGAAGAGGAGGAGGAGGAAGAAGAAGAATTGGAAGAAGAAGAAGAAACAGATAGAGATTGATATGGAGCAGACTGAGTAAACTGAGTTTTTGAGGCAAACGAAGAGGCAGAATTCGAAACAGACAACGAAGATAAAGCAGCAGCAGACAAAGAAGAAGAAGAAGAAGAAGAAGAAGAAATAGAGCCAGCAGCAGAGCCAGAAGCAGAAATCAAGCTGTCTTCATTCGACGACTGGAGAGAAGAGAAAGGAAGGCCAAACACACTGCGGTGCGCAAGATCAGAGTGAGTAGAAGCAGTCGAGCCCGACCGCTGGTGCTTGAAGCGGCAGGGCATGTTGCATCCACCACTTCCTCCACTTCCTCCTCCTCCATTGTAATTCACATAATTGCTTCCATTGTAACTTCCAGCAAAACCTCCAGAAAAACTTCCATTGAAGCTGTTATTATACCCACTTCCATTACAATTGCTACAGATCCCTCCATATCCAATGCTTCCTCCAATACTTCCATTGCTAATTCCGCTGTATCCCAAATAAGCTCCTTGCTGCTCCAACTCCTGCATCTCCTCTGATGTTATCTCAGGAGACAGAGAAAGAGAAAGAGAGAACGAAGAGGCATTCGATGAAGATGATGAAAGCGCTAGAGAAGGCTCTGGTGATTGGAGGATGAGTGGCTGCTGCTGTAATTGAAATTGTTGTTGTTGTGATTGCTGTTGTTGTTGCTGTTGTTGATATTCAACAGAAGGCAGAGGAAGTACAGCATACACTTGTGACACACTGGGCATCTGGTTGCTTTCTCTTGATGGATGAGACGAAGAGGAAGAAGAAGGTGTTATGTTAGCATTGTTCTGATTGTTGGATATGCCTGAAATACTCATCATCCCATTGGCAGTAGTATTATCAGTGGAAAAGGCTGTGGTTGCAGCTGTGGCTGTGGCTGTGTGGATGGCTCCTGCTGTTGTTTCAGTTGATTGAGCAATAGAAGATGTTGTTGGTGCTGCTAATGTTGATGCATTCACTGTTTCTGATGCTGCTGCTGCATCTGCTGTTGATGATGATGATGATGTTGTTGTTGTGGTTTCTGCTTTCATGTGGTGTTTCTCTTGCTGCCCCATCCTCAATGCAAACGATGATCCTTCTAATGGAAGCGCAAAATTCATCGGCGCTGGCTCAAACCCAATCTGCCGGCGGAACAATTGCTCCGCATCATCTTTCCCTTCGCCTTCCCCTCCTTCACAAAATGTTCTTTCTCCTCTTCTTCCTTTTCCTCCTTCTCTTCCTCTTTCCCTTCCCACTTCTTCTGCTGCCATTGTTGTTCTCATAGAAGTCATAGTATTCATCCCTGTTAATGCTCCGGCTGTTATCATTTCCTTTTCAACATTTCTGTTGAAAGATTTCATCTGAGAAGCATCAAACACACAATTCGCTTCTCTTCCTTTCTGCTCTTTTCTTCTTTGCTCTGTCTGCAACAGCAGCATTTGATTATTGTTGCTGTTGTATTTGATGTTATTATTGCAATTGCCATAGCTGTTGCGATAGTAATCGTCTGCATTGTAAATTCCACCCAGCTGCCTCCGGTTGTTGTTGTTGCTGCTGCTGCTGCTGTTGTAAGCCTCATCAAGGAAAGATGATGAAGTAGAAGAAGAAGAAGATGTTGTTGTTGATGAGGAGGAGGAAGAAGAAGAAGAAGATGATGATGATGATGAGTTCATAGAAGATGAAGATGCCACAGTGCTGCCACTTGTATATGAATTCGTGGTCGATGGATACGAACACGAATAGCTCGACATCTCATTCGAAGGCGGAAGCGAAATAGAAAGTGCCTGCTGCTGAATTAGCTGCATTTGTTGCATCTGTTGTTGTTGTTGTTGTTTTGGCACAAAAAGCTGTTTTTGTTGCCTCATTTGAAATTGCATGTGTTCTCTGTTAAATAGTGGCTCTGCTAGTGACAGGATGGGTGACGGCGAGGCAATGGGGGAGGTGACGTATGAGGGAGAGACAGGAGAAAGAGAACAGATAGAAGAGATAGAAGGAGTGGCAGACATTGAGGAGATCTGGACAGTGCGGATGGAGGATGGATGGGGAGAAGGGATTAAACCAGATGAGGAAGAAGAAGAAGATGATGATGAGGAGGAAGAAGATGATGATGATGGAGGAGTAGTATCAGAAGCAGAGGAAGAGGAGGAGGAGGAGGAGGAGGAAGCAGAAGTCGAAGCTGACTCACAAGAAGACATCGAAGTATCTGTGACAGGTGCTGACGAGATAGCAGAGGGAAAGAAAGAAGGGTTGGATGAGAGCGAAGCAGCTGCAGATGTAGCGTCAGAAGAGTATGGCTGATAGGGCTGATAAGAAGGATAAGGTGGGTGTGCATGCTGAGTGAGCTCAGACATAACTTGTCTGTCTGGAGGGTTTGTCAGCAGCTCCTGGAGTGGAATGGATTTGGAGGAGGAAGAATGCACAGGATAATCCGAATCACTGGAGAAAGGGAAGGAAAGCGGAGGATGAGGAGGAGAAAGAGCAAGGTGTTGGTGGAGCTGGCTGATTGGGCGGTATAAGGGAACAGACATGGGGAGATGAGACAGCAAGTCAGTCGGGGATGCTCCGGCTCCACTTGGTCTGCCTGTATTACTTGTATTACTAGCATTGTTTGTACTGCTTGTATTTATTGTATTATTGATTGTGTTATTGATTGTGTTATTGATTGTGTTATTGATTGTGTTATTGATTGTGTTATTGATTGTGTTATTGATTGTGTTATTGATTGTGTTATTGATTGTGTTATTGATTGTGTTATTGATTGTGTTATTGATTGTGTTATTGATTGTGTTATTGATTGTGTTAATTGTATTGCTTGGAGGTGTTATATTCGATGCATATGACGCATTCGACGCATTCGACGCATTCGATGCATTTGAACAATTTCCAGCATATTCCATGCTTCTTGTCTGGGCAAGTGCTGGTGTCATTATCTCCTTCCCCCTTTCCACCCCATCTTCCATTCTCTTGCTGCTTCCAGTTGCATTCAACGGCTCAAGCTGATTGAACGTGGCCCGCACAGCCTGTTCTGGTCTCCTCCCAATCCATGATCGTGCTGAGTGGATCATCGTCACTGATCCCTCGCTATCTGCTGTGCTGTTCTGGTTGTGCAGATCCAGCTTCGAAGGGTGGCGGTGCTTTGTTCTCTCGTCTGTCAAACCCAAAATTGCCCAGTTGTCAATTGTCTGTCCGGTTGTGTTATTGTCATCTTCACCGTCATCATCTTCATTGTCGATGTTGTTATTATTATCAGTATCATCGTCTTTGTCTCCTTCCTCTTCTTCCTCCTCTTCTTCTTCTTCCACATCTGTATTGCTCCTCCTCATCCTCCTCCTCTTTCTCCTCTTATTCTTCTTCGTAGTCTTCTTCTTCTTCTTCAGCATCTTCATCTTCTGCTGTTCATCACATGTGCTGCGTGCAACAACCATGTCTGTCATTGCTGACAGCACTTCATCCACAGGCAAGCTGGGTGAGTCAGAATGTGGAGATGGCTCTGCAGACAGCGAAAGAGGGCCAGGTGCAACAAGCTGTGGAGAAGGCGATAGAGACAGAGATGGAGACAATGAAACAGACATTGAGGCAGATGCAGACAGAGAGGCAGACATTGAGAGAGAGGCAGCTGAGTGGAAGAAGGATGGGTCAGCTGGGGGTGAGTGCATGGGAGAGATGGAGGTGTGGTGGAATGGGAGGCGTGTGGCTGCACGGGACTGGTAGTGGCGCAGTTTGACAGACGATGGCTGGTTTGTGCTGCTGCAGGTGTTGCTACGCTCATCATTCTCATTCTGGTCAATGACATCTGTATTATCTATGTTATCAATGTTATCTGTGTGACTGTTATTAGTAGCATTTGACATGTTAGAGATGTTTGTGATCATCTCAATGGCAGAAGAAGGATTGTTCTGTGAGTGCATCTGGGGCAGCAGAGAACGTGTGGACTCTGAGTGAAGCAGAGGCTGTGCCCTGGCAGCGTAGACAGCTGCAAAATCAGCATCCAAATCGTCTCGAATGGGAAGCAACGGGAAAGAAGAAGTCTTCTTCATTGTCCTGTGCTGGCGGCAGTATTCGCAGTGGTGTTGATTGGGTTGATTCTGGTTATTATGATTACTATGATTATCATCATGATGATAATGGTGATTGTGTTGATGGCAATGATCACAGCACCGATGATAATGTTGCTGCTCATCAGAGCGAGCAGACAAAGGCCACAGGAAAGGCAGCTCTCTCGTGTTCACTTTCTCTCCCTTCTGAATCGCACACACAACCTCCTCTGTCTTCTCTATCAGCGCCCTTCTCATATTCTCCCTCAGAAACTTCTTTTCGGCCTGCCTATGCATCATCATTTCCCTCAGACGTATTGCAAACTCCTGTCTGTTCGGTGTCAGCAGATCCATATCGTCTCTACTCCTCCCAACAGACACACTTGCAGTTCTACTCATTCCACTCATCCCAGATGCACATGACGCACAAGATGCGCCAGAGGAGATAGTGCAAACAGATGAAGAGCTGTTGAACTTCTCCTGTGAAAGTGCAGCAACTGAACTTGAATTAGACTTTCTGTTTAAGCTTTGTTTGGGCTTTGGACTCCGTTTCTGCTTGGGCTTGGGTGTTTGTGCCTTTCGGGAAATCTTTGGTGAGACTTTGAGTGAAGTTGATCCACGTGATGCAGGAGAGAGTGAAAGAGATGGATGGAAGGAAAGAGCTTGCAATTGAGACTGAGACTGTGAACGAGATTGTGCTAGAGTCTTCAACGGAGCCTTTCCGAGTAATGTGGATATTGTCTTGACAGATGCAGAAGTTGGTGTTGTTATCATAGCAGTTGCATTTGTTGCTGTAGTAGTTGTTGTTGATCCTCCAATTGTTGGAGATGCAAATTCTCCTTCAACAGCATGTGCAGATGGTGATGTTTCACTCTCTCCCTGCACATTCCCAGCAACTCCACTCTTCGTATTTCCTTTCTGTCTGCTTCCTCCTCCTCCCACAACTACTGCTCCTCCGCTCCCTGCTTGTATCGGTTGTACACCTGTATGACTCATCTGGCACTTCGAAGAATGATGGGCAGAATCCGCATCAGTGCGCCTTGCAGGTGAAAAGGAAGGAGAAAAGGGGGAGGTTGAAGGAGACACATCTGGAAAAGGTAGAGATTGCCTCGATGGTGATGGGCTCATCAGCTGTGGAGTTGAATGAGGGATAAGCGACAAAACGGGGGATTCCGTTGTGGAGTAAGAACTTGCGGGTGAGGGAAACAGATCAGACATGGAAGACAAAGAGCCATGAGAGAGCATAGGTGTCTGGATCTCAGAGGGAGAAGGGGAGGTCTGCAGGATGGTGGAAGCGAGGGAAGGAAGAGTGGAGTGAGAGACAAGATTTCCTTGTTTCTGCATTTGATGTGTGTCTGTCTGTGAGTATGAGGTGGAGGTGGTTGTGTGGCCAATGTCTGGAGAGACGTGCCGTTGCTGCTGCTGATATTGGAGCTGATACTGCTGATGATACTGCTTGTGTTGATGCCCAGGTGAGGTGGAAGAGGAAGGAGAGATGCATGAGACAGATGAAGGCGACGATGCAGACGGTGACTGGAGTGAGCGTTCCAATGAATGTGCCTTTTGTGCCTTTTGTGTTTTTTGAATGGTCTGTGTTGTCTTTGCAGTTTCTGCTGATTGAATAGAATGGATCGATAGGATTGATGATTGGACTGATTGGACTGACTGTGAAGATGACAGCGAGTGCTGCATTGCAGCTGATCCACTGGTGCTCATGCTGAGCTGGCCAGTGGCTGAGGAAGACGATGTGGAGTTTGTGCGTTGGATGCTGTGGACAGACAGAGGAAGAGATGCACTACTCAGCATGTGTGTTTCGTTGTTAACGTGGCTGAGTCTGTTGAGTACGTTGTGACTATCACTGTTGTTGATGTTGCAATGGATAGCGGTGTTAATGTTGTTTCCTTCATCACTGCTGCTACTGCTTGTGGCAGTGGTAGTCGTAATTGCACAACTGTTGATGTGGTTAACACCTGTTGCCAATGAGGCAGTTGATGATGATATTGTTGCTGCTGATGTTATTGGTGCATTTGGTGCAATGTTACTACTCCCTCCATTCGATCCTGTAGACATCACTGTGGCTGGTGTTGATGGTGTGATTGCATTTGAGACGGCATTGCTCAACACACTGTACGACGATGACGAAGACAGTCCAGTTGAGTTTGTACATTGTTGTTGTTGCTGATGATGCTGTTGCTGGGATAAACACCCTCCTTTCTCCCATTCCTGTGCTGAGTGAGCAGCATCCATCCCGTGTTCCACCTCGAAATGGTGAAGGGAAATGTGCTTGAGTGAGCGTGTGGAGTATGTTGGAGTAGCTGAGCGGTTCGACTTGGAGCGGCGAGATAGCGTGCGGCTGGTGTGAGAGCGGGAGTTAGCATGCGAATTGGTGCGGGAACGTGAGTGCGATTGTGAGTGGGAATGGGAATGAGATTTCGAATGGGAGTTAGAATGAGAGTGGGAATGGGAATGGGAATGGGAATGGGAATGGGAATGGGAATGGGAATGAGAATGAGAATGAGATCGGGAGCGTGTCTTGTTGGAGACTGTTGAGCGGATGGTTCTGTTTGATAGGGAAGGCGTGAGAGAAGACATGTGCAGTGTTTGGAAGGACTTTCTCTCAGATGATGGCTGGCTGTCAAAATGAACGGGATCGACGCTGGAATAAGGATGGGAGTACTGGTTGTGGGTTGTAAGAGCAGATAAGTGCAAGGGAGGGACAAGAGAGCGGGCAAGCATGGAAGAGGAAGAGGAAGATGAAGAAGATGCATAGACTGCAGAAGTGTTCCCATGATTATTGTCACTGTTATTGTTGTTGTTGTTGTTAGCACTTCCACTTCCATATGTATTCATATTGACATCATCAGGAGACTTAAACACACCATCTGATGGTGGTGGCATCAACAGAGCTGAAGAGGAAGATGAAGATGAAGATGAAGACACATCTGAAGACGTTGCTATTGCACCTGATGATCCAGCAACTTTCTCTTCTGATTCTCTTCCTCCCATCCCATTCTCCTTCCCATCCACTCTTTCTGTTCCATTTCCCTCTTCCTTTGGAGGGGCCAACAGTTCCTGTACACTCGGAAACACCATCTTCTCAGCTTCTGACGATGTGCTGTGCACACTCCATGAGACAGAAGAAGAGAGCATTCCTTTCTGCGCAAGCATATCATACTCCTTCGGCCACACAATGCTGCCTGTTAAAGGGGATATAGAACCCAGGGGATATGAAAATGCAAGAGTGTTCATGTTGTTGCTAATGTTATTCATGTTATTCATGCTATTGATGTTATTCATGTTATTCATATTGTTTATGTTACTGATGTTACTAATGTTGTTGAGGCTGTTGATGCCATTGCTGTAAAGGATGCTGTTAATGTTGGCATAATTATTACTGTTGTTATTGCTATCGATGTTGTTTGGATAGTTATTTGGAAGCTGGCTTTGCTGAAATGAGAGAAGAGGTGTCCCTATTGTAAAAAGCATAGAAGATTGTTGTGCCAATGGAGATGATGACAAGGAAAAAGAAGATGAAGTAGATAAAGAAGAAGAAGAAGAAGATGATGATGATGATGATGATGAAGGAGTTAAAGAAGATGAAGCAGCAGTAATGTCTTGGGGTATATCCGTGTTCAGCAGTTCATTTGCCTTGTTTTTAGCTGTTTTGTTCTGTTTGGGCACAAATGGAGCAACAGAAGAAGAAAGCTGCAGACGCTTAGTAATTGAGGTTGATGAAGGAGAAGAAGAAGATAGAGAAGAAGAAGGCAAAGATAAAGAGGAGGAAGAAGAAGATAATGATGAAGATGAAGAATTAGAAGAATTAGAAGTTGAAGATATTCCGTGCAACCCTATCAGCTGAGCAGATGCATTTTCATTAAAACCATCTTCAGTGTTGTCTGTTGCAGTGAGTGGGACATCCTGTGAAAGTTCTGAAGACAATCCCAAATGGCTTGCTTGATTATGAGCAGAAGATAAAGAAGAGATTGAAGACAGAGAAGAAACAGAAGAAAGAGAGGAAAGAGAGGAAATGGAAGAAAGAGAAGGAAAAGAAGGAAGAGGTGGGGGAGGTGGTGGCGGAAGGCTAAGTTTTGTAAGTGATCGAGAATTGGAATGAGATGAGAAAGAAGAAGGAGAGAATGAGGAGGCAGAAGAAATGGAAGAAGAAGAGGAAGAAGATGATGTTGATGTTGACGAAGGAAAAGTAGATGAAGAAGAGGTGGAAGAAGTTGAAGAGGTTGAAGAGGTTGAAGAGGTAGAAGAAGATGATGAAAGAGGAGAAGGAGAGGAAGAGGAAGACGGTAAAGAAGAAGCAGATAGAGAAGAGGAAGAGAGCATCAGAAGAGGAGATGAGGTGGAAAGAGGGGACTGGGAAGAAGGCAATGAAGATGGATAAGAAGAAGGACAGGAGGAAGGGTAAGAGGAAGAATAAGAAGAGGAGGAGGAGGAAGAGGAAGAAGGGTATGAAGAAGAAGAGGATGAGGAAGAAGAAGAAGAACCCGTGTTTGGTTGAATGATATTGTTTGGATTCAGTGCAGGTGATTGTTTGCCGAGAGGAGATGGAAGCTGTACTGGGATATGAAATGAAGACGAATAAGACTTTGTGGATGGTCCTGCAAATGAGCTGTTTCGAGGAGAAAGAGAGGAAGAGGAAGAAGAAGATGAGGAGGAGGATGATGAGGAGGAGGAGGAGGAAGAAGAAGAAGAAGACGAAGAGGAGAAAGGAGATGAAGAAGAAGAAACAGAATCATAACCCATGTTTTGTTGAGCAGATGAAACTGGCAA
The DNA here is from genome assembly GCF_001643675.1 of Monocercomonoides exilis. Lineage (NCBI taxonomy): Eukaryota > Preaxostyla > Oxymonadida > Polymastigidae > Monocercomonoides > Monocercomonoides exilis. The sequence continues at coordinate 349,093 of NW_027150580.1, forward strand.
TGCATTCAATGAATGATTGATCTGTTGAGAATAACCAGAGTAATTGCTTGCAGGCAAAATAATGCTTCCATCATCAGCAATGGAAAGATGAGTGAAAGATGGAAGAGGCTGCTGTGGATAGTGAAGGGAGACAGTTTGATAAGGGGATTGTTCAGATGGAAAGGTATTAATTGGTTGGTTTGATTGATTCAATTGATTGGATAGTATAGATTGATTGGACTGCATTGGTTGAATGGATTGTATTGGTTGGTCAGCCTGGTTCAATGGAAGAGATGGAAGAGGTTGAATGGATTGAGCAGATTGCATTGAAGAAGAGGAAGAGGAAGAAGAAGAAGAAGCAGGTGAATGAGAATTGAGCATATTCCGAGAAGGAAGAAAAAAAGTGGAAGGGGAAGATGGCTGAAACTGCCTGGGGTAATAATAATAGCCAAAGGATGAAGAAGAAGAGGAGGAGGAGGAAGAGGAAGGAGAAGGAGAAGGAGAAGGAGCTGTTGATGTATTTGAAGAAGGCATTGCAGAAGAAAAAGAAGAAGAAGATGATGATGATGATGAAAGAGAAAGAGATGGATGAGAGTTAGACAAAGGCGTTAGAGGCATCCCCATATGGACATATGGAGAAGATGAATACATATGTTGAGGGATAGAGGAAGAAGATGAGGGAGAAGGGGAAGAGGAAGATGAAGAGGAAGAAGAGGAAGAAGAAGATACAGCAAAGTTATTAGGAAAATAATACGGCTGAGCAGAAGTTTGTAATTTTGATGTCTTTTGATGCTTCGCAAATGGAGGCAAAAATCCAGCTGAAGCTGTGAGATTGTCCATATGCTGTGACTGAGGCATGGCTCTGTACTTGTTGGATGGATTCATTGGCATCTGCATCTGCAACTGCATTGGAATTTGCATTGGCATTTGCATTTGCATTGGTATTGATGTTTGCACCTGTGTTTGCATCATCTGTTGATAGTTCTGTTGTTGTTGTTGTGATTGTTGCTGTGATTGAAACATCTGCTGTTGTTGCTGCTGAAGCTGATGTGGAAGCTGTTGAGGATGCTGAGGATGTTGAAGCATCTGTTGTGGAAGATTCTGCTGTTGAGGAGGAAGATGCTGCAGTTGTTGTTGTGATTGCTGTTGTTGTGATTGTTGTTGAGCATTCTGCTGCTTATTGAACGTGACAAATGGTGAGTCCTTCCATGGATTGAGTGGGTCATCTGTATCGTCCTGCTCTCCAACATACAGCTCAGCTGGCTGCACATCTGCGGCATTAGACTCAGCCATCGATTGTTTTGAGTCTTTTCCATGTGATGCAAGTGAATCCGATGGATGAGAAGTTGTTATTAGTGAAGGATTCCGGTTAGTTGTTCCATCAGAACCTGTGGAAGAAGATGCTGTTGATTGATTGTAGTGCTTGCAGATCTTCCTGTCACTTTCTTCTTCTTCTTCTTCTCTTTTCGTCATCGTCTCCTTCTTCTTCTCGCGCGGCATCGCCCACTCCGCTACCAGTTTTGATCGAAAGAACTTCTTCTCCTGACCTCCTCTTTCTCCTCCTCCTCTTTCTCCTCCTCCTCTCTCATCGCTGCTTTGGCTCCACGCAATCACCGCTCCATCGAGCAGTGCCAGTGCCTCTTCAGCTGCCTTGCGGCATCGAAAGTGCACAAAGCAATGCCCAGTGTGAACTGTAACTTCTGTTCTCTCTGTCTCCTCTGAAGGTGGCTCATATGAAACATGCTCTTTCTTCTCTTTCCTCTCTCCTTTCTCGCCCTTCTCGCCTTTTTCTCGCTTCTCTCCTGCGTCTCGCCTGTCGCGCATTGGGATGTTCACCATCTTCAAACACTGCATCATCTTCTCCACTTGCTCATGATCCATGCCAACAGATGCACCCCCAGAAGCAGACTGCTTCTGTGATGCAGCTGAAGACGGAAAAGAAGAAGACGCTGAGGTATTTTGAAGAGAACTGCCGCTCTCTCTGAGCGATGCTGTTATTTTCTGCTCGGCAATGTCTCGAAGCGCCGTGTGTATCAGCGTCACGAGATCTCCCCTATCACCATTAGATGGTATTCCTCGGAGGTAGATGCTCTTTGTCTTTTCTTTTTGGCGAGGGTCGTTTGTTCGCTTTCGTGCAAAATACGCAACAAGAGTGGACCCTCCGATAGACATTCCGCTGATAGTTCGCAATGCAGAAACACAATCAGCGTGAGTTTTAAAGCTTCCCCAACCATTATATCGCCCGCTTCCTCCATCTTGAGAAAGAGAAAACGAAAGCATTTTTTGTCCAATGCGCTCTTCTATTACTCTTTTAACATCTTTTCGAGAAATTGTCATCGGAATATTGACAATAAACAAGCAATTCTTCGAATCCACAAAATGTGATTTTAAAAAAATGCTGTGTAATTTTTATTCAGATAAATAAGAAATTTTTTCATCCATAAATAATGATCAAAGATAATAGTAATAAAAACCGTTTGTCAATTGTTGGTACATAAAAGGTTGGAGGTGAAGAGTCCTCTGATGCCTCAATTGCTCTTTCGTAATGGTCAAAACGTACAAATGCATAGCCTAAGGAAAATGGTAATTATAAAAATCAAATATAATTTTTTGTTTTGATGCACGGCTTGCATACATTCTCCAACTGCTGATTTCTCTTTTTTTATTAATGATATCTCTTCTATTGAGCCATATTTGCAATAAGCATCAAAAAGTTGTTGCTTCGACAATTCAGGAGGGACGCTAGGCTAAAGCATATAATCAATAATATTTGAAAAATTTCACAAATATTTTTATTAGAATTACAAAAATATTATTAAGTTATAATAAACTATATAAAGGCCAAAGATGGGTTGTTGATGAGTGCTCGTGTCATCTGGCCAGCATTGAGCACTGTCCATAGACAAAAAATTGTAAAATGTTCCCAACTAAGTCGTGGAAACACTCTGGAGCAATGGAAAAAGTTCACGAGATCAAAATGATCAAATGCAGAAATAAAAAATTACACATAACACAAATTAGAAAAATGTGAGGAAAGACAATAAAATTGTTGTTGAAGCTAATTTCCATATTTTGTTTAATTCATCCACTATCATTGAATGCTTGTATCTTGCTGTTGTCTCTCATGCACATAACTTTTCAAATTGTTATCTCTTTAACGAATTAATCTTAAGTTCTAAAATGAAACAGTCATTCATTTCGTACAAAAAAAGAAATAAATAATATTCTGAAAATCATCGGAAGCTAATTAGTGAGCATTACTTCCAACTATTTGTTTTGTTCATTTATTAATATTTTTTTATAAATGTCTTCAATATTTTGACTGTATGAAGATTTCAAAAAAAGGCGATGACATTCTTAAATTATATGAATCTTTATTCCGATATTATAAAGCATTATTTTTTCGAAAATAAGTGAACAAACAAGAGAAAAAAACTTATAAATAAATAAAAAAATATGTATGATGCATGAAACAGAATGATGAATGGAGGAGGATATTGAAATTGAAAGAACATAATTTGAAGTTTATCGTTCACTTCTAATTAAACTTTGAATTGAGAGGAAATTTTCAATCGCTATAAATTTGAGTATCACTTTCAGTTTCTTGATCATCCAATAACAGTAATGTTTTCAATGACAGATGAGTAATTGTGCTCATGAAAATCAAATCAGTTGAAATTGTTCACAACTCATCCAATTCAGTGATTGTTCAAACTCATTTCAGAGGAAGAATAACAATTCATTCTATGTTACCGTGTGTTCTGATCAGATGACGCGAATTCCAAAATTGCAAAGCAAGCGCTGAAGGAGGTGGTTTGAGATTGGATAATTTTCAGGTTTCAGGAACAGGATACATTGGGAATGAAAATGGAAGAGGGGAAAGTATGCGTGTGTGTCTGACTGCTGTTTCACTTCATGCTCAATTACAAGAACATGAGGCGGAGGTAAGTATTGGCTTCAGTTCCTGCGACACAATTCAAAATGAGGAGCATTCAGTTTATTTCTTGCTCAGCAATGGGATATGGAGGAGGATTATATTTTCATCCAAATCGAGCAACAGCACCAAATGATAAAATTTATTGTTATTTTTTGTTCTTCCATGAATGCAAGTGCAGAACAACTTCTACTCCGTATGGACATGATGTTGAATATGTTGATACTTACAATGTCTATTTGAACTCAGGAAATCCGTTCTTTGAATGTTACACAACAAACACGAATGACAAAAGAGTGTGCCATGCAAAAACTTCTCGAATGCAAATGCTTGAACGTTTGATTAAATGTCAAAAATAAATTGGCTGAAGGATATGAATACTTATGTTTCTGTGAATGGGAGTGATGGATATGAGCTGTGTGCAGCAAATACAACATATCCGTATAAAACAGTGAAGAAAGCCTTTGAAATGTGTGAGGAACAGATAAGCTTGACAATCAAGCTGATGTACGGGAATCACCAAAAAGAGGGGGAAGTAACTGATGTTGTATCAAAGAAGATTTCGGTTATTGGGAAGTGAAGAAATTTCAGTGTAATTGGGATCGAAGTGTCTTCTTCTTCTTCAATGTTTCAGAAGTTCTGCTCAATGTGACGGTTTATCATCTGGTGAAATGAATCTGAGGATCAATCAAAATTCTAATTAAGTAAAACTGATTTTGTGTGTGGTTGATATTATGGGCGAACATTGTTCAAAGAGAATGTTTTGATGTTAAAGAAATAAAAGAAAATGTCTTCTATAACGCTGGTGACTGAACTCGACCTTAAGAAACTTTTGATGCTGCAGAAAAACAGTATAATTTGAAGAAATTCACGTTTTCTGAAACTCATCAAATTTTTTCAATAATCATCCTTTTCTTCTTTTGAAATGGTAGTTTTGTTCAAATAACGCTTTCAAAACAAATTTTGACTTTATGCCATCAAACAATTCATCTGTTTCAAAGATTCTCATCTGTTATTAATCGTTAGCTCAACGTTTTTGGAATGAATGTATTCGCTATAATTTGATGATAAATATTCGGATTTTCCCGTGAAGTTGATTATTTTTCAACGATCGATAGCTGTTGAATCAATTGTTTGCAATAATAATGATATTTCAAATTTGTGAAGCAGAAAAAGCATAAGATAATGAAGGCTTGCAAATTGTGAATGGCAAAAATTAATGACTATTTTAATAACACAAAAAAAAAAAAAGAAAGAAAGAAAGAAAGAAAGAAAAGTGTCTCGTATAATTTTTCATGCATAACACATTGTGAGTTACCGATTTTCAAAATGCATCTCTCATTAATTAAATATTGTAATGGGAACGATCAGGACTTTTTTATTAAAATTCATCAAAAACATCTCGTAATTACCATTGCTGCAATTTAAAATGTGATGCATCTGTTGGAACGTTTTTTTACGTTGATGAAACTTATGAAATGACTGAATAAGTTTCTGTTAATTTTTCTTTTGATAAAAAAACAAAAGATTTTTTGATAGTTTTTTTATAAAAGATTAATCACGTGTATTTTAAACTGAGATTTGTTTTAAATGTTTATCAAAATTAATGATAAATTTTTCGCAAATATGTTATGGATTCAAAATGTCTGAGATTGATCTTACACGGCTTCATACTCCATTTGATGATATATCTGGTGCATCTACTGCTTCTTGTGGCCAACGATGGGTGGCTTTGATTTTTATATGTGTTTCATGTTTTGGAGGGTTTGAATTTTCACCTTTATCCAAAAACAAAGTTTTTTATGAAATTAAATAAAACTTATTATCAAAGGTATTTCGCGATTGATGTTCTTCCACCAATGCAAATGGAATTAATGACTGATTTGCACCTTGATGGTTTGTCCTCTTTTTCCAATTAAAGTCAGAATTTTTGAAATTAAGAATTTCTATACACTGGACTGTATTTGGCATTCAATTTATCATATTGCATTTTCGTTTGCATTTTCTTGCATGCTTTCCAAATTATAATTGCTTTTAGTCTCTGTTTGGTGGATCTTTGGTGGACAAAACAACAAATCGTTTTGCATCGATTGTTTTTGTTGCAACATCATTTTTGGGGACTGGATTGATTTATATTGGAAGCTTATTCAATCTATATTGGCTCTTTGTTGTTGTTTGTGTTTCTGATATTTCATTTTCTAATTAAGTGTTGATTTTTTTTTTAAAGGGAAGAATTTTTGTGGGTTGTGGAGTTGGAAATAGTGTTATTGTGAGAAACTATGCGACTTCACTGTTTTTTGCTGGAAAAAAGGAAGTGACATTTGCATTTGGATTTTCATTAAGTTTTTCTCGTTTAGGAAGCGTTATCAATTTATTTCTTTCTCCAATACTAGTTTCAATAATTGGATATAAAAATGTTCTTCTAATATGTTTGCATTTGTTTTTAAATTCATTGCTTTAATCAAATTTTTGCTATTTAAATCAATGTTGACTTATCTCTGTTTATATGTATATATATATATTTCTCAGCGTTTTTGTTGTGTGGTATGTCGTTGGCTGCTGTTGTTGTTTATTTTTTCTTGGAAAGGAATGCATCCAACAAAAACCTTATACACACAAATAAGCCCAAAGGAAATGAAAAGCCATTTAAATTAAGAGATATATCAAAATTTCCTGTTTGTGCTTTGTTCGTTTTTCTTTCTCATTTCTTTATTTATTAACTGTTTTTCGATTTTTAAAATGTTTATTAATTATTCAAAAACTTCCACTTATAACTTAACGTATAGCTTCAATTTTGGCTTTTGGTGATTGTCACTCCACTGTTGTATGCTACAGTGAACAGTATCATTTCTGTAATTGTAGATTTCCTCAAAACACGTGTGCATATTTATCAATTAACTTATCACTTTTGTCGCTTCTTTTTTTTATTTTTAACTGTAACTTTTGAATTTCTATCTTTTCATTTCATTTCTTTGTTTGTTTGTTTGTCTGTCTGTCTGTCTGTCTGTCTATCTGTAAATTTTTCAGAATATGATTTCTCCTCCTTTACAGCGGGACTTCATTCTTCCATAATTTACCTCGTTTCTCTTGTTGGATGTGCGTTGAGTGGGGCAGCTGTAGATAAAATAGGGCTGCGTCTGACAATGCTGATCATTTCATGTGTTTTGTTGATTGCATTCGTCTCGCTTCTCGCTTACACTTCAGTGGTATGATGTCCTGTTGCAGTTCGGACATTTTTATTTTATTTTATGAGTGAGAGTGTGGAATTCAATGGAGTAAAGAAGAAAGAATGAATAGAATGAATAAAAAGAAATTAGAGGAGATATTTTGGAATTGACATTTTAATTTATTTATTTATTTATTTATTTATTAATTTATTTATTTATTTATTTATTTATTTATTTATTTATTTATTTATTTATTTATTTATTTATTAATTTATTAATTTATTTATTTATTTATTTATTTATTTATTTATTTATTTATTTATTTATCTATTTATTTATTTATTTATTTATTTATTTATTTATTTATTTATTTATTTATTTATTTATTTATTTATTTATTTATTTATTTATTTATTTATTTATTTATTTATTTATTTATTTATTTATTTATTTATTTATTTATTTATTTATTAATTTATTAATTTATTTATTTATTTATTTATTTATTTATTTATTTATTTATTTATTTATTTATTTATTTATTTATTTATTTATTTATTTATTTATTTATTTATTTATTTATTTATTTATTTATTTATTTATTTATTTATTTATTTATTTATTAATTTATTAATTTATTTATTTATTTATTTATTTATTTATTTATTTATTTATTTATTTATTTATTTATTTATTTATTTATTTATTTATTTATTTATTTATTTATTTATTTATCTATTTATTTATTTATTTATTTATTTATCTATTTATTTATTTATTTATTTATTTATTTATTTATTTATTTATTTATTTATTTATTTATTTATTTATTTATTTATTTATTTATTTATTTATTTATTTATTTATTTATTTATTTATTTATTTATTTATTTATTTATTTATTTATTTATTTATTTATTTATTTATTTATTTATTTATTTATTTATTTATCTATTTATTTATTTATTTATTTATTTATTTATTTATTTATTTATTTATTTATTTATTTATTTATTTATTTATTTATTTATTTATTTATTTATTTATTTATTTATTTATTTATTTATTTATTTATTTATTTATTAATTTATTTATTTATTTATTTATTTATTTATTTATTTATTTATTTATTTATTTATTTATTTATTTATTTATTTATTTATTTATTTATTTATTTATTTATTTATTTATTTATTTATTTATTTATTTATTTATTTATTTATTTATTTATTTATTTATTTATTTATTTATTTATTTATTTATTTATTTATTTATTTATTTATTTATTTATTTATTTATTTATTTATTTATTTATTTATTTATTTATTTATTTATTTATTTATTTATTTATTTATTTATTTATTTATTTATTTATTTATTTATTTATTTATTTATTTATTTATTTATTTATTTATTTATTTATTTATTTATTTATTTATTTATTTATTTATTTATTTATTTATTTATTTATTTATTTATTTATTTATTTATCTATTTATTTATTTATTTATTTATTTATTTATTTATTTATTTATTTATTTATTTATTTATTTATTTATTTATTTATTTATTTATTTATTTATTTATTTATTTATTTATTTATTTATTTATTTATTTATTTATTTATTTATTTATTTATTTATTTATTTATTTATTTATTTATTTATTTATTTATTTATTTATTAATTTATTAATTTATTAATTTATTTATTTATTTATTTATTTATTTATTTATTTATTTATTTATTTATTTATTTATTTATTTATTTATTTATTTATTTATTTATTTATTTATTTATTTATTTATTTATTTATTTATTTATTTATTTATTTATTTATTTATTTATTTATTTATTTATTTATTTATTTATTTATTTATTTATTTATTTATTTATTTATTTATTTATTTATTTATTTATTTATTTATTTATTTATTTATTTATTTATTTATTTATTTATTTATTTATTTATTTATTTATTTATTTATTTATTTATTTATTTATTTATTTATTTATTTATTTATTTATTTATTTATTTATTTATTTATTTATTTATTTATTTATTTATTTATTTATTTATTTATTTATTTATTTATTTATTTATTTATTTATTTATTTATTTATTTATTTATTTATTTATTTATTTATTTATTTATTTATTTATTTATTTATTTATTTATTTATTTATTTATTTATTTATTTATTTATTTATTTATTTATTTATTTATTTATTTATTTATTTATTTATTTATTTATTTATTTATTTATTTATTTATTTATTTATTTATTTATTTATTTATTTATTTATTTATTTATTTATTTATTTATTTATTTATTTATTTATTTATTTATTTATTTATTTATTTATTTATTTATTTATTTATTTATTTATTTATTTATTTATTTATTTATTTATTTATTTATTTATTTATTTATTTATTTATTTATTTATTTATTTATTTATTTATTTATTTATTTATTTATTTATTTATTTATTTATTTATTTATTTATTTATTTATTTATTTATTTATTTATTTATTTATTTATTTATTTATTTATTTATTTATTTATTTATTTATCTATTTATTTATTTATTTATTTATTTATTTATTTATTTATTTATTTATTTATTTATTTATTTATTTATTTATTTATTTATTTATTTATTTATTTATTTATTTATTTATTTATTTATTTATTTATTTATTTATTTATTTATTTATTTATTTATTTATTTATTTATTTATTTATTTATTTATTTATTTATTTATTTATTAAATAAACATTTTTTTTGATGTTTTGCTATCTCATTCAATTATATTTTTTTTTCTTAAAAACTCCAATTTCTCATTCATTCATTTCAACACTCTTAACTCTCAATGTCATAATGATATTTCCTCAATTGTTGAAATTCACCAAAAGCTTCCTTTTATTCCACTATTGCTTGGAGGCATTTCGTATTCTATTTTTGCTTCTTTGATTTGGTCTTTGATTCCTGTTCTCCTTCCACAAGCATCAGCAGGAACGGGCAATTCTCTTGTATCCTGCTCATTTGTATGATTTTTATTTTTATTTAATTTTTTAAAAAAAATTTTTTTTGTTTCTATATGCATTTAATTTCAACCATGTAATGTAATTTTCTATCTCTTTTAACTTTCTTTCTTTCTTTCTTTCTTTCTCTCAATCTCTTTCTCTCAATTTTTTTTTCTATTTTTTGGCTCTCATTTCCTCAATTTTGCATATTGTTTTCAGATGTTACTGTGTGCTATTTCTTCACCAATTCTTGGCATCATGGTGCGAGAAATGGGCTATCGCTCCTCATTGATGTACTTTTTGAGCATTTCCTGCATTTGCTTAGCGCTTCTTCTCATTATGAAATGGCTGGATGATAACAATGGAGGAAAATTTGACGAAAGAAAGTGCAATTTTTTGTGCAAACAAAAAAGAATGAAAGTTGAATCAACTTCTTTAAATATCGATTGGAAAGAGTAATTTAATATCGAGCTTCTGTGATATTCTATTAATTTTGACTTTAAAAATATTTTGATAATGATTTTTTTTTTAGTTTATTGCACCAATGGACTTCTTTTTGTTATTTCTGTGTTAGAAATGTAACGTTTTTATAAAAATGGTGCATTTTTCCTCTCTTATCCAACTCTTGTGTGAATATATACTTTTTTTATTGATTGTGCAAAATGTTTTGAATAAATAAATTTTGCATTTTTATTTCACATAAAAATCACCTTTTTCTTGCAAGAATTAAATTTGTTCCAAATAAAAGTGATTTGGTCAATGTTTGTTGAGCAATTTGAAGTGCTTAATCCAGTTTCATAACCTCTGTTTGAGTAATCTTGCCTTTATCTGCATCTCTTGCACGGACAGCAGCGCGACGAGCAATCAACTTCTTCCTGTCGGCTGTCATTTTAAATGATTTAAGCTCGACATTTGAAGTATGAATTGGGATATGAACTTGTTGTCCTTAAAATTCATAAAAAATGTGAAAGTGAAAAATGGAAAAAAAAAGTGTATAAATTTTTCTTGCGGACCATTAGCTTTCTCGCGAGTCAATCTGTCGACTTCGATGTAGTTATGCTTTCTTCTAACGTTGATCACTTTTCCAACAGTGTTCTTTTTCTTTCCAACCATAATCCTCACTTCATCGTCACGACGCACAGGAAGTGAACGAATCTATAAAAAATATATTCATTTGCATGGTAATTGAAATTTTAAATAAATCATTTGGTAAATTATTTGCAAAATAATGACCGTAATGAACCTTATATTTTGTGCGAAGATCCTTTGAAAGATGGACGGACATAGCAACGCGCTTTTTGTGAGATGGTGCGGCAAAATGTGCCTTTCTGCTCTTACGACGGCTGGATGACACGTTGTGGGAGAATTTCATTTTGACCAAATAACTTCCTGTTTAAGGTTTTCTAAACTCACGAAATTTGAAAAACCATTATAAACTAAATTCAAATTTTAATAAAATGTTTTCAGTGTACAGTGTGTTCTTTTAAATTTCTGCACAAGCGTCATATTCATTTTAGTGTAGATGTTATTTTAAATTTTGTTCATTATTGAGAAATTGTGATTCGGAGTATATAAAGGAGATTTGCTCATTGTTCAATTTGAGATATATTTGAAATTAAAATATCGATAATTATTTATAATAAATTTGAATTTTTAATTTCCGTGTTATTTTGTGATTTTTTGTTTGGCATTTTGTTTGCACATACAAATAATTTCATTTGATAACGAATGTTAAATTTTTTGTTTGCAAAGAAATTTTCAATTAGTCTCAATAATTTGATTGCAATTTAAAGAATACAATCCTTGATTTTTTTGATATTTTTTTTTAAACTGTTATTGGTAATATTTCAACTTAATTATCTTTTATTTATTGATTAATTTTTGAATTTGTTGATATGAAAAGAATATTTTTTGAGACGTTTGTTTCTTTGAAATTATTGTTTCTTGCTTCTTGTGTTTATTCCTATTCTGGTAGTTTGGAGATGTTAAACAACTGAAAATATTGTTTTATCAGTGAGAAAATTTACGAAATTCAAACATTTTGAATTGAATGTGAAAAAATTTTTAATCGAACGGATTTCTTTAATGGAATCAAAGCAAAAATTAACTTTTAAAGCGAACAACGGAGTTGTATGTTATCTTTTTTCTTTTTTCTTTTTCTTTTTTTTTTTCATCTTCAAAAGGCTCCTGATAACTTTTTAAAGAAAAATATTCAGATCGTAATAGGCTTCAATAAATATTGTTGGAAAATATTCTTTCATGCATCATTTTTTTCAATATGAAGTCAAATTAATGTATTTTATTTTAAATATTCAACAATACAAAAATGATATTTTTTAGCTAGAAAAATAGCATATAAAAATAGATTTTCTCTAATCTAATGTAAGTTTCAAAAAATCAATTTCAATTTTTTGTTTTCGTGCATTTTTTTGTTCTCCATTCCATAGTTCCTGTTCTCTTCTCGATTTTTTATCGAAGAGTTTTGGAGGTTGATCTCGTATGCACAATTAAATATTTTATTATTTAATGACAACAGACTTAACTCACGAAGAAATAGAAAAATGTGGCATACTGTTTAGGATGTGCCAAGTATCAGATGAAAAAACTATCAGCATCTGGGACGCTCACAAACCTCTTCAAGGTTTTAATTGACAGCACTTTTATAAACTCATTTTTTCTTAGCTCTTGGTTATTTCCCCAGTTCCAGATTGTTGACTTCAAACGACATTTTTGTATTATCTTCGGAAATAGATTCCATTACGTCCAGCTTGATTGGTTTTATATTTTCTTTTGTTATTTTGAGAAATTGTTGATGTACTTTTTGACTGAAGACTTTCCATCTTTTCTGCAGCTCGTATGCAAAGCAAAGCAGCTCTCGAAAAAGCCTATGGAAGATCCATTCCCTGAAGATGCATTTGCGGCTTTGTCACGGAATCCATCTGTTGGTGGAAAAGTCCCTCTTGATCAAATCAGGCAAATGCTAGCTGATTATTCGTTTTCTGTTGATGTAGATGTTTGCTATTGAGAATTTCTTTATTTCATTTTTGAGCAATTTGACGCTTTGACTTTTTTTATAAATTTGAATCAGGCATATTTTGCGAAGCATCCACCTCGCGAATGGTGCATCTCTTTGGAAGAGTTTGAAGCATTTTTGAAAGAGGCTGCAAAGCCTATGACAAACTTGGATTGCCACTGAAAAAAAAATCATCAATTTTCAGCTTCAACTCGGAAATGCAATTGTTAACAATTCAGAGAAATCAATGGTGATGCATAAGAAATAATTTCTCTAACATAAAACTTTCAGTGCATCCATAAATTGAAAATATTTATTGTTACAGTTTTGAAAGTATGCAGTTTAATCATAAATTTTATTGTTGCATCGCATTGATAGCAGCAAAATGTTGAAGAAAGCTGATGGATTTTTAAGTTTCTTTACAACTTTTCATAGCATTTTCAAAATTTTTTTTTTTTAAATTTTGGATATTATGAGTGATTTGCATTAAGCAGAAAAACTTTAAAAACTAACAATTGCTGCTCATTACAATAACGATTTTTAATTTTTTTTTATGTCATTATTTTCAAAATTATATGGAGGCCTTTACGACAGACCGACATTTTTTCATTAGCTCGACAAGTCGACCGACAAGACTATCTGCTTGTTTTTTATTTTCTGATAAACAAAAAAACAACAAATCAAGATTAAAAGTTTTTGTTTTTATTCAATTATTTTTTATTTTTTTGATTTATTTAATTTTCGCACGATTCGAACGAATAAATGTTTGATTAATTGATTTTCAGAAATTTCAATGGGTTATCGACAGATCTTTGTCGAGATCAGTCAAATGACAAAGATCAGTCTGTCGAAAGATCAGTCGATAGAAAAGATCGATCTGTCGTATGTGTCTATTTCTTTTGACTTTTTTCAAAACAGAAGTTATTTATATGACGATTCAATGACGAAAACTATTTTTAATTTTTAATTAAAGTCTTTCTGAATCAATAGAAATAGCAAATTTGGCATGTTTGATATTATATCATAATTAGTCCAAAACTATTTTTGTCATGCATTTTATCTTTTTAAATGAATCACTGTAAAGAATATATATATTTAAATAAAATTTTTTTTACTGTTCCATAATAATGATGTGTTTTGAATTTTGTGAACAAACACGATATGTTTGGGAACAGTCGAGGTAGACAAAAGAAAGGTGTGACAAAGATCTTTGTAATAATATTTAAACACGATTAATCGGAAAAGTTACGAAATGGAATTGTTTCTGATAACGATGTAGAATGAAAATTATTTGTGATTATCAAAACATCGTAATTGTTGCAACGAAAAAAATTACTCATTCGAGAAGAAATTGAAATCAGAAATGATGTTCAGAAGAAACATAGTGTGCAAACATCAAACAGCTCATAAGAAAAAGAAAAAGAAGCTGCAAAGGATATTGTATTGAAAGTTGAGTAGGTTTTGAAAAATGAAGAAAAAAGAAAAAGAAAAATATAGTTGCAAATTGTCTATCTGCTGTCTTTCTTCTCCTCCTTCTCTTCCTCTTCATTTTCGTCTACAAGCAGCACATCATTTCAAGTGCTTCAACAGACAAGAGAATGAAGCAATCACAATGGTTAATCATTTTGTAATGAAATCTTCTCAATCCGCCTGCCGCTTATAATCCAACTTACTCCTCCTCCTCCTCCTCCTCATTGGAATCAGCATCTGGTTCTGAAGAAAATAAAAGAGAAAGGAGAAAAGATCAAGGCGAAAGAAAAGAAAAAATAGTGAATGATGAAGAAGATGAAGTTAAAGCTTCATTTGCTCAAAAGCAATGGAATTGAAAGAAGAAAGAAGTCAAACTTTCATTAAACACAAAGCCAATTCTTGGAGAATATTTTGATGGTGTGCTGTTATTTTATTGTATTATTATTTCTAATGACTTTTAATTATTTGGGTGATTCTTTTTGAAAAGTCACAAATGTTTAATTTTCAAATAAATCAATAATTTCGTATTTTTATGAAATTTTTGTCCGCGGACACCAAACTTCACAAACATGGAATCAATATCTTGATAATGCCATTTAAAACATTCTTGAGGAGATTTGTGAGGTGAAACAGAAATTTGAGCAAAATATGAAATTTTTGAAACATTAGATAATTAAACATTTGTGACTTTTCAAAAAGAATCACCCATTTAATGCTTTATTATTATTCTTTTGATCTCCAATTATTCTCCAATTTAGTGCTCAGATGTGCTACACCAATTTGTCTTCGATCCCGCACATTGCGCATCCAAAAGCGGCATTCAATCTCCTCCTCTGAAGATGGTCAAACAGAAAAAAGAGAGTCCGAATCCTTCGACTTTTTCATCCACAAATCAGTTTGTTATCAGTTCAGATAACACCTACTTGTTTCTCAATGAACGTCACACAAAAACCGACAAAGCTGCTTTTTCCTCAAAAAATGCTTAATGTGTTTCCATCTCATTCACAACATATGAAGCTATATTCCCCTTTTCTGTTTTAACTCACTCCACTGCACTCTTTATGAATAAAGACGACACATCTCCTTTTTCTCTTCCACAATATTATCACTACTTAATTCCCAAGAAAATAATAAAACCACAATTTTCATCTTAATTCTTCCAAAAGCTCGTCTCCTTCGAATTGGTACTACTGGAAAGACAGTTTCACCTTCTTCCTGTTTGCGTGAAGACTCACTTTTTTTTCGTGAGAAGAGCAAAGAAAGGGACAAGAGCTAAAGTTCAGACTGAAACAGAAAGAAAGTCGGAAGATGACCCACATGTTCTGCTTTTTGAGAAGCACAAGTAAACCATTCAGATGAAAAAATTTGAGAGTTTTGTTTGATTTTATTCGTCTGGATTCAATTTTAATTAATAATATATTTGTCTCTCAATTTTTTTTTCCTTTTAATTCTTATTATTCCTCGTTCATATCTAGCCATTTATCTCCAGTGGTTCTATCTATATCGCCTCTTCTCCTCTCCCACAGCTTCCACTTGTTCCCATCACACCACTTTTCAAAGTTCTCCTCAGAATATACCGAACATATGAGCCGGAAGATCATCATTACAACGAATTCACCTGCACATTTTTATCTTTCACTCAAAAAAGGCCGAATGAAAAGGCATTGAGAAGCATTGTGGCAGCATAAGAGCAGCCTTAACAGTCTGTTCAACCATCTCAAACAGCAAAAATGAAATTTTTATCGAATGAAATCAGCGATTCTTCATTGGTTTAAGATGAACTTTTTTTATCTCATCTGGTTGAGATAACAAGAATGCCAAACTTCTCCTTCCTGATGTTCGCTTTGTTTCCGCGCAATATACCACCTGACTTAGAAGCGATAAAAGTGGATGGAAAGAAAAGTGAAATATTAAGTTTGAAGAGTGAAGGAGATGGAAACTGTGGGGAGAGGGAAGAACGAAAGGAAGAAGAAGAGATAGAAGAAATTTTGCTTAAGTTTGAGACAGTCAGCTGATCCATCGCATCACTTCGTATCAAAATAATTTTCATTTCCATCTCGGTTTTTTAGTTGCTTCCAATGCAGTCTTTATTTATTGAACCTGTTTTTCTCTTCACTTTGTCTTCATCATGATCACATCCATCACAATCTTAACTTTCGGGATTTCGAAAGTCTTCATCTCGATCCGCAAATAATCCTTCTTCCAAAGAGTTCTTGAAACTGATTAAGAGCTTAATTTAGCATGGGTAAGAAGCAGCTGCTTGGGATTTACGCGAGAAGGAACAAGGGCCGCATGATTGAGCTGTTGAATTGACAGTTCTGACTGCTGATTATTCGTGTTTTTCCAGTCAACGTTAAGGAGTATATTACCAACACAGCACTAAAAAAAATTGCATTGAAAGCAACAGATTTTTGACTTTTCAGATCTCAGAATTAAAAATGAATAAAAAAATAATTTTGCTGAGTCATAAGAAATGCGAAACGTTATGAATGAAGTTTCTTTGTAAATTCATCTTCATCGTTGAATAATTTCAAAAGCATTTCTCAGTTTTATTCATTTGTTTCTTCAAAAATCACTTCATTAATTGTCATTTAACATATTTTCTTTATGTTTGCAAGGCAAATTTGTCTCAAGATTAGCATTTTTTGACTTTATCGTTGAACTGCAAATTGATGAAAATTCTCTGCTTTTTGCCTTTCGCCAAACTCTCGTAATGTTCGTTCTGCTCTTCATTGAATAAAGCATAAGTGAACACTTATTATCCAAAACATGAACATTCATAAGACACTTCTTCTCCTTCTTCTGCATCGACATCTGCTTTTCCTGTGTAAACACGAGTGCTTCTTACAGAAAAAAAAGTTGTTATTCTTAATGATGAGTATTCTCCCAACATCACAGACATTATCCTCTGAGATGCGAATTCATTCCTGAACAAAGCATCAGACAAGCAGTGTGTAGTGAACGGTATCAAGTTTTCGAGCATGAGGCTAATATTCTCCGTTGGTCTGAATAGCAAAACGTACTGATGTCAGACGCGCAACAGTCTCTCCAGTTGAACTTTGAATCGAACGTTGACTCTTCAGTCGACAAAACGTAAACATTAATATTATTCACCGGAAACATTTTGGAATTTGTATTTGTGCGAAATAGCTTGAATAATCAGGCAGAATCATTTTTTTATTCGACATTCTTGCCTTGAAATTAGACAGAGAAGGGTTCGAGGCTGAAGATGGGATATTTTTGATGGCCTGACTGGAGGAAAGAAAAACACATCCACTTCTTCTCGAAGAAACATTCTTATTTCAAATTTCTTCGTATGTCTTGAGCTGTCCCTTCTTGTTAGACCACCCAACCTGCACCTTGTCTGTTATGAACTCTTCCATCCCGGCTTGCTGTCTGAGTGGCAAAAGGGAATATGATACTGCTTTAAGCTGTTGAGCAACAGAATAGCAACTCTTCTTTGAGTTAGGCACTTCAGCAGAACAACTTTGTCTTTGTCCCATTTTCTGTTCATGGCACTCTTTTCGGTTTTCGTCTTTAATCTGTTTCGTTCGCTTTCAGTTGGGGTGAATTGTCGATTCAATCGATTCCATTTGTTATTTCCATATCCTCGCCTGCTGCTAATGCTTGTCCAGTACTTTTTCATTTTTCTTCTTTATCGAAAAAGCGACATGCTTTTCATCTATTAATCGGCAGTTTATTAACTTCCAATTGACTTTGTGTTGTTCGAATTCAATTTCTTTGAAGGCTATAAGCTTCAGTCTTTTGAAGGCGAACTGGATGAATCATTAAAGGATGCAAAAAGATAGAAATAAAATGTTTGGAATGAATACAGATGTCAATGCTTTATTATTCTTTAATTTGTATTTTCCAAATAGTGTGAATAAAATCCGAATGTTTTCAAATTCAAAAAATTGTTTTTGTATTTTCAAATCATTTTTGTTAATTGCTTGATTGTAACTTTTGAGTGCATTCGTTTCATCTTCCAAAACCTTGATCCGTTGTTCTCAAATCAAAGATGCCTTTATTTTTTCGTAATTCGATTGAAGCTTCAGAAATGTGTTCTTTTGATATTCAAACTTAATAACCCGACCATGAAAAAATTATTTCTAAAAAAAATAAGTCATAATGAATTTCAGATGCAAGGCTAAAATTTTGAAAGAAAAAAGTTCATTGTGAATCATAAAAAAAATAAAATACAATAAAAAAAAAAAAAAAACACTCGACACAGGTTCATTCTTTCGACCGACACGCATCGCTAAAAATTTCCTTGTCGCAAAGGCCTAATTATATGGGGCAAATTTTTATGCTTTTATGAAAAAATAACAATTTTTTCCAAACTTTTACTGATATTATATCACTTTAAATCTAACATTTTTATTTGAAAAATTATTAAAATTTTTAAAAACTGAAAAAAAATATTCGAAAATATTGAGTGGAACAAAAATCATAAAGCAACAAAAATTTTGTGCCAATGGGTGATAATTTTTGAAACAACGATTTTTCATACAAATATTTCAGTTTGAAAATCCACTTTGATTTTCTGAAAATAAACACTAAAAAGTTGTTTCTCCTTTCAAATATAATTTTTTCATGACTGAAATCTCAAACATAGTCGTTTTAAACAATTATCATGCTTTTTTTCTTTGAAAGAATAATTCCTCTCCCAAAAAAAAAAAAAATAATAAAAATTTTGAAAAATCAATATACCGAAAAAAGTTATGATAAAAAAACTCACACAATTTATAGATATTATATTTTAAAACATTTATTTTTTATGTGGGTGTGATTGTGTGTATTGCTTATAATAATTCAAAAAAGAAAAATTTCCTCTTTTTTGCAAGAAAAGTATTTCGCAATAGAAAATGTGAACTTTTCAATTAGATAATGAATTTTTATTGTCATTTTGCTGATCATTTTTGTTATCAAAATTTCGTTCAAATGGTGCAAAACACTTTGCTTCAGGTGTTTTCATTGAAAAATTATGAACTTTTCATTGACTTTTTAAGATCAAAGAACACAATAAAATGGGTCCATTTTTTGACATTCGTGAAATGTTGGATAACTTTGCGTTTTGATTTCAACAATGCCTGTTCACGGATATGAAAATCATAATTTTTTAAAATCTGAGAATGCGAAACAAAGTTATGAGTGAAGCAATTTGTCAATGCCTTGTGCAAAGAATGCTTGAAAGAGCATATTTTCCCTTAAGTTTTGATCAAATTTTTTTTAATGTGAATTTTTTTTTGTGATATCCAATTGTTCATTCATATTATTTGTGATGCTGTTATTGTAGAATATATTTTGTCAATAATTTGTTAAGGATCATATCTTTTCAAAAACCTGTATGATTTTTGATTTCTTTAAGGATCAGTCAAATGATTTTCGTTTTTTTTATTACAAAAGTTACAGATTGTTGAGTTTTATTGATCCTTCAAAATTCCAGTGTTGAATATTTAACAACTTATGAAAAAATAAAATCGAATTTCTTTGTAAATTCTACGTGACATTCAGTTATAATCAAAATATGATCACCAATGAATGAAAAAATGAAAATTTTGTTGCCAACAGTGTGATTATCATGAATGCCGACTTTTTTATGAAATACTTATCTGCGAAAAGTTTTTTGTTTTTTGAAAATAAAAAAATATTTTGTAATAGATAAATGCATTTCAATTGCTTCAAAAGCTGATGCCTGAGATCATAGAAAGAAATTGATGCCATTAGAAAGCTATTTCACTAATTAATGTTCATTTATATCCTTTTTAAAAATATATAAATAAAAAAATTTTTCGTTAAAAAACTATAGATTACCAAAATTAAACACATGATTTTATTGTGTTTTATTTAATAAAAGCAGTTTTTCGATGCCGTTGAAAATTAATAAGAAATAAAAAGTGAATTATATTTATATTTCAAAAGTTTTTTTAGTCAAATTTTGTGGAACATAATTTCATAGACGAAGGCATCAAAAAAATGCAGTTTAATGTTTATATTAACAAAATCTATCTTCTTATTTTGAAAAATTTATTTAATTTGTTTTATTATTTTTTTTCACAAAAAATTTTATAATGTATAATAAAATAAAATGTCTAAATTATTTTGAAAAGTTCCTTTTGTTTAATTCTCAGGTCAAAATGAAAAATGAATATTTTCATCAAATTTTCATATTAACTCACCAAAATTTATTAGAATGTGAATAATAACATTGTCAAGCATTAATCCACATTTTAATAAATTTTGGTGAGTTAATATGAAAATTTGATGAAAATATTCATTTTTCATTTTGACCTGAGAATTAAACAAAAGGAACTTTTCAAAAAAATTTTGACATATCTTCATAATCCTTTCAGTAATTTATCAACAACATAGAAAAAAAAAAGAAAATAAAAAAATAATTTTTTTTTGCAGTTTTATTCCGATGTTCAAATTTGTCATTATTTTCTAAGAAAAATGTTGTTTATCTTTTCATTGAAAAATTAAATTTATTTATGAATAAATACAACAATAGTATGTTTTTATAATTATTTCGCAACTGAGTCTTTTTTATTGTAAAATTTTCATGAAGATGTATATTTATCTCCACATGGCCATGCTCTCAACTTCATTGAATCAATGATAATTATAAAAAAAAAATTCGAAAAAACACAATTAAAAATAAGTGATTATCATTACATAATATATATTATGGGTCAAAAACCAAACGTTTTCATGCCACCAAAGAAAACTTCACAAGAAAAACTTCTCAAGAAAAGAGAAGCTGGCTGGGATGATCGCACACATCAACAGAAACTGCCTGAATACAATCCGTTATACGATAAACATCTAAGGCAATTTTTTGAAAAGTATGTAACATTTTACATTTTTTAACATTTAAAATGATCCAAATGATTTTTTCAGTCCAAAAGTTCAAAGTTATTTTCTAGCTAATGGATTTATAGATAAAGAGGGACATGTAATTGATTTAGAAAAAAATAAAGCAAAAATGCTTATCATTGAACAAGAGTTTAAGTTTGTTAAAACTGCTTTTATTTAACACTACAATTTATAACAACATATATATTATTGATCTTGCATTTGTTATAGACGAGCAGAACGAGAAGAATATCTTCTTTTGAAGGAAGAAGAAAGAAGAAGAGTTTGATTCTCTTTGTTTATCAACAATTAATATATTTTTGTTTAGAAACTAGCCAAAGAGGGGAAAGTTGATCCTTCTCTCGGAAGATCATTCTCAAATGAATCATCTTCTCCGAAAAAAAAGAAAAAAAAGAAGTTGTCAAAAAAAGGGAAACTTGGAAATACGTCAGGATCACATGAATTAAATTCAACAGAAAACTCAATGGAAGGAGGACAGAATAGTTTTGGTTATGATGATGATTATGGAAGTGATAAAACTGAAGAACAAAACGAAGACAAAAAGGAGTATGATCAAGAAAAAGATGAATTTCATGGAGATGACTATACAACCAAAGAAAGTGAAGAACACGGTCAGAGTGCTGAAAACTCTGCTTACGAAAAAAAAGAGGAAGAAGAAAGAGAACGGGCAATTTCGAGTCAAAACAAAGAAGGGTCGGAACAAGAACGAGAAATAGAAAGAGAGCAAACTTCTACTGATGAAGGCTACAAGGAACAATCAACCCAGGACCAAGATGAAAAAGAAAGAGAAAAGAAAGATGTAGATGAAACGAAAATGACAACCAATGAAAATAACTGAATGAACTCCACACATCATGAATGCTTATTCTCATCAACCTTATACTATCTACTAGCTTTCTGTGTCAAAAATATTTTTCTTCCTCAATTATCTTATATTTTTATATGTCTGCTTATTCTGAAGATGCTTCCATATAGAATAGCAATTAACTTTCTATTTGTGTAAATCTCTCACATAATCGTACTTCCTTCAGAATGCTATCATTTCAGTAATCTATCATTTTTTCTTTTCATCTTTCTCTCCAAATGTGTGAACTTTTTAAATATTATTTTCGGCAATAAACCTTCACTTTTTTCGTAGCTAATAAGCAAACATTCGTGCTTTCATGGGCTAATTCCATTTATTACTATTTTCCCTCCTTTTCAGAAATTTGTTTTAAATAAAGTACCTTCTGTCAAATAATTCGAAGGCAATTTACGTCAGATTAATTTCTTTTAACCATTTAAAATAAAAACAAGAAGATTTACACGCAAGAAGAAACTATTTGAATATTTGACGTGAAGCGAATGAATAAGAAAAGATTAAACACTACACTTAAATTAAAAAAAGAAACCAGGTCCAGACAAATTTACAAAAAAGATAAAATAAGAGTTGAATGTTTGTAATGTAATACCTACAATTCAGCATGCTCTTCATCACCTTCTGAATCATCGTCATCTGCACTCGAACCCTGAACACCCAGAAGTGGTTCCACAATTTCTTTCAACTCTTTGAGTTTCTCTTCGTTTTCTTCCTTCTCAGAATCTGGGTTCTCCTTCAGCCAATCAGAGACATCGCTAACTGCATCTTCAACTTTGGTCTTTTCCTCCTCGTTCAGTCTAAGGTTCACTTCGCTTTCAGCATCATCTAATTGCTTCCTTAGATCTGATGTGTATGTCTCTAAATCATTGCGAGATTTCACATTGGCAAGAGCCATCTCGTCCTGTTGCTTGAATTCTTCTGCTTCTC
The DNA here is from genome assembly GCF_001643675.1 of Monocercomonoides exilis. NCBI lineage: Eukaryota > Preaxostyla > Oxymonadida > Polymastigidae > Monocercomonoides > Monocercomonoides exilis. The sequence continues at coordinate 372,351 of NW_027150580.1, forward strand.
TTGTCATTCTCTCAATTTCTTCTGGTGTCAAACGTCCTTTGTCATTTGTAATCACGATAGACTCTTTAAGTCCCATGGCTTTTTCCTCTGCTGTAACTGAAAGAATCTGGTTGGCATCAATTTCAAAGGTGACTTCAATTTGTGGCTCTCCTCTCTTTGCTGGTGGAATGTTTGACATAGTGAATGTTCCCAATGCGTGATTATCTTTTGTAAGTGGTCTTTCTCCTTCAAACACTTGAATAAGCACATAGTCCTGGTTATCTTGTGGTGTTGAAAATGTCTTGGTTTTTTTGCATGGAATAATGGTTCCTCTCTCGACGATTGGAGTCATCACACCACCAACTGTCTCAATTCCAAGAGTCAATGCAGCTCTGTCAATAATAACCATATCTCTATCTAATGTCTGATTTTTCGAGTCAGAAAGAAGTCCGGCTTGGATGGCTGCACCGTAGGCAACAGCTTCATCTGGGTTAATTCCTTTTGCAAGCTCTCTTCCATTGAAGAAGTCTCTAACAAGTTGTTGAATCTTTGGAATACGTGAGGAACCACCAACCATCACGATATCGTCAATATCTCCCTTCTTAAGGTTTGCATCCTTCAGCACTTGTTCAATTGGCTTCAAGGTTCCTCTGAACAGATCAGCATTCAATTCTTCAAATCTTGCACGAGTCAAAGTCTCCCTGAAATCTTGTCCTTCAAAGAAATTATCAATTTCAATAATTGCTTGATATGAAGTTGACAACACGCACTTTGCCTTTTCAACTTCTCGACGCAATTTTTGCATGCAACGATGGTTGGTTGATACGTCGAGTCCAGTCTTCTTTTGCCACAATTTAAGCAAGTGAGTAACAACACGTTGATCAAAATCTTCTCCTCCCAAGTGAGTATCTCCGTTTGTGGATAACACCTCAAAAACGCCCTCATCAATTTGAAGAAGAGATACATCAAATGTCCCTCCACCAAGATCATAAACAAGAATATTTCTCTCTGCATCATATTTCTTATCCATACCGTATGCAATAGCTGCAGCTGTAGGCTCATTCAAAACACGCATCACGTTCATTCCAGCAATGGTACCTGCATCCTTTGTTGCTTGACGTTGTGCATCATTGAAATAAGCAGGGCAAGTGACAACAGCATGAGTAACAGTTTTGGACAAATAATCTTGAGCAATTGTTTTCATCTTCGTTAAAACCATGGCAGAAATTTCTTCAGGTGAAAATATTTTCGATTCCTTTTTAACCATGACTTCAACCATTGGTTTTCCTTCCTTATTCACAAGTTTAAATGGGTAGAGCTTAGCATCACGTTTAACTTCCGGATCGTCCCATCTTCGTCCAATTAGTCTTTTCATATCATATAACGTATTAGTTGGGTTGAGAGACACTTGAGATTTGGCCGCATCACCAATTAATCGATCAGTTTCCGTGAATGCAACCCATGAAGGAGTTGTTCTATGACCCAATTCGTTGGCAATAATTTCAACACGACCATTTTGATATACACCGACACAACTGTAAGTTGTTCCAAGATCAATACCAATCACAGTTCCGACTGATGTAAAATCAAATGAAGATCAAAAAATATTCGGACGTGAAATTTTAAAATCTTTCAAAATATTTTCGTTACAAACCTTTTGGCTTTCCATCTTCATCATCAGAACTTCCTTTCTTTGCATATGCGAACAATGCAACAACCGATAAGACAAAAAACTTTATGCTCATTTTCTTTGATCCGCACCCTTATCTCTAACGACGTTATGTTCGACATCTGGGTATAATTTGATCAATTTTGAGCAAAATTGATTAAAAACACCAATGTCTTTGTATATTGGAGCTCTTCCACAAGGCTTGAATGAAGTTTCATTCAGAGAAAAATTTGAGCCTTATGGAGAATTGGTTCGAAGCGATTTGAAAGGAAGATACGGATTTGTAACTTTTGAGAAGCTTGAAGATGCAGAGAAAGTAATACAAGAACTTAATGGTAATAAGACATTTATCCATGTTTTATAAATATTTTATTGAAAATTATTCTTTTAGGAACAACATGGAACGACAAAGAAATTATTGTTGAAGTTTGAATTTACTTGATATTGTTTTTTTGAAAATAATAACGAATCATATCCAACTGAAACGTTAATTTATTTCATAAAATCAATTAATAGAAAGTACTTCATCCAAGAGGATCAAAACCAAGGTTTTCTTCCAGGTGTTTTATTTGTAATGAAGTAGGTTTGTGCCAAAGTAACATAGTTTTTCTGAATAAAAATTATTTGTAACTATTACAGGTCATAGAGCCAAAGATTGCCCTCGTAATTATTCAAGAGGTTATTCTTCAGGCTATTCATCAAGAAGGTTTGCTTTAATTTTTCTTTCCAAAACTTTTATCAAAATGATTTTTGCTTGAAAAAAAAATTCAAAACGAAGTCGAACTCGTTCAAGGTCAAGAACATATGGCCATCGTCGTCGTTTTCATAGATCTCGTTCTTCATCACCATCTTCTTCACCTTCATCTCGTTCTAGATCTCGTTATCATCATTCTCGTCATCATCGCAGGCACCATTCATCTCCACCAACATCTTCTTCACGAAGCCGATCTCGTTCACACAGAAAAGATAAAAAGAGATCGGACACAAAATCAAAACGCTCTGCTCATAAATCACGCTCTCTTTCACACTCACGCAGTCTTTCTCGCTCAAGATCCAGTTCTTTTTCTCAAGATTCTAGAAAATCAAGAAAATCTTCCAGTCGCAGCAAGCGTCGTCATTCAAAACACTCTTCACGTAGGAGGAGCAAGAGTTAAAGATGATTATAAGATACAAGTTGTCAATTATAAGTAATGTAGTAATTGATTATGTCTTCTTCATCTTTCATTTTAAAAGATGTTTTCACTGGTGTTCGAAATTTTTTAACTCGAACATGGTCTCTTTTTGCGATTTAAATAAAATTTTTTTGCAATTCATCTCATTTTATTACTCAAAAGACAAATAAACTTTTTAACACTCAGATATTGAATTGATATATTTTTCAAATCTAATCTTCAAAAAAGAAAGGTTTCAGTAGAATTCAAAACATTTTTGACTTTTTGCGTTTTCTTTTTGTCAAGTTTTATTTTTCTTCCAATAAACTATTTATACTCGAATCTGACAAAAAATCGCCCCATTATATCTAAGAATAATATTTTATTTAAAAAAAACGCAATCTAACTCGCAGATATTATGAGTTACTATCAATTTGCCCCCTTTCTGTCTATACAGAATCACGATGGAGCTATTCTTTCTGTGAGTTCTTCCTCGAGATATCTTGTTTCGTCAAGCAGAGATAAGACATGCAGAATCTGGGATTTGAAAGTTCGTTGTTGTTTATCTCCAAAGTTTTAATTAAACGCACATGTTAATTTTTTGTTTTAGAGAGGATGTCTGACTCAAACTGTTCGAGGGCATTCAAGTTGGGTGAATCAAGGAATTCTTGAAGGAAGATTTCTTCTCACGGGATGCTTTGATGGTAAGCTACGTATATGGGATTTAAAGGCATGTAATTTTCATTTATGTGCAATTATTAGCATTTTAAACTGTTGTATTTTTTCAGGGGAAAAATAAAGAACAAAACGTTCCATATTTTGTTGTTGGAGGAAGAATGGATGAACCTCAATTATTTCATTCACTCTCTTCAGGGAAAAATTTGTATTTTCTAGTTGTTTCACAATCTTCAACACCTGATTCAAAGATATTGACAAATGAACTTCAAATTTGGAATATTCAAAAAAAACGACTTGAATTCACTTTTGAAAAAAAGATACCTTCTATCACTAAGACACTTCTAATTGAAGGTGCTGATGCACAAAACATTTTATCAAAAAAAGAGCAATCGAATTTGACTGCAACAAATCTTGTTCGCTCAATTTTGTGCATTGGAACAATAGCTGGTTCGTGCATGATTTTTCAAATCACAACATCCTCATCAAGTAGAAACGAAAATGCAGCAAATGCCCTTGCACCGCATGCCTTAATTACACGTCAGCATTCGCTTGCGCTGTTCCACGGCTCTATCACTTCTCTCTGTTCAGGCGAAGGGATTCTCTATGCTTTGTGCTGTGTGGAGAGCCTTGTCTGCGCTGTTGACATTGCAACAGGCGGAGTAATAAAGAAAATACCCTTCGGAGCGCCTCATACAATCACGTCACTGGCGCTTGTTGGAGAAGACCAGCCGGAAGACAGCGATCAAAGGAAAGATGGCAATGCAAGTAACACGAAAGAAAAGAATCTTCAAACACAAAAAGAAAAAGCACAGGAGAACAGGTTGCTGGCTGTTGGAACAAAAACATCTGCAATTTGTCTTTTGGACAGCAAAACAGGAAAGAAAGTGGGCAGTCTGGAAGGGCACGATGCTCCTGTTCAGACACTGCTGACAATAAATGCACTAACAAAATCTTATTCCATTTCAACATCTTCTTCTTTCTCTTCCTTTTCTTCCTCTTTCACTTCCTCTAAAGACGTTCTGTATGCTGCGTCTAGTGCATCATCAATCGCTAAACAGTCACCAAGCACTCAAAATGCTGCATCTAATGAAAACACACAGAATTGCATACCACTTTTGATTTCTTCGTCAGCTGCTGGTGAGTTGATGATTTGGGATGTAACGAGAGAGAAAAGGACGAGCAAAAAGGAGATTGAAGGACAAAACGAAAGTACAATTGAAGAAGAACTGAGCGATGACGATGACGATGACGAAGATGAAGACGAAGAGGAGGACGATGATGATGACGACGACGAAGAAGAAGATGATGACGAGGAAGAAGAGGAAGAAGAACTCGAAGATTCGTTAATGGGAACGGGATTTGGATCAGATCCGCATCTATTTGCGTCTGCGTGTGGACACGAAACAGCAGTCAGTGGGATGGCGTTGATCGACATTGATGCTGCCATTCTGAAGAAGATTCTGAAGCTGAAAGAGAAAGAAGAGAAAACAGGCATTGTGGTTAGCGGAGAAGGAGATGCTTCGAATGAAAGCAGCTTTGCTGTTGAAGAGAACGAGAACGAGAATGAAAGCGAAGACGATGAGGACGACGACGACGATGAAGAAGATAGCTACGACGAATATGACGAAGTTGAAGGAGCCTTCAAAGAAGCAGGAAAGCAAAGCAGCACAAACAGCGCAAGCAGAAGAGAAGGTCTCTCAAGTGACAGAGCCATTCAAGATGGAAGCGCAACACCTCAAATGCCCCGCGGCAGCTGGGCGCACACAGCCTCTGGGTGGCATCCAGTCATCACCACAGACTCTCCTCCTCTCTTCCGCTCGTCAACCTCACTGGGTTCAACAGTGCTGTCTTCTTCTTCTTCTTCTTCTTCCTCTTCCTCTTCCTCATTCTCATCGACGCTGATGATGACACCCACACAAAAGGGGATTGAGCAGAGTCCGCAGCTATCTCCTCCGAGTGTGCAAAGAAGCAGCTATGGTCTTTCTTCACAGGTCAGCACGCCTTTGTCAAGGACTCAGGGATCAAGTGCTTCTGCTTTGTCTTCTTCTTCAGCTTCTTCAGCTTCTTCAGCTTCTTCAGCTTCTTCAGCTTCTTCAGATCTCAATTCAACAGGAATCAGCCGAATGCGCAGAAAAGGGAGAGGCAAGAAGGAAAGAAGGGAAAGAGGAGAAGGAGAAGGAGCAAATGATAGCAAAAACAAAGAACATGATAAAACAAGCAAGAAATGTGTGACAGTGTTAGCTTCTTTCAGTGAAGGGACGATTCATTTGTGGCAGCTGCCGACTGTTGATGATGTGATTATGATAGAAAAAGAGAAGAGCAGACTGAAGAAAGAAGCAAGAGAGAGAAGAATAGCCAAAATTAAGGCTAAAAAAGAGAGAAGGAGAGAAAAAAGGAGGCAGAGGAGGCTGATGAAGGAGCAGAAGATGAAGGAAAATTCCAAAAGCAAAGGAGAGAAACGCGCAAATGACATAGAAAATGACATGTCTCCGAGCGATGACATGAAAGACGAAGACATTTCAGATATTTTGACACCTACATCTGAATTGAAGGGGCCATCAGCCACTCAAACATTGTCAACAATACAGACACCATCACACACACAAGCAATAACAGCATCGTCTTCATCTTCGCAATCTTCTTCTTCGTCTTCTTCTTCCTCTTCTTCCACATCAACACCTCTACCAACACAGAGAGAATCAGAGCTGTTCCAGCTGATTTCTCTTCTTCTGCAGCAGCAGCAAAGTGACATCAGCGAATCAAACAGCCTGTGGAAGATGTCAGAATTCATTCATTCTTCACTGGAATCCTTTGAAGAAGGGATAAAACACAGAATTTCGCTTTTCCCCCTCAAATCTGTGCAAAGGGAAGAGACAGAAGAAGAAAAAAAAGAAAGAAAAGCGCTTGAGGAGATGATGCAGCAGAAGGAGAAAGAAGCTAAAGGCAAAGCGAAGAATGAACTGACTAACCCGCCCAGACTTGCCGATGATGAAATGGCGAAAAACAAAAACATTTCGCTTTTCTCAACATCGTCACAGTTTATCTCGAAGGCAACACAGCCGTATTCTTCGCCTTTGAATGATCCATACTCTTCTTCTTCTTCTTCTTCTTCCTCTTCCTCTTCCTCCTCCTCCTCCTCTCTATCTTCCATTTTCATTCCGCTTGTCGAGGAAGATCAGTCAAGTTTTTCTTTATCATCGTCTCAACACCAACAAGCAGATTTCCCAGCCACTCCGCACAGAACACCAACAAAGAAATCTGCACAAACAAAATATTCCATTGCCTCTCTCTCTCCTTCTCCTCCTCCTCCTCCTTCTTCTTCTCCCTCTCCCTCCCAATCACCAAATTCAGCTTCCTCAACAGCTGCAGCAATCACGGTCACTCCAAAGCATCTTGTGCCATCATCTTTACTCTCCACACCTTCTGCCTCACACTCAGCATCTGCCCAGCATTCCTTCCTTCTCCACTCACAAGCACGCTCTCATTCCCATCCACACCAAACTGCACCGCCTTCCCCATTCACCTCTCTTTTCCTGTCTTCTCCAGCTTCTTCTTTCTTCTTCTCTGCTCATCCGTCTCCCTTCCGCTCATTCATTTTCTCCTCTCCTTCAAAACTCTCCCAGGAGCCTCTCACATCCTCTCCTTCTTCCTCTTCCTCTTCCTCTTCCTCTTCTCCTTCTTCTTCTCCTTCCTCTTCCTTCCCATCCGATTTGAATGCAGACAATACTCTTTTCTCTTCCTTTGACTTCTCCTCACTCAGCTCAGTGCATCTGCTCCTGAAGCGCACAGCCAGCCGAAGCTTCGACTCGGCTGTGGTGCTCCGAAACATCGCAAAAGTGCTGGACTCTCTTTTTGCCTCGCTTTCGCTCTCTTTCGGAGTGGATTCGGGTGTTCTGAATGGACCTGTTGCATCAGCAATGGCTGTGCCGTTGAAAAGGAGAGGAAATGCAGTTGATGCAGAGAATAAAACAGGATCTGCTGGTGATTCAGGCAATCTTTCTTCTTCTTCTTCTTCTTCTTCTTTGTCTCAGTCATCTGCACCACAGCTGTCTCTTTCCTCTCCTTTTGCATTTCTCTCTTCGTTTGATCTTCGCCTGGCGTTTGGGCTGATTAAATCTCTTCATTCGCAACTGGCTCAGATGGAGTCGAAAATGAAGGAGATGGCAAAGGCAGCTAAAAAGACAGAGAAAAAAGAAGGAGAGAATGAGGAAGAGCAGACAAATCAAGAAGAAAACAGAGGAAGCGACGAAGCAGAAGAAATCAATCCGAATGTGCCGTCTGACATTGGGTCACCGCTTCTTTCAGACTCTCCAAAGAAGCTGTCTCAATCACCTTCTTCTTCACCTTCATCTTCCTCCTCCTCCTCTTCTTCTTCTCGTCTTTTAGACAGAATTGGAGCGATCGTTGATAAGATGGACTCATTCTTTGAGGAAGAAGGCGAATGGAGTGCGCAAATAGCAGAGATGAAGCAGACAGTGGCGAAGGAGAATGAGAAGATAGAGAAATGGAGGAAAGAGAAAGAGCAAGAGCAAGAGAAGGAGAAAGAGGAGATTCTGGAAAAGATGATGGTGAAAGAAGGAGAAGTCGAAGCGCTGCGAGCTGAGTGCAATAAGGCAAATGATGACTTGAAGCAAAAAGAGGAAGAGATGAATGAAGAAATAGAAAGGGTGAAGCAGCAGCTGAAGGAGGCAGAGGAACGAGAAAGATCAAAAATAGCACAATTAGAAGAAGAAAAAGAGAAGAGAAGAAAATTGGAGAAGGAACTGAGGCAGAGACAGACAGAATACGAGCAAGAAATTGAAGAGCTTAAGCAGAAAGAGGAAGAAAATGAAGCGCAAAGAGAAAGCGAAAGAAGAAAAGAGAGAAACAACAAAGCGGAGTTGGAGGATAAGAATTCCAAACTGAAAGAAATAATAGCAAAAGAAGAGGCAGAAAGAGAAGCGATGGAAAAGGAGAAAGAAAAAGAAAGAAATTCTTATGAAAGTAAAAAACAGGAATTAATTGAGCAGTTCGAAAGAGAAAAGAAAGAATGGGAAGAGAGAGATAAAGAGAAAGCGGAGATGTTTGAGAGAGAAAAGAAGAAGGCAGAAGATGAACTGGTTGAAGCACTTAAAAAGATGGAAGAGGAAAGCGAAGCAAACAGCAAAATGAAGAAGGAGATTGAAAAATTGGTGGAAGAGAAAGAGAAAGAGAAGGAGAATGCTGAAGATGAAAGACACAAAAACGAGATTTTGAACGAGGAGCTGCTGAAAGTGAAGAAAGAGAAAGAGGCAGTTGATGAAGAGCTGGAGAGGATTGAGAGAGAAAAGAGGAAGGAAGTTAGAGAGATGAAGGCGACAATACAAATGATGGAGGATGAATCAGAGAAGAAAAAGGAAGAAATTGAGAGAATGAAGAAGGAGAAAGAAGAAGAAGAGGCGAAAAATGAACATTTGGAAGCAGAATTGGAGAAAATTGGGAAGGAGCAGGAATTATTGAGAAGCGAATGTGCAAAGAATGGGGAGAAGATTAAAGAGTTAGAAGCAGCAGCAGAAGAAGCAGAGGAACAAAAGGAGAAAGATGACAGATTGTTTGAAGCACTTCAGAAGAAACACGAAGGACTCAAAGAAGAGAAAGAGAAGATGGAAAAAGAGAACGAGAAAACAGAAAAGGCGCTTATGAAAGAAAAAACTAAAACAGAAGAGCTGATGAAGGAAAATGCGATGTTCAAAGAAAAAGCACAGGAAATGATGGAGCTCCAAAAGGAGGCAAGACAAAACTTTGAAAGGAAAATGGCAGAGATTGAAGAGAAGCTGAAAGATGAAACAGAAAAGCAGAATCTGATCATAAACGAATTGGAAAAGAAGAAGAAAGAAGCCGAAGACGAACTGGCGAAGGTGAAGAAAGAATTTGCAGAGCGCTGGGCAGAGAAAGAGAAAGAGCTGAGGAAAGAAATGGAAGAGGAAATCAACAAGAAGACGCTGGAGTTGTCGATGTGGGTGAAGATGGAGGAAGAAAAGAAGAAAGACAAAGTGGAAGAGGAGGAAAGAGAGAGGCAGAGGGAGTTGGAAAGAGAGATCGAAAGGCAGACAGCAGTGGAGAAGGAGAAGGAGAGAGAGAAAGAGCGGAAAGCAGACAGAGAAACAATCAGACAGAAAGAGGAAGAGATAGAAAAACTGACACGGAAGCTGGAAGACACAGAGAAGGAAAGAGAAAAAGAGAAAGAGAAGTTGAGCAGAATTGTCAGAGAGAACGAATGGGAAAAGGATAAAATGAAGGAATTACACGATGTGGAGCTGTTGGAGAAAGATAGAGAAATACAGAGGATTAAGCTGATTGCGAAGGAGAAAGAGGAAGAGAGGGAGAATGAGAAGGAGAAAGAAAAGGAAAGAGAAAAAGAGAGGACAAAACAGATAAGTATTGAAAGAAGCGAAAAAGCAGAGCTGAAGATGGAAGTGGCAGAAAAGCAGAAGGAGTTGGAGGAGATGAAGAAATCTGTAGAAGATATTAAGCAAATGTGTGAGGAAAACAAGGAAAAAGCGAAAAAAGCAGCTGAATTGGAGAAACTTGCAGAGGAGCAAGAGAACAGAATAAAAGAAGATAGAAGAGAGATTAATGCATTGAAAGATCAGATTGAAAAGGAAAAAGAGAAAGCGAAAATGCAACAAAGAGAAAGAGAAAGAGAGAAAGAGAAAGAGAATGAGCTCAGAGAAGAAGCAGAAGAAGAGAAGAAGAAGAAAGATGCTCAAATAAAGCAGCTGCTTAACGAAAAGAACGAAGCAGACAAGCAAATGAAAGAAAGACAGAAGCAACTTCTGAACAAAGAGAAGGAAATATCTGAATTAAAGGAGCAATTGAAGAACGAACAGAATGAATCGAATGAAAGAGAAAAAGAAAGAGAACAAGAAAGAGAGAATGAAAGAGAAAGAGAGAAAGAGAGAGAAAGAGAGAGAGAAAGAGAGAATGAACGAGAAAAAGAAAGAGAAAAAGAGAGGGAGAGGGAGAGAGAAAGAGAGATGGAGATGGAGAAAGAGAAAGAGAAAATGGAGAATGCGTTAAAGTCTCACATTGAAGATGCAAAGAATCTGAAGCAGCAGACAGAGCAAGACCAAAAGGTAATCGACAAGTTGGAATCAGAACTTGCACAATTGAAGGAGAAAGTGAAGGAGCTCACAGACTCAATTCCAGTTCAAATGGATGTTGGAACAGAAACTTCTATTCTTCTGTCACAAACACCTCCACTTGTTCCAACACCTCCGAATGTGAGTGAAGATGTGGTTAGATTGAAGGCAAAGAACAGAGAGCTGCGGGCAGAGCTGCTGCAGATGAAGAAGAAGCTGCGTGCGATGGAAAGAGAGAAAGAGAATGGGCAGAGGAAGAAGATTTCTGGCTCGTCGCTGTTTGCAATGGACTCAGTTGAACTGAACTTGGTGGATGCCAGTTTTGAGCTGGATGCAGACGAAACAAGCTTGTTGGAGGAGACAGACGAGCCAGAAGACGTCACTGTTGAAGAAGTTGCTAAAGAAGAAATACAAGAAGAAGGGAAGAAGGAAGAAGGGAAGGAAGAAGAAGAAGAAGAAGTTCAAAATTCTCAGAGCGATGCAGGTGATGAGAAAAGAGAGGATGAAGAGTTGCCTGAACAACAGTTGGATCCTGAACAAACAGCCACAATACAACAGCTGGAGGACTCTCTGTCTTTTCTGGAAGAAAGTGATACCATTCAAAAATCGAGATATGATGAATCACAGACCGAATTATTGGACATAGATGAAGATGAAAATGAAGAGAAAAATGAAGAGAAAGATCGAAAACAGGTGAATGAAAGAGAGGAATTAGGAAACCAAATGGAGGAAGCAGAGGCCGAGATGAAAGAGGAGCCTGCAAACGATCAAGAAGAAGGATTACACGAGAAAGAAGCAAAAGAAGCAAAACAAGAAGAACAAGAAGAAGACATTGAATATCCATTTGACGAGGAAAAAGAAGAAAACGAGATATCTTCTATTGCAGAATATCAGCCAGAATGCATTCGCCCAGCATTGCTTGACAGCACTCAGGATTCGATTCCTTTCATCCTCTCCACGTCAATTGTACTCCCAAGTGGCAATGTGGAAGATGCCTTCCAATCTCCCTCACTCAGACTCGTTGAGAATGAAAGGGCCAAAGAGAAAAACGAGATGAACAGGCAAACAAGTGAACAAGTCACACCTCATTCTCTTCGGTTGGAAGAGTCCAACACATCACTGCAGATGATATCTCCTCTTTCATCTTCTACTCCTCTTGTCAATCATTCTGCAAGGCGCTTGCAACAGCCTTCTTCTCATGCTAAAGATAACCTTCCTTCATCATCATCATCATCTTCTTCTTCTATCTCTGATGCAGCATCCATCTCACCCTGGACGTCTTCCCCTGGAATATCGCCATTGTTGTACTCAACACCTCCCTATGAACCAGGTGGGATGTCTTATTCACCTCTTGTCTCACCTTCCTATTTCGGGTTTGGCAGCACCCCATCGACTGCATCTACAAACAGATCAATGGGAAATCCAATGAATTCTGCAGATGTGCCAAAGGGTTCCCCAATTGAAACACCCACAGAAAGAGCCAGCCCTCCACTGTCGCCTCCCACACTATCATCTCCTCTGAGATCGACAATCCCCACAAATGTCGTGGGAACGCCATCACCGCAGACTGCGAAGTCTTCACTTCCTGCTGGTTTTCAGAAAGCTCAATCAACACAAAATTCAAAAACATTGACAGAAGGGAAAACTCAACGTCCAAAAGGAACAGAAACGAAAAAATCATCTTCTGAAGTGGTGAAAGGCGCAAACAATTCTTCTTCAACAAGATCTTCTACCACGCCATCAACTGTAGTTGTACCTTCTCCATCACTCCAAACACATCCTTCTTCTTCCTCTTTCACATCAAAATTATCTCAACCAAAGCATTTTTCGAAAAAAGCATCTTCGAAGTTCGGTGATTCGTCAAACAAAAAACTGACATCTTCAACGTCAAAGCTTATAACACCAAATGCCTCTGAGAAGAATTTGTTGAAGCGATCCGACTCAAACAGCTCTGTTAAACAAGCACAGCCAATCAAAAGTACACATCAACTGAAAAGAGTTCCATCAGATTCTTTAAAGCCAAAACAAAAGTCTGCTGCAAAGCCTTCATCCTCAATTCACACCTCATCAATTGGATCATCATCAGCTAAAAAACAAGACGCATTGCCATCCAAAAGCATTCCGGCAAAACCAAAGACCGTTGCTTTTGCTGGCATTCCCACCAATCCATCATCATCATCATCTTCTTCTTCTTCTTCATCACATGCCTCTTCAGAAATACAACCCGCCAAGATTCCTTCTCTGTCACTTCCACAGGGCATCCGCCAGTCACGTTCTCTTTCTCGTTCTCAATCACGCTCTCCATCCAGATCCCGCTCAAACTCCTGCCCTCGTTCGCATTCCCGTTCCTGTTCGCGCTCACACTCACCTTCTCCTTCGCCTAACGATATTCTACCAGCTGTGTCTGTGAAGCGTGTGGAATCGCCTTCTGCTTCGTCGATGAAGCATCACTCTACCAGCACCCGATCACTGTCGCCTTCGCCTTCTTCAGGACAACTGACACAAGAAGACAGTCAGCTTCCAGAGGAGGAAAGGAGTTATTGCCCTAAGCATCAGTTCCATCCATCAGCGAGATTGAGTCCAAGAGAGCAAGTTGGTTGCACTTTCAAATATTGCTATTGCTATCAGCCACCTGATGAAGTTGGAAAAGGCGAGGGAAACGAAGAGGGAGCAGAAGAACAGAAAAGGAATAACATTTGAAAACACTATCTGAAAACAACGCCATTATGTTTTTGCTATTTGACAAACATTTCACATTTATTCTGATGTAATTTTTAGTACCCTCATTTCACTTTATTTTTTTATTTCAACCAAATAATGATTATTTCATTCGTATATATTCCAAATTTTGTATATATCTCTCTTTTAATATTTAAATACGAAGCAAATTCCACATGACCATCTATGATATGCGACTTATTCATTAAGGATGTACAAATGAGAATTTAAAGATAAAACAGGAAATATCAATCGGTGTAAATATGTAACAATCAACGCAACCACAAACATTCAGCTTCAAGTCTTTTAAAACGGAAAAACGATCTGTGCATCAAGAAGCTGTGTTCAATATAATAAAAAGAAAAAAAAAAAAACTAAAAATTAATTCACATTTTTATACTTTCTTTAAGGAAAGATGCAGTATAATACTACTGGATATCATCCTTAAGGTCAAAAACAAGGGCAAAACTTTTTGGGTTGAAATTAAAATTTAATAGAAAATTAAAATCATCTTTAAAAAAATATAACAAAATTAAAAATTATAATGTAATGTTATGAAATATGTTAAAAATGAATGTTAAATGACAAATCTGATTAAGTTGTTCAAAATAAAACACAAAAAGCAAATTTTTTTAAAGTTGAAAGAAAAACAGAAATAGTTCCAGTTAATAAAGATCAGCATATGCAAAAATGAAAAAAAATAAAATAATTCACATAAACAGCATTTTGTATCAACATACATCAAACAAGATAAGAAAATTAAGCAGAGCATAATTTATGTTTCTGCTTCGACAATTTTAAAATTTTTATTTATATTATGAAAGAATGAAAGAATGAAATAGAGAAGAAAAAGTAGAAGATATATAAAAAAAAACCACAAACAACAAAACAAATGCAGTTATCTCTCTCATTTTTTTTAAAATTCAAAATTAGAATTTGTTAAGAATTTTTAAAACATTACAAAGATTAAGAAGTTTGAACACTGCGCTTTTCGTCGAGTTGCGATACATGTAAAGGCGAATGAGATTTAGGTGAATGTGAAGAAGGTGACTGCGTAGGCAGAGGAGAACGAGATGTTGAAGAAGAAGAAGATGATGATGACGACTGCTCAATAGACGGAGCCACTGAAGTTATATCCACAGATGAAGGTTGCGGATATGATGATGATGATGCCAATGATGATGACTGTGATGATGGATTTTGTGAAGATGAAGCAGAAGACGAATCCTGAGTGGAGTCTTGTGCAGAGATACAAGTAGAAATACCAGCATTTTGAGCAGGCTGAGCCACAGTCGAGTCACGAGATGCTGGAATGAATGAGGTAAATGCAGTCATTGGATCAATTGGCAGAGGAAGCGGGCAGGTGCCAAAAGACGGGGCTGCCAAAGACGAGCGAGCATTTGGCACCACAGGCAGCATCCGCTGCGGATCAAACAAGGGAAGTTGGTTGAGGTGGGGTAAATAAACATCCTTTGAAGCAGGAGGAGGCTGGTACGGGGAGGAAGGAGAAGACATGGCAGATGACACAGATATTTCCTGTGAAGAGGCAGGGGTGTCTTGTGAGTGTGGATCTGAAGAGGCGGTTGGGATTGCTGTGATGGGCGAAACAGGAGACGAGGAATATGTGGAGGATGGAGAAAGCGAGGAGGATGTCTGAGAGGACAAGTGTGTGTAGCTGCTGGAGTAGCATGATGATGATGCTGATGACGAAGATGACAAAGAAGATGACCAGCCTGATGAAGATGACAAAGAACGCGATGTGTTCTGCACAAAAGGATGTTCAAAGTCTGTCAAAAGACGCCCGCGCGGCGCAGCTGCCTTGAGGGACTCGTTGATCTGTGCAATGCTCACTTCCATGTTGGAGGAGTCCAGATGAGACAAGTCTAACATCCGTGTACCACCAACCGGAGAAGCTGAATGCCGTCTTCTCCGATGCAGTTCCCTGCTGCTGCTTCCTTCTCCACTCTTGTTGTTGCCTTTGTAATGGTGGCTGCGATGATAATTGGCTGGCTGTTGAGCAGCAGTAGTATTTCTGCCTGTTTGTTTGTGAGTTCTTCTCGATTCGTTAAGTTCTTCGCTGCTGGATGAGGCGCTTGTCTGCGATGTCAGGTTGAACAGGCTGTATTCCTGTGTCTCCTGCATCTCTTGCAACATCCTCTGATGCACACTGTTGCGCAAATGGGTATGTGTTCTGTGCTTTTTGCTGTGTTGAGTGTCTCTTTGCGCTTTTCCAGTTGCACTTGCATTTGATTGTGAGTGAGAATGAGAATGCGAATGTTCATGCGAATGCGGTGAAGACTTTGGAGTAGCTGTCAGTTTGTATCCACGCGCAATCGGAGGCAGATGTGGCAGATGCGACAGGAATGCATCATTCTGTGCTGGTGTCAGTTCAGGCATCTGCTTCGAATCATCAATATCAACCACTTGTTCATCATCATATGCTTGCTCCATCTTGTTCTGTGTGTTAAATGCTCCTTCGCTTTCAAGTTTGTCTGTGCTTTGCAGTTTGCTTGTATTTGCTAACTCTTTGTTCTCATCAGCATCTTCTTTACGCCCATGTTTCATTCCAGTTGCTGCAATCTCACTGCACTCATCATCCATCGCTCCTCTTTCCTCTGCCTCTCCCTTTGCGCCATCCTTCACTGCATTCCCGTGTAACATTGCAAGTGCCGAGAATGCAGACACGGTGGACAGCTGCGATGCCACACTCGCAGTTTCTGTGGGAGGCGAGTCAATACGCTGCATTGGAGAGTCTGTCAGTGTTGAGGCCACACTGTGTAATGAGACAGAAGAAGCAGAAGAGACAGATCTGGCGCTGGCTGACAGAGGAGAGTCTACATAAATGTCCATTCCGTCGTTTTGATATGAGGCCCTGCGTCGATGCTGCTGCTGATGCTGTGGACAAGGAAGACGATATGCATTGCTGCTCTGCTGCAACTGTATGAAAAGAGCATCTTGTGCATTTTGTGTATTCTGTGCATTCTCAACTGTCGACAACCGATCATTCTGTGATTGTAAATTGAATGACATGTGTTTGTGATAGCTATGCCCATGTCCGTATTCACTCCCATGCACATGCACATGAGTGTGTCTGTGTTTGTGTCCATTCTCATTTTGATTGTGGTGATGCTTGTGATGATGAGTGTGATTATGATGATGTTTGTGGTGATTGTGGGTATGGTGATTGGGCTGATAGTCAACCGTTTTAGGAATATCAAATTCTTCTGCCATTTGATTATCCGTGTTCTTTGCGTTGACTTCTTTCTCAGATATCCCCATTGCAACAGAGTTCTTCGATAATTCTTCATTCATTGTGTTTTTAAACATAGATTCGCTTGCCATTTTTGTCTTCTCCTTCTCCTTCTCCTTCTTCTTTTCAATCTCTTTTGCTCTGCTCTCAGACATCACGCTCCCTTCCTTCACAGCATCATTCAACAACAAAGTTTCCTCCTCCTTTTTCAGCAGCGAAACTTCAGCTCCATCTGAATGCACATCCTCCAGTGCAGCTCTTCTATGTATTGTCCGTCCTCTCTCCATCTTCTTCCTCCGCTTCTTCTCTTTCTGCCACTCTTCATTCACCTGCCCTTTTTGTGAGTCGCCTTGCTGATGATGCTTATGCTTGGCTCCTATCCAGTTGCAGTATGGATCAACCTGCCTGTCCCACTGCACTGAGGAGCTGCTGCTGCACTCACTCTCCTCTGAAGGCGTCGACTCAATCTGATTCTGCAAGTAGCCAACATCCTGAAACAGCGTCAGAAACATCAGTCCATCTTCTTGTTTCCCTTTCTTCTTCTTCTTCTTCTTGCTATCGTTACTGTCGTTGTTGTAATGATTTTCTGAGTTGTATTCTCCTCTTTTGAGGAGCCTGTGTCTAAACCGCTTTTCTGTCTTGCCCATCGACTTTGCTTTCCTCACATATGCCTTTTGCTCTCCACCAATCACATCAAACATTGTCTCCTCAGATGATTCATCGTTCCCTTCCTTCGGTGTGCTTCTCTGCACATCCTGCGTCTTCGACCTCTTCCCGATCTTAGCAAAAGACGGCGCACGGAACAGATCTTCTGCTTCGTGCACTTTCCTCTTGCTTGCACTGCTTCTGCTGTCATTCCCACTCTTTCTGGCTGTGTTGCTGTCGCTGCTTCCCATTGGAAGCGACTGGAATGAGTCAGACGAGGATGACGACGAGAGAGGGGTTGCCTGGGAGAGCTGATAGGGAGATCTCTGCTCCGATGCCCCGCTCTTCCTCGATTTGCGTGTGCTGCTGTTGGCTGACAGAGTTGGAGTGGCTGTGGCAGATGCATGTGAGTTCGTCTTAGGCGAATGAGTTGATTGCTGCTGCTGCTGCTGTTGCTTCTGTGACAAGTGAAGAGAAGGTGTCTTTGTATCGTTGCTGTTGGCCTGCTGTGTGCTTTCTGGTGACATCACTTTGTTGATAGAGTCACAATTGATTGATTTCTGCTCTTCTTCTTCTCCTTTTCCTTCAACCAACCCTCTAAGCTCATTCCCTTCACCATCATCATTATCCTGTTCTTGTTGTTGTTGTTGTTGCTGCTGATTCCCAAATTTACCCAACTGAATCTGCTCAATCTGCTGCTGTTCATTCAGACTCAGCGAGGCAGCACCCGCCAAGAAAGAGCCATCTGCCATAAATAGCAGGCCATCACCCACTTGATCTACAATGACTGACTCTGTTTCTGTGTAGCTGGCTGCATCAGACGCCAACCTCCCATCCAAAAAGGCGTCTTCATCGACATCTGCTGCTGATATTGCCGCTGCTGTTTGATCGCTATTGAGTGACGTTCCAATGATTCTTGTGCCAGCTTTGTATGGAGAACGAGTATTATGTGCATATGAATGGAAAGATAGCACAGGTTGCTGCCTATCATGATCAGATTTCAAGGAGGAGAGGAATTCTGCTTCCACTTCATCTGCTTCTGAACGTGTTGCATTTGTTTGGTGGCTGCCAGCATGCAACGAAGGGCCATTGGTGTATTTAGACTGTGAATGGAGCATCAGAGAAGACAAGTTAGCAGATGGCATTAAGGAAGACAGATATGAGGAGTTGGAGATGGATGAGGAAATTGAAGAAGAAGAAGAAGAAGAGGAGGAGGAAGAGGAAGAGGAAGAGGAAGAGGAGGAAGAAGAGGCAACAAGTAATGATGCTTCTGTTGCCGTAGACTCAGCATTCTGCAAAGCGGAAGTGGACAAGCACTGTGGGATATGATACCCCTTCACCATCCCCATCCCCTTTTCATTCCTGTTCTCCCCCTCAGAAACACAGCTATCTGGTGTGGTTGTACACTCAGGACCATTCTCACTCGACAGAGGAACAGCTGTTGACGACAAGCACTTTCCCATCTTCGTTCCAATTCCATTCGCAGATGATGATGATGATGATGATGATTGAGGCATCAATGCTTCTTTCTCACCTGGAATAGAACAGCCGAAGGGGTCTGAAGGCTTCAGATATCCAGTGGGTGACACAGATGCTGAGGCAGGAGGTGAGTCGCTGTAGACAGAAGAAGACTTGGAAGAGTAGGAGAAAGCAGAAGAATCAGATTGGTGGAATGAGTAGCGCATTGGGACAAGCTGTGAGTCGATGGAGTAGATAGACTCTGTTTCAGAGAAAGTGGATGAGGCTGGGTCGGGTTTGTTGTTTGCAGAAGAAGAGAGATCGTAGGAGAGATGAGACGCATGAGGAACATGAGAGAGATGAGGAAGGTTAGATTGGTTGGGAAGATGAGATTGATTGGAAGAAGAGGAATGAGAAGAAGAAGAAGATGATGATGAGGAGGAGGATGAGGAAGAATCTCCAGATGGACTGCAAGAAGAAGAAGAAGAAGAAGCAGGTTTAAGAGGAACAGGGGAGACAGATGATGAAGGGGAGACAGAAGAAGACGGAGAAGGAGAATAAGAATAAGGAGAAGGGTGCATTCGTGAGGAAGCACCTTTGGGGGACAAAGGATGAGTAGAAGGCTGAGGACGTGGGGGAAGGGACGAGTTGACTGAGCGGAATGAAGTAATGGTTGAGTTCAGTTCAATGGAAGATGTTTCATCTGCTAATACTTCTGCTGCTGCTGAAGAAGAAGAAGAAGAAGAAGAAGATGATGATGATGAAGGAGAATGAGAAGAAGGAGAATGAGAGGAGGAAGAGGAAGAAGAAGAAATAGAAGAAGAAGCAGCAGTTGACATAGTCAACGGCAAAACACGAGCAGACTGCCTTGCTTTTATATTTCTTGATGCCTGATGCTCTCTTTCCTTTGTCAGTGCATCTTCAACCAGCTTCTTCATCCTCTCTTTCTCTGCTTCTGCATCTGTTTCACGCAAATTGCCTGACAAACGAGCCATTTTCATTGAATTTGTGTCTTCCAGGTTGTCTTCATATCCACTTTCTGATTTTGGTTTGTGAGAATACTGAGATTCAGCATCTTGTATGCTTTGCACTGAGTTTGTGACATTATCATCGTTGCTCTCAGCAACACGATGATCTTTGCCTTCACCTCTTCCTTTTCTGTCTTCTTCATTTCTAACTCTATTTTCTTCACTTCCCTCACTTCCTTCACTGAAACTGCTACTGCTGCTGATACTACTGCTACTACTACTTCCAGAAAGAGACTCATTTTCATCCAGTTCAGCTTCAGATGACAACATAGAACCATTTCCACTATTTGTGCTCTCTTCTTCTTCTTCTTCTTCTTCTTTTTCTCCTTCTCCTTTCGCTCCTTCTCTTCCTTTTACTTCCTCCGCAAACATCTTCTTATTCCCTCTTCTTATTCCTTTTCCTTTCTTCCTTATCTCTTTCCCCGTCTCCTTCCCCATCTCTTTCTCTTTCCCTTTCCCTCTTCTCTTCTCCTTCCTCCTCCCCATCAAATGCTCATTCCGCTCATCTATACTCCTCGTCTTATGTGGCGTCCCCCGATTCCCCTTCAGCCTCTTCCCCGAAGCCAATCTTGTTGATCCTCCAATGTCCCTCACGAAATCCAGTGCCACATCAGACACAGCAGAAGACGCACTCATTCTTCGAATGTCGCTGTCACCGATGAGGAGAGGGAGGGTGTGTGCAGTGCAGGAGGAGGAAAGAGAGTGAGGGGGAGAGAAGGAGAGAGAGGGGGAGAGAGGAGGAGAAGAGGTAGATGTTGGATGATCAGTCAGGGAAGACAAGGAACCGGAGGTGTGGAGGGAGTGTGTGGTTGAAGAGAGGGAGATTGAAGAAGAAGAAGAAGAAGATGTTGATGACGATGAAGAAGAAGGATAAGATGCAGAGCCAGTAGCAGACAACGCATCAGAAGCACTTGAGGATGGGAGAAGAGGAAGAAGCGAAGAGGAGCGGTTTTGCTGCTGATGAGGGCGAAGAGGAAGCAAAGAAAAGGGAATAGGAGGCATACGTGATTGATCTGAATGATAATGAGGATAAGAAGAAGGAGAAGGAGAAGGAGAAGAGGAAGAGGAAGAAGAGAGAGAAGATATTCCAGTGAAGCCAGGAGAGATGGAATAAGCAGACGAGGCATTGAGGGATAAGGATGTGTTTTGTGTGATTGGTGAAATAGAGGTGGAGGAAGAAGAAGAAGAAGAAGAAGAAGAAGAAGTTAATGGTGAATATGACATAACAGAATTGACATTCTGTGTGGAGCGGGACATGTTATTCCTCTCCTCTGCTGCCCCATCCACCACAGCCGAAGCAACAGAAGCTGCAGAAGCTACAGCAGCAGCAGCTGCTGTTGTTGATTGGCTGATGGCGATGTTGGGAAAGAAGCTTGGGAGCGTGACAGCGGAGTCATTGGAGTAAAGAAGAGAGCGAGGGGAAGGTACATCCATAGAGAGAAAAGAGAGAGGAGGAGAAATGGCGCAGGAGCTGTCGAGGTCATACTCATCGATGCTTTCCTTCAGGGCTGCGAGTGAGTATTCTATGTTGTTGTTGATATTGCTATTGATATTGGCATTAGCATTGGTATTGTTGTTGTTACTGAGATAAGACTCGTCATTCATGTTGTTGCCAAAGCTGAAGTTGTAGTCATAGTTGAAGTTATAACCAGAGAAATTGTTGAAATTATCTTCATTACTGCTTTTGCTATATGCTCCTTCCATTTTTCCTTCTCTTCTTTCTTCTCCTTCTCTTTCTCCTTCTTTCTCTTTTTCTCCTTCTCCTATTTCTTCTCCTTCTCTCCTCTTCTCCCCTCTCTTGCCAAACGCCTGCCTCTCCACAGACAAAGAGCGCATTTCATTCATCGCGTCTGCATATGAGCTGACCAGCTGTGAATACAACTGCCCATTCCCTGTCACACAAAATGCATCCCCTCCTCTCAAATTCGATTGTGAGTGACTTAAGCCACTATGCTTCGGACTTCGATATCCTCCCACACTCTTTCCTCTTCCTGTCCCTCTCCCTCTTCCTCTTTCTCTTTCTCTTCCATTTCCTCTTCTTGTTCCAATTCTTGTTCTTGTTCTTGTTCTTGCTATTCTTTGTGATAAACTCCTTTCATCTGAATCAAATCCATAAGCCTTCCACTGTCTCTTGAAATTCTGAATTATCTCTTTTATCCTCTTCTCTGTTTCAGCTTCTTCTTCTGCTTCTGTTGTTTGCGATTGAGAAGATGAATGTGATGGTGAATGTGATTGAGATTGTGATTGCGATTGCGAATTAGATTGCTTTTGTGACTGAAGAATCTGTCTTTGCACATTCAGATAGTCTTCCTTTGCTTTCATCAGCATTTCGCGTGATTGCCAGATGTATGGCATCTTGAAGAAGGTGCATAGGAACGAGGAGGATAAGGCAAATGCCGAGGAGGAGAAGGAAGAGGAAGAGGAAGAGGAAGATGATGATGAAGCAGTTGCATTGACCACATCATCAGAAGCATCTGTAACAGATGAAACTGTATTCATTGAGTTAACTTTCTCTTTGCCATTCATTTTCTTCTTTTTCTCCTCAGAACTTCTGCTCATACTCCCTTTACTTGAATCATCACTTGCTTCTTTCTCTCCAACAGGCTTTGATTTCCCTGCTGTTCCAGCTTTTTGTGTGTTAACTTTACTTTCATTGCCTTTTTTCTTTGAAGTACTTTCATTTGCAGTTTCCTTTGTCTTGTTCTTGTTCTTATTGTTCTTCTTATTCTTTTTCGTCACATTCATTTTCTCATCTTTTTCTTTCTCCTTTTCAGCTTCTAACACATTTTCTGAATTGTTCTTCTTCTTTCCTCCATAACTCATATCATTGCCTTTATCTTCCTCTTTTCCTTCCTCCATATCTCTATCAATACCTCCTTCTCTATCATTTCCTTTCCTTCCTTCTCCTTCTCTTTCTCCTTCTCTTTCTCCTTTCCCTTCTCCTTTTCCCTTCCACAAGCAAACCGGCTTCAGCACTCTATCCACATATGCCACAGGCACCTCCTCTTTGAACAGCATCAGATGGGCAGCAATACAGCGCTTGGCAACAATCACACTGAATGTGCTGCAGGAGAGGCGACGGCGCAATGAATGGTCCGAAGATAACTTCAGCACTGCTTGCTGGTTGGCTGGGGTGAGGAGAGAAGAAGAGGAAGAGGAAGAGGAGGAGGAGGAGGAAGAAGAAGAAAGAGATAAAGAAGGAGATAAAGAAGAGAAGAATTCAGAAGCAAGAAGACAATTGCGCTGTAAGGGAGGCAAAGTTGGCATAGACGATGCTTCAGTTCCCTTGTAGAAGGGCAGCTTCATCCTTCTTCTTCTCAGTTCTTTTCTGTCAAATGCATATTTTTTGATGCTGCTGACATGATTGTGATTATTGATGCTATTGTCATTTCCTTTCTTCTCTTCTCCTTTTCCTTCTCCTTCCTCTTCCTCCTCCTCTCCCTCTTCTTCTTCCTCTCCCTCTTCTTCCGCACTCTCATCATCAGCATCAGTATCCATGTAACACTCCAGCAGATTGCTTAGTCCACATATCTTGTTCAGACACCCAATGGAAAGAGGACAGTCCATCAGCTCAATCAACATACGCTTCAGTTTCAGCGCATCTGGTGATAGCTCTTGCGGTTTGCTGTGCTTTTTGTGGGGATATATGAGAGAAGAGGAAGAAGAGGAAGAGGAAGAGGAAGAGAAGGAATGAGGTTGTGACAATAGTAATGATTGTTGTTGCTGTTGTTTCTGATCAAGAAGGGTATTTTGTGTTCTTGTTGATATCATCTTGTCTAATTCTCCTCTTTCTCTTCTTTCTCCTCTTTCTCTTTCTCCTTCCTCTTTTGAACTTATAGATAAACCTGTTCCTTCCATTGAAAAACCAAATTGTTGTGCAGATGCATCTTCTTGATTGTCATCTGTTTGTTCTATTGATCCTATCTGTGGTATCATAGACACATCCACAATTGCTCTTGAATTAGCTTCTCTTTCTCCTTCTTTTCTTTCTCCTCTTTCTCCTCTTTTTCCTTCTCCTTCTCCTTTCTCCATTAAAACTCCATCTTTATCAATAACCTTATCCTTCATAGCTTTATTGCTTCCTCTATCTTCTTCACTGCCAATTCTTTGTTTTCCTTCACACCCACTTATTGTCATTGAATCTACATTCAAAATGCCTTCGTCACATATTCCAGTGGCTTTGCCATAACTTTCCCCTTGTTGGAGCAAACCTGAAGAAGAATCAGAGGTTGTGAGAGAATTGTTACAAGAATCATAAGAAATGTTATGATTATTGGTATTATTATATGGATTGTTATTATTATTATTACCAGAATCAACAGAGTTATTTGATTCAACAGAATTATCTGAATAGCTCATATGTTTTGAATGAGCATAGGTTGTGCTTTGTGTTTGGAGGGAGGAAGACAACAGTGTGGGTGCTGGAGAAAGCTCAGAGAAGGAGACGGTTGGAGTGTGTGAGGAAGAAGAAGAAGAAGATGATGATGACGACGACGAAGGAGAAGAGGAAGGTGAAGGAGAAGCAGTAGAAGAAGCAGAATTAGAAGAAGAAGAAGAAGAAGAAGAAGAAGAAATAGAAGCAGAAGCAGAAGCTGAAGCTGAAGCCGAAGTTGAGCCTAAAGCAGAGGCAGAGGCAGAGATAGAGTGGAGATGGGGAGAAGAATAAGTCAAAGAGCCAGAAGAGAGCAAAGAGATAGAGGACGTTCTGGATGTTTGGCCAGAGGTGAGTGAAGGGGAATACACAGAAGATATGGATGAGGAAGAAGCTATTGAAGCAGAAGCAGAAGAGGAAGAGGAGGAAGAAGAGGAAGAAAAGGAGGAAGAGGAAGAAGAAAAAGGAAATGAAGAAGAGGAAGAAGGAGAAAGAGAAGGAGGAACGGAAGGAGAAGAAGCAGTAGAGAAAGCAGAGGAAGAGTAAACAGATTGAGAATGAGAATGAGAACGGGAATGGGCAGAAGGAGAGGAGGAAGAAGAGGAAGAAGGAGAAGGTGAAAGAGAAAGAGAAGAAGAAGAAGAAGAGGAGGAGGAGGAAGAAGAAGAAGATCCTATGCTGTTTGTAGAATGATGCAGTAGTTGCTTTTGAAGAAGTTGTTGTGATTGTGATTGTGATTGCAATTGCAATTGAGATTGAGAAAGAGGAAGAGAAGAAGAAAAAGAAAGTGAATGAGAATGAGAAGGGAGAGGAGGAAGAAGAAACTGTTGAGTCGGCTGAAGAGGAAGAAGAAGAGAAGAATTAATTGGGAATGGAGCACAATTAGAAGACATATTCATGGGGAGGGCAGAAGATGAGGTTGCAACCGAAGAATTTGGGTTTGTAATGCTTGCGATGTTGCTATTGCCAGCAATTGAAGAAGAAGAAGAAGAAGAAGAAGAAGAAATGACAGAAGAAGAAGGAGCAATGGAAGAAGAAGCAGAGGTGGAAGGAACATTTGTATTGGACGCTGAGAGAGAAGGAGAAGGAGAAGAAGAAGAAGAAGAAGAAGTTGGCGAAGAGGAAGAAGCTAACGATGACAATGAAATAGAAGAGGAAGAAGAAGAAGAAGATGATGATGAATCAATAGTATTAGCAGTGTTGAGAGTGTTAAGAGAGGTAGCAGAGTAGATGGAGGCAGAGGTGGGTGTGCTGGCAGAAGAGGAAGAGGCTGAGGCAGTGGCAGAGATGGTTGGAGATGGAAGATCAATTGAAGAAGAAGAAGAAGAAGAAGATGATGATGATGAGGAGGAGGAGGAAGAAGAGGAGGAGGAAAAAGGAAGAATATCAGAAATCTGTAATTGTTGTTGTGATTGTGGTTGGAGAAGAAGATGAGGATGAGGATGAGGAATGGAATGAGGATAAGAAGAAGAAGAAGAAGAAGAAGAAGAAGAAGAAGAAGAAGAAGAAGAAGAAGAAGAAGAGAGATGATGAAGCTTCGGTGAATTAGGGGCAGACGAATGAGTTATGATTGATGGATGAGTTAATTGGCTTAATTGTGATAATTGAGTGGGAGGAGGAGGAGGAGGGAGGTTGGAGATGGATAGAAGAGAAGGAGGGGTAGAAGAAGAAGAAGAAGAAGATGATGATGATATCTGTGTATTAACTTGTAATGAATGAGAAGGTTGTGATGATTGTGATGAATGTGAATATTGTGATGAATGAGCAACATATGTATCAGATGAAGTGTGTTGTGGTGTCTGAGTCATTTGTGAGTGATCAACGCAGATGGAGTCGGTGGAGAGAGAGGAAGATGCGTCTATGGCGGAAATACGCAGTGATGATGATGGAGAAGAAGAAGAGGAAGAGGTAGAGGAAGAGGAAGAAGAAGAAGAAGAAGAGGAGGAGGAGGAGGAAGAAGAAGAAAGAGAAGGAGAAGAAGGTGTAGATGAGGTAGTTGATGATGATGATGATGAGGAGGAGGAGGAGGAAGAAGAGGAAGAGGAAGAAGAAGAAGAAGAAGAAGAAGAAGAAGAAGAAGACGATGAAGTTAGAGTTGAAGACAACGACAAAGGCAAAGAGGCAGCAGTAGTAGCAGTAACAGCTGTATTAGCTGTGTTAGCAGTATTAGCAGATATCAATGAAGCAGAAGGAGAAGAAGCAACAATTGGCTTAAGGAGCATAGAAGAAACAGAAGAAGAAGAAGAAGAAAGAGGAGAAGAAAGAGAAGAAGAAGAAAGAGAAGAAGAAGGAATGGAATAAGAAGAAGACATAGGAGAAGGAGAAGAAGAAGAAGCTGAAGCTAAAGCTAAAGAAGGAGGGGCAGAGGGAAACATAGAATTCAATGGATAAGATGAGCTGATAGATGAAGCAGGTGAAGAAGAAGAAGAAGAGGAGGAGGAGGAAGAAGAAGAGGAGAAAGAAGATAAGGAAGAAGGCAAAGAAGGCAAAGGAGAAGAAGAAGAAGAAGAAGAAGATGATGATGATGAAGAAAGAGGAGAAGAAGAATTAGGATTAATATTTGAAGAATAAGAAGGAGGAGGAAGAGAAAGAGGAAGCGAAAGGGAAAGAGGAAGAGGAAGAGGGGTGGATGTTGTTGGGGAAGGATAAGGAGAAGAAGAGCTAATAGAATTATTGGGTGTTTGAAGAGCAGAAGACAAATAAGGAGAAGAAATATGAGGATTGGCAGCAAGAGCAGAGAAGAGCGAAAGGTTGCTGATGTTAGCATTGGCATTGGCATTGGCATTGGCATTGGCATTGGCATTGGCATTGGCATTGGCATTGGCATTGGCATTGGCATTGGCATTGGCATTAGCAGTAACACTGGAATTTATATTGGCATTGATATTGTTAATGCTTGGAAGATGCAAAGATTGAAGAGGGAGAGGAAGAGGAAGAGAATGAGAAGGAGAAGGAGAGAAAGAAAGAGAAGAAGAAGAAGAAGAAGAAGAAAGAGAAGAAGGAATAGCAGCATTCAAAAAGGAAGAGGCGACAGAAGAAGAGGTGGAGAGAGGTGAAGGAAAAGGAGAAGAGGAAGAAGAAGCTAATTGAAGCTGGCTTTGCGAAGAAGCAGGAGGAAGACAAGAAGAAGCAGAAGAATGAGGAAGCGACAAAGAAAGAGACAAAGAAAGAGAAGAAGAAGAAGAGGAGGAAGAGGAAGAAGAAGAAGAAGAAGAAGCAGTTGTGGAGGAGGTAGAAATTACAGAGTTGATAGAAGGAATAGAAGCAGCAGAGGAGGACGAGAGGACGGAAGAGGAGGTGGAAGAGGCAGTGGCTGGACGAGAAATGGGAGGAGGAGGAGGAGGAAGAGAAAGATTAGAAGAAGAAGAAGAGGAAGAAGAAGAGAAGGAAGAAGAAGGATAAGAGGAAGAAAAGGAAGAAGAAGAAACAGAGGTTGGAGGAGGTGGAAGAAGAGTTCCAAACTGTGGTGCTGGATAAGAAGGGACATATTGTTTGATAGCAGATAATGTGGAAGAGGAGGAAGAAGAAGAGATAGAAGAAGAAGAAAACGTAGGAGAAGAAGAAGGAGATGACAACAAAGAAGATGATATAGGATGTTCATTAACGAGATATGGTTGATGGAGAAGAGAAGAAGAAGAAGAAGAAGAAGAATTAGAAGAAGCAGAAGAAGAAGAAGAAGAAGAAGAAATAGAAGCAGAAGAATTAGGATCAGATGATAACGCAACAGGAACAAAGGCAGAGGAAGAGCTTTGCATAGAAAGAGGAGAAGAAGAAGCAGGCAAAGAGAGAGAGAGAGAAAGAGAAGAGAGATTTTGAGTGTTATACAAATTGGTCGAAAGAAGGCTGTTTGCATTGTTGGAAGGCAAAAGGGGGTTGTTTGATGGAAGAGAAGGTTGGTTTATTCGGTGAAATTGAGAAGAGGAAGAGGAAGAAGAAGAAGAAGATGATAATGATAATGAAGGAGAGGAGGTAGCAGAAGAAGGGGTAGAAGATACATAGGATGGGATGTAGCTGTGATGTTGAGGCATAGCACCAGAAACAATAGAGGAAGAAGAAGAAGAAGAAGAAGAAGAATTCACAATCGGATAAGGAGAAGGAGAAGGCAGCAACGCATCAGAAGTCATTGAAAGGTGCTGCTGTTGTTGATACAGTTGCTGCTGCGGTTGCAAAGATTGTGATTGAAGCTGTTGTTGTTGTTGTGGTTGTGTGTGTGATGTGAGGAATGGATGAGATGGCTGATGTGAAAGGGCCAGAGTGGGTTGTGGGATATGAACAGGATAATGAGACTGGGGAGGTTCTAATAGAGAAGAAGAGGAAGAAGAAGAAGAAGAGGAAGAAAGAGAAGAGGAGGAAGAAGAAGAAGATAACGAAGTCAATGAAGATAATGAGGTTGTTGATGAAGATGACATGGAAGAAGGGTTAGCAGATGCAGCAAAAGGCGATGATTGCATAAGAGAATTCGAAGCAGGAGGAAACAACGTTCTGCCTCTCATGCCATTTGTTGCAATAGAAGAAGCAGATAATGAAGACAATGAAGATAATGAAGATAATGAAGATAATGAAGATGAAGAAGGCATAGAAACAGAAGCAGAAGCAGAAGCAGAAGCAGAAGCAGATGCTGGTGTAGATGCAGAAGCAGTCACAGGAACAATTGGCAGACCTGAGAGAGAAGAGGAAGGGGTTACATGGATAGGAAGAGGCTGTGTGAGTGAAATGGGTGCAGAAGGCGCATATGCTGTTACTGGAGCTGATGACGATGATGATGATGATGATGCTGTTGTTGTTGGTGTTGTCATGTGTGGCATAGAGACAGTGTTTGAGGGAGTGAGTGAGCTGATATACGATGGATGTGATGGGTGTGATGGATGTAATGGATTCGATGAATGCGAAGGGTACGAAGGATGAGAAGGATGAGAAAAGTGAGATGGATTAGACGGATGAGATGGATGTGAAGAACGAGAAGAAGGCATTGCTTGGCTTGACAAATCAGAAAGTGTTTGTGTTTGTGATTGTGATTGAGGCTGAGGCTGGGGTTGAAGCTGAGGCTGAAGCAGATGCTGGTGCTGTGGCGGTGGCTGAGATGCATTTATTGATGGCAGCTCTTTAACATCAGAACCAGAGACAGGCTCGCCAATGCTGCTCTGCTGTGCCATCGACTGCCGGCGGTCGGCTTTGCCCCATCCGCCTGCTTGTGCTCCACGCAGCTTGCCAGAAGAATCCAGACGCTCTGTTTGAGAGCCTGATGATGATGACGATGAAGAAGAAGAAGATGAAGAAGAAGAAGAGGAGGAGGAGGAGGATGAAGATGATGCTCCAAAAGGCGTTGCTGCTTCTTCCTCAGCGCCTGGTGTGTCTGCAGATCCTCCCTTGGCTATCTGCTCGCGAAGCATCAAATCTTTCAGCCGTTTCTTCTTCATCTCTTCAGTCTCGGCATAACGAATGCTCAGAGGCGCGGCTCCGAATTGCCACTGAAGCCCCTGCAACGCTTTCATCGCTGTGTTTGCCTCTTCAAGTGTTTTAAATCTGTTTGTTGTGAAATTTTTATGATTGATTAAGAAAGAATGATTTTTTTAAAGATAAGCATTTTTTTCAATAAATATTCTCAAAATAATATAATACAACCTTACAAAGCCAATTTGCTTTGACGTTTGAGTTTCTCTATCCATTATTACCTTTACGCCTTCGATCTTTCCGTAAGGCTGAAATAATTTTTTCAAATCGTCTGTTCAAATAAAAAGTTACGTGATTGAAAAATCAAAATTGTTAACAAACTTTCTCTCGTTCCAGGAAGCAAGGGTTTTACATATAAATTTGTGTTTGCAACTGAATTGCTTGTTTGCTTCGGAAGATTCGAATATTTTACCAAAAGAACTTTATTCAACAATTTTCTCCCATTCATAGTACGAAGAGCTGTTGCAGCATCTTCCTTATTCACAAATTTAACAAATCTTATTGTTTTAAAGGCAATACAAAAATTATTAAATATTTTTACAAAATGAAAGAAAAATGAAGTTTTGATAAAAGCAAACCCAAATCCGAGACTTTCTTTTGTATTCTTGTCAATCTAATATGACACAAGCAAACACATGTTCATTCGCTATAAAATGAAAATATTCAACAATACAAACCATGACTTTTGCGGAAACGATCGGACCGAAATCTTCGAAAATATGTTGAACTTGGTCATCGAGGTATTCATGGGGCAAGTACTTGACAAATAAATTGTAGGGGTCAAGGTCTTCATCGTCTACCGCATCTGACGACATTGTTTCGGAACTTTTGCGGGAAAATAGAAATCGCCCACAATGATTAAAAACTTAAATAATGGCTTTTAATTGCGAATATTCAAAGATTGTTTATATTTATATAAGTATCATCAAAGCATATCGATACGAAAAGAAAAACACGAAATATAATAATTTAAATTTTTCCAATAAAAAAAGATCACAAAAAATTCTGAAAATTTCTTCAAATTGAACCGAGTCATTTAAGATCTTATGATTACTTCAATAGAGGTGCATATTACTTTGAAAATTATTTATTAATTTTATTTCAACTTACGAATTTCCAGGAAGAATTGGTCAAAATTTTTCTGAAAGATTTGAAGAAACCAAATCGTCACGGAGCATTAAAACGTACAAGAGAAGTACGAAAAGCAATTATGGAAGGTGTGCTCCCTCAAATATATTTTATAATTCGTTTTACTTGATGAACGGAATAGATCAACTTTTACCTGAAGCTATTCTTCGAACACCAATTATTCCAGAAATTGTGAGCATCATTCGTTCACAAAATTTTCATCCCTATCGAGTTTGCAATTTCTTTGAAGGATTTTAAATATCTTTTCCTTTCCTTTCCTTTTTTATAAGATTGAGTTGGAATTAATTTTATTTTCTTTAAATCAAAAAATGAAAAACAGGAGCGCTGATAATTTGAGTAACTTAAAAGTCCAAATGAAAGAACTTATGAATGCTCACAAAGTATTTGCTATCAAATTTTCTGTTTTAAACATTTTTGACTTTTATTTAGACTGCAATAGGTCGTCCGCCTTCGCAACCTCATACAAATAGCGATGTACTTCTTGCATCACTAACGTTTGATTTCTAGTCAATTTTTTGTCAGAGAAGAAAAATCATTATTTTTATGTTCATTTGAATATATGTATTTTTGAAACAATTTTTTGTTCTTTGAAACGGTATGTTGTTGAAAAATCAAAATATTTTCATTTTTTAATATATCAGAGAAACCAATCCTACTGTTGTCTATCGTTCATTGAATGAAATCCGTGCTATCATCGCATCAAATCCACGCAAAGTGCGCGGCTTTGTCGATTCCGGGCTTCTTCCTCTGTTGGAAGTTCCTTTGATGACCAACAACACCAACGTCATTCGGGAGATAGCGCTGCTGCTAGCGAACATCTGCTTCTACCCGCCCGCTCTTTACATTCTGATACAATCAGAGTGTGTCGACCATGTGTTTACGCTTCTGCACCGCTTTGACGGGAGAGAAGGCAAAGAATACAACTCTCGTTTCAACCAGGTGCTTCTATCGATCCTGTTCAACATGACGCAGTTTGCGTCTGTGGTTCAGATGGAGACGCTGGTGAGCAAAGGCCTCCTGAACACAATGAAGAAGTGCATCGACGATGTGATTGTGTATGCCAGAAGTCTTGCTGATGGAGATGGGCAGGCAAACGGTGCATCATCAAAGACATCAACAGCATCAGCAGCATCAGCAGTGGAGCCAATGGAAATGGTAAGCAGCGAAGAGGAAAAGAAAACAAGTGGCAAGGAAAATAATGATGCAAATAATAAAGATCAGGTGAATAGCAATTCAGCATCTGATTCATCATCATCATCATCATCATCATCATCATCATCATCATCATCATCATCATCATCAGAACCACATTCGCCAGAGTATTATGTTGCACTCTCTGAGTCAATGAAAGCCGAGTCAACATCTTCTTCTGGTTCTGCTTCTTCTTCAGCTTCTTCTTCTTCAAGTGAATCTTCCGATTCTCCTTCGCCCAGCAACTTCATATATTACAACAAGAAACCATCCAGCGGAGAGAACAAATCATCATCACAAGCACAATCATCATCTTCTTCATCATCAACTTCCTCCTCCTCCTCTTCCTCCTCTTCTATTATCGACCCCCAGTCATCCACGCAAGCACCAAACACAGGCAGTTCCATCTCCATTCTGCTGTCAATTGCGCTGGGCATCATAGAGAATGTAGCTATTGGTGGGCTGAAAGGGCAGAATCCAATGATGAGCAACCGATTCCACAGTGAGTTTGAGCAGAGCGGAGTGCTGAAGCAGCTGGAAGACATGGTCATCAACAAGAACAGAATGTGTGCTTCTTTTGAGACAGAAGTGAAAAAGGATGAAGCCGATCAAAATCAAAGCCAATCATCATCATCTTCTTCTTCATCTTCTTCCAAATCCTCTTCAAACAAACTCGAACTCCCACCCAGTCCAACTGTATTCCCCATCACCTGCCTCCCCTTTTCGTGCCATTGCCAAGTTGCCTCTGTTGCTGTCGCGTCTGCTCTCAATTCACAGCCCATCCCTTCTTCATTGGCCACTCCATTGCTTTCTTATTTGAATGAGCTGGTTGAGTCGGATATTGTGGCAAAGCAGAGGAGAGCGAGCGCTGTGCTGTTCTTTTTGTCGTTTTGTGATGGTGTGCTGTTGAAGAGTTGCATTTTTTAAAAGGGAAATTTATTATTATTATTATTATTATTTTTTTTTCTTTCTGTTTTCCTGTTCAATGAATGATTAAATGCCTTAATATTTGCTTAAATTACAAAACACTGCGAATGACTGAAATACCAATCTTCAATAGACAATCACGAAATAATGCTTAAATCGAAGATTCTGCCTCAGCTTTACAAGTTTTTCAAGTATGAACAATAATATATGTTTTTTTTTTTTTAACAAATTTGTTTATTTGAACTTCAAATTTTCTTAAATTTGTTTCTCTTCTACTTTAAAATTAAAATTATTAAAAAAATTTTTTTCTAATTGAATTTTCTTTTCCATACACAAAAAAATCTGAATCAGATCGAATGATACGAAGACAGTCAACAATGCAATCAACATCTTTACGAGACTCATTCTTCCAGGCATAGACATCGATGACACAGAATCTGTAATGACACAATTGGCTGGTATGTTAACAGAAATAGAACATCCTACAAATTTTTTGTTTTTTTTATTTTTATATTGCTTTTTTTTCAAAGAAAGAAAAAAGAAAAAGAAATATTCTGTTATTGTTTCTGTGTTTTGTGTGCAAATTTCAACAAATTCACATTTCTTTTCTTTCTGCAATTTATTCATTCCTTCATAAATTACCAACTTCCTTTCCCCACTCAATCCCTTCAGTACTTGGATCTCTCGACAACGAAGACGAGTCATCGTCATTCCGAATGAGTGAAATGCTTCCTCAATTCGCTCTGATGCAGCAGCGTGTAGCATTTGCAATCAAAGAAGACGCATTCTCCCATCTTGCTGTGCTTCTGACGCCTCGCTTTGAGACAAAATCTGACGTGAAGATGCGTCTGAAGCAGATGAAGGAGCAAGGCGCGAGCATCGCAGAAGGAGACGAAGAGCCGCAGCAGATGAACAAGCGGAGCATTCTCCAGAGTGTCATCATCATCCACCGGATGCTCCTCCACGCGCCTGTGCCACGCGAAGCTGTCAAGTGCTTCCTGAAATCTCCTCTTCCAGTCCATCTCTTCCCTCTTCTCCACACTTCAGATCTTTCTCAGATCCAGTCAAGGGAGAAGCTGTTGGTGTACAAGGAGAACGAAAGAGAGTGTGTTTTGAGTATGTTTGTGGGAGAAGTGATTGATGCCATTGTAGCCAACAGCTCAGCAGACGAGCTGGCGATTGCGATGGAGAAAGGGCTGATGAAGGCATTGCAAGTGCTGATGGAGAAGGAGACACACAAACTGAGTGCTGAATTAGAAAAGGCAACACGGGCGAAGGAAAAGAGGAGGAAGAAAGAGGCGATGAAGGAAGAAGCAGAGAAGAAAGAAGAAGAGAAAGGAGCAGATGGCTCTTCTTCATCTGCTGCTGCTTCTGTTGCTGCTGGTGGAGGAAGTGAGTCAGTTGCAACAGCACAAAAAATAGCAGAGCCTGAAGGCAAATGGGGTGAAGAGGGAGATGGCAAGCCATGGTACGAGAAAGAGGAAGACGACAATATCAATGTTCTGGACGAGACAAAAGAGGAGGACTTGTCTTTGCTCAA
The DNA here is from genome assembly GCF_001643675.1 of Monocercomonoides exilis. NCBI lineage: Eukaryota > Preaxostyla > Oxymonadida > Polymastigidae > Monocercomonoides > Monocercomonoides exilis. The sequence goes on from NW_027150580.1 coordinate 406,657, forward strand.
CATTTCTGTGCGAAATCTGCTGAGGATTGCACAAATTGGCGTGGAAGATGCAGAAATACGCGATGGATTCTCGATACATGGGCTGTTTTCTGAATATGCGAAGGATAAAAACGAAGAGGATGAGGAAGAAGATAAAGAAAACAATGAAAATGCTAAGCAAGATCAATCTGCATCTGAAGAGGAAGACAAAGAAAGAGCGAACAGAGAGAAGAACAAGGAGGAAGAGAAGAAGAGGCAGCAGTCAGTGGATGAAAAGTACTGTGCCTGTGTTGCATCACAGCAATGCCACAAGAATAGATTCCATTCATTTGTGGATGCAGAACAGCTGCTGAAGTCTCTGGATTCACTTGTTGTGTACCAAGTGAAGCGGGAGTGTTTTGAATTTGACTCAGAAATCGAACAGATTGAGAAGAAGAGGAAAAAAGTGGAGGAAGAGCGGAGGAAGAGAGGGATGCGCGAGGGAGTTGCGCAGCGGCTGAGGCGAATGACTGATCCGTTTGCACTGAAAGGGAAAGGGGGAAGTGCGCAGATGCCCACAAACTTTGATGCATTTGATCAGTTTGACGAGCGCATTCTGTCCAGAGTGGATGAAAGAGGGGTGTGTGCTTATCTGATGTTCAACAAGGCGATCTACCTGGAGACGCTGCAGGCGAAGAAAGTGGTGCCGATATTGGCAGCCAAGATTAATGCGACGAATCTCGAATCCGCTGAGAACTGCATCGCGGCTGCGTGTGCAATGGCGGAGAATGATGGTTTGTGGAGGGGTAATGAAGAAATTATTTTGTGAATGTGATAATTTTTTTTCTTCTTTTGGTGAAAAATTTTGTATATTTTTCCTGTTAATTATGATGTTTTTAATGTTGTTAACTTTTGAATCAAATGAGATGAAAACGAGTTTTCGCGAATATTTCATATTTTTATTTCTTTCTTTTTTTCTTTTTCTCTACAATTTTTTAAAATCATATTTTATTTTAAACATTCTTCCAGGCAATCGCGCATATTCCATTGACCTTGGTATCCTTCCACCTCTCTTCCGTGTCCTTTCGTGCCCCGACCCTCTTGTCGTGTCCTCTGCGCTGCGTGCTCTGTATCTCCTGTCTCTTCCTGCTGATGAGATCCGCCTGTCCACAGAAAGAGCGCAGATGTCGCTGGAAGAAAGGAGAGCAGCCGAGTATGAAGCAGCTGGGCCCGACAGCCCGTTGGACTTTGTGTTTGACGGTGCGATAAAGACAGAGAATATTTCTCTGGACACGCTGGGGCAGCTGGCAGAGGAGTCGAAGAACGGGATGATTAAGAGGTGGGCGAAGCTTGTGGAGAAAAGACTGTCAACGTGATGATATTGTTTTGCATTGGGTTGGTTTATTTTTATTTAAATTTAATAAAAAATTTAAAGTATTTGATTCAAAGTTAGTTTCTTAGTGGGATAAGCGTAACTTTATTTATTTATTTATTTTTTTATTTAGCTCATTTTGTTTATTTAAAACATTATTTGCTGAACTCTTTCTATGTGTTCAGTGAAAGTTGCCTTTTGCTTTGGTTTTTTAATAAAAAAAACATTCAATTGATTTCTTTTATTTCCATTTTGAGTCACAATCAGAACAATTCCATGGAACAGTAACAGTAAAAGGGATTATATTTTTTCTTTTCTTTTCTTTCTTTCTACATATTTAAGATTATTTCATTATGAATATAAAAAAGTGAAATTTCATAAAGAAAAAATTTTATTTAAAAAAGTTTTAGCAGAAAATTTACAAATTATTTAAAATAAAATTGGTATGTGGAGATAATAAAGAGTCCAAGAGAATCGCTTTGACTGAATAAATCAGGCGATCAAATAAAAAGATAAATAATGAAATAAAATAGAAAATGAAAAATGAAACTGACAAACAAAATATAAAAAAAAACGTCAAAAGATAACTTAAAAAAAAACACCCCAAAAGCTTAGAGCAATTAATCAAACATATTGTATCCTTTATAAAAGTATCAAAAAAAAAAAAAAAGCTTCACATTATGAAAACAAAATAGTAATAAAATTGCAATTTCGACCATGAGCAGAAAATCACATGAATACAAAATGAAAGACAGTAAACAGCAATGTCGCAAAATAAACTGCAAAGAAAAGAAGGAATTCTCTTTGAAATATCAATTTGTAAACCTGAAAAGAAAGCATATGTGAAATCAGCAGCTTTTCATTCATTCATTCATTCTTTCTTTCTTTCTTCTTGTTCAGAACATAACATTTGGTATGATGTTGTTTCTTTCTTTAAAGTCTCTTTCTCTTTCTCTTTCTCTTTCTCCCTTTCACTCACCTGTACAAGTTAAACATCACAAAAGCACAAACAATCAAACAAACACAAGCACACACAAAAATAAACGAACTTAAATAAAAAAAATGTTCCCAAAATGACTAATGTATCCACATCCATCCTCTGCTGACGATCACTCTTTGTCACATAAAAATATATATTGCCCTATCGCAACCTCATTCACAGCTTTCAATTCTTCTCCTTTCTCCTCAATTGAACAAAAACAACATTTAAAAAAAAAAATAAATGATAAGTTTAAAATTAAATAAAAATAAAATTTACAGAAAGGAAAGTGCAATAAAAAAAAATAAACAATTTCTGGTATTTCAATTGTTGCTTGATAAAGTTGATGATAGCAGAACTCAGCAAGCAAGCAAAATAAATGGAAAGATAAGTATTTTACGCGCCTGACCGTATCACAATAGCGATATCCTTGTTCTTCATATCACGAGCAGCCAAGATAGAGCCGAAGATAGCAACAGCCACAGACAAGAAGATAGTAACTCCAAAGAGAGGAGCCGGGAAGTGGTACTGGAAGGGCATCTCAGAGAACATCGTCATCTGCACAGTCAGAATGATAGCTAGGCCAATACCAATGACTGAGCCAAAGATGATGCACGACGCCACCAGAATGAGCGCCTCGTAGATGTAAATTCTGACTGTCTGCCACCCTGTCAGCCCAATCGACCGCAGCACCCCAAACTCCCACCCGTTCTCCCTCACATTCGCTGTGAACGAGATCCACAGCACAAAGAAGCACAAAACGATGGCAATCACCCCAAACACGATGTAGAAGATGTCCAGCACCACCACCGTGTCCTCTATCGTCGCCACCATCTCTGTCACATCCGTAATCGACGTGTCGCTGTCGATCCCTGCCAGCACTGTGTCCTTCACCTGCGACCGCTGCGCCTCAGTCACTTTCTCGTTCAGCCGCACATACGCATTCTGAATGGGCAGCTGGAACTTCTTGAAATCTTCCTCAGATTCCACTTGCTCTGTAGTGATCAGGCAGTCGTGCAGCAGCTCCATCATCTGCGACTTCGGCACAACAACAGACGAGCCAGCAGCTGACGATGAGAAAGCACCAAACGACAGGCCAGATGTCTTCGACAGCGAAGCACGTGCTTTTGCCAGGAACGAGAGGGACGTTGTGGCTGAGGACTTGGCGTGCGAAAGGCGCACTTCAATGTTCATTGGAGTCTTCACATCAGCATGGATCCCTGCAAGCAAGCCTGTTGAGACAACAACATCGATGTATTCCTTGTACAGCGTCGTGGCGTTCTTCTGGATCTTCTTCGGGAAATCTCTGTTGCTCGTGTTTTGCCCATCAGGCGATGTGTTCTCTTGTATCTCGTAGGTCTTCGGCCCTGTCAGGATCGAAATGGCTCCGTTCGGAATTTTCTCTTCAATCGGCAGCTTCACATTGCGCTGCTGTTCTGCCAGACTAAGATACACATCCTTCTTCCGCCCTCCGCCACGCGATGAGGCTGTGTCAACATGAGATGTCGGGAAGCTGATGGACGAGGTGAATGCATCAGGTGAATAGAACTCGCTGTACGTTCCGCTCAGGAAGTGGTCGTCAACTGCAATGAGATTCACGTACCTCGAGTCAAGCGCATTCAGATTGCCTATCATAACATTCGAGATTGTCTTCTGTGCAGTCAACGGGAATGTGGAGTACGAGTAGCCACTCACAGGGCTTCCTGGGATCGAAAGTGTGTTCTGCAGTGCAATAGCCAGAGAATCTGGATTGTGTGCCTTTGCAATTGAAGGTGCAGTGAACACAAGGTCTGATCCATAGCCAACTTTGATCTGGTCGACAATCTGCTTTGACTGCAGCGCAAACTCAGAACCAACAAATATCACAAAGGCCAACGAGGCAGTGAACATAATGGCTGTCTTTCTGTTCCTATTTCGATGCGAAGAGAGCGACTTCCTCACCAGCCCGCGGAATCTCTTGTCTCCACAGCACACAAACACATACACAAGCAGGCGCTCAAAGTAAGGCTCAAAGAACACAGCAATCAGAATCAGCCCAAGCAGCATGGCCAGCAGCACCCAGATGAACAGGAAGAGCACTGTTGCGATATCTCCCGAGAAGAACGACGAAGGCAGGCCGTAGAAGAGCATGAATCCAAGCGCGACCACTACCAGTGCCATCACAATGGCTGAGAATGAGATGCCCATTGTTTGGAGATTTGTGAATGTCACCTGCGTCTCCGAATTGAGCTGATGGTACAAATCCAGTGAATCTCTCAGTGTGCGTGTGATAGCGCGGTGGATTGGATAGAAGTTGGCTGCCACAGGCATCAGCAGCCCCAGGCATACAGTCAGCGCAACGGCTCCTCCTTCGTAGAAGAGTGGCATGTTGTAGTGCACAATATTCCCGACTACTTTGACTGCAATGAGAAGCGCTATGACTGACATCCCAATGCCGACGATCGTTCCGGGGATGGCATACAGCTGGCTCTGTGTGGTGAGGAGGAGGACAAGCTCCTTTGTGGTCATACCAATTGCTCGGATCATACCAAACTCATAAGTCTTCTCCTCCACATCTGACAGCATCAGCGTGTAGATCAGAAGTGCACCCAGGCCAACCAGAATGATGATGGTTGACAGGAACATCTGGTCGAGAAACGTTCGCATTGTGTTCGTAGCCTGCATGGCGGTGTATGTGCTCATCATCACAGTCAGTGGCGACCCCACACCCAGTGCGTCGTATATCCCATCAGCCTTTGTCTTGATCTCCAGCGAGGTCTGCTCCTCTTTCTTGGTGTAGATGTCCATCCGGTTCTTGAAGTTGCCCACAATCTGCACCCAGTACTCAGATATGTCAATCCCCGCAACAGCATCTCGGATCTTTTCGGCATAATCTCCAAGCGGAGGTGGCTGGCTCTTCATCACTTCGTACATTCCCTCAGCAAGTGCAAACATCAGATGCTCTTTCTCAATAAGCACAACGTTTCCCATTGAAATGTATTTACCAGCTCGGTCGCTGATCCCATCCACCACTAAATAAAAATGGTCAAAGATTGAAAATATTTTGATTAACATTTAATATTCACAATTTTTTTCATTGAAATAAATTTCGAAATAATGCAAGCAAACATGTAAAAGAGACTTTTCCCTTTTTCTCAAACTGTTTTAATGCAAGCAAGATAAGCTCTTTTGGAACTGGTAATGATGGCTGGCTCTCAATTAATGGCATCAGAATTGCTGTCAGAATAGAATCTTCTCCAAATCCAAATGAAATCATATCTCCTGCAGTGTAATTGTACTTATTTAATAGTGTATCTTAAATGCATCAAAATAGTATCGTTATCAATGTGGTTATATTTAAAGAATCAATCATTTAACAAAAGAAAAATAAAAATTTATCAAAATTTTTCGATTTCTTCAATAAATGTCTTTCAAACTTGATGCATGACATTCACCCTTATTAAGAGCCCGATGCTTCCAATTTCTACCAATTCCAATTTCTTTTTCTTTTGTTGTTTCTTGCGCAAATAATACGCACGAATCATCTTTTCCATTCATCTGATTTGGTGGATTGCATATTCCAGGAATTTGAAAACGTGTGGATATTCCAAGCACATCCGGATCATTTTTTAACATTTTGTCAACCTCTGAAAATTTGATCATTCCTGTAGCTGCTGGTAAAATGGTCTGTTTTCGAGAGAAAAATATATGTGAAATATAGCAAAATAATAACGAAAACAAAAACAAATGCATACAAAGTCGACTTGCGATGCTTCATTTTCTGCAATGTTCCAAAAAATAACTAAATGTGATAATATTTCGAAAAAGTTACAAAATTACAACATTGGTGAAAATTTTAACCTGAAGAGAATTTCAATGAATTGTATAGAATTCTTGAAAAACAAGTGCATTTCGTATGTTGCAAAGATGTAAGTTGAGTCATGATGATAATTTGCGTGATTTAAATAATAATAGCAAACCCAATAAAAAAGATAACAAGAAAGACTGTAAGAACGCCAATAATAGGATTTCGCTTGTTTCTTCTAAATGAAGTGAATATGTATTCGAACACCAGTGAAAATGAGCTGCAAAATCCTTTGCAGCAAGAAGCACAGCCCATGTTAGTGAATGCTTTTAACCCTTTATTCAAACAATTCTGAAGATTTTTGTCATTCTTTCAAAAGAAAAAATAGTTAAAATATTGATATCCCACATATTATCTAACATATAGAACATGGATACGAACATTATTTTGTGACCTTAATTGTTTTTTGAATGACTGACGATTGGATTTCTTTTGCTGCTGACGAAGAATTAACAGTAGATGACGATATTGAGCAAGCTATTTTAGATGAAGAATTTTTAACTGATAAATTTCTTGTTTGTTTACGATGTTGAATTTGTATTTTCTATGAATTTTAATGATTTCAATGAAATATTTCTGTAGCTTGAAAAATCTGAAGAAATTAGCCTTGAAGATATCACCAATCTTGAATTAGTTATAGATACTCATTTTCAATCCTTGTCAAACTTGGGAAAGAGAGTCTCAAATCTTCAAGAACTCAAATTATCTAACAGTACAATATCCAGTCTCAGGTATTAAAAAATTACTTTTCAACCTTTCATTTATGTAAACTGTTATGTTTTCCATCGAAATTGAAAATAAATAGAGATCTTGGATCGTCATTTAATAACGTTTCTGTGCTTCATTTAGTGAGATGCGGATTGAAGAGTCTTGATGGAGTCAGCCTTTTTCCGGTTGTTAGAGAGCTGTACCTGGCATTTAATCATATCGTTGATGTTAGTCCTTTGTCATGCTTGGATCAGCTTGATGTCCTTGATCTTGATTCGTGTGCAATATTTTTAAATTCTTTTTTTATATAATTGCAACAAATTTCAAAAATTCAAGAAATGAGATAGATTCCATTGACAGTATTTTATTTTTATCGAATTTGCCTATTTCTTCGCTGACGCTCGACACAAATCCCATTTCTGGATATGCTGATTATCGTCTAAGCGTAATTGGAATGATCAAATCTTTAACAACGCTTGACGAGATGGAAATAACAGACAAAGAAAGAGAAGATGCCACCCAATTAATGGAAGACAACCGAAAGAAAAACCTCAGCCGAGCCGGGAACAGCAGTCTGGCAGGTTTTGCCCAGCACCCAAAGGATGCCTCCTCACTTCGAGAGATGACAGCTGAGCAGCGAGAGCAGCTGCTGATTGCGAAAGGCGTGCGGACTGCGAAGGACAGGAACGTCTTTGAGCTGAACGACCCGCTCTTCCGCAGATGGGCTGAAGGATATGGCAGAGACGACGATGGAAGCAGCAGCAAGAGCAGCAGTGGTGGTGGTAGATGGGAAGGGAATAATGGATTCTTCAAAGGCGGAGGTTCGAATGGAGATCAAACAAGATATGGTTGGAGCGACTCTTCTTCTTCTTCTTCAATGCGTCTTTCTCTGCCAATGCGCCCGTCGACCGCTGCTGCTTTCCGAAGAGGAAGAGACGCAGAATTTGCTTCACTTTCTTCTTCAATGGACTTTTCTTCTTCATCTACTTCAAGTGCCTCTTCTTCTTCCTCCTCTGCATCTTCTTCTTCTTCTTCTTCTCGCCATTCATTTCGCCCAGCCACAGCATATGTGTCACGTGGAGCCAAGCGGCCGTTTCAGTCGTCTGATCTCTCTTTCTCTCTTTCGTTAGCTTCCACTTCATTCGACTCCATCTCTTCTCTCTTCGACTCACCTCAGCACTCTGCACTCAGAGCAAATACTTCTTCTTCATCATCTTCCTCTTCTTCCTCTTCCTCTTCTTCCTCTCTCTCTTCTCTCTCCTTCTCATCATTCAACAACCCAGCACATCCAACCCCGCTTCCTCCGCAGTTCAGCCGGCGCTCTTCGGGTTCTGTCTCTCCATCGTCTATTGTGCGTGGCAATTCTCAATCACAGCAACACCCACAACAACAGATGCAGATGCAGCAAATACAACAGCAGCCTGTTAATAACACTGCTTCTTTCCAATCTTCCTTTTCGCTTTCTGGGATAAACAACACAGCACCAGCCAGCTCCTATTCTGTTCTGACGGCAGGTGATGATCCGAATGGGCCGATTGTGGGGAATGCAGCAAGAGCGATGTATTTGAGGACGCACAGGCTGAAAGGGAAGAAGGAAAGCGGAAGAGTGGGGGACGGGAGGATTATGAAGAGCATTCTGGGAGAAGGTGGGGATGGAAGGAATGAGAGGAAGAAGAAAGACGGAATGGAAGAAGAGAAAGAAATGGGAAAAGATGGGAAAAGGAATTCTGTGATTGAAAAGAGAAACAGAGAGAAAGAGAAGTTGGAGTTGATGAACTACACAACAGCCATTGAGCGGCGTCTGCAGCAGATGAGAGAAGAAAGAAGGAGGAACAGAAAAGCAGATGAAGGAGAAGGAGAAGGAAAAGATGATGTTGATGGTAAAGATGATTCGAGTGATAATGAATCGTCTGCTGTTCTGAGCGATGAAAGCATCATCGACGATGTTCTGAAGACGAAGCTTGCGTCGATTGCCGACTCTTCGCTGACAATTGGGGGAAACTCACTCTCTTCCTCCATCTCTCCTTTCACTGCCCTCACACGCCCTTCCACCGCCCTTGCTGCTGCCCAGCGATCGCAGGCAGTCTCAAGCAGCAGCTTTGCTCTTTCGTCCACCCTGAATGCATCTGCTAACCAGCTCCATGCAGCAGGAGATGCATCATCATCATCATCCACATCGACAACTGTGCTTATCTCTTCCACCACCGGAACTCGCATCACACCCCGCCCAATGACTGCTACAACAGCGGTAACACCCCCTTCTTCATCATCATCTCATCCATCATCATCATCCATCACTCCTTCTGCCTCTGCCCATTCTCCCTCGCTGTCGCGCTCGCGCTCCCGCTCCTCCCGCAAGGCAGCTGTCCTGTCTGCCGAAGACAACGGAGAGAAGATGGCACTTCCAGGCGAGTTCGACCACTTGCCGCTTCCAGACGCCTCCGCCGACCAGATCCCCATCTCCATCATCTCCTCCTCGCTTGTGTTTGAGCAGCCCTCTGCTTCACACTCACCTGAGCCTGCTGGCTCCCATCCCTCAAAGCCACACAAGCCCAGCAAGATTCCCAGCTCCCCTTCGCATACTCCGTCGCTTCCTCTTTCTCCTTCCCAGTCTCAGTCTCAGTCACCTGCTCCTCCTCCTCATTCTTCCTCTCCGTTCTCTCCACCTTCTGTGTCCATCTCCTCTTCCTCCTCCATCACCTCCTCCTCTGACTTCTCTTCCCACACCCCCCGCCACTTCTCCCTCGATGCGTCTGTTCCGCTTTCTGCCAGCCGCCCTTCGCCTTCCTCTTTCGCTTCCTCTTCTTCTGCAGCTAATACTCGCTCTCCACACACACGCAGACTTTCTCCCTCGCGTTCTGCTCGCATTCAGATGGACCAGGACTCTATTGGATTAATGATGTCATCGTCATCATCATCATCTTCTTCTTCTTCTTCCTTCCCCTCAGCATCTGCTGCTCCTACAACACCTCATCGTCAGCCTTCTGCTTCTCGCCCTCATTCAAGCCAATCTATGTCAACAACACCTTTCCGGCCATCTTCTGCTTCCTCTTCCTCTTCTTCTTCCTCCTCCTCCTCCTCTTCCTCCTCTTATGCAATGCACCGCTCCCCTCAGCAGCCCCTCCGTCCTTTGTCTCCCTCTCTGCGCCATCCAGTCTCATCCACATACACCCCAACCCATCTCCCTTCCTTTGGTTCATCCCAACAACAGCAACAACAGCGTTCTTCTGCAGACAGTTTGATTGATGCTGCGCTGATGGTGGCCACAGGTGATGCCGACAGAGCAAGAAACAGAGCAAGCTCACCGTCGCGCGCAGCGTCACCTCGCCGGCCGTCGTCTGGCATTGCCAGGCGCCCTCCCAGCAGAGAATATTGAGTGGATGTGAAATAAACAGGGAAAAAAAGATTATTTTGTGTGTGTGTGTGTATGTGCATGTGTATGTGTATGTGTGTGAGTGAAATAGATGTTCTTTTCTTTTTTGTTTTTCTTTGGAAAGAATTTTTTTTTTCTGATAATTATGTTGCTGCGTACAAGAGGAGTTGGGACTAGAAAATGGGTTTATTTTGTCAGATGCGAAATTAGCTCTGTAGAAAGCAATAGATTGTGCATTATGTTTATTCATTTTCATTTAAATAATTTGAACTATCTCTTTCTTAATTTTTTTCATTAAATATCAAACAACTTTTGTCAATAAACAGCATATTGCAATGTGCTGAAAATAAATGGGGCATAATTCTTTCATTTATGAAAAAAACAACAATTTGTTCCAAACTTTTTCAACAATTTTTTCTTGAGAAATCTTTCATTCTCATGTCAAAAAAACATAGGAAATTTTTCAAAAATGAGAAATTAATTAAATGTGAAGAATGGAACTTAATTCATAAAACAAAAAATATCGTCCCAAATAAAAAAGAATTGACGATGAAATCATAATTTCTAATTTGATTGACTTATTTTCTGATGATATGCAAAGAAACATTATGAAAGAAAAAAAGTATTTTTGACAATGAATTGAATTTTTGTGCAGTTCAAAAGACATCTTTGAACTAGAAAAATATCATTCTTAAAAGAAACAAAGTCGAAAAGTGAAGTGTTTGAAGTGCCGATCCAATAAAAAGCAAACACAAAGAAAAGATGCGAATACAAATAGTATATAAAAGCAAGAAATAGCTTCCGCATATATCTTTTCTTCTACCATCCGCTATTCTTCATCTTCCCCACATAATTATCGTTCTCATTCAGCAACCCGTCAATCCTTTCGCCAAGCACATCTTTCAATGCCTGTGTAGGAAACACAAACTTTATCTTCCCGTACTTCGGATTGGCCACACTTTCATCTTTCTCTTCATTGCTCTTCCTCTTCTCCTTCGTTTCTTTCTCCTTCCCTGCCTTCATCTTCAAGTTCTGTGCTTCCTCTTTCAATTTCTGCTTCTCAGACGCTTCCTTCTGTGCCTCTCTTAGCAGCGCAGCCACTTCACTTTCGCTCGAAATGCCCAGCTCATTCAGCGCTGCGTCCACATCCAGCATCGTCAGAGAGAGCTCGTCTATCGCCTCGTCCTTCACAGGCTTGCCAGACTCCGCCGATGAAGCCTCATCCATGTGTCCACTGGCTCCGCTTTCTCCTTCTTCTGCATCCATCTTTCCGCTCAGCTTATCGTCCTCATCACTTTCTGCTCGAATATAGTCAATCTCCATTTTGCCATCTTCGCTTTCTCCTTCTTTCTCAACCTTTGCCGACTTCAATCCTTCCGCCTCTGCCTCCTCCTCGCTCACGGCTTCAAACATCGGGTGGTTCATCAGCCTCTTCAGCGCCTCGATGATCGCTCCAGCAATGCACTCAGCGTCGAGCCTTGTCTCCGCATCGTCTGAATGCAGCGACGGGCGCAGGAACGCCAAATAGCTCGCCAAGTGCGGAAGGAGCAGCTGGTGGAAGGCGTGCGGCCCCAGCGCAATCAGCCCGAAGAGCGCGCCGAAGTGGGAAGAGAGCGAGCGGGACGGGTCTGTCAGGCAGGAGATGTATGTGGAGGAAAGGCGCGGGATGAACGTGGTGGACGTGATGCCCACCCTTCGCCCGATCGTGGCCAGCTGGATCGCTGCCATCTTGCGCACGTCGTAGTGCGTGATGCGTGAAACGGAGGAGGGCTGCCCAGGAAGCGCTGCATACGCAGATAGTGGTTCCTCGTCGTCAGTCAGGTCGCTGTGCAGATACTTCTCTCGCTCAAGCTCCTTCTCTCTCATGTCCACTCCGTCAGGGCGCATCTTCTTAGCTCCGTAAATCGAATACGACGATGAGGAAGAGGAGGAAGAAGAAGAAGAAGAAGAAGCTGAGCCGCTGGAAGAAGACTGCGAGGCCAGAGAAAAGTTTGAGAAGAAGGCAGAAAGGGTGCGCTCTGTTGTGACGCGGTCGTCCACTGTGCCCAGTTTGTTGGCGAGGCAGCACGTGAGGAGAGCAGGGACAATGATGTGCAGATAGGGAGAGAGGTTGAAGAACGGGGAGGCAAGCATCGACTGCACGAAGCAGAGAATGCCCATCAAGTGCGGGAGCGAATGAAGATGCCGCACTGTCTCAGAGCTGATGAAAAGTGCAAAATATGGGACTAACTGCTGCAGTCCTGCATCGCAAGCAACTGCACCAAGAACAGATAGCAGGCGCTGTTGAGGTTCTGATAGTTGCTGCATAAGCATTGGCGATGATGCAACTTCGATATATGTTTCTGGAGAAAAGGGTGGAAAAGAGCCGTTTGTCAATTCTTGGAGTATTGTAGTTGACTTGTTGTAAAATAGTTGATGCTCTGCCGAAAGCTCATGTCTCAGTGGTGGTTTGACTTCAATTCCAATTTCAGCTTCATCATCCTTCTGATCACTGTTCATTTTCGATCGAGTTCGTTTTAGTAGTTCCAATTCTTTCTTAATTTCTGGTGATGAATGCCGAAGACTTGTTTGAGAAAGTGGATTTGTTGGATCAGAAAGAAGAGCTTCACGAAGATCAGGAGGCAATGGATTTTGAGGAATAAGAGGCTGCACTCCTCCAACGGCAAGCCAATGTGCTGTGAATGTTGGAGGATGTGGAACTTCTGGAAGTGGGCTATTTATTATCTAAAAAATTTTCATTTTAAACAAGATCATAAAAAGAGATAAAAAATTGTGAAAGTAACAACAAATAACAAAATACATCGCTTAGTGAAATTTCTTCGTTGTCGTGGTGAAACAAACCAGGGACACCTGGAACTGTTCGAAAAGGAATATCTTCAGATTGATCATAACCAAACACAGGCTATAAAAGGTTTAAATTATTGTTGTTTATTTTTAAAAAAATGCATTTAACTAATTATAAAACAACCTGCAGTCCATGATCTTGAAGTGCGTGGTTTATGTCTTCTGGTGACAAAACAGTTCGTTTTGACAAACGCATGTATCTTGCAGCATCTTTAATTACAAAACGTAATTCTTCTTCAACATATCTTGACATTGCATTTGCACCATCTGAAGTTAATTTAATGTCAAGAGATTGTGCAACAACCTGGGCAAAAGACGAAAACATTTTTTGGAAATTAATAATTAATAATGGTTAAAAAATATGTTGAAAATATCAATGTTTTGTCTTTCACCAAGGTTTCATTATCCGAGAATAAAGAAGGCCTTTACGACAAGGAAAGATAATGCGATGATTGTCGGTCGAATGACGAAACTTGTGTCGAGTGTTTTTTTTTTTTTTTTTCAGTTTCAATTCAATCAAAAAAATAAATAAATAAAAAATTATTATTATTATAAAAATGCAGTTTTAAAATAAATTTAGGTGAAATTTAAATTTGAAGAGGGGGAAAAAACTAACAATAAGCATTGTTGTACAGAAGGGATTGGAAATATTACTGACAGCTGAAGAGAAAGAGACACGTTGTGATGAATGTAATTATTAATATCAATGAAGTTATTTAATAAAAGAAATTGAGCACTCGTTGAGAAAAAAAAAATAAGTCAAAGCAATGAGAAAAGGAAGGCTGGCTGGAAAAGTTGGCAAATTTGCAACAGCAGTCTGGAAAAAGGAACAAAGAATAATGTATATCATTTATATTGAATCAAAATCTTGGAAATGTTTGACATTGAAAAATACAAGGGAATTGATTTGTTGTTTCATTTTTCAAATATTTTTACTATTAATTTTGCAGATGGAACATGTAAAAAACAATGAATGTGAAGATTCATCAATTGCCGAAGATTCAATGTGTGCAGTGAATAGCCTTGTGAAGCTTTCCCAGAAGCTGAACGCAGGAACCAAGAAGATTTTGGCAATGAAACGACTGACTGTTTTATATAAAAGTGTTTTCAAACCATGGTGCAAAACACTCGACCCGTTGCATGAATCATATCATCATATTTCAGCTTTGATCGTGAATGTTGATGAATCTTCAACACGAGTTCCCACAACTTCGTATGGACTCGTGATTTGCAAAACTGATACGAAAGCAGGTTTCACGAAAGAACCGCCAAGAATGATTAATTCAACATTCGTGGCAGATGTTGCAGCGGATGGATATGCCTTTCCTTTTGTCATTTTGTGGCCAAGTTTAAAGCTCCCAGAAGAGCTGAAAAGCCTGTTATCTCCAACGCTTGAGATATGGGCAAATGAAAGCAGCTGGATAAACAACGTGTGCCTTTAAAGGGATGCTCTCACAGTTCTTCTTCTTTCTGTCATCGAAAGAAGAAAGCGCATGTCACTTGAAAACGAACACATTCTTCTCCTTCTTGACTCTCATTCATCTCGCGCAGATCCATCGATCTGGCGAGAATTCCAAAAACAACAAGTCGACGTTTTCACCTTCGTGCCACATAGCACACAACTCTGTCAGCCGAAGAAAAAGGAGCGCTTGCTGTTTCCAGTCTGAGTTATCAAATTGATTTGAAGTTCCATCTTCTTCTTTTTTTTCTTAACAAGCAACTATTTCCGACGTTCTGCCTCAAGCCATCCACACTGCATTATCTCCTTCTGTAATTCAGAAAGCTTTCGTTTGAAGTGGTGTGCTACACAATTCTTCTGGGCCAGTTCTTTTGAAACTGCCTGAATCTTCGATTAATACTCTTCCAACTCGCAGAAATGGATTCAACTTTTATGGAAAAGTGACGACCGACGAAAATCTTTCAGTGAAATGGGAAAATCATTAGAAAATGAATATTGAATGGAAAAATGAAATGGATGAAAAGGAAAAAGATGAAGTGAAGACTGTTGCAGATAAAAAGAAAAAAATAAAAAGAAAATTTCTTCATGTTAAAAACGATGATTCTGACGATGAAAAAAAGACAATGCATTTTATCTATTCGAAGGAAAAATGAAAAATAATAAGATGAAATAATACTGGTTTTGTTTTTTAAAAATTTAGTTGTTATTTTGAATTTATATAATATCATTTTTTTATTTGTGTGATAATTTCACAAATCAGAACTTTTTTCTGTGTGTCAATCATTCAAAGTGATGTTTTTTATCATTCACAGAATGATATCATTCATGTGTTAAATGTGTCGCAAATGTTAAAAACAACGATGTTTGAGATCATATTCATAAAGAATTATCTAAAAAATGAGAGATTTCTTTTCTGTTCTCATTTGTTTATATTCAAAGTGAATTTTCAAACAGAAAATTTTTATGGATAAAAAAAGATTTAAAAATAATCATCCAATTTTTTATTTTTTCGAGTTTTTTCGAATTTTTTTTTTTGAAAATAACTGAGAAATTATGTTTCAATTATAATATATTTATAAAAAAGAAAAAGAAAAGAAAAAACGGAATTCAAAAATTTAAAAATAATGTGCAACAAATATTAACTTTATTTGTTTAAAGAAAAGGAGAATACAAATTTGTAATTATTTAAATTCTCTGAATTCAAGAATAATTTATAAAAATTCTCATTAAATTATCATTTTTACAATAATCAGTACGATTTTTTCATTAAACAAATAAAAAACAAAGAAGAAAAATTGAAATAAAGATTTTTTCAAAATATAAATATAAAACCTGTACATAATTGTTAAAATTATCTCCCAAAACGAATTTCTCAAAAGCACACAAACAATTGAAATAAAAAAATACATGAATAAACTCTTAATCTTTCTCACAGTACAGTAAAAAAATAAATACGATAAATATCGACTCTTTTCATCGTTCTGTCTATTCATCTTCATTTTCAGACTCTTCATAGACTTCTTCAACATCTTCATCATTTACGTAATAATAATTAGACCATGAATAATTAAATCGAATCTTTGAATATTCATTTGAGGACATTTCACATGCATCTAAACAATCTTTCAGAAATGCAAACAATTCCTCTCCTTTAAATTTCGATTCCAAATTATCATCAAATTGCGCTTTTGTATCTTTCACTCTCTTTTCATTCTCTTTTTTATCTTCTCTTCCCATTTCATTATAATCGAGATCTGCATCTGCGAACAAGGCACAAACTGGACAAATGTTTGGATCACACTTTGCGTTCAGCCTTCTTCTTATTCGTTCATCCTTCTGTGCTGTGACAATATCTTCTGATAGATTATGAGCAAAATGCGCATTCAACATGTCAATAACGCCTTCTTCTTCGCATGCTTCAGCCAATATTGCTTTTAACTCTCTGCGTAAAGACTGGGGAAGACATGAGTAATTTCTTGCGTCTTCTCGATAAACATTCACATGAAGTGGACGTATTCGTGCGCTCGATGACAAGCATGCCCATCCATTCAAAAGTGCCTTTGACGCCTCCAATTTCATCTTATCGTTATCAGAGTCGCACAACAGAAAAGCTATTCTTCTCATGATGTCTCCTCTCATGCATCGGGAGATTGATTCATTAGTCTGCTTCTCAAGCCAACATCTGATGAACATAACAGCACAAATCTGAAACTTTTTGATCATTTTTTGGATGCTTTTCTCTTCACAAAATAGTCCATCAATCATGCGTTGGAAGTTAGCCCCACCAGAAGAATAAATATCAGAGCAATTTGCACCAAAAAATTTGCTTCCTGGAAAAATAGCCTTCCATTCTTCTTCAGTCCAACTTCCAAACAAATAACAAAAGACTTTCTCCATAATTCTTTCCTGACAAGTGAAAATATGAGCATATGCATTAACATGTTGAGTTGAAAGCATGCACAAGCATTCGAAGGCTTTTAATGCGATGCTGCAAATTGCTCCTCGGGAGTATATAGGTGGAATCCAGTCAGAAAAATTGCATTTTGATGATTCAATTGACCCTGGCTTGAAATTGAATGCATTTGGATCTGGTACAAACGAATCAAGAGTTAATATGCTGCTCGTTTTAACTGTATCACCAAGTTTCAAATAAACTTTTAGTGCTGATAATTTTGTCGTCATTTTTAATGTTTCAATAATTACAGAGTGAATTTTCTTTGACAAAAGTCCATGCAACCACTTCCCAACCAATGCACAGAGGGCCTCTCCAATATACGGAGTTGCTCCTGAGAAAATAAATTAATAAAAAAATTTAAAATTAGTTTTTACAATTAAAAAGGATCGCTGATTATTAAAGGAAGCAATACCGGAATCGATACTGATAAATCTGTAATAAGCGATTGTATTTAAGCAAATGTCTTCGTCATCACAGTCATACAAATCAACAAGCTCATCTTCAGCAGTATCACATCTTTCTTCTCCTGTGAACAGAGACATAGATTTTACCAGTCTTTTTGCTGATTCGGAAAGATTTTCCATATCCATTTCGCACATTCCTTCTTCATAATTACTAGAAAGACATAAAAGTCTAGACATTCCCCCAAGGACACGAGTTGCTAATTCTTCACGAGGACTTTGAATAGTTCCACAGATGTTTTTCAATTTTTCAATCATCTCATCATCTTGATAACCAAGAGAAAAGTCTAAAAGCTTTGGCTTTATTAATTTCATCAAGTGATAAAATCTTCTCAGTAACGGCTCAATTTCTCCAGCTTCTTTAATCCTTATTTCTGTTGAAAAGAGAAAACAAAATATTTGATTGTTAAAAGTCTGAAGTTACAAAGAATAGACAAATATATAAATACCACTTTTCAGATAATCAATCTCTTCACTCACTGAAAAACTTCCCATCTTAGTGAAACAATTTGAAGATTCCCTTTTTAAATCTAACGCTTTCGACATCAACATGAACGCTTAATTATAAATCAACTGCAGAAATTTCAAGTATGGGATAATATGATTGTTTTTATTAATCAATTAATATGACTCTAATCCGTTGAAATTAAAAGCTAATGTATAGAAGTCATCTTTAATCGATGAACATGTCTTTCTGATTTCACCATAATATTTTTTTTGATCGAAACAAAAAATCAAATAAAGACTATTCGTTGAAAGAGAAGTGGGAATTGCATTTATGAATGCCAACGCATTATAATCATCAGAGCATGAAGAATGAGAAACTCGAGACTTGAGGAAAATAGTTGCAGATAATAATGTTTAAAATAACGTTGAATGGAAACTGAGAAGAAAATGCTTTCAACAGATAATAAACCGAGAAAGATCAGTGAAAATTGTTTCATTTACAGTGAATTTTAATGAGCAACATCTTCTCTTGCTGAAAATGTGTCGGAAAAAGAAAAACTCTTCAAAATATAGAGATTTGCTTTTGACGAATGTTTTGGAAAAGATTTGGACAAGGGATTTGAACTTCTTGACGATAATGGATATTCAAATATTATGTTCCAGGAGAAGAAACAGTTATAAAATTTAAACAAAGACAAAAATTTTGAAAGCACAAAGATAACCGAAAAAATGAAAAAACTATTCATATTTGAAGATGAAGTTCGTTTTTTCAGAAGTAAAAAGGATTAATATTAAAGAATTTTGATGCAATAAGAAAAATGTTGTCAAAGGTCAGATAAAAAAGAGCCAGCCAATCAGTTTAAAATTTAAATCCCTTGATTGAGAAATGACAAAATGGATGTTGAAGAGGACGATCTGACGAAAGTTGCAGAAGCAAATGTCACATTGAAAGAAAAAAAGAAAAATAGGTTTGCTCTCAGTTAAAGATGATTATAACAGTTGATGAAGTGAGAGAAAAGAGATGTAAACTTGAATGGTCCAGTGCTTCCTCAACACGAAAGAATGGCCAACAAGATACGTCAAGAAATAAAAAAAAGAAGAACGAAAACCGAAAAAGGGATAAATCTAGGATTAAGCAAAAATCGACCAAGTTCTGTATTCCAACGAGAAATACACATGATACAAAACGACATCAACAGAAAAATGTGTAAATAAAATGGTTTTCATTTGGAAATAATGATCTATTTAAATGGAGCGCTCATTTGTTCGCGAGCATCCGGCAAAAATTCTGCTTCTCATGCATCATGGAAATATCTGCACAATTATCTCCAACTTCTCCTCCATTCAGTCTGACTGATTGTGATATATTTGTCTCCAAGAAATATATTTTTTGTTCTTTGCTTGCCTCTGAATAAGAAGAAATGACACGAGTGATATGTTATTCGGATTTTGAAATATTCGTCTGCTATGCTTCAATTACCAAAATGGAATATATTGCAGCCCAATATCAAATATACTTTGAAGCCAAACAAATATGCGTTTTCAGCGCAAAGAAACGTGATATCAACAATTTTTTTTTATTTTTTTGAAAAGTCATTGGCAAATGTATATTATAGGGGAACACGAATTTTTCAAATTTTTTATTTTTAACGAATTCTATATAGTATAAGAATCATTTATTAATTATAAAAAATTTGAGATCATCTAATTTTTTGATAAATAATAATCAAGGATTCTTTATATTTATGGGATAGATCAATAAATTTTCATGTTATTTAAGAGTGCTAACCCCAAAAAGAAGAACGGGAACAAACCATAAACCCAAGATTTGTTACGCAAACACTAGAACCTAAACAAATCTATTAATGTGGAGATTATTTTAGAATTTTAACCCAAATTATTAAAAAAATACTGGGTCAGATCAAAATGATTTGATAGAAAAAAAGAAATTTTTATGAATGATGATCTCAAATTTTAATTAATTTATAAATGATTCTTATACAATGTTATTTCCGTTTATTATAAAGATTTTGAAAAATTCGTGTTCCCCAATCATCTCCTTTTGCCAAGTCATTTCTCATGCATATGTGAATACATAAGCCTTTTTGCAAGTTTTATTCGATAAAACTCAAAATAAAATCACTTTCATGATTTTTTCCCCCGTTTTTGAGAAAATAAACAGTATAGAACGATGCGCTTGTTAATTAATTAAAAGTTGATTTTAACGATGGACTTGGATTTAAGCCAAATGAAAAATATAACTCTTAAACGATATTTAAAACAAGAAACTGAAGGTTTGTATCAAATAATGTGTTTTTTATTAAAGTGAAAATGCATTTATTTGCAATAACATTGTGTTTTTTTATATGAAGAAGAAGACAATTGCACATTCAATAAATATGAGCTTTGCAGCATAGGCCGAGTTATCAAGTGCCTTCAACATTTTCCGGTTTAACCTTTTTAAAATCTTTTTGTTTTTCGTTGAATTTTTCATGTTATTATTTATTTTTTTGATGCACGAAAAAAGAAAAGGAGAAGCAGCGGAAACAATGAAGAATGAATGAAGTTCCATCGACAGCTATGCATGTCGTGATGTTGTGATCAATCCTCCTTCTCCATTTGCTGGATACGACATCCTTGAAGAATTGAAAGCACAGATTGTGCAAATGCGATGGATTTTCATCTTACGATTGCAAACGTCTTTAATCAGCTTGAAGATGCACATTCGAATAATATTTTCCCTTGCTCGAGTTTATTTTCATATGTTTTCCCTTTCACATTTGTTTTTGAAGTTCATGATCCTTCGAAGCCAACAGAAATTGAAGTAAAAATAACAGAGTCTCTTGTCGATGGAGCAACAAAGAAATTTATAGATGAAGGCGCAATTAATGTGACTGGAAAAGAAGTTGTAAAGAAAAATTATTCTGATTTGGATGACTCTGAAAATTTGAATCCTGAAATGGTAACTTCAAAATGGGAAGATAAATTCGATAAATCTTCTCGAACCCCTGTTGCCCGATTTGCGTATATGTTGACTCAATTTGAATTCAACTCAAGAGATTTTTCTTATTTTCCGATTCCAGAAGGAGAAATAGGATTAACAATAAAAACTGATAATAGGAAACAGACAGTGAACGTTCCGCTTTATGGATTATCATTAAAGATATTTCATCTGTTAATGATATGCTTTCCACAAAATGCTTTCTTCAAGATAAAATTCAAAGCAACAATATGACTGAGCAAACAAACGGGGAGCAGCACTTTTTGAGACTGATGAAAAACACTTCCAATCAGTTATATATACGCATTAGTGCGACACATTGTTCCAGAAAATATGCGAATGTATATGGAAATCATTAGAGCTGGGAAAAGCGTTCAGCATGAATTCAGAAAAATAGAAACTTCAATTATTTAAAGAAATGCGTAGAAAAGTGGAGAAGATAATATGTGATCAATTAGCTCTTCAACACATACAGAGAAAGTGTAAGAGAAGAAAACTAACAATAAAATAGAGAGAGGATGAAAATATCAGTAAATGGGAAACAAAAACAGACAAAAGTTATGAAATTGCTGTCAACTGTACCTCCCATGAAGAAAAAATTCACCTGAAAGGAATATAAAAACTGCACATGTTATCATTGGAGTAATTGATTCGTTCAAAGTGGGCTAAATTTTCAATCGAACTTTTGAACTTGATTCAATTGAAGAAAAAGCAAAGTGGTTTGATTGCATCGTTGAATGAATTTCATTCATATGAGATAAACAATGCAAGCTTGTTATTGATTTGCGCACAAAATGAGACGGTTTTTTTTTTGTTTTGTTTTCCTAAAGATAATAAAAATTTTTGTTCCCAGAAGAATGGCCTTTATTTCCCACGAAAACTGTTGTTGCTTAAGAATTTTCAAAAAGTTGTTTAAAATTGATTTCGCAACCCACTTTGGAGTTCACAACCGAACTAATAACACAAGAGTTGATGAATGACTTGTTCGAAAATACAAAGAAAACAGTGACATTGCAGATGGAGACTGAAACGAGTGATGATAAGACTGGATATATAAATTTGAAGCAGACTCAGAACGTGTATAACAACAATTTATGCAGAAAACACCTTTGACTCATAGAAATGTGAGGATGTTTCCCCTGTGCGATATTATGTATTAACTGATGGAACTTGCGGATCTGTTTGCTGAGTATTCCAAAAGCTGCTGAAGGAGAAGAAGCTGGGAAAAGTTGTGGGATTTGAAGGTGTTTTGTCAGGATGTGATATTCCACTTGATGTTGGGTCGTTTGCAAGAGGCGATATGCTGACTTCATGATGCGTTGAAGAACATCGACCTAAAAGCAGAGCGAAGAATGAGAAAACACAGAACCCAAATTTTACAAATGAAAATGTGTTTCATTATTCTGGAAAAGTGCCCCATCTTTTGACAAATATAAAAATTTCGTCTTCTTCATTGTTTGACACTTATTGGAATACTCCAAACAAGCGTCTTGAATTTGAAATGATCGATCCAAATGAAATATTTTTGATCTTTGAAGACAGGATATTCGGGTTTGATTTTGGGTATTATTAAAACGGTTGAGGAAGTTCAGTCCTCATTTGCCAATTGCTGCAATTGGTAGGTCAAAGACAACAATGTCTGCTCAATTCTAAGAAGCTACGAGCATGCTGTGCTTGGGAACACAAGCACTTCAGGATCGTTTGATGAGAACCAATACAAGATGTCTTGCTGCGAACGTGGATATTCCTTGAATTGGGAAGGAATATTCCAGAAGTGTCCGTTAATGGGACCTAGTGAATATCATGTGGATGATCCTATTTGTAAGTTTCCTCAAATAGTGCCTAGCCGTGCTGACCGTTTAATTGATTGCTTGAAACAGCTTCCGTTGATAAAAATGAAGCAGCGAAGACATTGAAGTCTATTCGAGGATATTTGGATATGCATGCTTATAGAGATATAATGGCTTATCCTCCTGCACCATTCAAGAGCGATTAATTTGACATTTTGACAGAGCTGGACAAAATAGAAAAGACAGAATACACATCTGGACAGGACTTCCACAATGCTATTGGATTGGGATTTTCAAAGATGAAAGATTCTGTTTCGATTTATCAATTTCCATGCTCTCAGTTGTTTGCGTTTGCTTTGCCTTATAATTTCAAATTTGAAATTCCAGATCCATCTAAGCCAGATGAGATTATTGTGAAATTTGTGGAATTGTTGCCTTTGGTTACTTTGATATATGAAAAGGATATAGGAAAAAGTTATAAAGAAAGAATTGTGACAAAAAATACAATGGATGATTAAGCAGAAGAAGAGAACGAGGAGCCAGAAGTGACAATTTCACGATGGCGCCTTGAAAATATTCCATTTACAAAATGATCAGCTGCACAGTTGAATTGTGCAAAAGAAAAGCATTTTGCCATTCGATCACTGACTCATATGCAGTTATGGATGGAAGTGTGAAAGTTTCGAAAAAGACAGACGATGGGGGAACAGAGACAGTTCCCTTGTATTGGTACGGGATGTCCACTTTAGAGATAAGAAGTTCCGGAGCATTGCATGACTATTAATGCAAAGCAGCTAGCTCCACATCGAATGATGAGAAAGGATGGAAAGCATCCGATGAAGAAGGTGTTAAGCAGCTGCAAAAGTCGTTGCTGTCTTCATAGATGCCTCAGAAATAGATGATTGACGAATACAAATAGTCTGATAACATGAGCAATAACATCTGAAAAAGCAAGATGATTTGGAGACCCGGAAAATGCGAGAGAAATATACAAATGATACTCAGTTCATTAATGTATTTGAGAAGTTTATTGCGAACAAGCCTCTTCGTTCAATGCTTGCCAAATATCGTATTATTCATCATCCATTGGGGCATCTTCTTCCTCCAACAGTTCAGGAATTGCATAAATAAATGGAGCAAGATAACCAGGAGATGGAAGCTGAATCAAAGAGGAGACAGTCTCGATCTAACGATGCAGTGGAAGTCAAAGAGATTGGAGAAATACCCAATGTTATTCATGGTGTTGTGATTCCTGGGTGGAAGATCGGATATTGCAGCATCAAGAGCTTTTCAGTCAGTGCTAAAGAAGATTTTTCGAAATTTGTTCAAATAGTTGTGAATGTTGTTCAAGAAGCTAAACACTACAACTTTAAGATGGCACTTGATGTTAGGGGAAATAAAGGAAGATCAATCATTCTTTGTTTGATTGAGTGTCATTGTCTTTTTTCACAGACATTTCCTTTTAAATCTCGTTCCAAATACGTACGAGGCAAGTCATATGATGCATTTGTTTCCGCATTGACAGATAGTGAAACATCACTGTTAACAGATTATAAAGCGTTGGATGATATCGATAAAAGACTCAAAGTGTGTGAAAAGACAGTGATGCCTCCACTTGCAAAAGAATAAAGTCAACTGACAAAAAAGAAGCTGTCAATGGGTGCATTTGTGGATATTTCTGTAAGTGTCCCAATTTTTTAAATCATCATTGTTATCATAAAAATAGTTTGTTAATGTTAAAAAAAGGATTAGCATGCATCTTTGAGAATTGTATTTATGATCAATAAAAAACATTAACTTTTGCTTATTTTCTTTTTTTAAAGAAAAAAATTGGCTATATTTGAAACTTTAACTATTTAGTTAAATTGTGTTTCGATTTTGAGTAATATATTTTTCTGTTCATCTACAGTCTGTCCGTAATTAATGTTGATCTGTCCGAAAATAATGTTGATCATACCATCAACAGTATTGCAAACGAACACCCAATATTGAATGATGCGAGAATTGTTGCTCAATTCTAAGTTACTCATGTGTTTTTTGAAATGTTGATTGTGTTCTTATATTATCAAGTAATGGATTAGGAAAGGTTTGCAAATTGTTATTCATTTCATTTCATTTCATTTATCAATAAATTTAATTTGTAATTCTATTTCTTTTTTATATGGGACAAAATATTTCGCTTCAAGCATTTTCATTGAATAATTATGTACTTTTCATTAACTTTTTTATATCAAAGAACACAACAAAAATGGGTCCATTTTTTGAAATTAGTGGAATGCTGGAAAATTTAAGTTATGATTTCAACGATTCCTGTTTTCGGATATGAAAATCAAATTTGTTTTTGAAATCTGAGAAAGTATAATAAAGTTATGAGTGAAGCAATTTTTCAAATATTTGTGCAAAAAAAGCTTGAAAGTCCGTATTTTCCCCCATATCTTACAAACAAAGCAGAATTAGCGAAATAACGAAAGAGATCAAATGAGAAGTTGACAAAGCAATCGTTTATCACAAAATTGAAGTCAAGTATTTTGAAAAATGAGAAAATGTGTTTACGAATTTTCGCACAATATATGCTGCAATTTATTCATGAAGTCGCAATTTCTTGAAGTTTGTTTAAGATGTATTGTTTTTTATCTTTCATATTCATCTTTTTTGAATGGAAAATCAATTGGAAAGGTGGTGAAAATAGAACTATTTCATTTGATTATCATTAAGCATTATAAGGAAGTTTTTTATTTAAGTTGAGCAAAACACGAATCAGGCATTTGAGGCTATTCCATTTGAATGTTTTTTTCATCAGATTTTTGTAATAATTGTTAAATTTGATTGATTCTTTTTTTTTCAATTACTTTTTGTCACTTTGTAATAAAATTTTCAAGTATTTTATCATGTTGTTTATGTTTATATGTTGCATTTTAATTCGTTAAACAATATTTGGCATTTTCAGGATTTGATTTTTGTAATACATTTATTTCATGCTCCATTTTTTGTTGAAAAGCTTAAAAGAGTAGATTTAAACGATAATTAACAAATAATTAATTGTGTTATCATTATCTGATGCAATAATTTTGGTCATAGTTGTTTGAAATGAATTCAATGAAAACAAAATTCAAACAAAAAACATGAAAGGTTTTTTTTTTCCAAAAAATAGAATATTCATAAAAACTTAACAATTTAAGTTGTCGGAATCAAAATTCAATTCGTGAAACGAGTTGAGATTCACGAGCACTTTCTAGGTAGATAGATAACCAGATAGATTGATAATTAACAAATATTCTGTTATAGAACAATATAATCTTTAAATAAACAAAATGAAAACAAAAAACAAACAATGTTAATCACACCTATACAGAAAAAAAAAGTTATCGCTCCATCACCCACTTGAGTTCAAAAATTCTTATTTATCCAAAATCAAATAAATTAAAAATATGGCTTATCATTTGAATTAATAAGCATGGTATGATCAACATTATTTTCGGACAGATCAACATTAATTACGGACAGACTGTATTTCAAAAATTCCCACAATTATTTAATCAATGATTTTTATAATGGTTACATGAAAAAGATTTTTTTAAAAAACAATAAATTAAATGGGATTACTTTTGTCAAAGATTGTGAACATATTTGGAAAATCCGAAAAAAGTGTATTTATGATTGGATTGGATGGTTTGAATGAAATTGATTCATTTGTGAAATGAAATCTTGTGATAATTATGTTTTTTTACCAATTCCAATGACAGCCGCTGGAAAAACTTCAATTTTGTACAGACTAAAGCTGAATGAATTTGTTCATGCAACTCCGACAATTGGATTCAACATGGAAAATGTTCGTTACAAAAGATTTACACTTACAATTTGTGATGCTGGGGGAAACAAAAGAATAAAACCTCTCATGTATCGTTCCTGCAAAGGAAAAGATGCGATTATTATTGTTGTGGACAGTGTGGATATTTCTCGCATTGCTTGTACAACGATGGAATGCGGAGATTGTTTGAAGGAAGAGCTTCACTATTTTCTCCAACAAAAAGAAGCAGGAAATTTTCCACTTTTGATATATGCGAACAAGCAAGATATGGCCGGGGCTGTTAGTCCAGAATATATACGGGAAAAGCTGGAACTTGATAGTCTTTGTGCAGGGAGATCTTGGTTCATTCAGCCTTGCTCTGCTTTAACAGGGGACGGACTTCTTGGAGGATTAGAATGGCTTGCGAATGAGTTTTCTCACAAACGAAAATAGAATTATTGACAAAAAGTTTATTTTCAATATTTTTTAAGGGGGAAAATAGTTTTAAAGGATAATTTTTAAAAAGAATTAGTAAAATTTTTTGTTTATTGAACGTTTGATTTATGTTTTCAAGTTAAATATTGGTGAAGCTTATTGTTGTTTTTTGTTGGAGTTTTCTTTTCCTTTTAATTTTCACTTTCTTCCTTTTTATAACGAGTGATTTTTTCTTTGAGCGCTTCTCACCTTGTTTTTGAGCGAGATGAGGGATTTTGTTGATGGATATCATTTTTTGTTTCATCACTTCTTTCAAATGAGATTTCGTTCTTTCTAATTTGACTCTGCAAAGAGGTTGTTTGTGCCTTTATATATTGCTCCTTTCTCTTTTTGTTCATTTTTTGTGATGAATTTGAGAGGTTTGATTTTTGTGTTTGATTGACAAAGCTTGACGCCAATGAATTCGATTCAATTTGACAGAGATATTTGTATGTTTATTTTTGAAAAGGTGAATTGGATAATAAATCAAATATCTCTCTTATTATAACAACAAATATTTTGTTTTTCTTATTAAAGAAAGAATTATATGATAGATCAATAAATGATAAATCTTCTGTCTGCGCTGCAATTAATTGCGTGCTTAGTGTTAGGGGTAGAAGCTGAAAAAGATGAAGGCTTTGTGCTGAATGAGGTGCAAACAATTTTTGTTTCGCATTTTGGAGATAATTCGAGAAATGATTGCGGAACAAATATGGCGCCGTGCCAAACAATTGAACATGCACTTACGTTGCTGAATAAGGACATTGATGCAAAATTGATAAGGGTTATGGACGAACTTGAAATACAAGCTGGGAGCAAATGGAATAAAGAGTTTCTGCTTGAAATTGGAAGTTCATCTCCTCAGGGCATAAGCCGAACGCTGAAAGTTGATATAAGCTCATCAGTGCAAAAGGGAATTTCACATGTTGTTTGTGAAATGGAGATGCAACTGCGTTGCTTGGATTTTTGTTTGACTCAAACAAATCAGAACCCAACAGATATATCTGGGGGCACCTTCGAAAACACCAGAGAAGGGCATGCACTGCATCAACAAGATGCACCTGCAGTCATTTTACTCGATTCAGAAAACGGAAACCTTCAGCTTGCTCATTGCACGATATCCACTTTGAAGCATTTGCTTGAGCCTTTTGAATTTTCATTTTTGAGCGCAAAAAGCGGAAAACTTTCGATTGCAGATCTGGACATAAACGACGTTTGTAAGTTCAAGGCAAAAGTTTCTCCATTTATTGTTTCAGAAAAAGTCAATATTGTCAATCTGGACGAGCTGAAAGTCGAACATTTTATTCTGGAGAAATGCTCTGTTTTTGAGCATCCGAAAAGCCTTAAGCTGAAAAACACTCATATTAATTATTGTGAAAGAAAGAACGAAAATGTTGCATGCATGGATTGTTCGAGCAGTGCAGAAGATGTTGTCAATTTGGAGTTCACAAACTGTTTTTTTCAGTATTGCACTTCAGAAGATTCAATGGTCGGAGGCGCCCTTTCGGTTGGCATGGAAAATCCAAACAGCATTTTGGAAATGATGGGATGCTCCTTTCAAAGCTGCAAAGGTTTATGTGGAGCTGGTCTCTATTTGAGTATTATTAAAGGAACAGTAACAATTTCGCAAACAAGTTTTTCATGTGAAGCGACAGTCGGAGGTGGCGGGATGTACGTGAAGGATGCGAATTTGATGAAAAGTTTAACTCTTATGGAAGTTTTATTTAATGACTGCAGCGCAGAAAATGGAGGAGGAGCGTGGATTGGCGTTGGCGGAGATGAAATAAAAACGAGCTGTTGGTTTCAAAATTGCCTTTTTTCAGGAAACAAGGTCTTGGAAAGTGGAGCAGATTTGTTTGTCTCGGAAGGCGGAACAAAATCGATTGACAAGACTATTATTGACGAGAAAACGTTCTCGACTTCGGAAAGCAAAAGAGTTTGCATTCAAAATGCTACAAGTGGTGATATCCAGGAAAGAGATGATTTGCTGGGTGAAGGATCGTTGACTTATTACTTAAACGTTGACACAGGAAAAGACGATCCTGAATGCGGATTGGGAAAAGAGACGCCTTGCTTTTCGATGAGCGCAACGATTAAGAGAATTGAAGTGAAATGGCAAACAAGCGTAATTGCAGATGGAGAGGGAATGATGCAGGTCAAAGAGCCAATAAACTTCGATGGCGATAAAGCAATAGTTGTGGGAAGGAATTCGAAGAAATTGAATGTGAACGTTGCGTTGACAAAGGGACTTGTGGCAAATGGAGATGGAGCAATAAATGTTAGAAATAAGGCATCAGTGTATCTGAGTTTATGGGACATAAATATAGATACAACGATTGAAACAACCAAGACTTCACCATTTGTTGTTTCCAGCGATTCTGCCTGGGCCTTTAGCATAAGCTCATCTATCATCTGTCCAAGCGATGCGAAAGGAATTTTGAATTGTGCTTTGTTTGAGATCCACGGGGGACGGTTTGAGCTGAATAAAATTGAAATGCACAATTTCTCATCAACCAGAGCATTGCTTCATGGAGAAGGAGAAACGCTTAAGATAATGTTGAATAAACTGAACCATCTCGAAACAACAAGCGCCACTGAGTCTGCTTTCACATTTTGTGGAGAATGGAAAGAAATTTTGCTTATGTCAAACAACTACACTGAATGCACTTCGCCGAATCACAAGAAGGGAGGAGCCATCTACATTAAATATTCTCGAGCTAATGCACATGTGCAAATCAGTGATGAAAGATTTGAAAGTTGCTC
Organism: Monocercomonoides exilis; assembly: GCF_001643675.1. Taxonomy (NCBI): domain Eukaryota; phylum Preaxostyla; order Oxymonadida; family Polymastigidae; genus Monocercomonoides; species Monocercomonoides exilis. The sequence goes on from NW_027150580.1 coordinate 436,372, forward strand.
ATGCACTGAAGGCGATGGAACTGGAGATGGATCGCTTGGGGGAGCTGTGTTCATTGAAGCAATAGACGAGGTTGTTGATGACTTGAATATTTATTTATCACAATCAACTTTCACAAAATGTGTTTCAGATGTTGGCAAATGGATTTTTATATCGTGCCCAAAAGGAGTTACACAATTAACTGATGATTGCTTTGAATTTTCCTTGAATAAATTGTATGGGAAAGAGAATTTAATGATTGTTGAAGAGAGGCAGAACAAAGAGACGGTTAATGGAAGAAAGAGTCCGAGCAATGCAGATCGCGTTGATCTTCTGATGCCAGGAGAGCATCAACTTATCTACAAAAGCACAACGCTTTATGTTGGAGGAGAAGGATCCGTTGACTCAAGAGATTGTGGAAGAAAAGAGAAGCCGTGCCAAACAATTGAATGCACAGAAGACCATGCTATTTTTGGAAAGACGAATTCCTTTTTGGTCAGTGGAATGCACACTTTGAAGAGGTCGATCATTCCTGCCGATTACACTGCTTTCGATATTGGTTCTAAGAGCAAAGATGCTGCTACGCTTGTTATTCCGCAGGCTCTTGAACTTTATTGCGACGATGTTGCTGTGATTTATTGCATTAAGCAGTTGATTTCGTTGTACACATTGTCGATAGAGTATCCACTGCATTTTGAACACCGCCCAGTTGATATTATTTTGATCGAGGGAGATTGTCAACTCATTTCAATAACTTTGAAGCCATCTGAAGAGGAGCTAGAAGCTTATAGCAACCAATTTTCTGTGCCTTTTCTGGACTTTAAGCTGATTGTTGCTCGGAAAGGATCATTGATAATGACAAATGTTGTCGTTATTGGTACAATAAGTGAAAAAGCAGCCTCTAGTGCAATTGCTTCTCTTGATCCAACATTGAATTATCATCAACAGGAATACGGAAAAGATGGAATTGCAGTTAACTTCAGAAAAGAGCTGGAAGATGATGCCTCTGTTTGCGAATGGGGCAGCTGCCTTGTTTCGATTCGAACTCGGCGCGGACCGAGTGTTCCTTGTATTGAAAATTGCGTATTCAAGAATATAAAAGAAGGAGCGTTGCTAATTACAGACTCAGTTTTGGAGATGGAAAACAACACCTTTGAAAATAACCGACCAGACCCGTCGAGCAAAGCATTTCCTCATCTGAGGCACAACATCCACTGCGAAAAGGGAGACATTTGCCGAATCACAATCAAGTCATTGAACGAGACAAGCGATGGCTCAACTGATGTTCCATTTGGCTTTTGGAACAAGGAGTGCGATGTGAATGGAGAAGCAGTGAAAAGCATGACAGGGCTGTTTTACACGCCTGAGCTGAAAGAAGCAGCAATTGAAAAGCCTTCGAAGGCTCATCCAGCAAATGACAATCAAATGGATATTCTCAATAAATACTGGTTAGATGCGAAAAGCGAAGAAAGCAAGGTGATTATCAATGTGAAAGGAGAATATCTTATTCCGTGTGGCTTGAGGTTTGAAATTGGGAAAAAAGAAGGAAAAGGCCAGTTGCAATGGGCTGAGGTGCCAATCTCAGAATTTTTGAACGAGTCATTCCTGAAAGTGAAGATTGAGAAGTCTTTTTTGGATGCAAAGGATGCTGAAACCATTGAAGTTCGCTTGCGCTATCCAAACGGATTGAAAAATGGAGTGGATGCAACAGCCAGTGTGATTCTGAAGCAAGTTAAAAAGGAAGATGATCCAGAAAAGGAAACACCTCCACAGCAACCAATCATAACAATTATAATTGTTGCCTCGTGTTGCGGAGGAGCAGCTGTTATTGCAGCAGTCGTAGTTGTGCTTGCTGTGTGTGTGGTTCGCCAAAAGCGGAGAGGATATGCCAGGTTAAGCAAGAGCGAGGAGAAGAAAGACATAAATTCTCGCCCTTTGAGCTCCTATTCTCAGACAAGTTGGTGAATTGATCCTGGAATGTTCTATTTGTGAAAGTGTTTAATGGATTTTGTGTTTTTGCATATTATTAGATGTTTTTATCTTTTTATCATTTGTTATTTCAAAATACTTATTTGTGTTTAGTATAGCTGTTATGGAGAATTTATTTTTCTATTCTTTTTTTTTTTTAGATAAAAATATATTTTGTTAATCTTTTGTTGCAAATAGAAAGAACATATTTTGATGTATTTGTATTTCACTTTTAATTGAGAATTTACAAACTTTAACTTTTTTTTTATTTATTACAAGCGAAAGAGAAAAAAATTAGGTTTCATTTTTTCTCATGTTATTTTATCGTTTTAATTTTTGTAATTGATGACAGCCCTTATTTGGCTGAAAATTAAGAGAAATAAATTTTAATTTCGTTGGAATTGTTCAATAAATTGAATTTTGAAACAACACTTCTTTATTTATTTGAGTGACTTTTATCTCGAAAAAAAAAAAGAAACCAAATCAAAGATGTGAGTTTTCAGTAAATAGCATCCTGAAATGAAGAATAAGAAATTTGGCTTGATGTTACACAAAAATAAAGAAAAAGAAAATATTTCTTTCTGTTCTGGTTGAGCTCTGCTTTTGAGCTATGCCTCCACACGAGAACAGAGGATCGCCTGCCTTCAACGAGGCTGCTGAAGAAGAAAGGCGCAATGAGGAGAATAAGAAGAAGTATTAGAAGCAGAATCAAAAACAGAAGAAGAGCAAGTTGAAGATACAACATTAAGCAGAGCAATTTTTGAAAATTAATCACAATCAATCAAAAACTGTAAATTGATAGCTCCAAACAAAATAAAGATGAAAATGCATCGTCTCATTTGATGTAATTCCCCTTGAAGCATTCCAGAGAGGTTTCATTTCTGCTTCTTTATGTGTTTCTTTCAGTCTTTCTTATCTCTTCAGAGGCTCTATCTTTGCATTTTTTGCCTCTCTTCATCTTCCAATGAACTGCAATGCAAGCAATCCAGGCTCCCAGCGCTGCCCTCATTTTATGTCCCAATCATTCCTCGTTTCGATTGGACAGAAAAAAAAGCAGGAACAAACTGAGTGCATTCGAAGATACCGTTTAAAATATTCATTTGTAGAGACACTTCTTTCTTTTCCCCTTTCTCCTTTTTCCTAAATCGAATGAAGCGTACTCAATAGCTTCGGCTGCCGTGCGTATTCTCCACGAACAGTTCTGCAACTTGGCGATCCATCGCACACTTGCGAAGCTGAAATCCGCAAAGTTCATGAGCTGTGATTCGTTTCTCTCAACTTCAGCTTCCGCCTTTCTTCTGCTTCATGACCAAATCCACAATGACGGAAGCAGAAAGATCTGCTTCACAGATTCCCCCTAACTTCATCTTTCTTCCTGCTTTTCCCTCTATAAGAAGCTAACTTTATCTTCAATTTTCATTGGCAACCTTCGGAGGTGATAAAATTCGCTGTGAATGACTTTCACTACTTTTTCTTTGAGCTCTGCTTTCTGCACAAACCAATCTTCGTTGCTTACCATCTTCCATTTAATCGTTCCATTGATGACCGTTTCATATGAGCTTTCAGTTTGATCATATTTTTCAGTTCCATTGTTGGAGAAGCTGTGTTATTGAGTATTCACAACCAATTTATATATCAAATTTAGATGAGGAGAATTCGAGGCCCCCAAATCGACTTGTCCGCAAATCATAGTTCTTCTATTCCGTATTCTTTTCGGACGAAGTTCACTCGATAAGTTTTATTTTTCATTTTTAATAATCGCATTTTAAATTCTTTTGCTTGAGAGAATATCACAAACAATTCATAAACACCTTCAAATTAAAAAAAAAAATGAAAATAAATGCAAACCTCCAAAATCTTGCTCCCCCACAGAAATGACTGAATCATCTCTAGCAAAGGACTTTTGTTTTCATCAAAAAACAGTCTGTTTTGCCCTTTCCATTTCCTGATAAAAATTTTCATTGGAAACAATGGCCTCATACCTAAAGTACAGAAAAATAATCAGGGGTTGTTTCCTCAGAATTTGCTCACAAACAACATCTGAATTTGGGTTTTTTCTTATGAGATTGATCACTTAACGGAGCAAAAGGATTTTCTTGATCTTTCAAGTAAGACTAATCGAACGGTCTGTATCCGAGATTTTTCTTGTAGCAGCAAATATTTGTCAAGTTAATCCGTTTGTTTTATCATTGCATTTGCAGTATTTGTTTGAAAAACAAAAATGTTTGTATAATTCGATTATCTCATTTATATGTTGAATTTCATTGCTTTCCATAGACCATTGTATATAATGAAGATAACAAGTGAAGCTGATTATGAAATTCAAAAACAATTCCGAAGAGGAAAGTTTTCAAGTTTGTTTTGTCTGTCTTGTTTGTTTTTTAAGAAATATTTGGTTCGGAAATTCATTAATTTGCAGGATTGCTTTCTGAGCTGGGAAATTTCGCTGGCGATGAGCAAAAGCAAAAAATAGACGAGATGATTGAAATTTTAAACGAAATGAATGGATTAGAATTGATTTATTTTTTGACAGAAAAAGAATTTAACGAAATCAGCAAAATGATCGGAAAAAATAAATTAACATTGACAAATGCTTTTACGCTGTTAAGTCACATTGGACACTGTAGAATAGAGTTTTCAGTATCATTCTCAAGATTTTGTGATTCTTTGTTGGCAAAAAGATTTGAGAACATGATTGAAACAGAAGCGATGAAGAGGGAGAGGGATGAAAACCTGCTGATTGATCTTTGCAAATGCTATATACTCCTGCGAAGAGAGAAAGACAGCGTTTCAATTGAGTTACGTCTGATTATCATTCCTTTTCTTATGAATGTTGTATTGAGGAAAATAAAAAGCAAAGAAGCGCAAAGAGAAATCGAAATAATTCTGACTGCTTTGAGCACAATGGAAGAGAAACAGGTGTGAAAGCTTTTATTTATGTGTTGATGAAAAGTTGTGTTTTGTTTTGTATTTCAATCATTGACAGAATGCAATAACAGATCTGTGTGTGAATGAGATGGTGGAAGTGATCAAATATCATCAACAGCATCGAAATCTGACTCGACTAGCGCACCAATCAGCTTGGATTTATCTGGTTAATCATTTTGAACCAGGCGGGATATTGGAAAGAACTTGCATGAATGAGCTGCATATTGCGAGAGAAGTTGCAATGGAACTGGAAGAGCTGACGAAATGTGTGGACTGGAAGAAGAAAAAAGCAAAGTGGGAAGCGCAGAAGGAAGCGTGGATGATAAAGAGATGGATAAATACAGTCAAAGACAAATTTGGGTTTTTGGACTTTGAATTGCGTAATGTTGAAAGGATCGAACTTTATCGCTGGATTTCGAGAACTTGCAAATTGGCAGGAAAGAATGAAAGAGAAATATCAAAAGATTGCATCAAACTTTTTGAATCAAAAACAGCAGGCACAAACACGAGCATTGATTTCTTGCTGAAAAGCGAAATAGTTGAGGCAGTTTTTGAGACACTTCTGCTGTCAACATTGGATGAAGAAGAGGCAGAAAGCTGTTTGCATTTCTTTGTGACTCTTTCAGATGGATTGAGAGAGAAAAGCGATTATGAGACAGTCGAAGCGAAAAGAAAAGCTATTAAAAGAAAAGCATTCGACATATTGGAAGAACGAGGATTCGAAGAATGCATTACGAGCTTTAAAGAAAACTTGTATTATACCAGAATCCATTGGAACATTATGTCTGGGGAAACATCAAAATTTTTTGTGTTTTTGTGAGCGAAATGACATTTTCTGCTTTGTCTTTTGAAATACTTTGTTTTTTTCAGAACTGTTGAGAACAAAGCGTATTGAATTTTGTTTTGTTGTTAGCAAAGGTTCTCTTCTTGTTGAGAGAGAGAGAAAAGAATTAGTTTTTATTTTTTTAATTAATTTTTCCTTCCCAATTGAATAATTCATTTGCTTCTTGTTGAAGTCACTTCACTTCACCAAATTGTTGTGGGCTCTATGCAAAATCTTTTGTTGAGGAGTTTTGAGTTTTCTTCAAACACTTAAAGCCTTTTAATAGCCATATTTGTGAACCAAGACAAAAAACTTTCTTTTTGAAAACAATAATTCATCAATAAAGAAGAATTTTCAATTAAAATTTGTTTATAACTGAAAGAGAAACTTGTGAAAATATGAAAAGTTGAAAAATAAGAAAGAATGCGGATGAAAAATGAAGAGCTTTTCATTTGATTAAACATTCACAAAATAATCAGAAATACACAGCGATAATACACCAAAACGGTCTCTGTTAAGAAAGTCAAATCTTTCATGAAAGCAAATGATGATATCTTCATATCCTTCTTCTTCAATCTTTTCAAATGCCTTCCTTTTCGATCCTTTTCTTTTCGCTTCTTCCATTTCATCCTCCTCCTCTTCTTTCAATTTCTTTGAAATCTTCACAAAAAACTCTAAGCTTTCATATGTCACAAAGTCATTCAATGTTGGTCGACAAATCTCTTCTAAGATGAGACTGACAGCTCCTCTTTTCAGCAAGTCTTCAACTTTCACATTTTTGTTAATCACAGAATAACTAAATGATTCAACGCATTGGCTGCAAATGTCTCTGTAATTATCCTTTGCTGATCGAAATGCCAGCACAATGCTTTTAACAAGCACAGAATACTCTTCATTCCGTAATCTACTGAAGAAAAGGAATTTTCCCAAATTTTGGAGCCATTTCGATAATATAATCTCTTCTTTGCCTTCTTTTCCTCTCTCTTCTTTCTCTCTCTTCCAATACACATATTTCATCAGCTCTTCCATTTCTCTTCTCGCCTCTCTCACAAAATGCAGATCATTCACGATGACTTCTTCCAAATTTTCATCATTAAACAATCTGTTAGTCAAAAAACCCCAAGCAGACTGATACGCAAGTTGAGTCAGATTCCTATGCTCTTGATGATAAATGATGATCTCTTTGATTTCATCCAAGAAAAGTTCTCTTTCAACGTTCTTATCAGAAAAGAAGAAAAAATCAATAATATCAAATAATAAATAAATAAATAAATAAATAGCAACATTCAAACATAATACTCAATATCACTCAAAGTCAGCAAAGCCATTTCCACTTCTTTTTGAACTTCCTCGCTTTCCTCTTTCTTCAATGCAACTTTCAGAAGACACTGCATACAGATTGTAAGCAATTCCGTCCAGCAGTTGTTTCTGAGTGAAAGATAGCACAAACAAAGATCAGCATAAAGCATTTCGTTCTTTCCAACTTTTTTTTCATTTTCGTCAGAAATCATCTTTTCAAATCTTTTGTTCAATGAAGATAAGGGAAAGACTTGAAACAACCCTTTTTTCATCAAACAACAATATCCAACGCGCTTCAGCAGCGCAATGACATTTTCAACAGACAATTTCTTTTCTTCAATCATTTTGTTGATTTTGTTGTACAATTCTTTTGTGAAAACTGATTTGAATTCTTCTTCTTCCATTTCATCAATTATTTCATTCATTTCTTCAATTTTCTGTTTTTGTTCATCCTCATTGCTGTTTTCCAGCTCATGGAACAATTCTGCAAAAGACATACAAATATTAAAACCCATCCTTCATTATTCAATCCAAATAAAAGAGCAAACTTGAAAACTTTTCGGTTTGAGTCACTGCCAGAATTCTTGAATCAGGTTCATCATCATAACGCAGACTCATTCTGTTTGTTGCAAAGAATATTCAAAATAAAGGGTAAAGCTTGGCAAGCAAGAATACAAAAGGATAATACAAACATCGTTGAAAATCAAGAAAAAATAAAGCAGAAAGGAGTTTCGACACAAGTGCTTTTGCCTGAAAAAATTGAATCAAATAGAGAACGCAACGAAATGTCTTGGATTGGCTGTTTAAGCAAGAAAAGTGAATCTTTTGATTCTATTTGATCAAACCAACAAAAAATTGTTTGAATGCGAATTTTTCACAAAATGAAGTGAGAAACTTCTTTTTCCCGAAGACATTGCTTCGAGGCTTTGAAACAAAATTTATTTTATCATAGGAATGGAAATCTTGTTGAAGAGAATTCGAAAAGAGGAAATGTCAATTCTTGAAGAGAAAGTGTTTTAAGGCTTTTTTGGGAAGAAGAACATGAATGAAAAGTGAACACATGATACTAGCATTCTTGTCATTTTTCATGAATTGCTAATGTTAGCATGTGATTCAAAATTACTCATAGGATTACAAAAGATTCAAAGAAATGAGTTTCTGAAAAACAAAATGAATTTGCAGAACAAAATAATATTCCATTCTTTGTATTAGAGCATGTTCAAAAGCAAGCAGAATGGCTGAATATTGCAGCAAAATTGTTTCATTGCGAAAATGGTTCATTGGATTTGGAAATGGAGCATTTGAAGAAAAGCAATGATGATCATCTGCAACAGAAAGATGCAGATCCCCAGATTTCGTTATGCTCCAACATAAAAAGATATTTGCTTGTTTCTTTGTGAGCCATCGAATGCTCAAGATTCCTTTGTCTTCTGCATCTTCGTCTTCATCTTCTCTGAGCTCGTTGTCATCACGACTTCTCCTTCGACGGCCGATGTATTTTACAAAGAACACAATTTTCACAGAACTTGGAACAGATCTTATATTGAATTGATTCAGATTACTCTTCCAGACACGAAAACAGAATGAATTTCCTCTGCTATCTTTCCAGCTCTTTATTTGTTTTCCACCCCTTCTGTGAATGTTGCAAGTCCAATCTGGTTATTATCATTGTAATTATCATTATTATTAACGCAATCTTCATCATCTTCTTGTACCAATTAATCATCATCACATTGCACAATCCCCGCCACACAGCATCACTCGCATCATCTATTTGGAGTTCTTCATGATTAGTGACTGCGTCAGAGATTACGATTGAAGAGAAGAGAAGAAAAAAAGATGAAATTAATATTTGAAGAAAATCTACACAAAAATGAATGAAATGAAGAAGAACAAAAGAAGGAAAATCAGGAGGAATAAGTTGGAAAGAGTTGAAGAAAGACATTTTGAGAGAATGAAGAGAAAAGGAAAGAGAAAGAAGAATTCGAGGAGGTGGAATCAGAAAGCCTGTCACTCCCTTCATTCTGATGGGAAGGAAGTTGAATTATTGCTTTTGTTTTTTCCTTGTAAGTCGCGCCGTTTCTGTTGGTAACTGAAAGATCAAATGATGGTTTGCATTTTTCATTAGTTCATATCACAAATTCATCTTCTCCATCTTCCGAATGTTATTTCCTGTCAGCTGAAGCCAAGTGATTTTCGATGCCAAAGATGTTCGGCATGACAGCATATGAATGTGATGGCATCTCTTCTTGAAACGACTTTGAAAAAGTGTTGAATTATGTTGCTTCACTTCTTTCGAAGGACTTTGCAAACAATCTTTGCATAAACGATTTCTTGATAAATAATGTCATTTTCGTGGATGAAGCGCACAGCACTGATCTTCCGCATTTTGAGTGAATATTTCCTTTCTTTCTTTCACACGAACTCTCTCATGCTTTTTTTCTTTAATTCCATTTTGGCTATTTCATTTTTTCATTTTTTCATTTTCAAAACCTCAAATAATTCGTTGAGCTTTTTCGAATAGTTTTCAAATGAGAATGAAAAACTAATAAATAAATAAATAAATAAAACACTTCGAATGGGAAAACATCATGTTCTTTTTTGTTTCTTTCCTGAAATACCTCGCAAAAAAGAATTCATGTTTTTCTCTTTGTCATTATTTGTTTTCATTTAGGGTTACACTTTCACTCTGACCTTTTATTTTTACCCCCACCCTTTTTTTTTGTGGAGCTGGCTACGGCTTAATACAAGCTTGTAGCCAACAAAAAATAACTAGAAATGTTTATTTTTATATGTTTAACTTTTACAGAAAAAATTTTTTTACGAAAATTTTTTAACTTTGACATCTCTGTATTTTTTAATTTTATTTTTTGATCATTGAATTGATGGTCTTTCCATGAATATAACATTCTGGAAGTTTTAAGCTACACCTTCATTACACCTCATATCCTTTTTATTTCTTTAATAACTTTTCACATTTCACAAGTTTCTTTTTCACCTGTTTTCTCATTTCATCGACTTTTCGATAAAATACAATTTTTGATTGTATAAAAGACATTTTTTTAATTTTATAAGCTGTATCTTATTTTTGACTCAATATATTATTGTAAGCTCACAAAATATTTTGCTGAATAAATGTTACTGGCTGAAAAAATCAAAACAACCGAAAATGATGTTTTTCATTTTTCTATTTAAAATCAAATTTGATAAACTTTTTTGTGATTCCACATGATTAAAATTTAATAATATATTAAGGATAATCTTAAAAATAATTTCTAAAATTCATCATTCCTTATGAAATTGTATTTTTTCGAAAAGTCGATGAAATGAGAAAACAGGTGAAAAAGAAACTTGTGAAATGTGAAAAGTTATTAAAGAAATAAAAAGGATATGAGGTGTAATGAAGGTGTAGCTTAAAACTTCCAGAATGTTATATTCATGGAAAGACCATCAATTCAATGATCAAAAAATAAAATTAAAAAATACCGAGATCTCAAAGTTAAAAAATTTTCATAAAAATATTTTTTCTGCATAAGTGAAATACATTAAAATAAACGTTTCTAGTTATTTTTCGTTGGCTTCAAGCTTGTATAAAGCCGCAGCCAGCTCCACAAAAAAAAGGGTGGGGGTAAAAAAAAGGGTCAGAGGTAAAAGTGTAACCCTATAACTTCAATCATTATCCATTTCTGCGAATTAGGTAAGTGGGAACAAAACGTACTGTTCAAAATGCTTTTAAAAACGTGAATGTTCGTTATCAAAATAAGAAATAAGTCCATGTGGGACATTTTTACTGGTAAATTTTGTCGAATTCGAATAATTGAATTGGTGACCCATTTATGAAATTCTTCATCAACAAATCACCTGTTTCAAGTCTTTTTTTGATAAATAATACCCTAATCAGTGATTTAGGTTCATATTTTAATTTATATTATACCCTAATTCACTCGTTGTGAAGGCATTGATACCAATAGCCTCTCTTAAACCTAATTAGAAATTATGAGAAATAATATTATTAGGGTTTGATCATAGATTTTTTGATGAAAAAGGCGATTATTTGTCACTGGAATTTTGAGTCGAAAATGAATATTACAATTTTATTGATTGCTTTGTATCCATTGAGTCTTGCTTTTTTTTGGAAATAAAACTTTATTTGTGTTATTTTTTGAACAGTACGTTTTGTTCTCATTCACCGCGAATTATGTTGAAGTCGATTTCCCAAGAGAAATTAAAAAGAAAAAACAATTAGTTTTTTTTCTCTCCTAAATAATATGATGCTGGTTAGATCAAAAAGAAACAAAAGGAGAGCTTTTCTATTCAGACACAGTTGAGATCGTGTGTTTTGTTGTTGCACATATTGAACGTTTGTTTTTGAAAAGCGTGATAATTATTATTGAAAGGATAGCATTTTCATTTTGCAAGAAAAACAATGAAGTTTGTGATTGTCTGTAATCTCATTTTTTGAATTGCTGTTGAATTTTGCGAATGCTGAATGAATTGCAAACAGAACGAGCATTTTTGAAAGTATTATCGAAAGAACATCACCAGTTGAAAAGTTTTGGAGTTTGCAGTTTTCTTTTTTATTGAAAAGGCATTATTCTCTATGATAAACGCGCTTTTTGAAGATTTGTTTGGTGAACTTGGAGGTTGCAACGAGGGTGAACAGAAACGGAAAATAAAAGCGATAAACAGAGTGATGGATGAAATGAATGAATTCGAACTGGAATCTATTTTCGAAACTGATTTGTTCAATAAAATAGATAAAATGATTGAAGAAAGGGAAATGTCTTTGAAAGATTCAGTTTTGATGCTGAAGCACATTGGATATTGCGAAATCCCGATGAACCTGTGGAATAGAACATTTGTATCATCTTCATTGGACAGAAGATTTAAGGAGATGATTTTTGAGGAAGAAAAAAAGAATAACGAAAAAAATGAAAAACATTTGATTGATCTTTGCGAATGCTATATTTTTCTTTGCTGTTATGGTTCATCACAATTGTCTTCAATTTGCTTGCCACATATTCTGAAAGCTGCTTTGAACAAGGAAGAAAACGAAGAAGCACAGAAAGAAGTGGAAATGGCTTTGCTGGCTTTGGCTTGCATGCGCTTTTTTGTTTGTTGCATTTCTTTCTTTCCTTTTGATGTTTTTGTTTCTTTCTTGCTTTCTATCAGGGAATGAAAAATGAGGTGTATTTGAAAGGGATCAAAGAAATCATCCAACATCATCAGGAACATCGAAACCTGACTCAACTTGCATATCAATCAGCTTGGGAGTGTTTGGTGGGCAGAGTGCATACTATAGGAACGTCGAATAGGGCAGTTGTTGATGAACTGCATTTTGCGAGAGAAGCAGCAAGAGAGTTGGAAGAGCTGAGAAAGCGTGGAATTGGAAGGGAAACAAAAAAGAAGGGGAAGAAAGAAGCAAAAAGAAAGAAGAGACTGCTTTGATGAGATGGATTCAAACAATAAAATGCTATTTTTTTTACAATAAAGTCGTTGAATGATGAATTTGTTGGACTTGTCAGAAGTATTGTTCAAGTACTTCAAGCAGCAAAGAATGAATGCAGAGAAATAAGCGTGGAATGCGACATATCTTTAAGAAGAGCAGCGTGGAACAAAGCAGTGAAAGTCGACGACTTGCTGAAAGGAGGAGCTGTTGATGTGCTTTTGGAGGAAATCCAGCTTCCAAACTAGGTGACACCTTTTTGAGAGAGCGGCTTTCCTGTTTCAGAAGAATTTGCCAAAAGTTGAAGGAAAGAAAAGATGATAAAACTGATGAAGAGGAAATAAAATCAGCCAAAAGGAACATATTTGAAAATATGGAAGAGGAAGGATATGAAGATTTCATTACAAGTCTTCATAAAATGCTGCCTGTTTTGGCTAATTGGGATCGATATTTGCATCTGTCAAAAGACTCATCTGACTATCTTTTGAGTTTGTGAATTGAATGCTCAATTCATTTCCGTTCATTTCATCTCATCTCAGAAAGGAAGAAAATTGGAAGAAGAAGAAGAAGAAGAAGAAGAAGAAGAAGAAGAAGAAGAAGAAGAAGAAGAAGGGAAAGGAAAGGAATTTGATGAAAACAGAGATACAGAAGAGTCTGATGGCAGAAAACGAATAAACGAAAAAATCGATGAGAAAATAAGAGAAAAGAAATGATTTCATTCTGGAATGATTTCTTTGACTTGATGCGAAACATGTTCAACATGAAATGTGAATTCTTCATTCAATTCAATTTGTCTCTTCGCCATCTTTTTCTTTTTCTTCTTCTTCTTCTTCTTCTTCTGATGCTTCATCATCATCATACACCACAATAACAAGACTACTAGAACTATCCGAGCAGGCCTCGTCCATCCTCAAAAGCTACAGCTCTCTCTCGCTCATCACAACAGTCTCGCATCGCCTGCGCTTCTTCGAAAGTCTTCTGCATTCGCTTTTCTATTCCTTTTCCTCGTCTTCTTTTGTCTGCTGTGCTAGCGTTGCACTGCCTTCTTCGTTGAATTCTTCATCTTCTATCATTATCAACATCATCAAAGAAAGCAAAAATATTTTTTTCATCCAAAATATCTTCTTCCTCTGCATTTTGAATGTCTATAGAAATAGAAATGGAGGAGAATGGAGGGGGAAAAGGCAAAGGAAGACTTTTCCATTGAACATATCAACCATTTGCATCAATGTTGTGAATTCGTTTCTTTTATCTTGTCATTTCATTCTCAGCAAGCCAAAATGAAAGGTTTTATATTTGAATAAACGCATTGCTTTTGTATTGAGCTCGAGAAAAAAGGGGGGTTTGGAAGAATGAATTTTGAGGAATGAACCCATGAGAAATTTGCAAAGCAAGTGAAAATGAAGAAAAGTGAAGAGGAAAAGAACAATTTTGAGCAGGAATTGAGGGGAATCAGGCAAAGAAACAGAATGTGGATGAAAAATTGTTGATGAATGAAGAAATATTTATTTATGTGGCAACAAAGCAGCTGAAGAAGATAATACAATTGGAGCAGAACTTTTGGTTGATTTGCAAAAAAAGAATGCGAGAGAGACATCTCTTTCTCCATAAACAGGAAAATGCAGATAAAAACAGAAAAATGAAGAAAAAGAAAGAGAAAGAGATGGAATCTGAGTGAAATTATGAAGAATTGCATTTTTAGATGAAATGGATGAAACAAGTGCTCTCTTTAAAAAAAAAGAAGAAACAAAAGGAATGAAGAGAAAGGCAAAGAATGATTACAATAAAGAAGAAGAAAAGAATTTGGAGAAAAGAGCATTCATTTCTGATTGAAAGTTGAAACGAAAATGAGAAGATGAGATGGTGCTCATCATGTCAATTTTCTTATTTTGTTGTTCACATCCTGAATTAAAGAATTGCATGTTGGCTCTTTGCAACATTTTCAGTTGTTTTCGACTCCATCACCCTGACCTCCAAAAGAAAGACACTTCAATCACCTTGAAGAATGACGAAGTTGAAACAGTTGTAACAAAGTTAGTGATTTTTGAACAAAAAGTGAGAAGGTTATTATTGGAGTGAGAAAGAATGAGGAGGTGAGGAGTGTGAGGGAAGTGTTTTAGAGGAGGGCAAAGACAATGAGTGCATATTCGATGGTGGAACATGGGGTCTGTTGGGGTTTGCCACAGGCATCAGCATCAGTTCCATTATTGGCAACGATTTTGTTCTGGACAACGAGAGGAATCCAGCTGTTGCATTTAGAGTTATCTGCATGTCCATTATTCCAGACTCTTTGTGTTGGGGTTGTTGATTCACAATTCTCGAATGGGGATTGAGTGAAACAACTTCTATCGAAAAATGGACAATTTCCTCTGCCGTTTGCTCCTTGTCACCATGGAAGAAACAGAAAGTGTATCCATTTATTTATTTTCGTGAGTGACAAATTAAACAAGAGATTATTCGATTATCACCAAACTTTTTTTCAAATAAATGAACCCAAAAAATAAGGTGAAATGTTAATGGTCATCTTATTGTTCTGCAAATTGACGCATTCCTTGTCTGAAAAAAATGTCATTATATTATATTTTTGAATCATTTTTGAATAACATTAACAGAAAAGTATTTTCTCGAAGACAATTCTACACTGTAGAAGTTGAAAAATTTTCAAAATAAGAATAAAAAACGGAAGCTTTTTTTAAATTCTGATCGAATATGTTTGAATTAATAATAGCTGCCACGAAAAAGCATTGAAAGAACGAAATGATTTGCATCAAATTGGTGAGATATATTTGAAAATTAAAAGCAGGAAAATAACTCATCTGCAATTGCAAAACAACGACAAATATCAAACAAAAAGCATCTCCTCCTCATTCCATAATATTTGGGACTAAACATGTTTTATGAAAACTCTATATTTTTAGTGCCTGAAACCTTTTTGGGGCCAGTCGGTTTCTTTATTTTGTCTAATCTGAGCACTTTCATAACTACTGATGAATCAAGGAAGATCATCTGCAATTAGAGGTTTGATCAAAATTAATGTGGAAATCAGATGGTGATAAAAAAATATAAAATGCAAAGATAATGTTATTTTTAAAAAATTAATACAATAGAAAGAAAGAAAGAAAATAATAAACGAAAAGAAAATAAAATTATTGAAATATGATACAAACAAGTCATAAAGATTTGGTGACTGGCAAACAAAGCAGTCTTCAAAAATTATAACATTTATTTTTCATACCTGAAATTGCACACATTTTGGCAGCTTTGTTATTGCGACAGCTTGCTTTTTCCGATTAATAAAAAATGTTGCAGTTTTCTTCTTTGTGTTAACTTCGCAAGCGACTTGTACTCCATCTCGATTCCAAGCGTCAACGCAAGTTGATGTTTGGCCAAAGCCACTGGGATACAATATTTGCCCTTCTGAATTAATTCCGACTGGAGGCCCTCGAGAACTTTTGAACGCCGGCGCTGACCCAAACGTAGAAATAGTCGAAGTCGAGCCCCAGCCTGGAGAAGGGGAAAATGGGTTTGTAGCTTGATGACTCGTTGACTCACTTTTTGACTTCTTTGGCTTCAGCGAAGAATCGCGCTTCTTGATGGCATTCTTCATGTTGCTCTCGCGCAATTGAAGAATGGAAAAACCGCGGCACGACGGATTGGCCTCTTCCACAAGCAGATCCACCCGCCAAATGCCTTTGTTGAATGGATTGCCCAAACAAACAGGAATAGGATATGATCTATTCACACGAATACGGCGCTCCTTCTGCAACAACTGAATATCTGTATCAAACGACGAAGTATACCCAGCTGTCTCTTCAGGGAGAAAATGAAGTGGTCCTCTCATTTCTAACAAATAAACAACGAAAAATGAAATATTTCAAAATTAATAAATTAATAAATAAAATAATAAATTAATAAAAAAAAGCACGAAATATGTTAAATACAGAAGATCTTTCATTTAAATAAAGAATGCAAACTTCCCTTCACTGGCTTTTTGTTTTCTTTATATCCTTCTTTTCCTTTTCCTCCATCTGACGACGACGATGATGATGAATCAGCGCCACTTTCATCAGAGCCACTTTCATCAGAATCACTTTCATCTTCAGACGCCTCTGTGTCATCTGATTCCTCATCGCTATCAGAATCGCTGTCGCTCTTGTTTTTCTTTTCATGCTTTCTCTCTTTCTTTTTCCCTTTTTTATCTTCTTCTTTTTGCCATTTCTCTCCATCTTCAATCAGCCTGGCTGGTGTTCCGATAAGAGGGCTCGACTCATCAGAGGGATTAAATGGAGGCATCAACATAGGACCCCCAAATGAAGAAGACGGAAATCCTGGTGCAGGAAATCCTGGTGGTGCCATGCTTGGCACAGAAAGCGAAGGCTCGTCAGAAACTGGCAAAGCTAAAGAGATTCCAGACGAAAAAGGACCAGCTGTGGAAAGTCCAGTTGGTAACATTGGCCCAGGCCCTTGCATCGCACTTCCAAACGAAGGCGGGAACTTCGCAGGGCCACCAAAAGTCCCCGAACTCTCCGTTGGTGGTAATGAAGACATGAATGGCTTTGGAGCAGCTTTGTCAGTGCTTGAAGAGCTTGCTTTTTTCGAAGAAAACGCTGATGGAACAGAAAATTTCCCATTTGCTTGACTCGAAGTTCTTGCCTTCCCAAAAGCAAAAACTGCCCCACCTTTTTTCTTTGGCAAACCGCTTGAAGCTAAAATAACAACAACAACAAAGCAATAAAAGATTTTGACATTATATTTTTTGAAATTGTTATTGAAAATTTGATAACAAACTGTGTGCAGCGATAACTTCTTCAGCAATTGTGGATGCATCTCCTTCGCTCATTCCATACTCTTTCTTCAGAATGCCCTCAATTTCTTCTTTCATCGTTCCACGCACAATTCCACAGAGAAGATTAGCTGTTTCTTTCATTAAGTCAAACAGCTCATCTTTCTTTTCTTCGCTTGCTCCACTTGCATGCACGCCTAATTCACTTAATGTTTTATCCCTTGATAGCTTACAATTTTTCCCCAAACTTAAATTGCTCATCATTTGATTCTTTTTCTTTTGAAAAGATCAAACCCTTATTATTATTTTTTCTCACTCATTTTTCTCAAAAACACAAATATTTCTTTCTCTTGCAAGCGAAATTGCTTGAATATATTTTAAAATCTATGTGAAAGATAAAGATGAAGTTGTTTTATAAATTGATTCTTGATTTTCCACCTGAAATTGTTGAGAGAAATAACATTAAATAACAAAAGAGAAGCAACAGAAATTCACTTCTTCAGACTTTTATCTTCAGGCTTTTGCATCTTTTTTCGACAGAAATTAATCATTGAATAATTCACTTTCTCTCAATCGTCTCACTCTCACACATAAAGAGTTAAATATTCATCGCAATGTGCATCATTCGCTTTCGTTTTCTTCGTTTCGTAATTAACTTCTTTCACTTCCCCCTTTCTCTCTCATTCCATATTTCCTCAAAAAGTTACACTTCACAGGAGCCTCAGACTGGGCACTTCGTTATTTCTTGTTTTCTTTAATCGTTTCATTCATCTTTCCAACTTCAATTTCTTTCTCAATTATTTCCCATATTTCCTCATCTCTCGCAAATTTTTCTTCTTCTTCTTTAAAACCCTCCAATTCATTGTTGTTTCGTTCAACCATGCTCTTGAAAACAGTTCAAAAATATCGAAAAAAAATATTCAGATTGACAGAGCAAATAATGAACCCAGATTTGATGAATTATTTCATTGATAAAAGTCGATTTCTCTGATGAAGTTCCACAAATCCAATATTTTTTCTATTTCTTCCATTTTCAAAGTTGTGAGCAGCTGATCCACCAATCATTCCTTCCAATATTCCTTTTCACCTCAAAATGCAACAACTCCAAATCCTTCTGATAAAAGTGAGAATCATTATGTCTCTTCAAGTTCATCAAGTTTCGTTCAAAGCATTGTTTTACCAAAAAAATCGCAGATTCGATGCACGATAGATGTTTTTCATCATTGAAGGATACTGTGGAATTCAGTTATTCACGAAGAATAAACTCCAAGAAAGCCGAAAAGCTCTGACTAATAATATTCACAGAATTATTAATTTTGGAAAATATGTTTGCTGTTCGTGCGCAAAAGTTATCTCAAATGTTTTCAAATCATTGCAACAAAAGTTCTTGTTTCTGTGAAAAAGCTCTTCTACTGTTTTATTGAGAAGCATTTCTTTATATCTTGTCCAAATAGGTATTTTAATTAAAGATGAATGAAGTGAAAATGTGAAAAAACAATAAAATCGGTTGATTCAGCAACAAACAAAACAATCATTCAAATTTCCAAACAATATGAAAAGATCATCGGTTCTGTTTACTAAGCTATGAAACAATCCAAAGATGTAATCTTCATATCCTTCTTCCTCCATCTTTTCAAATATTTCCATTTTTAATGCCTTTCTTCTCATCTCTTTTCCGTTTGTCCTTTCTTCTTCTGGTTTCACTGTTGTTTTCAATCTTTCCGAAACATTCTCAAGGAATTTCAAGCAATCAAACACAACATCATTATTCAACGTTGGTTGCTGCATTTCCTCAAAAACAGCTTCAACAGCTTCGCTTTTCAACAAATCATCTATTTTCACAACTCTCCTTTCTGCTGCATTTATCAATGAACGAATGCATTCTTTGCGAATTTCCCAGTGATTATCCTTCGCTGCTCGAAATACCCAAACAATTCTGCTAAAAAGCTCAACAAGTTCTTCGTTCCACAATCGACAATCGAGAAAATAAATTGTACATGTCTTGAGCCATCTCATCAAAGCAATTTCTTCTTTCACTTCTCTTCTTCTTTTTCCATTTTCCTCTTTTTTCTTCTTCCAATTTACATTTCTTGTGAGCTCTTCTAATTCTCTTGCTGCTTCACTTCCAAAATGCAACTCATTCACAATCAATCTTTCCAAACATTTGTCATCCCTATATAAAATCATTAAAAACCCCCAAGCTGATTGATATGCAAGTTGAGTCAAGTTGTGATGCTCCTGGTGATATTTGATGATTTCTGCGATTTTTGTCGAAAAAATATCTTCTTTCATTCTCTTCCAAAATTTGTTGTCAAAAGGAACAAAAATAAATGAAAATGAAAATAATTCACAAACTATATGAGCGTCAATTCTGCTTAAAGCAAGCAATGTTATTTCCACCTCTTTCTGTGTTTTTTCATCCTCCTTTTTGCTCAATTCAGCCTTTATAATGCAATTAACACTTTTTAAAAGCAACCCTTTTGACATGTTCCAATAATGGTTGAGAAGTAAAATATAACACTCACAAAGGCTAATCAGTAAATTTTCGTTCTTTCCTTCTATTTTCCGCGCTTCAACAAATATCATGTTATTCAATCTATTGTAAAGTGAAGATTTATAAAAACTGGCGCTCCACAGCCCCACAAGCCCTTTGCAATATCCAATGCGAGTTAACAACAAAAACGCATTTTCCAATGAAACTTTCTTTCTTTTCATCATTTTATCTATTCTATTGAGCAATTCCGTTGTATAAATGGATATAAATTCTTTTTCATCCATTTCTTCCAATATTCGGTTCATTTCCACGATTTTCTGCCTTTGCCCCTCCTCATTGCAACCGTCCAACTCATTAAACAACTCTCCAAAAAACATGAAAAGAATGAAATATAACGTCTTTCTCAAAAGAAAAAAAAATAAACTTGAAAATTCTCCAGTGAGGGTCATCTCATGAATTGCAACTGTGAACTCATTATCGTTACGTATGCTCATTCTGTTTCTAACCTGTATTTCTCAATTTATTCGAATTTATCCTTCACATAACAGAATAATCAATAAATATAAACAATATTTATTATTTTGTAAAATGAAAAGGCTACATTCGCAATACCAATCTTTTTTGCTTTTAAAATTAGTAAAAATGGAACACTAAACAAATCCAATGAACTTTGATGGAAAAGAAAATAAAATAAAAGAAAAAAACTTTTCTTTCTGTTTGATCAAACCAACAGTAAATCCAAAAAAGATAAACAACTTAATATTCTTTTTCTGAGTATTTCTTTTTTTTCGATTTGAATGAAATAAAATTTCGATAAATCTTCAAATTATTTATTCATTCTGTGATGGATTTTTTTGTTTTAAACATTGCCACACCGAAAACAAACATAAAAATTAATTCTCATCCTTCCGAACAGTAAAAAAGAAATAGCTTTGTGTTCTTGAGCAATTCATTATTTGAATTGTTGATTTTTTTAAAAAAAAAACATAACAAAATGTTTATCATTCATTACTTATTAACCAGAGAAAAGTCAATTTTTGACACAATTATCTTTTTCTTCCGTATTTGGACAATTCAGACTGTTATAGAAAATTATTCAATTCGAATTTTTATTTGAAAATGCTTTATTTTTTCAATTTTGATAAATAAAGTTATCTGACAATAAATTATAATTAGCACCCGAAGTACAAGACGCATGATATTCAAACGAAAATTTCTATTTTATTGATTGTTATTTCCATTATCCGAAATTGTGAATTCATCGAAACAAGTTTAACACATAATCAACAAAAAATGGTAAAAGTTGAATGATAACCGCTGTGGTCCATTCCAACCGAATTTACAGATTTTAATCTCTCTCAACAATATTCAAAATTCTGAAATAATTCAACAAAAATGTGCTCTTTGAAAATAACAGTGATTAAGAGAATAAACTGAAAATTTAACTAAAAAGAGCTAAAAAACTAACAGATTAAAAGAGAGGGCATCGCAATGAAGACAAACATTTAATAAACACTTCAACTAGAATTATAACAATTTTCTTAAAAACTATTTGCAAGAAAGAAACAAAATTGCTTGCCTCAAAAAAATATCGAATTTGATTCAAATCAAAACAACAATCACCAAATTTTAAAAATATCACACTAAAATACACCTCTCGAAAATTATAGAAAGTCAAAAATCAACCCTTGTTTATGAGCCGTACTGTCGAACTTGTTATAATCAGAAGCGCAATAAAGAGCAAGAAAAACATCACTCAGACCCTCTTCTTCTCCAAGCTTTAGCGAACTTGGTTCCAACGAAATCATTGAAAGCACTTTCAGAATTGATTTTGATAATCTTCTCGCATAGAAGCCGCATGCGAACATTGCTGCTGAAAGAAGAATAGAAATATACTCTGGATACGGAACAGCCACATCATTTCTTCCCTTTGCGACGTATTTATCGCATTCATCAAGATTGAAAATTGACCTCACCCACAGCGCTGACTGGCATCTTGACGGAAGCAAACAACGTTTGAAAAGCGGACGGCGCAGGTAAAACGAAAGGAGCATTAGAGGACTGCGCAAGACACTTGCACAAGCACAGCTGTACAGCATCTGAGTGGCTTCATCAAAGCTGCGCTGGACATTCGAATGAAGCTGTGGAAGGACAAACGTTTTGTCATCCTCAAGCTCATTGATATCCACATCAGTTGTCAGATTAAGTTCCATACAAGGCGGGGCTAATGCAATCAGGAAATATGCACATTTCTCTCTGAAGTCTCTGTGTTCAATAACATCATATCCGCAAAAGACTGAATGAATAAGACGCAAAATGCAGCGCAGAACAGGTATTGAGGGAAGCTTGGTAACTTTCGGCACAACTTTTGGCGCAGGGATATTTCTGTGCTTCTTATTCCAAGCATTGACGAAAACTGGATCCAGCGTCCATAAGAACGAAAAGCCAAACTGTTGTTCAATAAAATCAAGCACGCCATATTCAAGTGGGTTCGACATGCGGAAATTATCGCCTGGAGAATTGTTTAGAATTAGAGGAAAATGTTCATTAAAAAAAAATAGAATATGAACAGTTAAAAAAAAAAGAAAGTAAGAAAAAGTAAGAAAAAGAAAGACATATTTGTCAATTCACGAAATAAAAATTGAAAATGTGAACAAAAAACTTTCAAACACTCTCATTGTTATTTCTCACAGCATCCAATCATTCACATACCCATCTCCAAAGCACAGCACAGCGCTGTCAAATTGCAGATCAGATCCAACTCATCCAGAGGATGAAATATGTTCCTGAATATGTGTGCGATTTGAAGAGGAGAAATGACATAATCATCATATCCAGCACTCAAAATATAGCTGAACGGAACATCGCTCTTTCGGAACTCATCTATGCCAATGCCATTCTCAAAAAACAAATCATGCAGGCTGTTGCAGAATGGAAACATCCAAATCGATACACCTTGCATCGCCATCACATTCAGCACATAAAACACATCTGCATTTCCTTCGCATTCTCCTGTCACATACGGACGCAAGGGAGAGATAAAGTCACTCGACATTAATCGGTGCATTATCGAAGAAGAAGCTGGATTCTTTGGCTCACAAACACTGGAAATGTGCTTCTGGTAAAGGATCGGATTCACAGAAGAGCCGATCCGTTCATTCTTTCTGTTGGAAGAGGTTTCCTCTCCTTTCAACTCACTTTTGAGGAGAAAAGCAACAATGTGCAGCACCTCTTTTGCCATCCCAAATTTTGGATTTATGAATGGCATAATCAACATAAAGATCCTGTCCAGCAGCTTAGCATTCGTAAACACTTTAAGCATCCTCATCTCTTCCTTCTGCAGCAGCCGCGAAAAGAATTGCGGAAACCGCTCATGGCTTGCATTGTAGAAGCGCATGAGCACATTTTCCAGTGTCTCAATACACTTCGCTTTCACATCAGATGCAGTGGCTGAAGAAGCAGCAGAAGTTGAAGCAGAAGAAGAAGCCGTGTCTATCAGCGACAGAAGCGTTGAGGCCAATTTGACCTGAGGATTAAGCTCTTCTTCTGCCACGCTCACACTCACCGTCTCAATCAGCTCCAGCGCCATCTTCACACCTCGCAAAGGGATAGCTCTTCCGCCTCGTAAAAGAAACAGAGTCGCACTTTTCCGCTGAACATTGTTCAATTTTGTGTTCTGCATCACCCACATCTGCACCACGTGCATGCACAGCCTCCCATACTGCAGCACATCCTCCACTTTCATGTCTGATTTCCTCTTCTCATTCACCCACTTCACAAACAGCTTCCTCCCTTCCAGCTTCTCCATCTCCTTTTTGATCTCCTTCTGCCTGTTTGACACCAGCAACGCATCAATCAGCGTGAATGCACACCCAACAACCTCATCTGAATGGTTTGTTCTCTCCATTTCCTGCTTGATCGAAGACATCAGCTCTTCCACAGAGAAGCGACAATTGACTGTCGGATCGATTCCTATCAGAAGCCTGAGAAGACGCAGCGACGCACTGAAAAGCTGATCAAACGGTGTTTTTTCCTCTTCCTTCTTGCTTTCCTCTTCCTGCCATTCCTCGTCATTTTCTGCACTCTTAATCTGCTTCTTCTTGTATCTGTGCTTGTTTTCTTCTCCTTTGGCATCTGCTCTTCTTTCTCTCACAATTCCCTTCTCCCATTTCCTCAGCGTGTCAAACAGAGTATTCAGCAAGCGCTCGTCTCTCACTGCAGCACACAGGGCAGGCTTCCAGCGGAGGACATATGCGATGATATTCAAGGCATCTGAAGCAAGGGAAGGTGGAGAATCAGCAGAGACAGCTGCATTGACTGACACAGGGAGAATATTCACACTGGCAAGAGAAGGAAGAAGAGTGATGACTGACTGAGAGACACTCGAGATGTAGAAAGAGGTCTTTTCTGCTGAAGATTTAGTTGGCTCAGTTTGCTTTGAAGAAGAAGATGGAGAAGAAGAAGAGGAGGAGGAGGAAGAGGAGGAAGAAGATGAAGGAAATAATGAAGAAGAAAGAGTCAAAGAAGAAGGAGGAGTCAGAGACAGAGGAGGAGGTGAGAGAGGAGGTGAGAGAGGAGGGGAAAGAGGAGGTGAGAGAGGAGGAGGAGAAAGTGGAGGCAAAAAAGAAGATGGAAAAGCAGATGAAGAGGAAGAAGACGAGGAAGAAGATAAGGAAAAAGAAGAAGAAGAAGAAGAAGAAGATACACTCTGTGAAGTTTTTGGTTTTGGAGGATCAACAATAAGCTGGAGAACGATTGGCTCTGAATTCTGCGATAAAGAAGAAGAAGAAGAGGAAGAGTAAGAAGAAGAAGAGCCATCATCCACTTTTTGTGGTGAAATATCAATTGTACCCTCTTCGCTTTGGATAGCAATCTTCATTGCAGCAAGAGTGCTTATGAAGGAGAAGAGGCAGCAGCGAAGAGGAGCAGAAGAGGAATCGAGAAAGCTGACAATTTGAGACAGGAGAGCATCGTTGCTGAATGCTGTGATGAACAATGGATGAAGCTCGGCTATTTACAGAGAAAGAGGAAAATAATTATTAAATTAAATAAATGAATAAATGAATAAACAAAAAAAATTTTGAATGAAAATTTGTATATTCGATTAAACAAATAAGACTTTTTGAATTTTCAAAAAAATAATAATTCACAAAAGCTCAACAAAAAATACCACATAACATAAAAATTTCCTCTTTTCATATTTATTTTTTGAAAAAAAAATACTCATTTGTTCAACATCAGCATACGATTATTCTTTGCAACGCTGTTCATTTGACTGATGAATCTTACAACCTCATCCAAAAACTGCTTTTTTGGGGACTTTTCGTTCTCCTTCTGCGAACACAAAAGCAGCTGAACGATTATCTGGGAGATGTCTGTCACTTGCTTCGGAAGAGAAAAATGTGGCAGACAATTCAACAGAATGGAGAGGAATGAATGGAGCAAGACGATGTCTTCTTTGGAGATATCAAAAGAATTGGGGGGAATAGAAGAAGAAGAAGAGGAGGATGATGATAATGAAGAATTGAAAAGTGAGAATCCACAAGATTTCGATGGCTTCAATGGCACATCATTTGAGTGAGATTTACACTCATCTTCGTCTTTTGCAAATTGTCTCTTCAACATCTTTTGAATCTCTCCACAAACACACTCAATCCCACTTTCACTGAAAAACAGACTTCGAATTCTCATTTCTTCGCTTTCTTTCTCCTTTGCCCTCCGCTCTGCTTCTCTTATTTTGTGTGCTTTCTTTTCTTCTTCTTCTTCTTCTTCTTCAGTCCTCCTCTTTTCCTCTTCCTCTTCTTTGGCTTCTCTGTCCTTTGGTGACTTAGTCGTCTTGCTTCCTTTTGCAGTCTTTGATTGGCTTTGTGTTTGATTAAGTGCTTTCCCCTTCACTTTATAAACTCTATCACTATCATCCTCTCTTTCTCCTTCTCTTTCTCTTTCTCCTTCTCTTTCTCTTTCTCCATCTCTTTCTTCTCCATTGCAAATTGTTCCTTTCTTCCCCTCTTCTGTATCTTCATCGCCTTCACTCACAACACCCAGCAGCTTTGAGAGAACAGCACAGACAGCATTTTTGATCTCATCGTCAGCCACACAAAGACACTGCAGCAGAATTCGCATGTGAATCGATATGACATGCACTTGGTTCGATTGAGGCTGATTTTCGGGAACATCATCATTGCTATTATTAGTATTTGATGAATTGAATAAAGAAGAAGAAGAAGAAGAAGAAGAAGAAGAAGTCTCTGGAGAAAGCTCACTTTCTTTCCATGGTTTGCCTTTTTTGATGCTCTTTCCATCCTTCCTTTGGCACAAAGTCGACTTTGTACTCGTGTCTCTCTCATCCTTCGGAGCAAACCGCTCAAAAATTATCAAAGCGAGTTTCTTCCACTTGCTCCACCCAGCTGCTGCAAAGGTCTCCTCTTTTTCTTCTTTGTTCTCCTTTTCGTCTTCTGCCATTGCTCCATCACTGTCTCTTTCCCGGCTTCTTTTGACTTCTCCTGCTTCAGACGCTTTCTTGACGGCAAGTCGTATCAGCTCTCTTCCAATAATCATCTCGCCGACCACTCCTGTCTCATCCCTCTCCGCAAAATTGAGGCACATTTCACCAATTGTGGCAGAGATCGCATCATTCCCATGCTCCATCATCACTTCCTTCACCACATCGAACAACGATCCATCGCCAACAATCTTCAACGGAGAAGGTGAAATGGACAGCAGCAGAAAATTCTTCAGTAAAGTTATCATGGTTTCTTCTTTGCATGTCGATCTAAATCAAAACAAATAAAAACAAAAAATAATTTTTTTTTCTTCACAAATGCTAGTTGTAACGTGTTGCGAACCTGAGCAATCTGAGATTAACTTCAGCAAGTTTTTCCAAATTACTTTCCACGTTGTAAGATTTTATTTCGTTTTCAGCTTGGGAAAACACAAATTTCGTGTTTATAAATCAACTCAATAAATAAAACGTTAACAAAAAGGTTCAAACAAACCAATTGCACTCAAAGCCTCCGCAATTGTTTGAAACGCACGCTCCTCCTGCATCTCCATAAGTTCATTTGCTGCTTCAATAATTGCATTTATCTCCTCCAACGAAAACGAATGTTTACTTAGTTCAAAAAATGTGTCCAAAAGTAGATTCTGCGCTTCGACATTCATCTTCCACTTTTTACAATATTCCACAAGTTGCAAATACAATTTTCTTTTTGATGAAGGATTTTTATTACTATTGCAGCCTTTCACCTTTTTGCTTCATGCAGAAAAAGTGAATTTTCACAAATAAAAAAAAAAAAGCATTCAACAATTCATTGATATTGAAATAAATAGAATATATAAAAAAATAGGATAATTATTGCAAACAGCAGATTCAACAACGATTCACGCTCATCACTTTCATTTTCCGACATATATTCAAAGCAAATAACTCTGGGTATATAAAACATTCAACGAAATCATCGCAACATAGAAATACACATATAGAATTATCACACATTTATTTTTGTAAGTTTGAGCAAATAACTGTTCCTATTGCTCAAAAATTTAAAACAAAATTTTAAATATTAAAATGGGAAAGAGGAAATATTTGATGTTTCGTTTTGGATTATCAAACAGATATAATCTGAATAGAACATTTGTTATTCGAATCAGTCGTTATTGATTTGAGATAATCATTGTTCATTTGAATTTTTAAACTGCAATTGTATTTTCACCAAAACATCTGAATCACCTTTAAAAATGTTAGCTCACGTCAGTCAGTAGATGAATTTTGAATAGATTTTTTTGATTCAAATAAACCTAGTTTATTCAAATGAACTCATGTTTATTCGAATAGATCGAGTTCATTTGAATAAACCGAGTTCATTTGAGATAGACTGGGTTCATTTGAGTTACGAAAATTAATTTTAAAAACAAATATTTTTTATGTCTATAAAATTGAACGCAAAAACTTTCAAATATTATTTGCATAATAATTATGTAATTTTGGAAATGATTTTTGTTGTTTTCGTCAAATTCTTTCAAAGATCATTAGGATCAAAATATCAAAAAAACCGTCAAAATTTTTTTGCACCAACAAACGATTAAATATATATCAACATCACATTCTTTGATTGTTAAACCTTCTATGAATGTGCTCCACCTGTTTTAACATGTGTTTAAAATGATGAAAAGAAGAATTTCGTATTTTATTTCTAGAAATATGTATTTTTTCTATTGAGCAAATAAAGATAATTGAAATTATGCTAATTAATGAATTGGATTGCATCAATATATATGCAAACAACTGGTATTTACACTTAGATCTGCTCAATAGCATTTAAAGACCGGAAATAATCATTAACAAATAATTGTGATCGATTTTTCTAAAAAAATGGATTCAAAAACAAACTTATTTGTCATCATTATTTTATTGAATAATGAACAGAGTTCAGCCGCTTTTCTCTTGCAATTTATCTGCGCTTCTCCAGTGACATTCCATTTTGCGTTAGAGGTTTCCTGTTTAAAATATGCGAAATGTTATTCTAACAGTTTCAATCCATCGAATGTTGAGGCCACGTTCTAACTGCATCACATGAGAGCAGCATTGATTTGACAAATGTTTCCATGAGCAAAATGGAGCTGATGATCAGAAGAATTGTTGTCATGTTTTCACAGGCTGTGTGGAGAGGCGAGTTGATAGGATTAATTGAAGTTAACAGTGAAATTGTTCAGTTGAAATGTTACGCGCTTTTTTCGCTTCTCCAAAGTCCACCATCTGAATCTTCCTTATCAGCTGCATTGGTAGCGAGCCTTGTAGCGAGTCTGTGCAAAACACATCGATGAAGAACTGTAAAAGCAGCCAAAGTGAAAGCGGCGGAGGAATGATCATAAAATTAAGCGAAGGAGGGTATTTTGAGAGCCGTTTTTCCACAATCTCAGGATGTTTCTGCTCGGCGACTGGAAGAGGAGGAGCGATATTCCTGGACTGCTCTTTGATCACAAGAGATGGTCTGCTTCCTTTCCTGCTGAAAAACACCACGTTCATGGAGAACAAAGCATATGTGGGAAAAGACGTGTATGTGAAATGCGCGAATGTCAAAACTCAAATAGGCGCAGAGCTATTCGAGCTCGATTTCAGAGCACCGTTTGTTCGGGAGTTTGCTATGTGGGGATGCACAGCACAAGACCATGTTGATGAACAAGATCTGCTGCTGCTTGTTGTTGTGTGTCGGAGAGAGACTATATTTCCATCTTCTTCATCCGACAACTCCTCCGATTCACGCCAGTGCGGTGGAATAAGTCAACCTTGCATTTCCTTGAATGTTGCTCTGCCCCACATCATTCTTTTAGTTTACAGCAAGTTGCTGATCGGCAAAAGCGCTGTGGTGTCAGGGGAAGCAAGTGCTTGAGATGTTTGGATCAAGTCGCTGGATGTGGAAGGCGTAAGATGGATTATTCTGCTGAATATCAGCATTGGAAACAAGAGGAGCAGTCTCGTTTCGTGCTTGCTGAGAGTGAAAATGGAATTTCTAAGACTTTTGTTTGGAAGCGCTTTTTCTTCTTCTCATTCCAGCTTGATATCGCTTGCTGATGGCAACTTGTCGATTGCAGACACAATCTTTGCTCAAGAAGCTTCGAGTGGAAATTCTGAAATGAAACTGAACTGCACCATCATTCTTGTGGAGAATGGCAGGCTATCGATCAACGGATGCACTTTTGTTTCCCCTCGTATTAGTACTTCATGCGTAGCAGCAAGAGACTGACAACATTGATCAGATATGAACTTGAACATTTCTGATATGAATTCTGCTGTGTTGTTGGACTTCCGCAATCTGGAAAGCTTCTCTATGCAGCAAGTGCTTATTTCCAGTTGCGCACTTGAACAATCCGTCCTTATCCTTCACAACTGCAAAGACTCTCAGCTGCAGAAGGTTCAAGTCAGAAATGCAGAGAACAAAGCAAGCTTAATTGTGTTTTCCTCAGACGGTTCAGGAGGCCATTCAAATATCCAGTGCTATCATTCGGAATTCGACTCCATATCTGTGCTATCTGGTTCTTTGCTTTCTGTTGAATGTGCAGATGCAAATGTTGAGATGAATTTCTTGGACATTTCGAACACGAAGCTCAGAGAAGGATGTGCAGTGAGTGTAGCATCAAATGCTTCCACATTCCAGCTGACGCAGTCATCATTTAAAAACATAACCCGAGATTCGTTTGGACCGTGCTGTTTGACCTCTTCATCTTCGTCTTTATTGCTGGAATTGGAGAACTGCTCGAACAAAATGTGTGCTTCACCATCTGAAAAAGGGAGCATTCCAGCTTTGTAAGATTTGGGGAATGCTTTCGTATCATCGTGTGTGTTTGATGGAGCAGCAAGCGCGCCAGAGCTGAGAGTAAACGACGAGAAATTAGAAGAGCTGTGTCAGTGGAGTGGATCGATGGTTGATCTTCAAAATTGCAAAGGAAGGATAATAGACACGAGCATTGCCAACTCGTTGAAAGGAGGGCTGTCAGCTTCAGGCGGGAACGATTTCATACGGTTTGGATTGTTTGCCAACAATAGTCGAGTACAGCTGGTCATCCGTCTTTGAGGAACAATATCGCCTGCTCTGGCCATGCGCTTTTGAATATTCAGAGCCCGAAAGTCGGGGATGGCTTTCTTCCGAACATCTCGATGTGGATTTCCACCAGTTAGAGAACATTGTAAAAAAAATGGCTTCGGAAAGAGTATCCCATTCCTCGTTCAACTAGCTAAATTCAGTGATATTTTGTTAAGAAGGCAATGCCATATCCCTGGATCTCATTGGTTCTTCGTTCATTCCCTGGAACTAACTCCTCCAGATTGATTTTGTCAATTAATCCCTCCACAGACTCAGAAATATCCGCTGTATGTTGAACTTTTTGAAAATAAAACTGTTATCCATGTAATAATCCAGTCTCGATCGTAACTTCAGTGCCTGAAACCACAGAATTGGCCACAAGCATCATGTTAAAATGCTCGAATACAGTGCATCTACAGTACAATTTCTTTTGAAGAACAACAGCGAAGTTGAATAAAAACCGATGAAAGAATTGCTAAAGGAAGAAGAGAAAGAATACTGTATCGACTTCCGATTGCAATTGTTATAACATCGATAATTCTAAAGATTCTTTTGATTGGATTTATTATGTTTATTGCTCGTTGGAAGAAGATTTCGAATGAAGCGTAAGATTTGAGACAGATAGTTGATGATACAATAAAGAATGTTCCGAAGGCATATGAATGTTAACTCCAGAGAAATTACCAGACCATCAAAGGAGGAAAGCGGAGAAGAAAGCAGTAAAGCGGAATATTGAGTTGCTTTGAGAAGAATATCTTTAAATGAAAATTGAATATATCCACTTAACGGAGAAAGCTGCAAAGGAGAAAGCTGCTTTAATCTGCGAATTCAACTGTGCACTTCAGAAATATATGCTTTGTTTGTTGTAAATTACTCCGCGAACATCAAAACAAACAAATTATTGTTTTTTATATTTAATTACACAGAGATCAAAAAAAGTTAAAAAGTTGAAAATAGAACAGAATAATGATAACAAAATTATTTTTTCATTCACTTCACGTTATTTCTATCTTATAAAATCTTCTTCAAACATATATCAAATATTGTTCAAGAAAAAGGAAAAATCTTATTTTTTTTAAGAATTTTTCAATTTTTTTGTTGATAAAGTGAAAGATAAAACGTGAAAATATTATAATAAGTTTTCACTACTTTTTCACAAAAACTTAATTTAAGTGTATCGCACTTTATTCAAGTGTCACTTCAACCATTTAAAATAACATGACTTCATTTAAGAAAAACCCAGTTCATTCAAATTAGTTGAATCTATTCAAATGAAAAAAATCTATTCACAATTCATCTAGTGCCCGTTAGTTTTTTTTTTTTTTTTTTTTTTTTGAGGCAGAAACCAACTATTTTTAATAAACCTTTGCGACAGACCGACATTTTCCAAAGTGTTCGACAAGTCGACCGACAAAGCAAAATATTTTCTTTAATATTAATTTTATTTTCATTCTTTTTTATTAATTTTTCTTATCATAGTATTTCAATTTTTATTTTATTTGTCGAAAAATAAACATAAACAACAATTTTTTTTTTGATGGAAATGAATAAATTTTAAAAATTTAGCAAATATGAATTTGATTTTTCATGGTTTTGAAATAAAAAAATTATCATTAGTCCATGAAAAATAACTTATTATCATTATTATAACATAAGATTTTTAATTTTTCATTCGTATCAATAATTCATTTTTTCGACAAATATCAGTCAGTCGAATAGATCAGTCGGTCGAACTGAAAAAATGATTATTTGATAAATATCATGAATCATTTGACAACATATGAGGATTTTTTAAGAATCTTGCCTTTGGAATTACAAAACAGTGCAAAATCAAAAGAAATCGTATGAATTAAACAAAAGACAAATTTTCCAAAAACTTTTTTATTTCATTTATTGATAAAAGAGTGCTGCATTGAGCAAAAAAATTGAAGAGCTGAAAAAAAGTGATAGTTCATTTGTTGAGTTGGAACGTTCAAAATCAACAGTTATTGGGAAATGGTTGGTTTTTTCAAGTTTTGATCAAAAATTATATCATTTCATTTGTTTTGATTATTATAAAGTATACAGGCATCCTAATAACACTGGAGAAGACATAGGAAAAGTTCACTTTGAAATTCAAAAAAATATAGTTTGGATAGCTAATACTCCTGTGAAAAATGATGGAACATTGAAAAAAGATGGACATATTTATTATTTGTGTCCAAACTGCAAAGAAGGAGTTAATTGTGGAGTTTCCGGAAGAAAAGGATGTGATCGAATAATTAATCATCAATATCCCCTTTTGACAAATTCATCAATCGTTATATTTTTGAAGCAGCATCATCCTCAGAATAAAGCTGCTAATTCCTCAAACAAAAAAGAAACTCCATTTCATTTTCAATAAAATTTATTGAAGAAACAATTTTTGAGGTTAATTGGACATTGTTTCATTGCATTTTTGTCCACAAATTCATCTGAGTTTAATTGTTTTATTTCTTCTCAAAACAGATTTCTCAACAAAATCCATCATTAACTCCCGAAATTATATTTCCCACATTGGATAACAGAAAACAATCTTCAATTATTCACTATGAAGCGGATGGCGCAATTAAAGAAAGGGATGCTGCAATTTTCATTTCTTTAGTCGGAATAATGATTGACAGCGGAGTGGTCGGTGGGAAAAAGTACACTGCGGTAACTGTGGTTCCGTTGAATCCAGGTGCAAAGCCAATGTTATATAAATTAGTTAAAGCGTGTTATTCTTCCTTTGATTATTCGCAACTTGCAGTCCAAATTATATCGGAAATAACAGATTTGCACGGAGAAGTTCGGTGCTTTTGCACAGATGGCTTGCTTCCTCAGAAGCTTGCAATTCAGAGCCTTTCAGAAGAAACCATTATAACAAAATCATTTTCCTTTTACAAAGGAACACCATAAATTTTTATTTATTGTTGAAACCATTTATTAAACTTTGTTGTTTCTCATTTTTTTTTATTACAACGAATTCTTTCGAACACAGAAAGATGCAACCATCACATTACCGAAACAAGTTAAGGTGATTTCCCGAAGGCAACCTTCAACACCAAAATGCCTTTCTTTTATTGAAACAAGATGGTTTTGCATTTTTGATATTTTTTTTTAGAAAGCATTTTCATGATGATGATTTTTCTAAATTGCAGGAATTGATTTTTATCGAAAATGTGATCAAATTTTAACTGCTGTTATTTCACTTAAGAGAACTTCAGTTACAGTTCGAGAAAGATAAAACGAAGTTTGGAGATGTTTTCCCTCTGCCAGTGAAAGCATTTTCTCTCCACTCATGGATGCAGGACCTTGAAGAATTCTCAGAAGAAAACTGGCAATCTGGTTTATGTGATATTATAATCCTTTTGTTTTTTTTTTTTGCAGGTGATGGGGGAAACCTGATCTCTTTAGCCTTTTCATTGACTCCTGGAGGGAGAAATAACTATCAATTGGGTTCCTTTTCCGAGTCTAACAACCTATGATTGAAAAGGCTGAAAGCGAAATACGAATTTGTTTTTTATGGTGAAATATAGGATCAAACAACGAAACACTTTGAATCAAAAACAAATCAACAAAACTTGATTCAAAATACTTCTGAAAAAAGGAATCCAATTTACACATTTGAGCAATCGAAACATATGCCATCCGCTTCTATTTCGTTTTCGTCCTTCGAATCCTTTTTTGTTTCCTCCCCGTCGTCTTCATCTTTTTTTGATTTTTCATCAAGTTTTTCTTCAAATTCTTCATCGTGTTCTCCTTCAAATTCTTCATCAAATTCATCAATGAACATAAGACAAATTTCATCAAACCAAGTTATTGATAAAGATCTTTGAACTCTTATCTTTGAAAAACGACATGACCGAAAGAAAGAATTATTTTCGAAAGCATCAAAACAAACCTTTGAGTTTAGAAGTCCAATTGATAGCGATGTTTTTTTCAAATAAATTGTCATTCGATTTGCCTTCTTCTTCGTTAACATACTCATTTAACCCTTTCACAATTGATTCGTTTTTTTCAGTACTTCGATCACTTAATCTGTCACTCTATGATAACACAAATAAAGACTCATCCTTCATTCCTCCATCAAGTTAGTCTTCTTCAGCCAAAATTTCTGAAAAAAAAGAAAACTTATTACCAAGATATTCTTGAATTGTTCAACTTCTTCAAATAATCAAATAAAACTCTTCAACAAAATGTGAAGAGTCTTCTTCAAAACATGATGAGAAAACAAGTGAAACAGATGACGATGAATTTGGACGTTTGCAAGCCGAAAGCGATTCTGAAGAAGATGAATATACAGAAAAATATGAGACCTCTTCCTCAACAATGATAGAAAATGTTGAACACAACACTCGCAACAAAAGTTGAAAAGAAAATGAAAATTGTTCTGGAGAAATGGGAAAAAATGAAACGGATGATTTGGATGATGAAGAAGAAAAGAAAAATGAAGAAAATGAAGAAGATATTGTTTTCGTCGGTTCAAATGAACAAATTTGAATTGGAACTTTTAAATATTTGGATCAAAATGTCAAAAAAACAAGAAAAATCCAAGAGAAAATTAATATGGACTGGTTCATTAGAATGAAATGTGGATATCATGGTTATATATCAAAAGTGTAACTGAACCAAACGGAAAACTTCAAGGAAAAGCAAGAAGCTTTGTGTTCTTCATTTCTTCTTGATTACCATCAATCATTTCTGCGAAATAATTTATTTGTTTTCTTTTCAGAAAAAAGCAAGTCTTGCATATTTCATTCGATATTTTCGAATGTTTGTTTCGCCTTGGTTGCATTTCCGTGTGGTGAAGCTTCTTGTGAGCGCCTCTTTTCTCGACTTCGACGTATTGTTGGGGATAGGAGACACTCTCTTTCTTTAGAAGCTCTCAATAATTTACTTTTTCTTTAGCTTTTTTTTTTCATTTTTGTTCAATTAACATGCTCCTTTGTTATGAATCATATCACGCTTTAAAATAAAAGGCTAAATCTTTTTTTGAAAATTTGACAATTATTTTTTTTTCTTCACATCTCCATAAGTTCATAAACAAATATTTTTTTGATGTTTAAGTTAATTTTAATATTTCGACATGATGCATTTTCAAACAAAAATTGTGAACACACTCTTATTTGTTCATTCACGAACTGCGTCTCCCTGCAAAAACATATGCTTGCAATTTTTGAAGTCGCACATATACCGACTTCCTCAACTATTTTTTCAAATATCCATCTTCCATCTTCTCTTGAGCAAAACTTTTGATCATTCCAGCAAAAAAGGTAATAATCCTTCAACTGTATGAAAAACTTCAAATTTTCTTAACTTCTCTAATGTATTCTTTCAAGATGTCTAAAGTTGAACATTTCATGTATATTTCATGAATCCTTTTTGCACGCTTCTGCTTTTTTTCTTTTTTTGCTTTTATTTTGCTATTTCCACCAAGCTAATTGCGTCAGATACTTTTCCAAGCACAGTTCCTTTCAAAAAATACTGAAGAAACGATTTTTTCAATTCGACAAGTGTAGGTCTGCATGATGCTTTTGCAGACAAACACGCTTTAACAGACCCAAATTATGTTGACATGCTGACTGCAGAAGCGTTTGTTCTTTCTCCTTTTGCAATCTTGTCTCCAGCAATCACAGCCTCGTATTCTCCAAATGGGATTTCCAGTGCCAAGCACTCCCAAAGCATCATCCCAATTGAAAAGGCAACAGATTCCTTTGTCGCTCCCCTCTTCTTGTTGATTTGCAACTCTGGTGCCTTCCATCTCAGACACTCTTTTCTGTTATCTTCCTCATCCTCAAAAGCTGATGAGAGAAGAGAATCTTTATCATCATCATCACTTGCCGAAGTCGCAATCGTGGATGATGAGATGGAAGAAGATTCAGAATCATCAGAAAAAAGGAGATCAGAATGCATCACAATGCAATTCACCATATGCTCTGAGAAGAGAACAATGTGCGGACTTAGATTGGCAAGATATTGAAGAGGATTTTCCATTTCATCAATGGAGTGAAGAGCGAGATTAGCCACCCAGAACAGGATCTGAGCAGCTGTTTGTTCTCTCTCCTGCAGAGTTCCAATCGCAATCTCCTTTGTCTTATTCCTTCCATGAAGCAGCATGAACAGAGAATCTCTCAGATCCACAATCAGCTTCTCATGAGGAGATGAACAGGCCATTGCATCCACCAGATTCGACATCGATGAGGTGGTTGGGCACATATCCTCCCCTCGTACAAATGTTGAATCTGTGTCTGAAGTGTCTGCGGTTGAAGTGGATGAAATGGATGGTGATGGTGATCTCTTTCTTGTTTCCTCTTCCTCTTCTACCTTCTCCAATGCCCAATCAGGGATTTTGTCTGAATCTCTCCCCAAAATGTATTCAGTGGAGCCACTCTCAGACAGAAGATGCTCCGAAGATTCTGAATGTCCCAAGCTTTTCTCATACACCCTCTTCTTGATTCTTTCTTCGTTCTTCTTCTCTGCCTCTCTCTCTGCTCTCCTCCACTGCTCCTCCGGTGACATCTCCATCGTCACCATCTCAAACGCCTTTGGATCTTTCTTCACTGTGTCTTCCACAATCACTTCCAATTCTCTTGTTCTTCTCTTTTGTTTTCTCCATCTGACAATAAAGGCAATAGCAACAATCAGAACAATCAACAAAATTGCAACTAAGATAATAATAATTACTGTTGAAGAAGAGGATTTTCTATATCCTCTTTCAACAACTTTTCCATCTGCTTCTGATTTTGTTTCACTTCTGTTTTTCAGTATCAGTGGAGAAGTGGATGCCAATTGCTTCCCAAACAGAATCATCACTGACACCTCTGTTTCATCTGCAATCGTTGAAATATTCTCTGATGGAATTCTTCCAATCACTTCTGTTTCTGACACAAAACTGTCTTCCTCAAATTGATATGTCTCAACCAACTCCACATCCCCTGTTTTGAATATCAATCTGAATGACAAATCACATGGCACAAAAAGAGATCCCTTGAATTTCACAATGACATTGCTGCCATTCTCATTCACTGAAACATCTTCCAGTTTGGGAATGAAAAATGGAGATAATCTTTTTCCTGCTATCCCTCTCAAATCACATCCATCATTCAAAATCCAAAGAGAAGAATTGTCTTTCAATCCATGTCCCCCTTTTACGCTCACAACATTCAATTCGCTATTCTCTGTGCAGATTGCATTCCTTCGCGCTGATGGATATCCTTCAATCTCGGGGTTGTTGTTCTCAAACTTTCCATTTTCAATCTTCACACTCCCTCCACTCACCCACAACCCCCCAACTTTGCTCTTCATAACCGTTGTCTCCTTCATCTCCACATTGCTGTTTTCAATATCAATCAAAAAGCCGCTCCACTCGCATAATCCTTCTTTCCCCTTGTTTCCTTCGTTCACTGTCTCTGCTTCTTTCTCTCCTTTATCTCCATCTAACACACATATCTCAACCTTCACTTCTTTGGATCGTCTAATCTGCATCATGCTCCCTTTGTCCTTCGAATTCACACACTTTTCAAATGAGCAGTTCAGCGCACTCACTTCTTGTTCAGCATCTTCCACAGCAATTGCACATCCTCCATCAAGCACAGTCATATTTTCAATGACCATCACATTCATCGCCACATTCGCTTTTCTTCCAACACTCACAACATCTTCTTCACATTTGATGTTCAAAATGCTCGTTTCAAGCAGAGTCGCATTCGATTATTTGTTGAATAACAGCTCCGATCCTGCTGATTCCAAATCCTTGAATGTTGTTTCTGAGATCTTCAGCTTTCCGCTTTCAACATTCACAACAGAACTGTTCAAATTCAACTCAATTGCAGAAGAGTTGAATTCACATTCTTGCATTTTTGCTGTTCCATTCTTCACTTTTATGATGCAGCTTTGAGAAGCCTCAAATGAATCTTCAAACTCGAATGAGCACCTCTCCACGTCACATTCATTCACAAACTCCATTATGCAATCCTTTTCAAATGATTTTTCAATCTTGCAGTTCAACCTCTCAATTGCCTGCAACTTTTTGAATGAGTTCACATTCAGATATCCAATCACATATTCCTTTGTCACAGTCCCTTCTTCGTCAACCATAATTGCATTCATCACTCCTTCCTGAATGTGATCAACCACACAGTTGATACTGAGACATGGATTGCTCTGAGACCAGCATTGTCTGCCATCTGTCCCTGTTCCATTCACAAACACCTGAGCGGAATAATAGAATGTGATTCGTGGAATCAGATTTTCAATTTGCAAGATTTCTGAAACGCACCTGTAGATGGAGTTGTCTGAGTTCAATGACTCCTGGTTGTAGTTCAAAGTGAACATCGTTTCGTTGATCTGTTTTGCAATCGAGTGGCATTTGATGAATATGTCATTCCATTCGTGTGCCTCATTCAAATAAAACATGATGATCAAAATGTTGAAATTCAGAGATGGAATCTTATCTTTAACATAATTCACATTATCCTCGGTTCCATTGATAAACAGTCCTCCTCCGCTCCCTGTGCCAGATGAGCACTTTCAAATCGAAAAAGAGCAATCATTGATTTCAAAAAACTGTTTCTTCGATCTTCACCACCACTTTCATTCCTCCTTTTTCTGCGCTATAAACGCTTTTGAAACTCTTCATAGCACACTCATCCAAAAAGCGTTTTATGGAATTATCAAATGAGCCCTTTATACTAGCTCCATCTTCGTTTCATTCATTCGTGCGCTCGAAAATGAACAGTCGATATCTTTTAACGTAGGGATTCTATTATTTGTTTGGCTGTTTTTTTCAATATGCTGTGTTAATGAAACGCTTATTCCTTTTTCAAGTTCAAGCTCATTTATCATAATCACGCATCTCCTCCTTTTCCAACCATCTGATTAATTCGAAACAAAAATACAAATATCATAATTAATACTCATATGAAAACCTTCAGACATCACAATTATATAAGTCGCTTAACAAAAACCTCAATTCAATATCGAAAGCAACTTTTTGAACGAATATAATTTTGAGTAACAAGGTTGGAAAATAATAATATTTATTAATTGGATTTTATGCATCCGAAAAGATTTGTTGAGTTCAAAGTCAATACATAATTCTTGTTTTAATGTTTTATTATCTTCGAAATGACAATAAACTTTATTAATAAAATATTTTTAAACTCCGGGAACAAAAGTTAATTAAGCAGTTGGAAAAAAATGAAGTTGCAAAAATATCTTTGAAAGTTCATTTTTATAAACACTAAAACAAAAATTGAAATATTCAACAATTTGAAATAGTGAAATATTGATTTTTTAAACGTTATTTGTACATTCTTTATTCTCAAACAAATCTTTGAAATAATGCAAAAAAACAGACAAACGAGCAATTCCAATGTCACAGCGTGCTGATTTCTTGAAGTCGTAGAATGTTATTTTTGAAGTTCAATTCATTAAC
The DNA here is from genome assembly GCF_001643675.1 of Monocercomonoides exilis. NCBI lineage: Eukaryota > Preaxostyla > Oxymonadida > Polymastigidae > Monocercomonoides > Monocercomonoides exilis. The sequence continues at coordinate 476,106 of NW_027150580.1, forward strand.
AGATTAAATAACAAAAAGTTGATATCCAATTTATTTCTCTTTATTAATTGATAGTCATTTTGAAGACCACAAAAGTTAAAATCTCACATATTTGTTTCAAATGCTTATAATTTGGAAACCCCATTCATCTGAAACGAGTACAACAAAACAATGTTTATTCAAGTATTTCGATTCGAACATATTCAAAATAAAATATATATATTTAATTCTTTATATCTGCAATCAAATCAGTTTTGATCGACTCAATTCAAAATTCAGAAATTCGGGGATAATGATCATTTTAGAAAAAAGGAAATAATGGTCAAAATTGTTATTAAGAATAATTTCTGAAAATTTATCATGTCTCAAAATCCTTTATCATCAATTTTGGAACATTTGGAGCAAAGAAATACCATTCCAAATCAATATCATGATGAAGAAGATTCAGTTCCTCGAAGTATTATAGATTTAGCATTAAAAAAATATACTGACCCATCAATTGCATTTTTTCGACTGACGGGCTTTGCTCGTTCAGAATTCAACATTCTTTTATGTCTTCTTTCCGATTATTCACACCCACAACGAGGAAGAACGAAAGCAATTAATTCTGTTGAAGAACAGCTCTTTTTTCTTCTCAACTTTCTTCATCATGGATCTTGCACATTAACTCATCTTCTTGCAAAGCCAAGACATTCATCTCAAACATCAACAGTTCGTCTTCTTCATTCATCTGTTGACAAATAGAAAAAACAACTTTCACAATTGTTTATTTTATTCAGATCAGAAAGAAAAAAAGGATATGAAAATGCAGGCGTTGTTGTTGATTGCAAGGTTTTTCTAATTGATCATCTAGGAGGAAACTTGGAATATGGAAAAAAATATTTCTGTGGAAAACATCAAATGGATTGAGTAAAATCGGAGGTGTGTGTCAATCCCAGATTGGGAACAGTCAGCACTGTAAGTTCTGTGTACACACAGGTTCAACTTATGACTTCACCATATTAAAGGATCATTATCCAACTATCCAATATCAACTTGGAGGAGCAAAAATTCTGGCAGATTCAACAAACATAGGTGCAAAGCCCGAGCAAGAAACGATGGTGACAAAGCCTGTTGAAACTCCAGAGCTGGCATCTCATAGAGTTGTTGTTGAAAGATTTTTTGGAGGGTTGAAAACTTTGTTCACAATTTTTTGTCATCCGTTTGTTTTTGATGAATCAAAAGTTTCTGACTATTTTTTGGTTGCCTGTTGTCTTGCAAATTTTCATACGCTTCACAATCCACTAACATTGAGAGATACTAAAGCAAACACTCGAATTTTGAATGATGTTTTGAGGGGAAATGCTAAAAAGAAAGAAGAAAAAAGAAGAGCAAAAGAAAGATATATAACCAAATTGAAGAATAGACTCAATCCTGGAACTTCCATGGAACCCAATATTTCCATTAATATCGAGGAAATAAGAGGCTTATTTTTCGTTCTTTCACCATTATTGAATTTTTCATTTTGAAAAAAAAAATTTTCTATTTTCATTTAACAATATTAATTATTTTTGATGATTCTGTTAAAGATCATTTCGATCTGCAGAGGCAGCAAACGATTGAAAGAAGAATAAACGAAGTTTAGAAAGTGACAAGTGAAAGAAATGAGAGAAGAGCTGAAATTTTGGATAAAGAAAGACAAAAAGAAGATAACGAACAACAAAAATCAGATTGTTTTCACTCTTGGCATATTCCGATGCAATGGAACTCTGTTAATCTCTCTTCAGATGATTTTATTAATATTCTATTTTCGCAATCGACATCTTCATCGATTTCTTCTGTTTCATCATTATCATCATCATCTTCTCCTTCTTCTCCTTCTTCTCCTTCTTCTCCTTCTTCTCCTTCTTCTCCTTCTTCTCCTTCTTCTCCTTCTTCTCCTTCTTCTCCTTCTTCTCCTTCTTCTCCTTCTTCTCCTTCTTCTCCTTCTTCTCCTTCTTCTCCTTCTTCTCCTTCTTCTCCTTCTTCTCCTTCTTCTCCTTCTTCTCCTTCTTCTCCTTCTTCTCCTTCTTCTCCTTCTTCATCATCATCATCATTATTAACAACAACAACAACATCAAACTCAACAAATCCTTTTATATCGTTTTTATCATCGTCTCCAAATTTTGAAACAATTCAATTTTCTTCTTTTTCGATCTTGGAAGATTCTTCAATTTCAGATTCTTCTCGATCAATATCGAAAATATCTTCTTCAACGTCAATTCCTTCATTGAATTCAACATCTTTGAATCAATCACCCTTGAAATCTCAAATGAGCTCCGAGAACAAAAGAAACTTTTCTTTTGGTTCTTTAGCTTCATTTGTAACTCCGTCTCAAGAGAGAATACAATTTCCTGTTTTCAATTCACAATAAAATACGTTGAATCTTATTCTCTGTGCTTTTTTATCTTCATATCATTCATTCGTTTTTCACGACATGTTTCTAATCATTTTTAAATAGTAATCATTCATATTAAACAACTTTTTTCTGGAAAAAAATTCTGATGTTTCAAAGAATTAAGAAAAAAAATCATATTAGTCCATACTGCAGTTTTGATGTTTTATCGAAGTGATATTCAAAAAACGAAAGTTGTAAATGCTGAAACGAGAAAAAAATGAACATATATTGTCGGTTTTTTCTTTGGCACAATAAACTTCGTTCATCAAAAAATTGATTTTTTACAACTAATTCTATCCGAATCAGAAACACTTATTCAATTTGATAGTTAGCAAAAATATCGAAAAAACATTAATAGTTAGTTTGAAGAAAGTCTTAATACCCCAAAATGCAAATATCAAACGATAAAGAACAGATAAAGTATTGTTGATCGAAAGTGGAAAATTAAAAAATTTAAAAGTGATCAAGATTCTGATTGAGTGAAATCATATTTGATTCAATCAAATCAAATTAATCATTTTCAATTCACAATCACTTATTCTTTGTAAATGTCATTGATAGATACGAAAAAGGTCTTGTAAACTCAAAAATACAGCCAGAAATGATTATTTCTCCAACAAAAAAGATCTATTTAGGAATTATGGTGCTTTCATGCAAAAAAAAATGAATTCTTGAAAAAGGCAATTTTTTATTCTTATATTAAAAAATCGATAATCTCAAAAATATTCTAAATTTTCAAAAATTTCCGAATACAGTGAGAAAATCGAAAAAATGCGATCTTTTCATTGTCCATCATCTTCGACCGACACATAAATTAAAAAAAACATCTTGTCACAAAGGCTTATTCAAAACTTTTAAATTAGCTTCATTTGTGCTAAGAGAAAAATTATTTTGGTAATCTCGGAAAAACTCAAAAGCCTCTTTCTCCGAGATTTCAATAATAATTTTTTTCTGAGCACAAATGAAGCTATTTTGAAAGTTTTGTACATTAATGAGTTTGTATTGATAAAATGAATGAATATTTTTGAAATCATAACTTTTTTCGAGGTATCAATCTTTCAAACGTTGTTTATCTTTGGGAAGAGACTTTGTGTTTGAATTGTTGAATTATCAAGACTGCTATCAAAACAAATGCATTAGTCAAATAAAGATTAAGATATTTTTGAATAAGCCTTTTTACTGTTCAGTTTCATTTTGTTGATATTCAAGGGATATTTTCTGACAGATTTTTTTGTAAAAAAAAACATAATAACAAAAATAATCACATAGATATATTTTGAGGAAAATTGTCAGAATTATTACTCTTGCAGTTGTTGTGAAATCGATCTTGTCCGGCATTTTATGCGAAATCTGCATTTTGATTTTATGAAAAACTTAGCAAATGGAAAAACAATATTATAAAGCAATTCTTGAATTCGAAAAATAATCAAAAATATAAAAAGGATATATTCATGAATATTATCACAACGCAAAACATTCAAAAAAAAAAAAAAAAAAAAAAAACATCGTTGAAAGACGAGCATGTCTTTGATCATATTCATAAATCGAAGAATATAAAGTTCTTTTAATTGAAATTAAAAAGAATAAATTTTTTTTGTGGGAAAGGTGTCTAAAAATAAAATTTCACTGTTTGTTTTTTTATTGAAATTTTTTATGGAGCATTTATCGCTACATGAGAAAAAAATTAGGATCCAATAAAAATATGCTTATTTATTAAAATATGACTCTTTATAAAGATCAAAACTCGAACAAAAGAGAGATTTCAAAAAGGACCAGTCATATTCTTTTAAATATCTCTAACAAATAACATTTACATTCAATACACAAGAATAGATGATTTCTGCCATTTTAAATTAATTATCAAACATAAATTTCATCAAAGAGCCGAACACTTAAAAAATCGACGAAGCAATTTGAGAACAATTCCGAGTGGAAAATCAGAGAATTATTACGGTCAACCAAATATCCAAGTAAAAATTCACATCCTTTGAAGGCTACAAGTGCATCATTTAAACCAACTTCTTCTCCATTCTTGAGAATAGTTAAATAATAATCTGACGTACCCATTGCGCTCGCGAGTTTAACATAAGTGTTATAAGCTAAAACATTGGAAGCAGAATCCATCATCACATTTACAACCAACTCTATAAAATGAGGAGGTACTAAATATTCATCTCTAACAAGGTGTCTCTCACAACAAGGGAGAATGTTGGAGAATAACAAGTGGGAAGCACAAGAATACCAAGAATAGTTTCTAATTACAGTTGGAAGCAGCATTCCCTCATTCAGAAGTGCAACAGTTGCTTCTGTTGCTGTATTAAATCCTCTGTTCATCAAGAACTGGAAGCACAACATCGAATACATGTTGCACAATTCATTATTTAGTTTCATTCTCAGAGGATACAGTTTCACCAGGTGCTTCGACATGAATGAGCAGAGCTCTTTGTTCCTCTCAACGAATTTTAGCAGGCCTTGGAGCAGAAAGAAATAAGACCTCGTAACTGTGTGTGGCTGAGTGGCTGGATCGAAACTTTGGAGAAAGGAAAACAATGGCTCTGTCGCAAAGCCAAATGAATGAACATGAGAGAAACAATGATCAATCTTCTGAAAATCTCTATGCTCATTTTTTTCATCAATTAATACTACACGAAATCAAGGATTTCAAATTTTAAATTGTGGAAATATATTGAAAAACAAATAATAAATTAATAAACAAAATGAAATATAACAATCAAAAAAAAAAAAAAAAAAAAAAAAAAAAAAAAAAAAAAAAAAAAAAAAAAAAAAAAGAAAAGAAAAGAAAAATATTAAAAATAAATTTACATGCTAATGCACATTGGAAAAATATTTTATTTTCCCGCTATCAAGAAAGTTAACAGAAAAAAACTATATTTCGTGCTTGTCAAAAATCATAAATCACAAAACATTTTCTTTTCTTTTTCAAAAAAAAACAATCAAAACACACTTTTGTCCATTATACAGGCGAATGAAGCAACATTAAGCACAAATAACTCCATGTCACCTTTTTCTTTGGCACTTATACAGTTGCTTATCCATGAATATATTACAGACCCTTGTTTGTCGCAAAACATTGCAGTCAGTGCACAACATTTCTGCACATACACAATCTTGACTTTTTATATCTTCTTCAAAGAAACCAATTTCATTCAACTCTTTAGCATTATAATTTTTTATAGTGTTGTGGCGATAATACAATCCATCAAATAAGATTTCTCTGAGGATGTGGCAAACTGAATCAACGAGATCTTTTTTTCTTGCACTTGTCAGCATTGTCATTTTGGAGATGGCAGAAAACGAGAAAAGCTTCAATTTGCTCAAAAAGGAAGGCACCATCAAATAATCAACCAAATCCCTATCATCAGCTGCAACATTGATCATCGCAGAAATCGCATTGATATTTTCGTAACATGCTGAAATATTCTCTGTAATCCCTCCCTTCAGCCAAGTCATTACCTTCCCCAAATAAGGTTCAACCACAACAATCTCTCTGAGTCCAGGGATCGAATTCAGGAATTGCTTGAAAATGATATTGAACCCATCTGCATGCGCCTTCTGCATCCAATCCAAAATGCCAATCACAACACCATTGCACTTCTCTCTCTCGCTCGGAACTGCTCTTGCCACAGCAATCACTAGTCCAACAACTTTTCTCTGTTCTGCCACATTTCCAGCCCCAATCTCCTCGCTCATATTCTTCGCGATATCGATCAATACACTGCAAGTCTTCATTGTTATTCCCTTCACAGAGCGCAGAAGAAACAGCCTCCGCACTTTCTTGTTCGCATTGTTACTCTTCTCTTTCTTCAGCAAGGCTATTGTCCCTTTCATGATCTCATCAAATAGCCTGCCTTCCAAACTGCTTATCTCCTTTTCCTTTTTCACTCCAACCCATTCAATGAACATGTGCAATCCTCTCTTCTGCACCACTTCTTTCCCCACTTCAGAACGATTGCTGCTTTTCAGCATTGCATTAATCACACCAAATGAGCAAAGCATAACATCATCATTAATGTTCTCCTTTGCCAATTCACTTGAGATCGCTTTCACTTCATTCTCCACGCTGAAATGACTGACCTGCTTTGCATCTATTTTCATCATTTCCCCAATCAGAGATAACATCACTGAAAATGCCTTTCGTTGAATGCTCTTCTTCACGCATTTCAGATTTTCATTTCTTTCAATTTCAACTTTCAGCTCTTCTTTTTCTGGACAGTTCACTTTTTCATCCCTTTCCTCATCTTTTGCATCTTCTTGATTGCCCTTCAATTCATTCTTCAGTTCGTCGAACAAATCAAATATTGCCTTTGTCAAGCCAACTTGTTCCATATTTGCCATTTGTTTGCTATCAAACTGCAACAACTCCTTCAAAACATCAGCAACTTCAATTATTAATTTCATTTCAGAAACGCCAACCATGTTTCTTGCTTCATTCTCAAGTGAGTTTGACATTATGTCTGCCCCATCCACATCACTTGAATGCAAACAACTTTGATCCTTTTGATTTTCTTTTGCAGGTCCAACGAATAATTTTCCAGAAAGGATGACATCATAGCAATTCTTGCAAAGATTCAAAAATCCGCATTCATTCAAAAGCTTCATAAAACATGAAAGGCGCTTTTCACCATACAGCGGATGATTGGTTGAAGAAGCTGATGACATTTGCAATTGAGATGAAGAAGAAGATGATGAAGAGGATGAACTTGAAGGGGTTTCCAAAAGAATGATTACAGGAATGTTTGACCGCTCGTTGCTTTCAACGCTTGTTTGCTGGCTGTACTGAAGAATAAGATTATCAGCAGTAGCAGAAGCAGAGGAAGAAGAAGCAGACTGTACCAGTTGCTGTTTCGTGCCACATTCAACAGCATTTCGTTTTTTAAGAAGTTGAACAAGATTCTTCACCAACAATAAGCATTTTGTCATAACACAGGCATCTTTTTTCACATTCATTTCTTTCAATGCTTCAATAAATCCTCCAATCCAGTCTGGTTCATCCTCGTTTTGTTGAGCTGTTTCTAGACAAAGTTCAGGGAATTGGCACAGAAACACAACAAGATTAATAGTAGTTAAAACAAATCAAAAAAAAAAAAAAGATTGAACAAATTAAAAATACATGGCTTTTAAAAGATGTTTGAAGAGAGATTTACAAACCTTGTGTCAGTACTGCTTTTTCAACAACTCCAACCATTCGTTCCTCAAAACTTCTGTTTTCGTTTCTTTTCAGCATCTTGTTAAACTGCTCCAACACATAACTGCTCTCATCTTTCTGTTTGATCCATTCCAGTGCTGAAAATAGAATCTCATTGCACATCTCCAGCGGCGACAGCTGAAAACTGTCTGCGCACAATCCAAAAGACACAGATGCACTCAACGAAGAGAGTGATGTCTTTGAAAAGGAACAGCTTGATTTGAGTTCTGAAGGAAGCAAAGGGGGAAATAGGAAAGAAGACGAGACGGGTGGAGGGACTGCTGATCGAACTTGAGACGATGAAGGCAATGCTTGCGAATCAATTGAAGAGGATGAAGGAAAAAGCGAGAACACAGAAGAAGAAGAAGAAGAAGATGATGATGATGATGATGAAAATGAAGGTTGCGTATCTTTTTCATTTGTGATTTTTCTTTCATCTAACTTTTCTTTTGTCGAGTCAACATCTTTCATCTCTGAATATTCAATTTCAGTCTTTTCTCTTTTTTCTTTCATATTTTCTGTCTCTTTGATTTCTGTGTCTTTTTCTATGAATGCTCTGACAGCAGAAAATCCATTTGCCTCCACAAAAATCTGCAAAAGCCGCTTTTTCTCCTTTTGAAGCTCTTCAATCGTCTTCTTTCGATATTTGCTAAATGCACATTTCTTTCCTTTTCCTTCTTCGTCCTCCCATCTGTCTTCCTCCATCCTACATCCAACATCATCATTTCTCTTTTCTTTATCCAATAGCCAGGAAACAGCACCGCCACGCAGAATTCTGTGAAGCGTCTGCAGTGCCCTCCCTTCCAATTCTTTGTCTGAACATTCAACACACTTCAAAAGCAGTTTAATGTGAAGAATCGTCACAATGCGCCCTTCATTCGCTGAGTCATCTGCATCTTCTGGTTCAGTTTCTTCTTTGCCTTCTGCTGCAACATCAGCTTTCATATCGTCTGCATTTGAGATTTCTTCTGCCCATTCAAATTTTTCATTCGGAACAGTCTTTTTCGCTTTCTGCGGAGGTGATAGAGGAGGTGAATGCCTTTTTGAGCGAGAAAAAGAAGTTGGAGGAGTCATTGGCGGAGCGAATGGAGATTCCAGTGGAGGTGATGCTGGTGGAGTCATTGGAGGAGTTATTGGAGGAGAAGGACCTTTCTTGTTCTTTGGCTTCGATGGCTTGCCTTTGTTCCTTTTTGGATTTGAGACAACTTTATTTGACGGTGGAGGCGTTTGTGATCTACCAATTGTTCTTTTGCTCTTCATATCTTCTTCAAAATGTTCTGCAGTTCCGAAATCTTCATTTCGCATCTCAAATAGTTTCTCTTCCTGTTCTCTTTTCTTCACAATGGCCATCTCGTTTTTGTCTTGCAACTCTGCAATTCCATCAACCAGAGATAACAACACCAGCTTCAGACGAATCCCGTTGCTCTCTTTTGACAAGCCATCCTTCTCAATTTCTTTCAAAAGCAATCTTCCCAATTCGCTCCCTATAATCATCTCTCTGCACACTCCAGATTTCTCGCTCAGCATCACTTCCATCACAGATGACACAGGCAAAGCACACTGCTCTGAAAGGCCATTTTCCTCAATGAGCATTGTCATTCCTTCAACAATGTCGTTCCCTTTTCGACACAAAAATTTGAAATTTCCATCAATCAGTTGATAAATAATATTTATTGCCCTTTTAATAATCTCATCATTGTCTGATAGTCTTCAAAAAGAATAATCACAAAGTGATACCGAAAAAAACATAAACGAACTAAAATCATGATTAATTTACAAACCTGCATATTCTTAAGCTTATAGATAACACATTACTTAGAAATTCAAAAACTCCTTGATCATTTCCTTTTTGGATTATATTCACTTTCGCAAATGAAAAAAGAAAAAATTTCAGAAAAAAGAAACTCATCGTTCAAAATTGAAACAAAAACACCAACAAACATGCTAATTCAATGGCCTCTTCTGCTTTAACAAAAATATCCACTCCTTGACTTCCAAGTATCAGGTCATAACACTTTAACACTTTCACAAGACATTCCACTTCATTTGCTTCGCGAGCAACTTCAAAAAGCAAAGATGACATCTCCAAGCAAATGCGCTTATCTTCTGACCATTTTCCTGCCAGATATTCTAGTTTTTCAAATAAATCCTCTGCAGCAGCATTCCCTTCTTTAAGTTGTTCTATTATCGCATCACTCAAATTTAAAAAAATACGAGATATCATAAAGCAAATAACTTTGAATGAAATGTTTTATACCTCATCACATGTAACATTTTGATAACCTCATCTGCATCTTTTAGAGACTTAAAATAGAAATAATAACTTTCTCAAAAAGCAAATAAAATACAAGTTCATGCGTACTTTAATCTTCTCATATAAATCCTCATCAAAATTTATATCCATTGCCAAGAAATTATCATGAATCGTTTTCAACTTAGCCCCAAATCTCGAAATTAATTATAAAACGATAGATCAAACATTATTATGGTATTACTGATCATGAATAATCTTTCTTTTTGAATCTTCATTATTACAAATATCAAAGCTTCCCGATGGGCAAAACAAATATATAAAAAATAAATATACAACAGCATTTTAAAAACAAAGAATTATAAATAACATAATGTTTAAGAAGCAAAATTCTCGTTTTATAAATGTTGGAAAAATCCACCAGTTGCAATCCATTGACGAAAATCCATGGGAAATCTGTCCGGTACAACGAACGTATTTACTCTACACTTTGGACATTTCTTGGAATCTGAAGGCGATGCTGTTGATGATTGGCCGGAAACATCCAAATCCAGTTCAGACAATCTTGGATCATTCGGCAAAACGATCTCAGTGATGCCACTTAACATGTTTTTTGTTATGTCATCGTAAGGATAGAACCCCATGATGTACCCACCTCTGAGAACGCAGGGAAGCCAAAAGCGATCATCTTCCCACATGGATTCAAATGGTATTTTGGAAACAGAAAACCACTCGGGCTTCATCTCTTCGCTTTCCACGATTTCTTCATCGTTGTAAGTTGTTGAGTAAATATGCACTTCAAAAAACCAAGAGGGCTTTTCTGCACTTTTGAACTCAAACATTATTATCCCTCGCTTTTGGAGGTCTGTTTCTTTCTTTTTGATGCCCGACTCTTCAGCAAGTTCGCGAACTGCTGCTTGAACAATAGTTTCACCTGCTTGCAATTTGCCTAAAACAAAATTATTGCGCAGAACATCACATTTAAAAAATTCGAAACAAAGATTTTTGGTTCTCAAACCTCCAAATCCATTCCAAAATCCTTTTCCAAAACCTCTCTTCTTCAACCCAAGCAACACTTGCGAACAATCGTCTTTGAACACAAACACCAGAGTTGCTACCAAAGGCTTTGAAACTTCTTGATGAGATGTTTCAGTTTGCATTTATTTTAAAAAATTATAAAGAAAAAAGTAGGGGATAAAAAATTGAACAAAATAAATCTTTTGAAAAATGAAAATTTTCACAATGCTGAAATAATATATCATTAATCCATGCAAGATTTCCTTTCAATATCCTCTAAGATATTCGAAATACACGTTTGGATGTTCATTTGTTGATCAATTTTACCTTCATTACTATTCAGATGTGGAAACAAACTCAATTTACTCCGAAACCAAAAGAATCAAAGACGTTATCAGGGACTATCAGCGCAAAAACGTTGCATCTCAAACAACAGAAAGCATTAAGTGAAAAGGGAGAAATTGTAACATCAAAAAATCTGAATATAGAAGATCTTCTTTCGAGATTGACTCATTATAACTTTCACATGAGGGAAGATGCACTAAATGGACTTATAGAGCTGGTCAAAACATATGGCGATGATCCGTACTTTTTGACCAGTTCGATATCGCGAATTATCGAAGAATCGATGCCAAAATTGTTTGACGAAGAACCAACAGTCAGGGATGCATTTAGCAAATTGATTCAAACAATCACACAAACATCGATTGTGCAGTCAAGAGTCTCTATGGAACAAGACAGATTCTCACCAGTGAAAACATCTCAGCGAAGCTTATTATCGCCTCATCTCCCTCTTCTTCGCACAGCACTTCTGACTGGCCTTTCCCACATTCGTCCAGCAGTGCGGCGTTTGTCATTGAATCTCCTCTCCTTTTTCTTCCAGAGTTCAGTTCCATTTTTGGGAAAGATAACATTTGAGCAGCAGACAGAAAGCGGCTCTTCGACGAGACTGTTCAACACTCTCGCCTCATTCAGCCAGCATTTCGATGAGAATTCATTGCTCAGCAAAGACCTCACTCTATTCTTTATGCGTTCATTTGATCCTTTTGATTCAGCCAAGCAGATTTCTCTTCTTCCAATCTCGAATGCAAGAACGACAAAAATGTCTTTTTCATCTTCTCATTTCGATGTTCTTGTTGCTTTGATTGGTCTTCTTTCACCAGAGGTTGCTTCAAAGCTTCTTTCCACAGTTGCTTTGACGCAATCTTCTTCCACTTCTTTTTCTTCTTCCTCATCCTCACCATCATCTTCATCATCATCATCGTCATTGCATCCGCTCTCTCGCCAATGTCCAACACTGCCCCAAGTGTGTGCTGTTCTCTCCAAAGGAAGCTGCTTCCCACCTCTGCCGCTGTCTCCTCTGTCTTCGCTCATCTCCTCCTTTTCTGGCCTGTCGTCAGCCAAGTCGTATCAGGGCGGGCGATCAGCTGCTGCCCGCGGGCTGGTCCCCTTTGCTCGCCGGGCAGCACGCACAACACTCCAAAACTCGTCTTTTCCCGCGTTTTCTTTGGGGCTGGGGGGAAGAGAAGCAAGAGATGCATACGGAGGAGGAGGTGGTGGAGGTGGTGGTGGTGGAAGAAGCATAGGAGGAGGAAGAGAAAACAGAGAGAGCAAAGAAGAAGATGGAACTGCCGCTGAGACGGGATCGAAGGGGAAGATGAAACTGAAAGGGAAAAGGGAGATACGCCACATTGTGGACTCTGTTGTGCTGGGAAGAGGAAGAGTGGTGGGTTGTCTGGAGAAAGTGCTGCAGGATGAGAGGAAAGCGAATGAGAGAGGGCTGAGCGGAGAGGAGTGGATGAAGAGAGAGGCGATGAAGGCAAGAAAGATGGAGGCAGAGGAAGAACACGAAGGCAAAAGGGAACGAAAGGGGAAGAAGGGAACAGAGGAGAAAGCAAAGGAGAAAACAAAGATTGAAGAAAAGGGCGAAAACAAAACGAAAGTTGAAGAAGAAGAAAACAAAGGAAGAAGAAACGAATTGATTGAAGTGTCGAGCGATGAAGAGGATGAGAAAGAGAGAAGCAAAAAGGAAGAGAGAAAAGATGAACATTTGAAAGAGAAAGGAAAAAAGAAAGATGAATTTGAGAAAGATGAATTGAGCGAGGATGAAGCGATGTTTGTTGAATCGATAAAACAGAGCTGGGTGTTATTTGATCCGAATTCATCGTTGTTAGCCTCATCATCATCATCAAAATATTCTTCTTCTACTGTTTTTTCCTCCTCCTCCTCCTCCAACATCCTGTTTGCCTCTCCTGTCTGCTCTTCTTCTCTCTCGCCGACGCTCCTCTTCCGCACTACGCATCTGCTGCTGACTCTTTTTGAGGAGGCTGAGATGAAGCATGCGATGGACGACTCGTATTTGCTGCTGCAGAAGGCGGCAGAGATTGAAGAAGTGCGGAACAATAACAGCAGCAGCAGTGGAGGAAGAGGTAGAGGAACAGGCAGAGGAGCCGGTGGGAAGAGGAAGAATGTGAGGAAAGAGAAGAGAAGAGAAGAGAAGAGGCAAAACAAGGAGAAGGAGAGGAAGGAAGGAGAGAATGAAGAAGAAGAAGAAGAGGAGGAGGAGGAGGATGAGGAAGAAGAAGATGATGATGATGATGATGATAGAGAAGAAGAAGAAGAGGAGGAGGAGGAGCAAGAGCTGATGGATTTAGACAATGAAGATGCCTTGCTGGAGTTGGAAGAAGATGAAAATGATGAGGAAAAAGAACAAGAACAAGAACAAGAAAATGAAGAAGAAGAAGAAGAAGAGGCAGCGGTTGAAGAAACAGAGCAAACAGCCGAAAATGCGTTGTCAATAGGAGACACTGGGAAGATCAAAAAGAGGAACACCAGCAAATCTCAACAAGAAAACAGAAAAAAAATACCGAAAGGAACAACAAAAGAACGAAAAGTCGAAAATTCAATGGAAAACGTTGAAAAAGGGGCTAATAAGAAAGCGAAAGCTTCAACATCATCAACAAAATCAGAAAAAATATCAGAACAAAAACAAGCAGAAGCACATCCAGTTTCTTCAAACAGTATCATTTCACAAAGCAATTCAACTTTATCTTCTTCTTCCTCTTCCTCTTCCTCCTCTTCCTCCTCTTCCTCCTCCTCTTCAAACATCGCTATAACAAGACCACCAGAACTGTCTGAGCAGGCCTCGTCCATCCTCAAAAGCTACAGCTCTCTCTCGCTCATCACAACAGTCTCACATCGCCTGCGCTACTTCGAAAGTCTTCTGCATTCGCTTTTCTATTCCTTTTCCTCGTCTTCTTTTGTCTGCTGTGCTAGCGTTGCACTGCCTTCTTCGTTGAATTCTTCATCATCATCATCTTCTTCTTCTTCTTCCTCTTCATCATTAAAACAATCAAATCAATCAATAGACTCTAAAACCCACCAAAATTCTTCTTCTCTTTCTTCTTCCTCTTCCTCTTCTTCTTCTTCTTCTTCTTCTTCTTCTTCTTCTTCTTCTTCTTCTTCTTCTTCTTCAACCATCCTCGTCACTCTTCCTCTCTCCTGCTCGTTCCCTTCGACGCTCTCCTTCAAAGAGCTGTTTGCCTCTCCTCAGAACTCTGCCAAAGCAGCTGCTGCTGTGCCTCGCTCTGTTGCCCAGTGCATCCATCCTCTTCTTGTGCCTCTCCACAAAAACTGGATGAGGTTCTTCAATTCAATCGTGTTCCCGCTGACTTCTTTCTTTTCGGTGAATGCAAAGCAATCAAAGGCGAATAAAACTTCTTCTTTTGCTTCCATTTCTTCTTCCTCCTCCTCATCATCATCATCTTCTTCTTCTTCTTCTTCTTCAGACAATCGTGTTTCTCTTCTTGCTTCTGCTGAGCCTCTGTCGGCTCTTCTGTTTTCTGTCGATCTTTCCGTCTGCCAGCTGTTTGTGTCGCTCTGCTTGAATTCTCTTCCAACGCTTTCTCTTTTTGCTAATGCTGTTTCTTCTCCTTCACATTCTTCACATTCTTCTTCTTCTTCTTCTTCTTCGACTGCTTCGTCTTTTCTGTCTTCTTCTCATATTTCTCCAGATTTCCTGAAGCATCTCCATTCTGTCTCCAGCTATTTGGTCTCTCTCCTCTCTTTGTACGCATCTTCCTATTCTTCTTCTTCTTCTTCTTCTTCCTCCTCCTCTTCTTCTTCCTCCTCTTCTTCTTCCCAATCTTCCCTCTCAAACGCATCTTCTCTCCCCTTCAGCACATTTGCCAATCGCGTCTCTTTCTCTTCTCTCTCACCATGTGCTCTTCCCCACTGCATTCTCCTGCCTCTCAAACGCCGAATCGTCTCAGTCCTGCGACTTGTCGTGTCTTTGATGAACTTTTGCCTCTCTTTTGCCTCTTTTGCTTCGCCTTCTTCGCTTCCCCCGCCGCCAAATGTGCCGAAGTCTGCCTCAGCTTCGCTTCTCCACTTTCTTTACTCCTCTTTGCTCTCGTTTTATGCCTCGCTTCCTGTGTCCTCGCCTCTGGTGCATCCTCTTTTTGCCTTTTTCTCGTCTCTCATCAACACAACTTCCACACTGGACTCGTTTGCATTGTCTTCTTCTTCCTCCTCTTCCTCCTCCTCTTCCTCTTCTTCCTTTTCTCTCTCGCCTCTTCAGCGCAATCAGACGCAGCTGTTATCTCTGTGTTCTTTTCCTTCTCTGCTTCCGTCAATTCTCTCTTGCTGTGCAGCAGAAGCAGCAGCAGCGCTGAGGCCCTTGTCTACTTCTGCTAGTCATCGTCTGTGTGTGAGGCAGAAGATTTCTTTGTCTTCTTCTCTTTCGCTCTTCCACCACGCTGCTTCTTTGTGGATAAGGCTCATCCAGAACGACCTGCCTCTGTCTCTGATGTACGGAAAGAAGAAAGAGGATGCTTCGTCCACTTCACTCAACAAGACTTCTTCCTCTTCCTCTTCCTCTTCTTCTTCTTCTTCTTCTTCTTCTTCTCCGTTGGTTTCAGATTCATCTTTCCATCTGCTAATTTCACTTCGAGAAGACCTTTCGTTAGTATCTCGTTTGAAAGAAAAAACGGAAGAACTTTTCCTTTCTGAGAAAGAGAGGGCAAAGGAAGTGAAAGGAAAAGATGCATTTCACATGCTGCTGGAAGAAGCGCTCAATGAAGCAATTGGCTCCCCGCTGAATGACCTGATTACCCAGCTGCAAGCAGCCATCGAATGCTGCTCGTAGCGAATTGTCCAAATAACGAGGACAAGAAAAAACACAAAAACGGTTTTTATCATTTCGATTAATTCATTTCAAAAATTATTTTGAACAAAATCTCAAAAATAAAAAAAAAATTACTGTTATCTGAATTGACAAGGCTGTAAATGGGATAGAATTAATTTATATTTTGCAAAACAATGCTTTTTTATTTATTCAATTTATAAATGGCTCAACAAAAGAAAAATTGATTTTCAAAAAGAAAACTCAACAAAAGCAAAAAGATTAAAAAAACATATGGGGCAAAATTTTTTCTTTTAGGAAAAAAACAACGATTTGATCCAAACTTTTTCTCCAACCTTATCATTATTGTTCTTTCATTCCCATGTCAAAAAAATACGGAAACATTCTAAAATTGAGAAAAATATTTGTTAGAGGAGAATAGAACAAAATTCAGAAAGCGAAATATTTCGTCCCATCCCACCGCTGAATGAAGTGCTTATTCAAAGAGCAAAGAGTCAAAAAAATCATTTGTTTCAGCAGCAGATAAGGTACCCTTCGGCTCTTTTCCTCATGCAGACACTGGCAAGTCCAATTTTTACAGAATAGCAACTGAAACCTATTATGCAGTCTTCATATCCACATTCTTCCAACTTCTCAAACAACTTTCTTTTAACCTCTTTTCGTTTTGATTCATCGCGTTCGCTTGCTTTCTTTTCTTTTAAACGTTTGCAAAGTTTTTTTAGAAACGATAAACAGTTCAAAATTCGTTGGAGATCGATATTTGATTGGACGATCACCTCGAATATTACGTCAATGGCACAGCTTTTCAAAAAATGTTCAATTTCAACAGATTTGTTTCTCGCTGAATTGTCAAAACATTCTATGCATATATCGCAAATTTCTCCAAAATTATCTTTAGCTGTTCTTAATATCTGAGCAACGCTTCCGATCAGCTTCGCAAATTCTTCATTCCACGATTTACATGAGTGTAAGTAATTATCCAATGTGTACATCCATCTTATCAAAATAAGCTCTTCTTTTGATTCTTTCATTCCATTAATTCCTTCTTTTCTCTTCCAGTCAACGCATTCTCTCAGCTCTTCCAACTCTCTTGTTGCCTCTCGCACATAATGCAGCTCATTCACAATCACTCCCATTAAACTGTTATCATGGCATAATCTCCTGAGTAAAAATTGCCAAGCAGATAGGGAAGCTAATTGAGTCAGATTGTGATGCTCCTGATGATATTTGATGATTTCTTTGATCTCACTGATATACAGTTCTTTTGGCACTTCCTATGCAAAAAATAAGATAATAAAATTAATAAATCAAAAATGAAAAAGAAATTCATACGCAAAATCCAATATTACTCAAAGTCAACAAAGCCATTTCCACTTCTTTCTGTGCTTCTTCGTTTTCTTCCTTGTTCAAAGCAGCTTTCAGAATATGTGGCAAACAAATTGAAGACAATTGTGATGGACAATAACAGCAAAGAAAAAGATAGCATTCGCAAAGATCTACCAAAAGCCTTTCATTCTTTCCTTCTTTTTTCTCATTTTCATCAATTATCATCCCTGACATTCTTTTGCTCAACAATGATTCATCAAAAGAACATAAAAAAAACTTTTTCAGCATTTTGCAATATCCAGCTTGCTTCAACAGCGCAATGACATTTTCAACAGATAATTTCTTTTCTTCAATCATTCTGTAGATTGTATCTAACAGTTCTATTGTGAAAATTGATTTTAATTCTTCTTCATCCATTTCTTCAATTAATCTATTCAATTCAATGATATAATGTTTTTGACTGACTTTGCCACAATCTTCAAATTCAGAAAACAATTCTTTCAAAAATAATTGAAGCAGTCACAATCATCACTAATAAAAATAACACTATCAACAAACCAGTGAACTTCTTTGTGATGTCATCCTTATATATTTCTGCAAAGTTTTTACAATCGTAAAAGAACTGCATATTTGTTATTTTTATTGATAATGATACAGAGCGAGAGAGTGAAAAAACGAAAAAATAAAAAAATAAAAAGTTGCAAAGCCATTGAAATATCAGCATTCATACCATCAATCCACACGCAAGCAATTTTGTCGATTGTAAATACAAGAAAAGACTCTTTTCTGTTATACTGTAATGGGACTTTTGATCATTTTAAAAAAAAAACTAAAAGTTTATCACATAAGCAAAACGAGAGAGCAAGAGAAAGAAAGAAAGAGAAAACCATCAGAATGCTAACAATAAAGGATATATTGAGTTTTTATAAGGTGATGAGATGTTCAAAAAGTTCATTGCGGATTTCAAAGTATTGAGGGATGTAAAAGTTTGAAGAATTGCTGAAGAAGTTGAATTTGCTGAAATATTTAGTGCACAAACGATTGTTGTACAACGATCAGTAATCAATTCTAAAAATCTGATTTTTCAACCACTCATGGAATAATTTGAAAAAAAGACTCACAGAGTTTTGAACTGCTTGCATGAACGACTTTTCGAATTTAAAGCAATAAAAAAAAAAATGAAATGATTTTTGATCGTTTATAAAGTTTGTTTCATTGCATTTAAAATGAAAGTCCAATCTGACTCTTTTTATTTCAAGATTTATTCGTGATTCTTGTTCGTTGAACAACAACACTTGCACTCCCTCTTTTGTCAATATAAACGGATAAACAACAGCTTTTTCATTAAAACTACTGTCAACTTCTCGAAATTTTCAGAACAAAAAAACTCATATTTATCTTCTTGGTATAATGAAAATCACAACAACTTTTTGACGAATATTTCACAGATGAATTTGATTAACATCAAATTCAGCAGAAAATCACGATTTAAAAATAGGGCAAATGAGAATCATGCACGTTTACAGAAAATGAAATGCAATTTCACTGAAAAGAGAATGAAGCGATGAATAAGCATTCAAAGGATTATTGAAAGACGAATGAATATTATATCAAAAATGAAAAGGAAAGTGGGAAAAGGATGGAGAAGAAAGAGAGAAATGGAATGAAAGATAAAAAAGTTGAATAATTTCTTGAACAATATGAAGTGAAACAGAAAAGAGATAGACCGAAAAATGAAAGAAGAAGAAATCTTTGATGAAAGAGTTGGAGTCAATTGTTGAAAGCATTTCATATGTTTTGCGGAATGTTCGCATCATGATTATGGTGATGTTGCACTGAAACAGGAATGGAGGAGAAGGCCAACATGAGGGCGATTGATTTTGGGCAGAGTGACTTTGAATTTGAGTGAAATGCATGATTCGGAGTGAGAGAAGAAGGTGATTAAATACTGAAAAAGAAGTACAGGAATATCGATAAGAAAGAGTTTCATCCAAAATTATCATTTCATTTTAAAAGATGGCTTGATTAATTCATGAATTTGCTTATTAACAAAACCTTATTCCAAAACAAAGAATAAAAAATGTTTTTTTTTTTTTTTTTTTTTGGGATAATCTGTTTCAAAATTTTTTTGAAAAAATACAGAGAATAAAGTAAAAAAAATATGAAACACCCAGAATGCAGAAAAACAGAAAAGAAGTTTTTATTTTTCAGTAATGCACGTTTCATTCTCATTCACATTCAGCCAATTCTGGCAGCCGCCATGCTGACCCCAACCAACTTCGTTTTCTCTTTATTTTCTTCACTTATCGCCTTTCACCCTTTCTGCCTTCCAGCTCCTCCGCTGCACACAAACCATGCAACAACAGGCTCCACCTTCTTCATTTCCTCAACCAAATGCTTCTCAAAGCTCATCACATCCTCTGGATCAATTCCCCTCCGCCGAAGTCTCCGAATATACTTCACCTCACGCAACGAAAACACATACCGTTTGAGCATTTCACATTCATCCACAACATACCCTCTTCCTCCACGCTCCCAGCGACTCGTATTCATGCCCATCTGCTCCAATCCATGCAGCCCCAGCCTCTTTATCACGCTCTCACATTCTTCATCTCTATCACCTGCACCGCCCCTCACTCCCTCTTTTCCAAATGGATCCTCAAAATCTCGAATAATCAAATCTCTGCTTCTTCCCCTTTCGCTTTGCAAAGCCCTTTCCCCACCCTCTTTCTCTTCTCTTTCTCCTCTTTTCTCTCTTTGCACCCATCCGTCTTTCCAGCTGTCCCATGTTAACTTATCGAATCCTGTTTCTTCTTGTCCTCTCACACTTGGCATCTCGATCGTTTTTCTATCCAAATGCATATTCTTCTCAAAAGAATCCTCTTCTTTTCCTCTCGCGCCTGCCACATGTGAAATTCCCTCTCCATCTCTACACATCAACTTACTGCCCTCCTTACAACTTGGTGCGTACAGTCCCCATCCCAAGCAACTCCATTGCATTGCCCCTCTAAAATAACTCTCTCTCTCAAATGGTTCGCATCGACAATTCCTCTCACCATTCCTTCCCCCTGAACCTGCACTCCATGGCAGCTCTCTTTCAAATAATTTCACTTCCTCATGCCTCTCATCCACCTCCTTTTCAATTTCCCCCTTCGCCAACTCCAATCTTTCTTTTCTGTTTTCTTCCTTTTCTTCTATCTCTTCTTTCTCTCCTGTTTTATCCTCTCTTTCCCAACTTTTCTTTTTCAATTTCTTCTTCTTTCCCATCCCAATCCATTTCTCCATCTCTCTCTCGTCCATTTCCGTCTTTTCACTCTCCTCGTTCTCTTCTGCGCTCTCTTCACATTCCAAACCCATCTTTTCTCTCATTTCTCTTTCCGCAAAATCCCACATTTCTGCTTCTTCCTCTCCCATCCACTCCTTCCTAACCCACACCCCAAATACTCTTGCAAACAACTTTGCCTCCTTGATCTGCTTCCGGTTCACTGCTTTCCTTTCTTTCTCTCTTATTTCCTTCATTCTTCTCTTCCTTGAGCAGGCTTCTTCTTTATATTCATCATAATTTCTCAATCTCTTTTCCTTCTCCACCTCATCCATATCTGTTTCATCTTCCATGCTCACTTCATCCTCTCTCTTTTTCAAATTCATGTCTTCTCTTTCCCATCGCTTCACCATTTCCAACCTCCCCGCCTCTCTCATATCCTCCTCCTTCCTTCCAGATAGATCCATCTCCATTTCTCTGCTTTTCCAATATCTCACATCTTCAAATCCTGTTCCTATCCTTTCTTTCAAACAGAGAGTTTTATCTGCTGCATCCTCTCCGATTTGCAGAATTCCTCCTGCACGCTCCGAGCTCTTCCTCAAATCTCTTTCTTCCAGAGAAATCCTTTCAGAACATAATGTTTCTGACCCCCTGAAACTGTGACCAATTGCATCGCTGCCTGGTTCAAATGCAAGCTTGCTCCTATGGTCTCCTTGTCCCATCTTAAAGTTTTGAGACGCACAGCTCAAAATTTCGCTGTTTCCATTCATCCAGCTCCACCCAAAGGGGCCCGATGATCTGTCTCCACTCCTTGCAGTGCACGACATGCAAATATCCAATACATTTATGGGTAATGTTGCGCTTTCCATTGTTCCCAATTTCCTTTTCAAAAATGACTGAAAACACAAATTGAATAAAAAATCAAGCACAACCACGCACCACATCCACAAAATAAAGCAGATACTCTGTTAATGCGTTGAACTTATATTATTAGCAAACATGTTGCTGCGGCTCCCACGGAGATTGTTCGGTGAAGCTCGCCACATCCATTTTCTTAAAACTGAAAACTTGAAAAATAATTATGGGTATCAAAAAATTCTTGTGGAATAAGTTATTGTTTCAATTGTGAGTACTGTTTTCATTTGTTTCGAATTCGAATTGAATTCTTTCTCGAAATACATGAAAAGAGGATTCCACCATTTCTTTTTTCTTTTTTTTTTATTGAAAATAAAGGACTTTTCATATTCTTCAAAAGACAGATTTTATTTTGCAAGGCGAAAAATAAAGAAAAAAAGATTTTTGTTTTAAAAAGTCAATTAGTTTCATTTATTCAAACATTTACATTTTCACTCCAAAACCGTTGAAAAATAAACAAAGTTATTATAACCAAAAAAAGAAAGAATTTCACCTAAGCTGATAATGATATCTTCAAACCCATCTTCTTCCATCTTTTCATATATCTTCAATTTCGTTGTTTCTCTTTCTTCATTGCTTCTTTCATTGTTCACCTTTTTTTTCAATTTTCCGAAAAGTTCAGGGAAAAAATCCAAACTTTGATACGCCACACCCTTGTTCAATGTTGGCCGCAGAAATTCCTCCAAAAACAGGTCAATGACTCCTTTCTTCAGCAAGCAATCAATATCAACATTTTTCGTTCGTGTGATATCCAAAAGCAGAGAAGAACATTCCTCGAATATTTCGCTTTCGTTCTCTCTTGCCGCTCTGCTGAGACAGACATTGCAACATATCAGCTCAGAGAATTCATCCTTCCACGTGCGGGAATTCCATGTCAATCGTTTGATCATTTGAATCCATTTCAATATTATCTGCACTTCTTTCGTCTTCTCCAATTCCTTTTCAGTCTTCCCCCAATCAACACACTTTGCCAGCTCTTCCATTTCTCTTGATGCTTCTCTAAAAAAATGAAGCTCATTCACAATTATTTCTTCCAACTCTCTTTCTTTGTGCTGCCTGTTTGTATAAAACTGCCAAATTGACTGATATGCAAGTCTTGTCAAGTTGTGGTGTTCTTGATGATATTTGATGATTTCTATCGCACAGTTTTGATACAGTTTTTTATTTATTTCCTATTTTTTAAAAATAGAGATATCATCAATAAACTCGATTGACATTTTAATAAAAAATAACATGGATACCTGATGTTTGTCAATGTTGCTCAAAGCAATTAAAGCTGTTTCTTTCTCCTTTTGTGCATCTTCGCTTTCTTCTTTGTTTAATGCAATTTTCAGGTGACGAGGAATACAAATATTTTGTAACTTTTCTGAAATATAACAATCTTTATGCAACAAATAGCATTCGCACAAATCAACAAGAAATTTTTCATTCACTTCTTCTTTTTTCTTCTCTTCGTCAACAATCATCTTTCGAATTCTTTTATTCAGTTGCGATTCATCAAAAGAATAAAACTTGAAATTATTTAATTCTTTAAAATATCCCGCCTGTCTCAAAAACAAAAAAGTGTTTTCGAATGACAATTTGTCTTCTTCAATCATTTTGTTAATCTTGTTGAATGTCTCTTTCGAAAAAACACAATCCAATTCTTTTTTATACATTTTCGCAATCAATTTATTCATTTCTTCAATTTTGACTTTCTGCTCATCTTCATTGTAATTTCCCAGCTCAAAAAGCAATTCTTCAAAAAATTTCAATTTAATAAAAAAAGAACTTGCCATTTCTAAAAAAATAGATAAAATGAGCAAACTTGAAAACTTGTCAAAAAGAGGCATTTCTTGAATCTCTTTTTTACGCCCAACGCTTCCACATGCATCCATTCTGAAAATCATAATAACGCAATTTATATGAGTGAATCATCAAAATTCACAGAATAATCCACAAATGCAAACATCATTCGTTATTTTTCAAAAGGTTAAGAATACTGTATCTACGCAAAGTGCTTTTGCTTTATAAAATGGAATGTAATAGGGAGCACAATCAAATAATTTTGATTGTCTGTTTAAGGCCAGAAATGCAACTCTTTTGATTCAATTTGATCAAACCAATAGAAAAAATTGATAAGAATTTTTGAAAAATGTTTCATATCATTTTTTTTTTAATTGATATTTCTTTGCATAAAAAATGGTTTCAATTTCAAACGCAAAATTTGATTTTGAATCATTAAAAAAATAAAGCAGTCTTGCTTTCTCTTTTTTAAAGCTATCTTTCTTTAATGTGAAATGATTACGCAAAAAAAAGACAATTAGCAATTCTTGAATCTCGACACATATTATTTTTATCATATCCGCTAGAATTTGAACAAACTCAATGAGCAGAACAAAATAATAGATAATTATCGAAGGGAATTGCAGATAAACAAAAAAGACAAAGAAAAAAAAATGTTAGATAGACAACGTGAATTCAGTGAGAGAAAAGAAAAAACATTGAGAGTTTTCAGGACTAGTGCTTTATTGTGGTTGTGCTCCATCATCTTCTTCTATTTAAATTTCAGTTCACATTGAAATGCATCAAGTGAATGCATTTGTTATTGGATCAACGCTCTGAGAAAATATTATCGATAGAAAAGATGAATATCAACTCAGTTGATTCCGCTGTTTCTTTTTTATTTTAAAAATCATGTTAAAAAAACATTTTAACAACCTCGGTGATCCAAATTCAGAGGAAAGAAAGAGATAAAAAAAGAGATGAGAAAGCGTGAAGCTGAAAAAAACAAAAAAGAAAATTTGTCTTTGAATTCTATCATTCTCATTGAAAGAGAAAAACACATCAACAAGTTTGGAGAAGTGATAGGTGAGTATTCTCATCGTCACCAAAAATTATTTTCATTATCTTCATTTCATTTAAGCTCATAAATCTGTTTCATAGCATAAGTTCAATAAACAAATAAAAATCAAGCTGGACGTCAAATATTTTTTTTAAAAAAACTTTCTCAGAAAAGCGATTTAATAATTTTTAACTATTATATTTCGATCAATGTTTTGCTCGTATTTTCTTGACTGATTGCTGTTGCGAGTTTTTATCACGGAATTCACAAAAACAATTGTATTTTCCGTATTTGTTACTTATTCGTCATATTTTGAACCATTTATTTAAGTGTCTTTTTGCATTTCACCATTTTTGTTAAAACATGCAAAATCAAGTGAATATGTTTATTTTCTCGATTTTTATGAAGTTGATGATATTTAATAAGTTATTTCAACAACATGTTCTTGATATTGTATTATTGCCAATATGTCAATACTATGATAAATGTTTTTCTAAAAAAAAGAATGATCCTTTAATTTCTTTCAAATTTTGAATTAAAGTTCGTTTTCTAAACATGTATCATAAACAAAAAAGATAATTTTTCCATCATTTTTTTGACATATTTTGACAAGATAAACATATTCACTTGATTTTGCATGTTTTAACAAAAATGGTGAAATGCAAAAAGACACTTAAATAAATGGTTCAAAATATGACGAATAAGTAACAAATACGGAAAATACAATTGTTTTTGTGAATTCCGTGATAAAAACTCGCAACAGCAATCAGTCAAGAAAATACGAGCAAAACATTGATCGAAATATAATAGTTAAAAATTATTAAATCGCTTTTCTGAGAAAGTTTTTTTAAAAAAAATATTTGACGTCCAGCTTGATTTTTATTTGTTTATTGAACTTATGCTATGAAACAGATTTATGAGCTTAAATGAAATGAAGATAATGAAAATAATTTTTGGGGACGATGAAAATACTCACATTTGTTAATTCGACAATTCGGAATGAGAGCGATTGATCAAGAAAATAAAGTCTTATCGCTCTTCATCATCTTCTCATTTTCGTTTCAACTTTCAATCAGATATGAATGCTCTTTCCTCCTAATTCTTTTCTTCTTCTTCATTGTTATCATTCTTTGCCTTTCTCTTCATTCCTTTTGTTTCTTCTTTTTTTTCACGAGAACACTTGTTTCATCCATTTCATCTCAAAATGCAATTCTTCAATATCTCAATCAAATTCCATCTCTTTCTCTTCCTTTTTCTTCCTTTTTCTGTTTTTATCTGCATTTTCCTGTTGACTGAGGACGAGAAGATGTCTCTCTCGCATTCTTTTTTTGCAAATCAACAAAAAGTTTTTTTTCAATAACATTTCCTCAACAGCTGCCATGCTATCACATTCCAAAGGTACTAAGCCGGAACTCTTGTACCAAACCCTTCCCCTATCTATGAAGTTTTCTCTTGTTCTTCATTATTTTTGACGATTGAAATATTAACATTTCTGAAACAATTGAAATTACCAAAAATTATTCAAGAATAACAATTGTTCTTTCTCATCATGTTTCCTTTCAGATGAATGTTGCGATATCTTCTTTTTTTCAAATGTGTGATTATTTTTGAAATCATTTCTTTTTTCTGTGTGTTGATTTTTCAAAGGTTGTTTGTCATTGAATTTTGAATTTGTATTTTAAATGATTAATTTCATTTTAACCACTTCAAAAACAAATGTTTAAGATAATATAAAGATGTAAATATTTTTTATAAGCCTTTTCATTTTTTGCTATTCTTTAGTTAATATTCAAGTGAAATTTTCTAATCGAAATTTTAAATTGAAATAATATATTACAGTCTGTCCCTAAAAAATGTTGATCTGTCCTTTTTTAATGTTGAGCATCCCGCAATAAATAAAAATTAAATTTCCCACATTCGCCTATCGTCATAATTAACATTTTATTAGCAAGGGGTTTAACACTGTTTCAAGAATAAAAATAAGATTTATTGAGTTTTTATGTATTTTTCTTTAAATATATCAAGGGATGTTTGATTGCAATAAAATATTTATTCAGCTTTATCACTTTTGTTGTTTTTTAAGTTTTATTGTGTATGAATTACCAACTCACTTTTTTTGAGTTATATTTTGATTCATAGGAAAGATAATTTCTATAGAACAATCTGAAAATGCAGATATTCTTTTTTTTCATATTTTTCTCAAATAATGAATCAAGCGGATAAAAATTTCGTGAAAAAAGGAAAGCTGTGCAATTATTTTTAAAACTGAATGATAAATTGAATCTTTGTATTTTGAAACAATTTTCAAAACAATTCATTATTCTCATTTAAATAAACAGTTCATCATTTTTATTCTTTTTGATTGACAGCCTTTAATGACATTATGATATGTGAATGTTTGAGAATTTTTCACTTAATTTTGTAAAAAAAAAAAAAAAATAACTAAATAGAACAAACAAGCCAATTTTCTTTGTTATTGATAAAGATCGTTGATTGAAATAAAGGAAATATCAACAAAATGAAATGATATCAAAAAATAATTAATATCAATACAATTAATATCTATCTTTCGTGTAGAAATGAAGAACAAATATATAAGCTTTAACTTTTATGTCAAAGATCTTTCTTTTCAAAAACCAGCAGCCATATTTCATTCTCAACATTAGCAATGGTTTTTCGCACTTCTCTTGCCGTAATATCTTTGAAGGTTTCAACAAGCACAGTAATAAAATGATTTTCTCCTTTCCATATGAAAGAACTTTCTTCAGCTCTTTTTTTCCAATGACCAAAACGTTTTTTATTGGATTTCGTATAGGTGAATATGCGGCATTGAATAGTACATGATGACTGGCGTCCATTATTATTGCATCTGTGCTAAGATGATGAATTGAAGCGTTATCCATCACAATAATCGATGATCCATGAACTTTTATTGATTGCAAAAATCTATTAATGAATGCTTCAAATATTTCATGACTTATTGATCCTCTGATAACTTCGGAATATCCCATTCCTGATTGAGATATGGATGTGATGGCAGTGAGTGACTGATGAACTGGTGGAGGAGGAATTAGAAACTTCTCTCCAACTTGGGATCATCCATATTTTATGACGCATTCTTCATTCCAAGATGTTTCGTAGATATAAAATATCATTGTACCATCCATTTGATATTCGTTGAGTTTTTCTATGAATTTTTTACGGAGAATTTTATTTCTTTCCGAATTAGCTGCGGATTCTCTCTTTGTTATTTTTTTGAAGGCAAAAATAGGATATTTTTGAATCTCTTAATTTTTTTCTGTTTGCATACGGTTTATTGTTGATTTCCCAATCGTGCTTCCATGATTTGACAATTCAGATGCAATTCACCTCACTGTGTTCAAAGGATTCTGCTTCATATTTTCCCTAACAATTGATTGATATTGTTCGTTCTCGTCCTTTTTCTTTCTTCCTTTTTGATGCAATGGAAGTGTGATGTCAATTCACGCTTTCAATTTCAACAAGAACCTAGCTGAAGTAATTGTTGTTAATGCGCATTCATTCGCGTATCATGTTTCGCTCTTTTCCTGACCATGGGTTTGAATAAGAATAAATAATTTTTTTCTTTTCACATCAGTTGCATTTGTCTAAGGATTTTTCGTTTTTCGATTCTCATGAATTTCAGCATTTCTCAGATTTTCGATTTTCTTTCTTCTATCTTCCTCAGCTCTCATTGCTGCTCTCATCTTAATTGTTTGATGAATGCGTTCTTCAAAAGGATGAACAGCAGGTAAAGAAACTTCACTAACTCTAAACTCTGAAATGTTTGGAACTGATTCTATTATTTTCTTTCTCTTTTCGACCGTTCAAGCATCCAATAATACAATATTTTCCATGTTATGAAAATGTTAATTATGACGAAAGGCGAATGTGGGAAATTTAATTATAATTTGTTGCGGGATGCTTAACATTTAAAAAGGACAGATCAACATTTTTTTGGGACAGACTGTGTCAAAAATAATCACTCATAAGTTGGATATTTTTCCAAAAATTTGAAGAGAAAATAATTTTTATGATCCAAATCAGTATATATTCACTTAACATCAAATTGTGCATCTAGAAAGCATTGCATGTGACAGAAAAAAACAGAATTAACAACGTCTCTATTACACAAGGTTCGTTCAACAAGAGAATATCGTGAATTCAAATCCCGCTCAAAAAAACAATTTTCAATTCGACATAGTTACATAATAAAATATTAAACAACAATGAAGACATAAGTTGTTTTAAAAGATACCGTTAAAAGAAAGATCAACGCATAAAAAGCAGGTTGAGAGGCTGGAAGGAATGGACATCCTAAGGAAATTTCGAATGAACAATTGGAAGAAACCGAAAATTATTTTGATTCTTTTGTCAAAACAAACAATTATTCGAATTTGTGATTTGTAAAACATGGAAGGCGGAATAAATTTTCATGTTTTTTTGACTTTTTTAAAAAAACTTTTCAGTTCGTGAGTCTGATAGAAAATGAGTCAAAATGAAAGAAAAAGTTGAAAATAATCTATAAGAAATATGCATTCAAATTAATCCAACTCAACGAAATATTGAAAACAGCAGTGACAAGACCAGCAGACGTTGCGAAAATACAAACTCACTCTCCAGAAAATACAAGAAGACGGTTTTCGGAATTGTTGGGCACTGTAACGGAATTCAATATCACATCTGCTGATATTTTCAATTTTGATGAATCGTTAATCTCATGTGGTGAATCATTGAACAAACTTGTTGTTTTCCTGAAAGGTCAAACTCCTCCTAAAGTTCCCGTTGTTCCGAAAGAACCGAATGCAACTACATGCCTTTGTGTCTGAGCTGACGAATCCTCGTTGCCTTGATTTCTTTTTTGGTCGAAGAAAACACTCCTGAAAGAATTTCGTTTTCTTTCATCATTTGACACATGCCATATAAATTCCTCCAACGGGTATATTGCTTTGAAAATCTTCAAATACATCATGATTAATTACTGGATTCAATTAATCGCAGAAATAGTTAAACAGACAAGTTCTCATCGCGCCCTTCTATAAATGGATAATCATTCAACTCACAATGACGACACTGTAATTGA
Source organism: Monocercomonoides exilis (assembly GCF_001643675.1). Classification (NCBI taxonomy): domain Eukaryota; phylum Preaxostyla; order Oxymonadida; family Polymastigidae; genus Monocercomonoides; species Monocercomonoides exilis. Next base: position 505,546 of record NW_027150580.1, read on the forward strand.
TGCAGCAAAAAAAACAACATCATCAGAAAATATTTTCACCAAATACGACACACTTGCTTTAACGGTGTGACTCATGTGTTTTTTCTCGACTGAAATCCACTTTGAGTAACATATTTTAATTCCTTCTCCATTTCCTCTCCCTTCTAATCGAGCCTAACTTTCAGAAGTTCTTCTTGAAGTTTTGGCTGCAGCTTGTGTTCCATCAACAGAAAAGGCAGCATTCATTTAGACGGGAGATTAGCCTGTTGCTACACCTCCTGCTCTCTCTTGAGCTGCTGGAGCGCAGATTGAAACATTAACATTTGTTGGAGTGCTTCATTCTTCATCTCAGGATTGGCGTGAATAACTTTTCTGAAAATATTCTCAGACAAAAAGGAAAAGTATTTCATATTCTTCAAAAACTGAAGACATTCATTCTGCAAAAATTTCTAACTTGGCAAAATTAACTTCATTAAACATATCGAGTTCTTCTTCTTCTCCTTTTGATCACAAATTACATCCAGCAGCAATTTTTAAAGATTAGGTTAGCAGTGATTTGAAAAACAACTTGAAGATACTGAAAAGCGTCTAACTTTTCTTCTATCTTAATATGAAAAAATTGAAAGAAAAAAAGATTATTCAACACCTTCAACAATAAAAGCCAAAAATTCTCGAAAAGAATTCATCAGTGTTTTGTCAAGTTCTTCTTCAGATGAAAATAAAAGAGATCGAAAACATAAAAAGAAGAAAAAATTAAAAATTTGTGAAATCGTTAACGATAACGCGAATAGAGGACGCGACTCAGAGGAAAGAAGAAATATTGAAAAAGAAAAACCAATTCAAATAGTTGTTTCGCTGGCTTTAAAAAAAAAGAATTTGAATGCCGCAAAAAAGAATAATTTTTCATTGTCATCGTAGTTTCTTTCTTTCTATCTTTTTTTGAATAATGGAAAAGTTTGTGAACGCAAATCGTGAATATTTTATTGGAAAGTTAGTGATTAAGTTATTGCTTTTCTCTGTTCTTGCAACTGTGGGAAAAACACCGTTCAAAGTTGAATTTATGATAAATATTAAACAATTAATTTGCTGTTGGATAGCATTCTTAATCTGTCAGTTCATTTCATTTATTCATTCATTTCTTTTTTTGAAGCGAAAATTAAGAAATCAATAGAAAATATTGCAAAAATATGTGTATTCAACAGTTCTGCAAGTGGGCGAATTTGGCACCACGACGCGGGTTAAGCACAGATGGTCAATAAATATTTCCTCGTTCATCAACAATTTCTTATCCTTATTTTGTTTCCTTGACTGATTTCTTAATCTCTGCTCAAAATTGTTCTTTTCCTCTCCATTTTTCTTCATTCTCACTTGCTTTGCAAATTGCTCATGGGCTCATTCTTCAAAATTCATTCTTCCAAATCCCCATTTTTCTCCAGCCCAATACAAATGCAATGCATTCCTTCAAATATAAAACCTTTCATTTTGGATTGCTGAGAATGAATTGAAAAGATGAAGGAAACAAATTCACAACATTGATGCAAATGGTTGATACGTTCAATGGAAAAGTCTTCCTTTGCTTTTTCCCCCTCCATTCTTCATTATTTCTATTTCAATAAACATTCAAAATGCTGAGGAAGATGATATTTTGGATGAAAAAAAATGTTTTTGCTTTCTTTGATCATGTTGATGATGTTGATGATGATAAAAGAACAAGAAGAACGAAGAAATATCAGATGTGAAATGCTTCTTGTCTATTGACGGTTTTGTGAGAAGAATTTGAAATGAGAAATATTTCAAGAATATGAAGAAGAAGATGAACAGGCATTCGGTTATTGACAAAAAAACTTGCAGAAAGCCTGTTGATAAAAGTCTGAAGAAGAGAATTTCGCTATGCTTCTCTTTTGTTGTTTGATGAAATACCTCTTTTCAATTTCAGTTGTTAATACAAAGTATCAATTTATCAGACAACTTCATCTTTATCTTTCACATAGATTTTAAAATGTATTCTGACAATTTCTCTTGCAAGAAACAGAAATATAAATTTATTTTTGAGAAAAAAGAGTGAGAAAAAATAATAGTAAGGTTATGATCTTTTTAAAAAGAAAAAGAATCAAATGATGAGCAGTTTAAGTTTGGGGGAAAATCGTAAGCTATCAAGGGACGAGACATTAAGTGAATTAGGCGTGCATGCAAGTAGAGCAAGCGAAGAAAAGAAAGATGAGCTGTTTGATTTAATGAAAGAAACGGCCCATCTTCTCTGTGGAATTGTGCGTGGAACGATGAAAGAAGAAATCGAGGGTATTCTGAAGGAAGAATATGGAATGAGCGAAGGAGATGCATCCACAATTGCTGAAGAAGTTATCGCTGCACACTGTTTGCTATCAAATTTTCAATAACAATTTCAAAAAAAAAATGTCAAAATCTTTTATTGCTTTGTTGTTATTTTTTAGCTTCAAGCTGTTTGCCAAAGAAAAAAGGCGGGGCAGCTTTTGCTTTTGGGAAGGCAAGAACTTCGAGTCAAGCAAATGGGAAATTTTCTGTTCCATCAGCGTTTTCTTCGAAAACAGCAAGCTCTTCAAGCACTGACAAAGCTGCTCCAAAGCCATTCATGTCTTCATTACCACCAACGGAGAGTTCGGGGACTTTTGGTGGCCCTGCGAAGTTCCCGCCTTCGTTTGGAAGTGCGATGCAAGGGCCTGGGCCAATGTTACCAACTGGACTTTCCACAGCTGGTCCTTTTTCGTCTAGAATCTCTTTAGCTTTGCCAGTTTCTGACGAGCCTTCGCTTTCTGTGCCAAGCATGGCACCACCAGGATTTCCTGCACCTGGATTTCCGTCTTCTTCATTTGGGGGTCCTATGTTGATGCCTCCATTTAATCCCTCTGATGAGTCGAGCCCTTTTATCGGAACATCAGCCAGGATGATTGAAGATGAAGAGAAATTGCAAAAAGAAGAAGATAAAAAAGGGAAAAAGAAAGAGAGAAAGCATGAAAAGAAAAGCAAGAGCGACAGCGACTCTGACAGCGATGAGGAATCAGATGACTCAGAGGCGTCTGAAGATGAAAGTGGCTCTGAAGAAAGTGGCAACGATGAAAGTGGTGCTGATTCATCATCGTCGTCGTCAGAGGGAGGAAAAGGAAAAGAAGGATATAAAGAAAACAAAAAGCCGGTGAAGGGAAGTTTGCATTCTTTATTTAAATAAAAGATCTTCTGTAATTTTTTACGTATTTCGTGCTTTTTTTTATTAATTTATTATTTTATTTATTATTTTATTAATTTTGAAATATTTCATTTTTCGTTGTTTATTTGTTAGAAATGAGAGGACCACTTCATTTTCTCCCTGAAGAGACAGCTGGGTATACTTCGTCGTTTGATTCAGATATTCAGTTGTTGCAGAAGGAGCGCCTTATTCGTGTGAATAGATCATATCCTATTCCTGTTTGTTTGGGCAATCCATTCAACAAAGGCATTTGGCGGGTGGATCTGCTTGTGGAAGATGCCAATCCAGAGTACTTCGCTTTTGCCATTCTGCAAGTGTGTGAGAGCAACATGAAGAATGCCATCAAGAAGCGCGATTCTTCGCTGAAGCCAAAGAAGTCAAAAAGCAAATCAACGAGTCATCAAGCAGACAGTCCAGTGGCACCTCCTTTCGGTTTGTCATCGTCTGCTGCTTTTGGCTTTTCTGGGCCAAGCGGAGGATGTGGTCCTTTTGGTCAAGGGAAATTGAGAGGAGTTAGTGCAGAAGGGATGGTGATGAATTATAGAGGATTATTTGATGATTCATCGCCCGGAATTCAACCCTGGAAATCAAAAGGTTCGCAAGTCGCTTGCGAAGTTAACACAAAGAAGAAAACTGCATCCTTTTTTGTTGATCGGAAAAAACAAACCATTGTGTTTACAAAGCTGCCAAAATGTGTGCAATTTCAGGTGTGAAAAATAAAAATTGTTGTAATTGAAGACTGCTTTGTTTGCCAGTCACCAAATCCATTTGACTTGTTTAACATATTTCAATAATTTTATTTTCTTTTCGTTTATTATTTTCTTTCTTTCTTTCTATTATATTTTATTAATTTATTAAAAATAACATTTTCTTTGCATTTTATATTTTTTTATTAACTATTTGATTTGCACATTAATTTTGATCAAACCTCTAATTGCAGATGCTCTTTCTTGATTCATCGGTAGTTATGAAAGTGCTCAGATTGGACAAAATAAAGAAACCTACTGGACCCAAAAAGGTTTCAGGCACTAAAAATATAGAGTTTTTGTAAAATTGGTAAAGCCCAAATGTCTTGAAATGGAAAGGTTATGTTTTTTGTTTGATATTTGTCGTTGTTTTGCAATTGCAAATGAGTTATTTTCCTGCTTTTAATTTTCAAATGTGCTTCTCCAAATTGATTCAAATCATTTCATTCTTTCAATGCTTTTTCGTGGCAGCTATTATAAAATCAAACATATTCGATCGGAATTTAAAAAAAGCTTCCGTTTTTCATTCTTATTTTGAAAATTTTTCAACTTCTACAGTGTAGAATTGTCTTCGAGAAAATGCTTTTCTGTTAATGTTGTTCAAAAATGATTCAAATATATAAAGTAGTGACATTTTTTTCAGACAAGGAATGCGTCAATTTGCAGAACAATAAGATGACCATTAACATTTCACCTTATTTTTTGGGTTCATTTATTTGAAAAAAAGTTTGGTGATAATCGAATAATCTCTTGTTTAATTTGTCACTCACGAAAATAAATAAATGGATACACTTTCTGTTTCTTCCATGGTGACAAGGAGCAAACGGCAGAGGAAATTGTCCATTTTTCGATAGAAGTTGTTTCACTCAATCCCCATTCGAGAATTGTGAATCAACAACCCCAACACAAAGAGTCTGGAATAATGGACATGCAGATAACTCTAAATGCAACAGCTGGCTCCCACTCGTTGCCCAGAATCAAATCGTTGCCAATAATGGAACTGATGCTGATGCCTGTGGCAAACCCCAACAGAACCCATGTACCACTATCGAATACGCTCTCAACGGTTTCATTTCCCTCCTCTAAAACACTTCCCTCACACTCCTCACCTCTTCATTCTTTCTCACTCCAATAATAACCTTCTCACATTTTGTGCAAAAATCACTAACTTTGTTACAACTGTTTCAACTTCGTCATTCTTCAAGGTGATTGAAGTGTCTTTCTTTTGGAGGTCAGAGTGATGGAGTCGAAAACAACTGAAAATGTTGCAAAGAGCCAACATACAATACTTTAATTCAGAATGTGAACAACGAAATAAGAAAATTGTCATGACGAGCACCATCTCATATTCTCATTTTCGTTTCAACTTTCAATCAGAAATGAATGCTCTTTTCTCCAAATTCTTTTCTTCTTCTTCATTGTTATCATTCTTTGCCTTTCTCTTCATTCCTTTTGTTTCTTCTTTTTTTTCACGAGAACACTTGTTTCATCCATTTCATCTCAAAATGCAATTCTTCAATATCTCAATCAAATTCCATCTCTTTCTCTTCCTTTTTCTTCCTTTTTCTGTTTTTATCTGCATTTTCCTGTTGACTGAGGACGAGAAGATGTCTCTCTCGCATTCTTTTCTTCCAAATCTACAAAAAGTTCTGCTCCAATTGTATTTTACTCTTCTTTCCATTCCTTTTGCTTCTTCAGCTTCTTTGTTATTATATGAATAAATATTTCCTCATTCATCAACAATTTCTTATCCTTATTCTGTTTCCTTGACTGATCTCCCTCAATTCCTGCTCAAAATTGTTCTTTTCCTCTCCATTTTTCTTCATTCTCACTTGCTTTGCAAATTGCTCATGGGCTCATTCTTCAAAATTCATTCTTCCAAATCCCCATTTTTCTCCAGCCCAATACAAATGCAATGCATTCCTTAAAATATAAAACCTTTCATTTTGGATTGCTGAGAATGAATTGAAAAGATGAAGGAAACGAATCCACAACATTGATGCAAATGGTTGATACGTTCAATGGAAAAGTCTTCCTTTGCTTTTTCCCCCTCCATTCTTCATTATTTCTATTTCAATAAACATTCAAAATGCTGAGGAAGATGATATTTTGGATGAAAAAAAATGTTTTTGCTTTCTTTGATCATGTTGATGATGTTGATGATGATAAAAGAACAAGAAGAACGAAGAAATATCAGATGTGAAATGCTTCTCGTCTATTGACGGTTTTGTGAGAAGAATTTGAAATGAGAAATATTTCAAGAATATGAAGAAGAAGATGAACAGGCATTCAGGGTTTAAAAAAAAAAAAAAAAAAAAAAAAAAAAAAAAAAAAAAAAAAAAAAAAAAAAAAAAAAGGAGAGAGAGAGAGAGAGAGAGAGAGAATATACAAATCACTTATTTCGAATGACAATATTTTGGACGATGGATCAAGTCATAAAAATTCCAGAAAAAATGAAAAGAGAGAACTTGTTGATTATGTACATTATTAATCATTTCCATTTTTATTATCAAAATATGATAGTTAGAAAAAATATTTTTTTATTTTAAACATTTAAAAAGAAAAGAAAAGAAAAGAAAAACGGGTTAAAAATCGCCCTCGTTGGCTCAATTAATTAAATGCAAGCAAAGCTTTTCGAAAAATCAATTTTCAAATGGTTTGGAATCCAGAAAATAACTTTGATTCATTCAATGGTATCACAGTGATTGCTATGAATCTTCAATAGATGCTTTTTAAATCTGCTCTTGTAATGATAACTAATTTCAATTCGCTTTTTTCCATGGTGGAATAACGTAAACAGGCAATTTCAGGTAGTCATCTTCCTTGTTTAGTTGCATTCTGAAGCTTAGCCTTGGCACTGCATCAGGCAGAGTAGGGAGCGGCCATTCTCTTGGAACTGGACAAGCAACACAAGTAAAAGGAATCGGATGGAGAACGTTGAAAGGAAAAATCGAGTCTGATGCGTCCAATGAAGCGGGTAGTGATGTGATCGAAGAAATTGTTGAGCACCATGTTGGAGTAAATGAAAGAGAGTATGGAGAATGCTGAAAAACGCTTTCAGAAAACATTTTACTTTTTGAATTGAACGTATCGCTTTTTCTTTCTTTTTTCCATTCCGCATTGCTTATAGTTGACGCACCGCGTGTTTGGTCAGCGACCATCATTCCTTCCACTCCCTTTATCAGCAGCGAAATGACAGGCTCTCTTCGCAGTTCCAATCGCACAGTTGGGGCTTTTTGCTGGCTGAGATGGAACTTCTTTGCAACAGACTGTGGAAGCAGTAGATGGGGCATTTTCATCTGTATTTTCTGCATCCAAAGTTTGAGGGTTTCAAGACGCATTCTATGAACAACATGAGTACAAGGTGAACGTGATGCTGAAGATGAAGAAGTTGTTGATGCGCTATAGTTAGAGGAAAATTTTGTAGAGTTAGGTGACTTGGATTTAGAGCTGCGAGATGAAAGCGATGACAAAGAATGAGTTTGATCAATTGCACATTCAATTTCATCTATTCCTTCTCCTTCCAAAATGTCATCTCTCCACGTCTGTTTTCCTGATATGCTGCTTTGCAGTCTTGTGCTTATTGCAAAATCATTGTCGCTTGATATGTTTATAGGAGATGCAGATGAAATTACTGCGCTCATTTGACTTTGCGATGGAGAAGGACTCAACTGCAACGATTTCGATTGATTGGACAAATCACTTTTCCTTTCAGAAACATCTTCTTCTCCTTCATCTTCTTCACCTTCATCTTCTTCGTCCTCCTCATCATCATATTCTTCTTCGTCTTCAAAAGTTCCCCTTTCTCTTTTTCGTTTTTGTTGGAAGCCTCTTTTTTCTCTTCGATTTCTCGCCATTTTGAAGTCACTTTCTTCATCTTCCTCCTCCTCTTCTGAATCTTCGCTGGCTCTTTTGATTCTTGCCAATTCCTGCTGAGGATCCTTATTCCACACAAAAGGATGATACTCTCTCCATCCAACACAGATGTTCCTATGCGTGCGAGGAGGGATCGGCACCTTTGGAAGTTCGATCATCCTTGTTTTGTCCCTCGCTTCTTTCTGTTTTTGCTCTTCTGGTGTCACTTCTGCGGCGGAGATTGGAATAGAAACCCCAAATATCACCATAAAGACGATTCTGAATGCAGGATGCGGAATGGCATTTCTTATAATCAAGCTGGCATTCTTCTTTAAAGAATAAGAAGAAAAAAATTGCTTTCTTCCTTTGGAATCTGAAACCTGCTTCGAAGGACCCAGCAGCAGCTCTGCAGAAACAGAAGATGAAAGTACATTGTGTCCGTTGTGTGGAATCGCAACCAAAGTGCGGGATTCGATAATGACTGATTCAGAATCTGAACATAAAGCATAAAATGATAGCAAAAATAAAAATGATTACGTTTTTATAAAAGAATATTTGAGAAAAATAGGGGAAAAAATCGTCTTTCTCTTTAAAAAAAAGTTTGTGCTGATTTTTATGTTTCATATCACTAGTGAATTTAAATTACATACCAATATTGTGTTTCTGCTCCCAGCACCTAATAGCATTTAGTTCTGAAACCAAATGGTTGTCAAATCCAGATCGCAGAAGGATATTAACTGATGTAAGTTTCAGTGAAAGAGACTCTTGGCGAAGTGGGCAGAAGAAGCTAACACAAATTAAAATTAACAGCATGTTTAAAAGAAATAATTTCCATTAAAAAAATATTTTTTTTAAACTGCAAATTTTCGAATGCTCCAAACCAATTTCCAAAAGACCACGGAGACAATGCAATATGCGTTCTTGAAACGCCATAGCCTGCAGGAAGCATTTTATTTGCATTTGCTTCTCTTTCGCCGTTCCTTTTGTTGTTTGATCCTATCATTTCAAGAAGAGTCAGCCATCTCATCTCCAACCCAACTTCTTTTGTTACAAGCGTCTCCTTTTCTTCTTCTGAAAGTCTGAGCTTTGTGGTTCCAGCGAAGCTTTCTTGAAAAGCAATACGCTGATGCGTCGGAAGGAAGTCGTATAAAGACCACAATGTTGCATCCAGCCACATTGTACGTCCAAATGGATGAACAAGAAATGCCGGCTCTTCCTCTTCTTCTTCTTCTGAAGCATTGCTTCTATCAGAATCTTCATTTGAATCATTCCAATCGCTCTCTTCTCCGCTTTCATCAACATCATCGTTATCGCTTTCTTCATTCATATCTATTTCACGTTTTTCATCTTTTGCTTTTGTATTCCTCTTTCTTTTTGCCTTAACTTTTCCTTTAACTGATTTCTTCTGTGTCGCTTTTGCTTTTTTCATTTTCTTTGAAGAAAACGACGAAAGAAGATTCATCCTCTCTTCTGCGACTTCTTCTGCCCATCCTTCTTTCATTAACGCTTCTATGGAACGCAGAATTGATTCATTCTCTTTGCCAACACTTTTCTCAGAATCTGATTTTTCTCCTTTGTGCTTCGTTTTGCTGCTCATTCGGATGCCAGCAGCTACAGCTGTTGCAGCAGCTTTAAGAGACCTTTTCGCGCTTGAGCTTTTCGCTTTTGCATCTTTATCGCGAGGAGAGCGTGATCGAGAAGCTGAAAGAGACCTTGATGATTTCTTGCTTTGTTGTGTGACAGACGATGCAGGAGATGATGTGGCTGATGTGAATGGTGAAATGAAATTTCTTGAAGTAGATGATGACGCAGATGAAGATCCAGATAACGAACTGGATAATAAATGAAGTGGTTTATGGAACGCTTGTTGAATAATGAATTGAACATGAGGTGAAATGAGCCCAGGAACAATGGGAGTTGAATTTCTTTCGTCATAAAATGTATTTGGTGAAAGAAAGTTCTTATAACCATCAAGTTTCTTGTGCCTTAATAAGCAAAACCTCACCGAAGCATCAGGAGAAGAAGATTGCAAAAAACTAACATCAACCACAAAAGGTAAAATTCGTGGGGTTCCAAAAAACATCTGGTAAATTTCACGAAACGCAGAACCATTGCAAAAAAATTGAGTTGAAGAAAAAAGCGTCAACAAACCTCTAAACTTTGCATCTGCTTGAAAAGATTTCCTTTTTGGTAAGAAGAGATGTCTGTGGTACCAACAGAATCATCAATATGAACTAAACTCCATCCGAGACTAACCTCGTGCGTTATTATATTCTTTTGGTCAACAGCCACAAGAACAAGTTCCACAATGATAGAAAGTGGTTGTTCAGGATCGCAAACAAAATATACTATATCCTTGCAGTCACAGTCGTAAGTGTTCACATCTGTCACTTGAATATCATGAAGAGGACTTTCATATGTGTCTCCAAACGCTGTGCGTTGATCTTTATGATACAGAGTAAGATGATATCGATAATACATATTTTCATCAACAACTTTTTCACGCTGAAAATTCAAAAGAGGACTCCAGCTTAACTTTAAATTAAAAATCAAAAAAATACCACTGCTCTTTCTTCGTGAATATTTTGGAATCCATCGATGAAAAAAGCAAATGCAATCATTTTAAAAAATTAATAAAAATATTGTGATTTTGATCAAACTGAAAAACATATAAATGCATTATAACAAATCATATATCTCACAAAACAAAGAAAAAATTAAAGCTATCAATGTGTTTCAATTGAAACCATCTTTTGATAGCTTTAATTTATCTGGCCAATCTTTCTGAACAATTAATGAGTCATATGGAGATGGAATTGGAGTGAAATACTGATTAACAGAATGAAGAAATCTCCTGCAATAATCTTTCGGTTTAATAATCGTCGGGGCAACGCTTCCTTGTCCAAGTATTCCGCTTTTCTTCACAATGGACTGAAAAAAGTCAAAAGAAAAAAAAAGAAAAAGAAAAATATTATTTTCTGATAATTCAAAATAAAAATTCAACAGAAGCCAAACCTCCAGTTGCTTGTCCAAAGTGAACATTCTGATGTAATCAATAATCCCACAAACGAGCATTTTCCGCTGTGCATCAATTCCCACCAGAAGCGAATAGTCAATGACCCTCAGCGACTCCAGGAAATGAGCATCCCGATCCACGCTCCTCATCAAATACAGCCAGTCTGCCTCTTCCAGCACAAGCTTCTCATCATACATCATCTCCACCAGGTTTGAGTCCATCAGAACCGTCGGCCCTTCCTCCTCCCTCTCGTTTAATATACCGTCCTGCGCAGGCGCTTCGTCTCCGTCGCTTTCGCCATCTTTTCTCTCCTTCAGACGCTTCTTCTCTTTCACATAGCGCGACCGCTGGCTCCCCTTCAGATCAAACTGCACTTTGATCGAATGCTCCACAAACAGATTCTTCATCACAACGAAGTGCATCACCCCTTTCTTCCCGCCTGATGCCGTCGCACGCTTCTCCATTGTGATCAGCGCAAGAAACGGGATCAGCGCAGACGGCGACCCTTCAAAGAGAGAAGGTCCATAGTGCTGCATGTATCCTCTCACATTCGACATCAGCTGCCGCATCTCCGTCGAAAAAATCTGCTTGAAAATGAACCGCCCGTCTGTCGTTTTGTAGAAGGCAGCACCAGACTTCCCGCCTTTGCCAGACATGTGGCGGCAGCTCAAAAGCGATTGTGCGAATATCCTGTTCCCAACCATTCGCGCTCGAAGCGCATAGAAATGGAGTGCAAAGTGCAGAGTCACCACCACATCGAAGTGTGTGTCTGAGATTGTCTGTGTGTAGTCATCGCGGCAGTTGAACAGCAGGCATTCGTGCTGTGCCTCAGAGGTGGGGAGGATTGGCTCGCCCAGCGGAGGAAGCAACTGTTTGCCGGGCGAGTCGGAGACTGCTGTGAATGGCGAAGGAGAAGAAGACGGAGAAGGAAGCGCAACGAAAGGAGAGCGAGGAGACAGCAGCTGTGGCGAACGAAACGGTGTCAGCTTCGGCGACATGAGCGGAGAAAGTGAATGCTTTTCTGATTCGGCTGTTGTGTGGATTGAGGCGTGCGACGGTGCAGCTGACACAATCAGCTGTGGGGAGCATCGTTCGCCTGGTTCAAATTCAGCTTGAGCTGATGGATTGAATGAAGAGAGGTCAGGCACTTGTGGAACAGGGCGAATTAGTTCAACGTCGTTTGAGCTTGCTCGGTGCTCTGCATCTTCCTTGCAAACATTCATATTTTCGTTTGAATGCTTAACTTGATCAGTTTTCTCATCATCATTATTCGCATTGCTTTCTTTTGGATTTTGGATTTGTGAATTTTCACCCATTCCATCAGCCAAACTTAAAGCATAAAGTTTTTGCGTTTCATTCGTTTGTTCAGTGTCTGCTGAGTTCTCTCCATTTCTTTCTTTTTCACTTGCCCCTTCTTCGATGCTGCTGTGAATAGCATCTGCTGCCAATTTCTGGTAAGACTGCGCAACATTCGGAAGCGGAACCAACACAGATGCTGCATTCACCCCAACTTCCTCTTTTCCAGCTGATGAATACATTGTTGAGTTCTGCGACTGAGCTAATGAAGCATGTTCTGATCCGCCTTCAATGCCAGTTGCCCTCTTCAGATCCTTCTTTTCCAATGGAGTGTTGATGAGCGCCTCTTCTGGGATTCTTTCTATTCCCAGGCATTCAGCAGCTCGCTCAACGATGTGGTTGTGGTGATCAGCAGAAAGCAGCACTGCAGCTAATATCGACGTTGGCTGCTCTTCATCCACAAACACAGCTTCTCCGTAGCGCCCACGCTCGCAATGAGGATGAAGAGAAAGTGGATTAACAGGAGCTTTTGGCCAGCTTTGGTGCATCGATGGCGGGCGCTGTGAAACAAACAAGTCAGAAAACTGGAAAGACTGAGATGCGTGAGAGGATGATTGTTGTCTGGTTGCAGTGAAAGAATGTGCTGTAGACGAAGACAATGGCTTTGAAATGGCCATGTTCGATGATGTTGAACTTGAGGATAGTGTGAAGGCAGTCTGTGACGTCTGAGGGTGTGAAGTAGGATCTGAGAAGCTGTTTACAGGTGAACTTAGAAACACTGCAGATGAAGCACCAGAAAAGCAAGAAGAAGCTGATGAAGCTGTTGCTGATGCTGTTGCTGTCACTGTTAGTGTTGCAGAAGTTGCTGATGATGGAGGCATTGTTGCACATTCAAGAGAAGGCATCGATGCAGCCGTTGAAAGAGTTGCTGCTTTGGGGAGCTGTATGTGCAAGTAGTTGTATAACATACAGATTGCTTGCTGGTATCTGCGATTGACAAAGAAATAAGTGTCTGGATGAGGAAACAGACTCATGCATGCAAAAAGGCTCTCGGTTGACACAATTTTCTTTCCTTTCTCTTTTCTCTTTCTCTTGTTTGTTCTTTCTCTCTCGTCTGCTTCAATCTCCTCTTCCATTTCCATTTTCAGTTTCATACTCATTTCTGGATCAGCTCTTTTGGTCACAATGTATGTATCTTCACCTAATTTTGTGATCCCATCCGCATTTTCGCTTTGAATTCCTTGTAACAAGGTAGTTTTTTGATTTTGTTCAGAGAAGATTTCTGGATTGTTCTCTTGTTTCTCCTTTGCCACTGAAACAATAAGACCGAGATTTTTCGAATCAACTTTTGCATCTTTCAAACTGCTTGAAAATGCAGCGTTCTTTTCTTTAGGCTCGTATTTCTGCTTCAACATCGAATGATCTGTGAGCATATTCGCGCCTGGCAGTGTAGGAAAAGTCAACGAAGGAACAGCAGGAGGCGTTCCAACCAAAGATGAAGAAACACTTGAAAATAACTCTTTGCACGTTCCAAATGCCTGCTTCTTTGATTGAACATGTTCAGAAAGTGAATCTGGGGTCTGTTGCTTTACTTCTGTCATCTCAAGCAATTTGAGTGTTCCCTTCCTGATTTCAGCTTCAATCTCCTCAAATGCCATCCATCCTGTCTCAATCGGAGCATTCAGCCAGCGCACTGCATTGAGACACCGCGACACAATTGAAGGCCTTTTACTTGCTTCGTTTCTTTCTCTCTCATCTTTTTGATTATTTTTGTGATGTTCCTTCTTCTTTGAATGAGCAAACAGAAGATGATCTCGTTCTTCTCTTGTAACTAAATTATTCTCTATTGTTGTGTTTACTGTCCTTTTCTCGCTGAAATTTTCTTGTTCACTTGCAGCACCTGTTGCAGCTGTTCCAGACGGTTCTTCCAATTCGCTCTTTATGTTTGCCACAAGTTTTTGCAGGCTTGTTTTGTTTGCTTTCTCTTCCTTTTCCATCTTCTCCATCTTCTTCTTTCTCTTCTCTTCTCTTCTCTTTCTTTTCTCTTCTTTTCTTTTCCGTTTGTTCTCCTTTCGTTTTCTTTCTTTCTCATCAATCTTTTCCAGAACTTCAATAAACTTCTTTGCATCTGCCAAATCAACTACAGCTTCTGAAGTCGATTTGTCATTCTTCATTTTGGATTCATGTTTTTTATTTGCATCTTCAATTCTCAAACCTGCTTCTGATTCATTTTTGTCTTTCTTTCTTTGCTCTTTTGAAGTAATTCCTTCGTTTTCTGCTTCTTCTTCTTCTTCCTCTTCCTCTTCTTCTTCTTCAATTTCTCCTTCTTCTTCCTCCTCTTCACCTTCTTCCTCTTCTTCTTCGCCCTCTTCTTCATCATTATCTTCCACCTCTTCTTCAATCTCTTCAACATCTCCCTCCTTTTTATCCTTCTCGTTCTCCTTCTCTTTCCTTCTCTTTAAGATTACAGAATAACCTTTCTGTACCCTCGATTGCTCTTTTGTTGTCTGAGCCAATTCTTCTCTTTCGTTCGTCTTATCATCCGACTCCAGCTGTGCTGTGAGTATCTGCAGTGCATCTTGCACTGAATAAGCCTGGTTGCTCCGTGCCTTCTCCTCCATCTCGCTCCGAAATCCCTCGGGGTCTCTGATGTTCTCCCCAAGCACAAGCCCCAGCAGATCCAAGTCCAGCACTTTGTACAGCACACTGGTTGACAGCAGCTCCTTCTTCCCTGTGTACTCCATCAGCTCTGCCACAAGCTGGTTCAGCTCTTTCTCTTCGCTGCTGTTGTTCGTGGAGCTGTCACTTTCGCTGTCGCTTGAGGAGAGGGGGAGGAGCGAAGAGGAGGATAAAGAAGAAGAAGAGGAAGAAGAGCAAAAAGAGGAAGACGAAGACGAAGAGGAAGATAATGATTGGCCTTCTGATTCATCATCAGAGCCATCTCTTTGTGCATATTTACTTGAATCGTCATTTTCAAAGCTTCCATCTGCATTTGACTTTCGCTTTGATTCCAAAGATGATGAGGAAAAATTAGAAGATTGTGTGCTTGAATGGGAAGGCACAGGTGAAGGAGAATAAGAAGGAGAACGAGAAATTGAAAGTGCCATTGAAGGAGAAGGTGAATGTGAAAGCGAATGAAGCTGTGTGTGTGACTGAGATCTGGTTCCTTTGCCATTAAAAGAAGTGAACAAGGGCACTTTTGTGTGATGCGTTGAGTGAGATGTGCTATGATGTGAAGCTGCTGATCGTGATGAGGATGAGGACGAGGATGATGACGACACTAATGATTGATGATGTCGACGATTGTGTTGCATCGGCAGCTGTTGTTTGTGAGGTGACAGCTGAAATGGCTTGGAAGTTGGTGTTTGATGAAATGAGTCTGAAGCGTTGCTGGAAATTGCGTCTTGGCTGCGTGAAATGTGGCTGTGAAGATGTTCAAGAGAAGAACTCGAATGAGAAGTTGTCAGGCGGCTGTGGTGGCGCCGACGAAGGCGAATGTGATGGTGGAAGCGGCGAAAACGTATGTGACGCGGAGAAAGGCTCGTATTATTGACTTGGGTGGATGGAGTGGAGCTTGCAGTGTTTTCCTCTTTATTTCCTTTCGAAGAAGAAGGCAAAGCTGGCTCATCGGCCCGAGGAGCAGGCGAAGGCGATGAATGATGAGTTGCTTCGCCTTTTCTTCTGGTTGTGCTGTGTGACTTTCGTTCATGTTCGGCTTGTTCTGCGAGCTGTTCTTTGTTTTTCGCTGCATCTGCTGCAGCCATCTCTGCCTTTCTTTCTGCCCTTCTTTCTGCCCTTTGTTGTCTTCTCTTTTGCTTCTCTTCTTTCCTCTGAATGCGCTTTTTGGCTTTTCGGCGGCGATATTCCAACAGGATGCTCGGGATGACAGCAAGAAGACGCGACAAAACGGTATCAAAGCGATTCTGCCACGTTTCAAACAGACTGGAAAGTTCGCATTTGGCTTCAGAAATCGCAAAGAAAGTGGACAAGCTGATGTGCCTGCTGTCAAAATCTCTGTTTTCAACTGAAAGAATCGAAGATTTGTTTGAACGGCAGTCAGAGATTGACTGTGAACTTCCTGTTTTTGGAGAAGAAGTGTTGTTTGCTTTCTTCTCCTCTTTCTCTTCGTTGGGCTCTTCGGGTGTGATAAACAGCTCCTCCTGAAAATATGCCTCGTTGATCAGGCTGAACATCCTTTTGGCGTCCTTCACCAGCATCATTCGATATGGATGCAGAATCTCCTCCACTTTGCTTCCAATCAGAGACGCTGACTCCACCCGCAGCCACACACACCACAGCAGCATGGCAGATGAATGGTACAGAGCAGATCTGTTGAGCTTGAACCGCTTCATCTCTTTGTTTGTGTCAAAGAAGCCTCTGCTTTGTGGTGTGCGCAGCGTTGAAGGAAGAAATGGAGTGTGCTGAAAGACAACAGACAACCCACCGAAAGTAAAGTGAAAATTGGCATTGCGAAAGTCACCGTGGCAGCACTCAGTCTGCACAAAGGGAGAGAGAAAAGCTGTCGTTGGCAAAGAAGGAGAAGACGATAAATGAAGCAAAGAAGGATTCAACTGTTGTGGTGCTGTGGTGATTGCAGAAGTGTTCTGTTGAGACGATTCAGAAAAGTGAGGGGAGAAGGAGGTTGGCGAATGCGTGGGAGAAAGAGAAGGAGATTTGCAAGGTGAAAGATCGGGGTTGCTGCTCTGGATGAATGTCAGCGCAGGAGAAAGTGCAGCACTTCCCACATACTCACTATCACACCTCTCCACAGCAGCGGCGTCGCAAAGCGGAAGCTCCTTCCACTGCTTCTCATTCAAAGTGGTGAAGACGGAGCCATCTTCAATGTTCGAGTCCAGTTGGCTTCTGAGAACAGGCAATGTTTCTTTCATGTGGATCACAAAGGGGATGCTTTGCGTGCTGCTTGGCTTGACTTCCATTGGTTGTTGGCTTGAATTCAATTGCAAATTGTCTGCTTGTGCGACTCTGGTTATTTTTGTGTCAGTGTTATCTTCTGCTTCATTGTGGTTGTTGGTATCTGAAGAACCAGGAACATATTTTGATTGCATTGCAGAAGGAGACGCAGAAACAAAAGAAGATAAAAGCGATGGACTCTTTTTCTTTTCATTTGGAGCATTTGCATTGGGATCGATATGGCAGGGCTCTTTCAAGGCAGTGGAGAGCATTGACAGAGGCACTTGAAACAGAGCAACAGGAGGTTGCTTTGAAGATTTTGAAGAAGAGGAGGAAGAAGATGATGATGATAATGCTGAAGATGATTGTGGAGGTGGAGGAGACGATGAAGGAGAAGTTGTCAATGCTGTTGATGTCGAAAGAGAAGAGGAAGCGGAAGAAGAAGATGATGACGAAGACGAAGACGATGAACCAGAATAAGAGAAAAAGCGGTGTGTTGAGCTCCCAGTTGTTTGAGCTGCCGCAGCCTTTGGCGGTTGTGCAGAAAGTGATGCCTGTGCAATTGCATTGCTGCTTGGGTCAAACACCCACGGCACCATCTGCTGTGTGCTTGCATTCACAATCAGATTCAGAAAGCGCGCAAGAGGCAGCGCGAGGATGCTGTCAGCTACTGCCACACGAGGAGTCAGCTGCCTTTTGCACTTGCTGCACTGCATCCACATCACCACAGAGTTCTCGCTCCTTCGCAGCTTCGTCGCTATTTCTTCCATCGACACCACAACACGCGACCCGAGCCACTCGAAGGAGTCGATGTGCTCCAGTTTTGGTCTGCCGCAGATGGCGCAGGCAGAGTGCGGATGAAGGCGAGTGAGGATGTAGTGCCCGAGGGTGTGCACAGGCAGCTCCTGTACTGTGCCCAGCTGCATGCGGCACGCAGTCGTGCAGAAGATGCGGGGGTTCGTGAGACGCGACGAGAAGACTACTGAAATCGAATGGGAGGACAAGAAATCTAAGGGGAAAGAGAAACTGGGGAGGGACTGTTTTTGAGAAATGTTTGTTGATTCAGATGAAAAAGTTGATGTGGTTAGAACATTGTTGGATGAAACAGAAGTTTTTGTATATTTCAATTGAGTGTCTGTTGATACTGCAGAATATTGATTTGTTTGTGTGTTCTTTTCTTTCGTAAGATCCCTTGAACTGCTTTCCAAAGAATACTCAGAACGATTCAAATTGTTGTTTGCTTTGGGCTTTGACTCTTCCGATTCTTCGCTGCTGTCTGAATCACTTTTCGCTTCCTGATCTTTGTCAACATCTTTGCTTGTCCCATTTGAAATGTCTGCTCCATCGTCCGCACGTCGAGTTGTGCTGCTCTTTTGCTCATTTTCTGCCAATGAGTTTGATAGAGACGGAGATTGAGAATTTGGCTGGCTTTTAACAGAAACAGAAGAATTCGTGATTGTTTCCTTTGATGGCGTTTGAGCAGAAGTCAAAGTGACTACCGAAGGCGCATAAAATACATTTATATTTCCCATCACTGAAGTTATGGAAACATCATTCTGTTTTGGTTGCTCATCTGATGTTTTGTGATCGTCTGCAAATGAAGACAAAGATAATGTTGATGAATAGTTGTTAGGTGAAGTTTCATTGGGTGCTGAAAGCAGTTGCCTTTTGTGTGTTTCAACTGTCGAGAAAGAACTTGAATGAAGAGTGATTCTGCAGAACTGAGTAAGCGGTAGATGGACAAGAATGGGCGATGAATAGTTCTCAACAAACGAACAGAAAGAAGCCGAAGATATTATTCTCTGAAGCTGCGAATAGGAGCTGACAGCCGTGCGGGAGGGATAAGGCAAAGAAGATGACTGCTTCAAATACTGCTGTGCCAATGATGTCTGAACCAAATGTGTTATTGGATTTAGTGAAGAGTCTTCATTTGGCGGATCAAACTGTATGTATGAAGGATCAAACAGCATAAACTTTGATTGACTGAATTTATCCTCAGACGAAATTTTCTGAGCCGCTGTGTCTGTGTAAAAATGCTTTGTAATGCGAACTTGATCTTCAGTGATTGCATTACGTTCTCTGGGAATCGAAGAAATACCCGCAGGTCTTTGCTGAGAGAGAATGTCAATCGGACAGTCCAGCAATTGCAGCCATTTTGGATCAAATGGTGAATGTGGAAATGCAGTCTGTAAATGATTTGATTTTTGGTATTGCGTCTTGTTTGAATGAAATGTGTTAAGTTTAGAAGAAAGCTTCCTCTCTTTTCTTTCTGATTCAGAAATTTTCTTTCTTTTGATTGCAAATATGAGGTTCCGGATGTGCAAAAGAAGTGAGTGAAGCGCAGCACGAATGCTGAATGAGTACTTATCAAGTCGAAACACTTTCTCTGTCTCTTGCTCTTCAGATGCTTGTTCAGATTGAAGTTTGTCATTGTTACTTTGAATATCATTTGCTGCTGTGGTGGTTGCAACTGTCTGTTTTGCTGCTTCTTCATCAACGTTCTTTTTGGTTGATGGAAGAGAAGAAGTCAATGTGCCTATCAACGATGCCAGTGAGTTTAACAGCACAGCAAGCTGGTACAAATTGAACATGTCAACTGTGCGCTCAGACAGCTGACTCTGAAACGAGATGGTTGATGCAATAAATGCCTGACTGTTCTTGCAGTGTTTGAGAAAAACAGGAGAAAGCTGAGATTTCTCACTGTTTGAAGCAGTAGCCAATTGGTTTTCAGCAGCACAGACAGAATTAGCAGCAGAACAAGGCGAATCTGATGTCATCTCATCTTTCGTATTAATATTGTTTCTCATAAGTTTCATTGGGTGTATCATCATCATCATTGCAAGGTCGATGTCAGCCACTGCAGTCCGTGCCAGTGTGATTCCGATGCGGCACACTTTGATAGCGCGCTTACGAACAAAACGAGGAGAGCCCTGGATGACAATTGTGGTCACACGAGGAAACGATTTGGTGTTCAGAAACAGAAAATATCGAGATTTTCTGAAACAAGAACTCCTTTTGGTTGAAGAGATGCCATTTTCCTGTTGGTAGATTGCTTTTGTTTTTTCTTCTGTTGCTGATTGTTGTGCAGTTGAAGAACTCTTGACTGAGCTGTCTACACAAAGGCGATGCATATACTTGAGAGGTATTGGAGTGATAGAACTCATCAAATGTTTCCCATGACTGCTATTCTGTGTAATAGTTCTTCTGTTATTTATCTTTTCTTGAGATTTGACTGACGACTGAAAGGAAACAGGAGGATCTGTCTTTATTCTTGCAAAGTTCATCTCTTCAGAGAATTCATCTGACAACTCTTCAAAGTCATTGTCTTCGTCATCTGAATCAAACATTTGTTCGTATTCCTTATTTTTCAGATCTTTTCTTTTTCCTTTTGTTTTATTCCATGAATTTTCAAATTCTTCGTTTTCATTCTCTTTCTCTTTCTCTTTTTCCTTTCCAACAGCAATTTCTCTTTGTTTCTTCTTCATCTCCATCCACTCCCTCATCTTCAGTTCTTTATGCAACTCATTAATCGATTTTTCTCTCTCTGCGTCTTTACCCACATCCACAAACATCCAGCTGTCACACCATCCAATTGCCCCTTCCCGTAACTCCTCTCTTGTCGTCGCTATCCGCACGCCCAGCGCCACAGACACAGCAACCAGCCGAGACAGTGGCAGAGGTGCTGTGACTGTCACGCCGCTGCGGATGAGCGAGCGCAGAAGAGGCAGCGGAAGCGCAGTGGCTGTGATGATCAGCGTCACCCGCAGCGACATTAAAAGACGGAGGAGAAGAAGGATTTGGTTCGGTTCTTCTTGGAGATAGGCACCCATTTCGATATATTGGGAGAAGCGACTGCTGGATGCCATTGATCCATCGGAAATAAACTCATCAGACGCTTCTCTTTGAAATGGGAAGACAGGCATCGTCGAGGTAAAAGAAGAGGCAGATGGAGATGAGGAAGATAACAAGGAAGATATCATCGGAGAAGGAGGATTAAATGGTGGTTCAGAATATGACGACTTCACATTTTTCGGTCTTTTTCTTGCTTCTTCTCTTTTCAGAGCGATGTGTCTGTTGAGCTCGCTCATCCAGTCCACGTTTAGCAGAATGACACGCGCATTCACTCCGTTCTGGTTCATTCGAGCATCGCAAGGTGCAATCTCCAGCATCACACCATCCCACAGGAACGAGTCAAGAGAAGGGCAGCATCCGCCAGGCAGCTCTCGCACGAAGATCCGCGAGACCTGCGGGGAATGCAGATTGGAATGGAAAGAGACAGGTGTCGAGTGGCATAGCAGCCGCTGGCCTGTCTGAAAGGATGCAGTTGTTGGAGCATTTGGGTGCTCTTTCTCTTTTGATAATGCAAAAAAGATCAAACTTAACAGAAGCCTTGGCCAAAGAATGCTCAGTCCAACGCAGCGACAGATAGAGCTCAGCATGTCTAGCAAGCGGGATTCTGCCATAAGCTCAAAGATTCTGCGCCTAAAAGGAAGAGGAGAAAGAGACTTCGCATTGAAGGCAGTTAAAAGCGAAGATATGAAAGAAGGGGGAAGAATGTTGGGAACAGGGCTTTCTCTTTTTGGGAATAACAATTCCAGTTCTGCAAGTATGCGATTCAGAGCTGGTTTTCTGCTGTTTTCTGATAACTCTATCAACTGAGCTTCTTTTCTTTTGTGCTCTGCAAGGCTTTTAAATGTGTTTTGATACTCATCTGGATGTAAAGATGCATAATTCACATATCGTCGATATGGAAACAGTTGTTGTATTGCAGAAGGAAACGCACATTCCGTAACTAAAAATGCATGTTGTCCGCGGTAGTCAGGGAATATATCACGTTCATGTGGCAATGGATGTTTTCTGTGTAAAAAAGTGAAATTTAAGAGAGGTTTGTTGAAATAATAGCGCATTTGAAAATCGTTTCTGAAAATTCTTCGAGAGACGAGCGACACAGGTTGGTATGTCATCAAGCTTTCAATTTCTCTTTGAGTTGTATTTCGATGAAAATCACCTTCTGAGGTACTTTTACCATTTTCAAGAAACTGATCATCATTTTCAGTCAAATCTTCATCACAACTTCGTTCAATGCTTGCAAGTGAAAAATTGTTCGCGTATTCTCGAAAGTTTTCTTTGAAATTGCTGAGTGGAATTTGTAATTTTTCGCAGTTTAAACAAATTCTTACATCTTGATTTTGTCCTTCAAGTTGAATGGAAAAGGAACGACAACATTTCGTGCAAAAAGATTTATTACAATAATCGCAAGTAAGTCCGCGAATAGATTTCGTAAATTTTGATCCGCATTTTTGGCAAAATAAGGTTGAAGAATAATGTTCTTTTGGCTTTTGTTGGATATTTCTTTGGCCTAACTGTGCTGTTTCTTCAAATGAAAAATATGATGGATTATTTGGTGTGTTATTTCTTTGAGGGTTTGAAGGGTTTGTTATTGGTTCTGATGATTTATTTGATATTTTTGAAGAAACAACTCGAGTGCAATCAAATAAAAAATCAGTTTCAAGCTCAGGCGAAGAACATCGAAATGAGATGTATTTTGATTGATACATCACCGCGACATGTTCGAGCAAATGGAGAAAATTATTATTTTTTGAATAAAAAGAAAAACTCCCATACACATAAAAATACTTTAATTTTGATTTTTCCTCAACGAAAAAAAAAAACACAAAATAATATACAGAGATGAAATGTTAGAATTCTCTCAAAATTTAACAACAAAGTTCATTCATCTGCCCAAATGAATATTGGTAGAGGAGGAAATGAAGGACAGTTGTGAGTTAATGAAACAGGAAACATGTATTTAGAAGGTTGGGAATTATCTTGTTGAACAATTCTGTGCGTATCTTTCAATTTCATGCCCTGACATGCACTATCAATTGATTGGTGAAGTGAAGTTATTTCTTTTTTCATATCTCTCTTTTCAGAAAGAGGACTAAGAGCAACTATGGTGTGGTAGTGCTTTGGCTAAACAAAAGTTCATTAATAAAAAGAAATTATTATCAACTTTTTCAAAAATTATTTTCAAACTTGGTAATATGGATTTTGAAGAACCCATTCCTCAATTGCCAATGGTGAATCCATGAATGTGATAACTTGTGAAAAGCTCTTAAGATTTGTTAGTCTAGCTGACAAAGGTTTAACATCTGCTGGGGCAACAGAATTCAGTGAACTCTAAAAAATTTTTGTTGATAATTTTTGAATAAAAAAATAATTAAAAATTTAAACAAAACATTGGAAACAAACCTCAATTGATGCAATATCAATTCCCATCATGTTTCTTCCAGCTGGTGATATTTTCTTTATCCTCGAATACCTATATGAAAATAAAAACGAAAATGAAAAAAAATTAATATTATTAAAAATCTCAAAAACAAAAAATGGAAAAATAAAAGTTTGGAGTGTGCGGGCTTCGATCCCGCTGCCTCTCGCATGCGAAGCGAGCGATCTACCAATTGAGCTAACACCCCATACCGAAACAAAATTTATCATTTCATTTTTGTTATTAAAAATTTTCTCTTTTGTCTCTTTTTAACAAACCCTTCCAAAACAACTTCAACCATATGTTCCAATGCACTCTGCCAACAACATTTTTTGAAATTTAAGCTAAACTGTTCTGGTAGCAAGTCTCTGTTTGACAATATCTCAGACGACTTTGTAACTTGATCCAGCTTTTCTTTAAATTTGCAGAATTCTGTTGTTATTGTTCTTACATAGTTATTGCAATCAGTTGTCATATCACGAACATTCCAACTATAAGTGAAATAAACAAACAAATTATAAGATTGTTTAAATTAAGATAAACAGTTAAAATAAAAAGTGGCTTCATACCTTATGCGCTCGATTTCAATTGGTACCTTTTCGAGATTTATTAGTGAAATTGCGATGTTATGATAGATAATCTGTATGCACATTGATATGTTATATTCACATAATAAAATAGAGAAATAATAAATATTATAAATAATAATAATAATTTGCTCAAATAAACAAATTTCAATAAAAAATAAAAAAAAATAAAAAAAAAAAAAAAAATGAAAATTTTTCATTTTCTATTTATCTTCAAAAACACAAACCGCTCTTATTTCCTGAGCTTTCTCAATGAGTGAATCGAAAAAAGAGGAGTGGAGCGCCTTCTGATCAGCAGGCGTCAGAAATGGCAGGAAAAACGACTTCAGAGAAGAGATATAAGCAGCAAGTGTGGCTAGTGCTTCTGAGGCAACAAGTCGTTGATTGACAGTTGTGGGGGACTGAGGAAGGAGAACGAGATGGAAAGAGAGAGAGAAAAAGAAAGAAAGAAAGAAAGAAAGAAAGAAATAGATGAAGGACAAAAAAATAAAGGAATGAATGAAATAAACGTTTTTCAAAAAATATAGAACAAATCCACATTATAAAAATAAAATAAAATAAAATAAAATAAAAATAGAGAGAGAGAGAGAGAGAGAGAGAGAGAGAGAGAGAAAGAGAAAGAGAAAGAGAGAAAGAGAAAGAGAGAAAGAGAAAGAGAGAAAGAGAAAGAGAGAAAGAGAAAGAGAAAGAGAAAGAAAGTTCTTCGCATTCAATCAAATGAGCAAATATCCATACTCTGAGTGTGAGTGCAGGGATTATCGACTCCATCGTGAATTCCTGTGAAAGAGGGCTGTTTTGTGGGTATGTCGAAGGAATCGCCACGCCAAAGGGTATTTCCAATGGCCCATCGCCTTGTTTTCCTGCAGCAGAAACAGAAGAAGAAGAAGAAGAAGAAGAAGAAGAAGATTGGCGTTGTTGTTGAGAAGAAGAAGAGGAAGATGATGATGATGATGATAAAAGTGCGGGTGAATTCACATATCCACTTAGTCCCAGTGGGGAAGCAGAAGGTGGAGGAGAAGAAGGAGAGAAAGAAGAAGAAGAAGAAGAAGAAGTGAATGTCTCCTTCACCGATGAAAAGAACTTTGACACTCCCTTTTCGATGTCATTCATCACGCTGCTTCCACTCGACCCGTCTCCACTTTTCGTTTTGCCTCTCTTCCCTCCTCCAATCGCTACAGAACCAGCACTGCCAACCAAACTTCCCCCTCCTCCTCCTCCTCCTCCTCCTCCGCTTCTATCGCCCATCATCCTTCCTCCTCTTCCCCTGATGCTTCCAAACCCTCCATTCCCTCCTCCTCCTCCTCCTCCTGCAATTATCCCTCCTCTCTCTCTTTCCCTCTCCCTCTCCCTCCCTCTCCCTTCATACTCCTCCTCTTCCTCTTCCTCAGCGGTTCTTGTCTCGCTCAAATAGTCCATCCTTCCATCGCTCCTCATCCTCAGCGACCCATCTGCCTCTGTCAGTTGTGCATTCGCCATCGCATTCCCCATCTCCTGCGACGTCTTCCAGTCCAGCCTGCCCTTCTCCTTCCACCCTCCTCCTCCTCCTCCTCCTCCTCCTCCCATCTCTGTTTTGCTCCCTCTGCTCCCTCTCTCACTGCCCCACTCATCAGACGTCGCAGTCTCACTCCCTTGTGACATCGTTTCCGCTCCGTCTTCTTTGTTTCTCGTCAGCTTCTTCTTCATCCGCTGGAACAGCCCCATCTTCTTCTCCCCTTCATACACACCTGAACCTTCTAACACCATCCGCCCCATCGGTGCTTCGTTTAGACTGGCAGACGGAGAGACAGGAGGAGAATAAGAAGAAGAGGAAGAAGGGGAAGGTGAAGGAGAAGGAGAAAGAGACAAACGATGTGATGCCGGCTGTGACGAAGCAGAAAGTCTGTCTTCTTCTCTGTTGTTGTTGTTGCTATTGCTGCTGACGCTGATGTTTGGTGGATTTCCTATTGCTCCTCTTCCGCTTCCTCCTCCTCCTCCTCCTCCTCCTCCTCCTCCAACATTACTGCTAACATTATTGTTATTACTATAACTACTATTACTATTGCTGTTACTTCCTTTCATTCCATACACATCAGACATGGCGCGTGTGTGAGCAGCAGCGACTCTCTTCGAAACAGGCGGTGATGTTGCATAGACAGCAGGCGGAGAACGGCTGGTTGGAGAGAGGGGGGGCTTGAGGGAAGAGACAGAGAGAGAAGAAAAGGAAGAAGCAGAAGAAGAGGAGGAGGAAGAGGAAGAGGAAGAAGAGGAAGAAGAAGAAGCATTTGAGCGAGAAGAAGAACGAATAGGAGAAGCGCCATAGAAAGTAGGGCGGGGGATAGGGGAAGGGGCGAGGGAGGCAGCCATTGAGGAAGAGAGGGGGAAAACGACAGGACAAGAGAGATGGAGGAATTCGCGAACAAGAAAGCGAGCGAGGGGAACAGGGAAGAAGAGGAGGAAAGGGGGGAAGACTCCTGGGGGAAGGCGAAGGGAAGGCAAGTCGAAGAAAGGAGAAGAAGGAGGAGGGAGGGAAAGAGAAGATGTGACAGGTGGGGTGAAGGCGGTGAGGGTGAGGTTGGGAGGGAAGAAGGGAGACTGGGGTTGAGGTTGAGAGGAAGAAGAGAAGGAAGAAGAAGGAGAAGGAGAAGAAGAAGAAGAAGAAGAAGGAGAAGGAGAAGATGCGTTTGACGCAGAAGGGAAGAGAGAAGCAGAAGAAGGAGGAACAAATGTTGACACGTTGGATGAAGATAAAGTTTGAGGGGGAGCACCTGAAGATGGAGTTAAGCTATCATAAGGAGGAAGAGTGGGAGAAGGAGAAGAAGGAGAAGAAGAGGAGGAGGAAGGAGAAGGTGAAGGAGAAGTCGAAGGAGAAGGCGAAGCAAGCAAAGACGCAGAAAAAGGAGAAAGAAGAGAGAATTTCTGAGTTCTAAGTGCTGAAAAGAGCTGGCTGTAAGTCGCAATTTCATTCGCGTTCTGAGTGAATACAGTGTTGTAAGCAAAAGAAGAAGAGGAAGAAGAAGAAGAAGACGTGAAAGCTGTCCAAGTGGAAGAAGAAGAGGAAGAAGAAGGAGAAGACGTGGCTAATCCAGCATGATCAATATGCGGAGCAACATGAGAAGGCAGAGAGAAAGGAGAAAGAGGACGAGAAGGAGCAATAAACGCAGCGGTGGGCAAAGCGAAGAGGGAAGAGACAGAAAAATGGAAGATGCGGAAGAGCTGGGAGACTGCGTAGAGGATGTCGGGTGCCAGCACAGGGAAGGAAACCATCAGTTGGAGGAACTGGATGGAGGTGTCAAGGACACGATAGCTGAGGGTGGTGAAGACGTGGTAGGAGGAGAGCAAAGGAGAAGGGGAAGGAGAAGGAGAAGGGGAGGGGGAAAGAGAAAGAGGGAAAGAAGGAGAAGGAGAAAGGGAAGATAAAAGAGATTTGCCACTGGTCAATGCATTTGATTGAGGTTGAGGTTGAGGTTGAGTGATGAAGGAATCTCTGTTCATAAGCTGTCCATCTTCAGTGCTGTTTTCTGAGGAAGGATGAGAAGAAGAGGAAGAAGAAGAAGAGAAAGAAGGCGAAAGAAGAGAAGGAGAGTGAAGTGAAGGCGCCAAGTGCATCGAAGGAGAAGTCGGAGGTGTTGGTGAATGTGCTCTTCTTCGGCTGTCGTTGCGAGTGGTGAGGGAAGACGGAGATTGCAATAAAGATGAAGAAGAAGATGATGATGATGATGAAGAGGAGGAGGAAGAGGAAGAGGAAGAAGAAGAAGAAGGAGCAGCCAATACAACAAAGGGAGTAGCTACTGCTGTTGTGAATGGGTTGCCGTATGAGCTGATCTTCTGCTCAAACAGACGAATCGCTGGATGTGCTGAGTCTACAAGCGACGCTGGCACAAAAGAAGAAGAAGAAGCAGAAGAAGAAGAAGAAGAAGAAGAAGAAGTGATTCCACTACCAATTGCAACAGAACCTCTTCCCATTCCTCTTCCTTCTCTTCCTCTTCCTCCTGCCAATGATGCAGCAGCCACTGCAGATGAAGCTGGCATTCCCCTCACAGACAAGGCAGGCTTCTTCACAAGCGCCCCGTCCTTGTCAATTGTGACTGTATCCAGTGGAGGCAAGAGAGGCATCGGCTGTTCATTGGCAATGCTCCCTGTGGCTCCTCTTCTTCCTCCTTGAATGTTCTCTTCTGCTTCTTCTGCTTCTGCTTCTTCTTCTTCGTATTCTTCACTCACTTCTTCATATTCGGATTCCCCTTCTTCTTCCTCTTCCTCTTCTCCTTCGTTCGTCGTTACACCATCAGCATTCACCCGGCCATTCCCTTTTCTATTGTTGTTATTATTATTCCTTCCATCATTTACTGTCTTCTGAACAACATCTCCTTCTCCTTCTCCTTCTCCTTCTCCTTCTCCTTCTCCACTTCCTCCCTCCATCTGCAACTGCATCTGCTCCATCTCCTTCTCCTCCACCACCAGCATCGTGTCCCTCCACTCCTCCGTCACCTCGTCCCCCAGCTCAATCGCCTTCATCACAAATCGTGTGGTTTCAAACGGTTTTGGATACACCTCCCACACTTCTCCCTTTGCACATTCACTCACACAGCTCAGCTGCTCCTTTTGGAAGGCGAGGAAGAAGCGCTTCGCCTGCTGCTGCATCAGAAGCATCAGCTGTGTGGAGAAGCGGCCAAACCGACCAAAAGGTGGGGTGACACGAGGAATGTAGTCGACTTCGACGCTTTCGTCGTCGATTTCTTCATCTTCTTCGTTTTCTTCTTCATTTTCTCTTTCTTTTCCTTCTCTTTTTATTCCTTCTTCTCCTTCTTCTCCTTCTTCTCCTTCACTTCCCTCTAAACTGTTTGGTGCTTGCTCATCTCCGCTGGATGTATTGTTGTTTTCTCCATCGGTACTTTCATCTGCAGAAGAAGAAGAAGAAGAAGAAGAAGAAGAACTTGAATTCGGTTCTTTTGCTCTTCCTTCGTCTCCTTCTCCTTCTCCTTCTCCTTCTTTCTCTCTGTTTATAGCATTCACTTCAACTTTTCCTTTTCCTTTTCCTTTTCTCTTTTTCTTTCCTTTTCCATCGTTGTCTGCTTCATCATCATCATCTTCTTCTTCTTCTTCGCTAACAGCCTCCCCATTCTCCTTCGCAAAGCACCTTCTTCTCCTCTTCTCCTCCATATTCCTCTTCTTCTCTCTCCTCCTCTTCCTCGCCTCCTCCCTCCTCGCCTCCTCCTCCTTCCTCCTCTCCTCCTCCCTCTTCCTCTCCTCCTTCTCCTTCTCTGTCATCATCAGCACCTCCGTCCCCCCACTGAACAGGTCCCCAACCGCGCCGAACCTCCCCAGCAGCACCCAGAGTGAGGCAAACTTCTCCCTCTGCGCAATGGACGGGGCAGCAGCCGCGAAGGCGTTGGCCAATTTGCGCTGGACCAGGTCCCACAGGTCGATGCGCCAGGCAGCGAGGGAATGGGCGAGGACAGGGCCAAAGGAGAAGCGGTGCTGGTGGGTGATGGCGGCGATGTGGATGCGGTGGAAGGCGAAGAGGAGCTCACAGAGAGCGAGGAGGAGGGCCTGGATGAACTGGGGGAAGAGGCGGGATGGGACGGAGGAGCAGAGGTCGCTGAACTCGGAGCGGTGGAGGGGAGTGGGGTGGGAAGAGGAAGAGGAGGAGGAGGAGGAGGAGAAAGGAGAAGAAGAAGAAGAAGAAGGAACGTTGGCCTGATTGCGGATGAGAGAATGTGGATGAGAAGAAGAAAAGGGTATAAATAGAGGGAAAATGTTTGAAATGAAAATAAGAGAGAGAGAGAAAGAGAGAGAAAGAAAGAAAGAGAAAGAGAAAGAGATATATAATGACATATTAAAAATTGTGTCCATAACAATGTTGGAATTTTCGAAATGAAAATGATCACAAATAAATACATTTTTTCATATATATTTTTTCTTTAACCTTTTCTTATTATTTCTCAAAATAAACAAAAGAAGAAGAATTTTCATATTTTTTTTGATATTTTTATTCATTTTCATTTCTCATCAACAAACCTTCAAGAAATTGAATGTCGCGTCGTGTGCGTCCTTGTTCAGCCTTGTGATGAAGATGTTCTTGGATGATTGGGTTGACAAATCAATTGTTAGTTTTGTGATGATTGGTGAAAAAATAATTTTTATATTTTTTTGTTTGTTTATTGACAGTTTTTGAAGAAAGTGAAGGAATTGATAAGACGCAGAATTGGTATGAAAGGAGAGAAGGAGGTTTTAAAAAATAAATAAATAAATAAGAAAAAGTTTAATTTAAAGAATATTACAAATAATATTTTGAAAATAAAATAAAATAAAATAAAATGCAGCAAACTTTAAAGTGATCCTGGGGATCGATGCTGAGCGAGACATCAATTTGGAAAGGAAGCTTTTTCACATCTTCGAAACTGATTTTTCATTAAGCATATTCAAAAAGTTTATAAAAAAAATAAAAGGAAAGAATTCAAATAAATAAATTAATTAAATAAATTAAATTAATTAATTTATAAATTTTATAAATAAATAAATAAATATTCGATTGGTCAAAATAAATTGATTTCAAACCCGGCCATAACAGATAAAAAATCATGCTCATTGAATGTGTTGCAAACGTCAGCAAGCATGTACTGCATGTGATTTACCATTCTTGTTGCATTTTCCTCAGTTGAAGAAAAATAACAATTGTTAGAAAATTAGATAATGAACGGAAAAAATGAAAAATATATAATGCAAGCAAATGTGGATTAAAATACGATAATATATCAAAACGGAACAGTGCGAACATACCACAAGCTTTGTTTCATAATAGCGCAAAAATGTAAACTCCTTAAAAAGGGTCCTGAATGATGCGCAACGTAAAATAGCTTCTAGCCCCTGTGAGATAAATATAATTTTTGTATTAAAAAATGTCAAGCAATACGGCTCTAAAATTAATTGTAAATACCGCATGGTAATCTCGTTTTAATAAGCAATCTTGAACTTCTTTCTCAATTAGACGAAGTTGTATCAATTTTTCAACAATTTCAAGACATTCCTACAAAATTACAAACCAACACACAAAAAATAATGTTGTCAAATATAAATTTTTAAATTGAAACGCAAACAGTCAAATGCTCTTTTCTGTGATACTTTTTGGAAATTTCAGCACTGTGGGTATAGAATTCATCATCAGCATCATGTAAAGCATTTCGGCTAGCCTGCACAGATGTTCTAACAATGTTCAGCTCGGTTGACACTTCTTGTATCTTTCTCATAGCAGTCACTTCATGGATATTTAATTATTAAATAAATTTATTTTTAAAAATAAATAAATTTTTAAAAATGAAATTTCAATGGTTGCAAACAAAATGCATCGTAGTTTCTTAAAACTTTTCGAGATAACAGTACACTGTTACGATGCGCTTCTTCTGCTTTAATCTGTATTTGGCGGTCAATAATTTGCATGCTTAATCTAGTTTTAGAGAGGGTCTGCATCGTCAATATAAAATCTTTATAATCTTCTAGATTAACTTCTTCATCGTTGTATTCTTGTTGACTTTGGTAAAAGCTTGAAATCATATGAACAAATAAATAAATGATCGCATTTTCCCACAAGCATAAAAAAATTGAGAAATAACTATATCACAAGAGATCAGAATGGGTAGAAACGCTCGTTCTCGAAAGCATTGCAAAACTAGCGGTCATAAAACCGCAAAACGTGCTATATATTTTTCAAGAGATCTTGACCTTGTGCATTCAGACGTTGAAAAAGGTTTCATAATTTGTTGTTTTGAATTTGTTATATTTGATATTATATTTGTTTATATTCTGCATATTTCAGGAAAAGCACCACCTAAAATAAACCCTGATGATGATAGACAATGTATTTTTTTATTTTTATTCTTCTATTTATTTCAATTATTTGTTAAAATATTGTGTTTTTTAATAGTTTTATGTATAACATGTTCGCGATATTTCATTGATGAGCGTTCTTTACTTGATCACAAGAGAACAAAGCAGCACAAGCGAAGGTTTTATCAGTGAAGATATATTTTGAAAAAAATATTTTCAAATTTTATTTTTTGATTAGATTGAAGGCATTAAAAGAAAAGCCGTATACCAGTGATGATGCAATTCTTGGAGCAGGAAAAGGACTTCCAAGAGCAGGATATGACGATGGTCCAGCACATCCGACAGAGCCAAAAGAAGACATTTCAGAAGGCAAAATGGACATTCAAGAAGATTGAAAATTCATTTCATAATAAATCCACAATTTTTATTTATGGAATGCCACTTCATATATTTCAATTTTTGTTTTGCTTTGAATTTTATCAATAGCTTTGAATTATAAAGTTATTTTTTTAATATTTTTTTAATGATCTTTGTAGAACAAAAAATTGATGTTGTTATAAATATTTGCTTGTCTTCTTTTTATTCTTCTTCTTCTTTTTTTTTTTTTTTTTAATCCTTGCAAATTTGAAAAAGAAAAATTTTCTTTTTCTAATTAAACTTTTTTGAATCAAATAAAATTGCGGGTTCAGATCGAAAACGATCATTTTATATTTGCTGAGAAATGAAAGTTAGAAGAACATTTATAATTTATAATTGATTGCAAAATAATAAATGTTTTAAATTCGTGTTTTATATATAGCTTAATATTTCTTATCCAGCTACTGGACAGCAAAAGTTGATTGAGATCAACGATGAGCAGAAGATGTATGTTACATTTCTCAAATTACTTTTAACACAAAATGAACATTTTATTTTTCTCTTTTTAATTCTTGAAGACATATCTTCATGGAGAAACAGATGGGCCAGGAAGTTGATGGAAGTGCTTTGGGCGAGGAATTCAAAGGATACATTTTCAAGATCTCTGGTGGAAATGACAAGCAGGGGTTTCCAATGAAACAAGGCATTTTGTCCGCAAATCGAGTTCGCATCATCCTCAAGAAAGGTATTGATATCATTACAGATTTTTAATTCAAAGAATGTTTTTGCAATCTGTAATGGTTTTTTCCTGTGATAAGGTGATAAATGCTTCCGTGAACGCAGGGAGGGGGAGAGAAAGAGAAAGTCTGTTCGTGGATGTATCGTGTCCAACGATATCTGCGTTTTGGATTTGGTGATCACAAAGAAAGGACCAAAGGATATCGAAGGAATCACAGACAAGCCAAGGCCCAGACGTCTCGGACCAAAAAGAGCTGGAAACATCCGCAAACTCTTCGGATTGCCAAAGACAGCTGATGTGAGGAAATATGTTATCCGTAGGAAGTTGCCAAAGGGAGGATCAAAGGCACCAAAGATCCAAAGACTTATCACTCCACTTCGCATTGCTCGTAAGAAGTATCTCGCAAAGAAGAAGATTGCATCAGCAAAGAAGACAACAAAAGAGCTTCTTGCATACAAGAAGATGCTTCTTGAGAAGAGAAATGAGAAGAAGAAGGAAGCCATTGAGAAGGCCAGAAGGAAGTTGCAACTCAAGAAATTGAAGGAAAAGAAAGAAGCCAAAAAGAGATGGCTGAAGAAAATTGCAAGCATCGAAAAGAAGACAGGAAAGAAATACGTAGTTGCTCCAAAGAAGCCGAAGACAAAGAAAGTTGAGGTTGTCCAAAAAGTTGATACAAAGAAATATGATGTTGATAATGTTGACAAATCACACAAAGCCGCTCCATTGCCAGCAATTTTGCTTGCTGAGCTTGACAAGAAATCAGGAAAGAAATCAAAAGCAACAAAGGGATCCGCAAAGACTGCAACAAAAGCCCCAGCAAAGACAGTTGCTCCAGCAAAGAAGGCAACAAAGGAGACACCAAAAACTGTCTCAAAGGCAAAGACAGAAAAGAAACTTGCAACAAAAGAGGCACCAAAGGAAGCAGCCAAAGCTACAAAAGAAGTAAAACCAACTAAAGCATCCAAGCCTGCAAAGGGAACACCAAAAACTACACAGAAAGCAGCTCCAAAGGCAGCCCCAAAATCCACATCAAAAGCAACTGAAAAAGTTGTTAAAAAAGCTGCCCCAAAACCAAAAAATGCTCCAGCTCCATCAAAATCTGTATCCAAGCCTGCACAAAAGCCAGCTCAAAAGTCTGATGTTAAAACAACTAAAAAAGCTGCACCAAAGAAGAAGTAAATAAATTGGTGATTTCTTTTTCCTTTAAAAATGGACATACTTCTGGTCAAAAGTTTTGGGGGGAAGAGGGCATGTTGTTGTTTATTTTCTCTGTGTTTATCATTGTTTGTTCACAATTCTGTTTTCAATTCACTTTAATCTCGGCAAATATAAAGTAGAAAATTCAATTCGTTTTTAATTAAAATGTATAATTGTATTTAGATATAACAACGAAAGATTATTAATTACTGACGAAACTGGAATGCTTGTTTACACATCAAATATAAATACAGAAACAGTTAAACATTTTCTTTTCAAAATGTGCAACTGGTTGAAAACGGTTATTCTTATCAACAAAAATCAAAAAATAAAAGATGGATAACTCATCCTTTTTGAAAGCATGCTTTTTCTCGAGTAATGAATAAAAAATATTCCTCAGTGAGAGTTGTTTGTCAAATTTTTTCAACAAAACACTTTCTTGAATAAATATTCATTATTATTATTATTATTATTATTATTATTATTATTATTATTATTATTATTATTATTATTATTATTATTATTATTATTATTATTATTATTATTATTATTATTATTATTATTTTTTTTTTTTTTTTTTTATTTTTTTGTAATTGGCTTGTGAATTTATTTCAAAATTTATTTGTTAAAAAATCTGTATGTTAAAAATATTTATTTTAATTTCGTGATCTCATTCTTCAAATTGAAAGCAAATCCTTTTTTCTTGTGAGAATGGGATTGTTGAAAATTTTGAATTCTTTGAATGTTTATTCTTTATTTTCTTTGAAATGAATTATCTTTATCGATTATTTTGAAAGCATTATTTCTCCAATGTGTTTGCTCAAGTTTGTTCGATTTTTAATAATAGTTTATACAATGCAGATTAAGTTTGTTTGTTTGAATTGACACACAGCTATTTTAAAATACCTCCACAAATGCACTTTTAACAACAATTTTCAAATCTGTTTAAAAATAGATAAATAATAAGTTGTAAGTTATTATGTGTTAATTTCACTTGCTAATATTGTAAGAAACAAAGATATAATCTCAAAATTGAAATCAATAATTTTCATAAGTGTGATTATTTTTGAAACAATTTTCTCTCATGAAAATTCCAATTAAAGAGTTGACTTTTAATATAGATAAATGTCATCTGAAAAGTTGTTTCTCCTTGCAAAAAAAGTAATTTTTTTTTCAAAGTTGCAACTCAAACATAGTTATTTAAAACATTTATCATGCTTTTTTCCTTTATTATGAATTATTCCTCTCCAAAGAAATAAAAGCTTCTCAGAATCCACACACCGAAAAAAGTTATGATTTCATAAATAATAACGTGAATATTTTCGAATTATTATTTTTGGGAAAAAACAGTAAACTTGGAGAATGCAGTTTGAGATTTATCTGTTTCACCTGCTCGTTTATCCAACAACAAAATTCATCATGATGTTTCTTAATTTTTATATATTATTGTAATGGATACTTCAAAATATCATCTTGAACAAGCTCAAATGCCAAAAGCAACGAGTTGATTTGGATATGAGGAGTTATTACAGAACGATGCTAAAAATTATCATTTCATTCTTCAATGAAAAATCATTATAAAAGAAAATATTTTTTCGTTGAAGGAAATTATAATAAATGACATTCTGTTAATTGTCCTGTTCATTTGTTTTAGTGAAAGTGAAAAATTTTGTTCGGAAATGTTGGAGACAAATTGGAACATTGTCACACATTGTTCATTTGAAATGAGGTGTGAAGGGATGAACATTATCAATCAGAATGAAACAGTTCTCTGATGCGAAAAGATTTTGTTGGATTAAACTAATATGTGTTTCAAAGAAAAGAATACCATTGAGGAAAACTGATGTTACATATATGCATTTTCTGAATATTTGAAAAAAAAATTGAAAAAAAAAGATTATCAGTGAAGACAGTTCAGATTATTCGGCTTTTCGATTGTCTTTCATCATTCAAAATCAAATATTTTTTCATTCAACAGTTATATCTGTAGAATTGAATGTGTTATCATCTCTTTCTCGTCTTGGATACAATCATCATTCAGTGTGCCATTAAAGAAAATTTTTGAACGAAAAAACTCACGTGTGCACAAATACAATCGAAGGATTATAAAGTCAAATGATGAGATGTACACAATCCCATTAAAATCAAGAAAAATTTGTTGATGATTGACTTGCTTTTTTTGATAATTAATAAGAGAAAGATTGTGTAAT
Source organism: Monocercomonoides exilis (assembly GCF_001643675.1). Classification (NCBI taxonomy): domain Eukaryota; phylum Preaxostyla; order Oxymonadida; family Polymastigidae; genus Monocercomonoides; species Monocercomonoides exilis. The sequence continues at coordinate 541,727 of NW_027150580.1, forward strand.
TCAATGAATTCGTGTCGAAAATTATTTTTCAAAAAGAAAAGCAAATAGAAGAAGCAAAAGCAGCAGAAGAAACAGAAGATAAAGAAGAAGAAATACCTGATGTGGATGATTTGATAATGTATTATGATAGTGAAAAAAGAGAATTCAAAAAGAATTACTTCCCTTGATAAATGATTTATAAGGCGTTTTATGTCAAAATATTTTATCAAAAAAAGATCAAATATAAACAGAACACTTTTCCAATTGAAATTATCATTTTGCAATTAAATCCAAATTCATGTTAACAAAACGATAAAAACAAAACAACCAAAGAAAACCGAAAATCTATTTTTATTTTGAGTCAGAGAGCTGTGGTTAAATCCTTCTTTGACGGAATCTCTTTCTTCAAAGAGAAAATGTCTGAAATGCTCTTTTTGAAAAAACTGAAAAAATGGAAGAGTTAAAACACCTTTGTTTGTAAGAATGAAATGGCATTTCACTTTGCATAACCATCTAACATATTGAACATATTCAATTCAATAAAAAAAAAAAAAGAAAAGACCTAACTTTCGATCTCATGAGAATTTGGTTTCAAACAAAAATACCCATTTCCTCTTATTTGCTTTTGGCTAAATATAAACAAGTTGATATCATCAAAATACAAGCACATACATATAGACAAACAAATATTTTAATAAACAGAAATAAACACCAAATCAAACACTCACCCTATACAGACAGAAGGAAGGGCATTAAAATTAAATTAAAAAAAAAAAAAAAATAAAGACAGATATGGTCAGGTCTTCGTCTTTGTCCATTTTTAATACTTCTGGGTGTCATTTATAACCTTGTATTGGCTTCGCTTCCTTTTCTTCAAAATGCAAACAAAAACAATTGCTAAAATCGTCATTCCCGAAAGTCCAAAAAATACACTCACAGAAACAGAAATAATTATAATCTGAGTTGGTGTGAGTCTTTTCGGCTCACTTTCCGAAGGCTCATCTTTCTTTTGTTTCACCAAAATAAAATCATCAGTGCTACTCTTTTTGCCATTCTTCAGGCCATTGGGATATGAGAGCCGGCAGATCACCGATGTGTAGTCATCGACTTCAAGAATAGACTTCGGAATCTTCACTTTCATTTCAGTCTCGTTAACATATTCAGAAATGGGACAATCAATCCACTTCAGTTCTTCCCCTTTTCATTTTTTGGCTGCTTCAAATGTCAAGCTGCAAGGAAATAAATATTTGCCATACACAACAGCGATTGCAGTTTCTTCATCTTTATCATCACGAATCTCATTTGCATTGCTCTGTTCCTCTTTTATCTGAGACACATTCGTCAAAACAGGAACAAAGAAAATAGAACCCAAATTCGTCACTGCGTCACCGCTCACCCTCACTTCAGAAAGCATTCCAAAAGGTTTCCCGCCCATCCCATCACTTCCAGCTGCCAAGGAATTCACAGTAGTCCAACCCAATTTTTGATTTCCATATTGAAGAATGTTATGATGCAAAGAAGGGAATTTCTTCCATTCATCGTCAGTTGCATGGTTATTCACAAAGCTGCAATTATAAATATTTAAAATAGAAGCTGTTGTCAAAATGGCACCTTCACTGATATTAGCAAACATGCAATCTTTGAAGTTCACTTGATAAGAATTATTAAAAAATATAAGCCCAGAATTCCAAGAGCACAATGGATTGTTCTCTGAATTGCCTCCTCTATTCTCACATTCGTTCTCAAATAATCCATCTATCGTCAAACTGTTGGGTTTTTTGTTATTTTCATCGATGCAATTCTGGCCCATGTCAGTCAAGTTACCATTTCTGCCATAAACAGCAAGTCGACTCATGTAGGCCATTCTATCCTCGGTCACAATAAGCTTAAAAGGAAGAAGATTTCCTTCCAACCTTGGCACGCTTTCTCCCTTCAGCCCAGCGTACCAAGGCCTGAACACAACATCAACAATCACAATATAACATCTTCCATAAATAATATCCAGTGCATCTCCTTTGACTGCATCAGGATATTCAATGTCGATATGCTCGAAATTTAAATCTGAACGATTCGAGTGAAATACCCCCTTCAATTCTCCGGCTTTAATATTTGCACCAACATGAAGAATTCCGCGATTATTTTCTTTAACTGGAACTGGCAATGAACAATCATCTGCAGCAGATGAAAAGACAGTCTTCTCAACAAACAAACACGCTTCATCCACAGGAATAGATCCAACAACAAACATCGTATTCTGAACAAATTTTAGGATGTGATTCAGCCCAGTCTTTAGCAAATCACAAGGTTCTTCTCTATTTCCACAATTATCCCCATCGCTTGCTTTCTCTCCCCCAATATAAATATTCTTCGAGAAATACGGAAGCCTTTTTGCCTCATCGTTCATGAGATCAACAATGTGATTCGCTCCGCCTGCTCTTCCTTCCAACAAAATAAAATTCGGCTTTCCATACATCTCTTCCATGTCAAACTTAAACTTGTCTTTCTTTATTTGCTCATAGCCTGCTTCAAGGGACATAAATACATATTTTCCAACATCAGCCGTGCAATTTGAGAATGTTACCCTGTCCAACTCAAAATTTAATGCACCAATCACATCATTATTTGCATGGACATACACTGCTCCACCTTTTGATTCCTCATTTTGTTGCTTTTGCAATTCATTGCTTTGACAAGAACAATTAGAAAAATCGGTTCCAATGATACGAGTGGAATCATTGATACTTTCAACCTCAACATACAAAACACCTCCCAATCTGTGCGCTAACGAGCCACAATTTGAAAAGTTGGAGTCATGTATATACGCGAAATTGCAACCTCCCAATATTGTTATCACCGATTGTGCTGCGCTTGCTGTTGAAATTGCGTCAAATGAGGAAGAATATAAATAAAAGTGACACGACGCATCTGCAAATATCAGTGCAAAAGAGGAATGAAAATGCGAGATCCTAACATCCCACATACTTAATGCGCCCAATTTGCATTCAATCAAAACACAATTCAGCACTTGCTCAGAATCTGCTGCAATAATAGTTGCTGTTTCAACTTCAAAAGATGCATCTTTTCCTTCAACAACAACCAATCCCTGATTTCTGCCACTTGCACGTGTTGTATTCACATGAATCAAAACGTTTTTCACAGTAAAATTTCCATCGGTTCTTAAGTTAAATAATGCATCCCCCTGCTGCACCTTCTTTTCATCCAATGCTGTGATTATTGTCACAATGCGATCGTCTCGATTTTTTATCTCGATATTCCGTCCTTCAATTGTGATTGGCTCAGTGTCGTATTTGTTGCTTTCTTCGCTGAGACACAGAATCATTGAACTTTTCTTTGAACATTTTTCCACCACTCTTTTGATTGTTTTACATGGAATTGACTCACGTATTCCGCATTCAGCGATGTCTTCCCCATATGCCCCGTCAAAGAACAATTCTTCTTTTTCTTCTTCTTCAAAACTGCTTTCGTTAACTGGATTCCTACTGATGGCAAACGATGCTCCATTCTCCACCAAAGCATCCTCTGAATTTTCATAATTCTTGACATTTTCAAAATCATCCTCCAGTGGAATTCTTTTCGTTTTATCATCCAAAAAATAATCAGAACTTGTAATTCCTTTTCCCACAGCAGTGCGTTCTTCACATTCCAAAGCAAAATCTTGAATAACATTGCCTTCACTTTCAGCGAGCTTTTTCTTTCCTTCGATGCCAAAAGGTGTCTTAGAAATATCATGAATAAATTCTTTGCTCAAATATTCTTTGTTGTTGCAATATTCAGTAGAAACTCCTTTCAACAACAGCACCAAATATAAAAACATCTTAAAAACAACTGCCATCCAATATGAAGTTATAAGATTCGATTTTCAAAGAATAACAAACAAGGATCCAATCTGATCCAATCGAAATGCCCATTAATTTGAAATCTTCAAAAATATTTATCTTTTGTCAATGAAAGGAATCGTTTTTATTTTCATATTCAATTAAATATTATTTTTGGTACGTTAAATGCATTTCGATATTATATTGCTTGCTGTCATCGAAATCGACTTTCCCGTTAAATTCTGTGCAAAGACACCGAGCAAACTGGGCTCCTGCAAGACATAAAGAAAAAAGTCTGCGATGTGTTGAAAATGGGAGGCAAAGTATTTGAATTTCGCAGTGGCACCTGCTGGACATTTTCCTTTGCCAAGCCTCCTTGCGTAGATGCATCAATGGAGAAGCAAGAAAGTTTTGCACTCCCTTCAAAGGCATTAAACAGCGCAGCGTTCACTTCACAATATTCAACCAAATCAGCTGCTTCATCTCCATTTGCGTTTTTTTTTGCGCAATTGAAAGAAATGAAAGCAGCGGACACACAGGAAGGACAAAGCTCATTAAACCATCAAGCCAACAATCGGATGTGAAAGCAATGAGTCCTCCGTTGAGTTTCTATACTGAAGGAAGTTCATTTCAATCAGATGCAAGTGCTGACAACTCTTTGCCAAAGCGAAAAGCACCAGGAATGTGCGTCGAATTCAGGGAAGAGGAGTCTCTGATCATGAAAGAAGGCACCAATTGAAAGGCTCGTTTTGATGAGCGTCGCTTTGGAGTGATCGAACCGCAAAAACAGATTTTTCTCAAAGAAGGAGCCATCGGAAGTGATTTGCAAATGATTACAAAGGAATCACCACAGCAAGACGAGGTGACAAAAGACACGAGGCAGAGAGTTTTCCGATCGAAGCGGAAGACATGTTTACGGAAATGGAGGAATGAAGACGAGGCGTTTCACGCTGGAAGAAGCGAAAAGCCAGGTGAAGCACGCAGATGTGTGTGACGTGACAGCAGAGGAGATGGAGCGGTTTGAGAGGCAGCAGAAGAAGGTGAAGATGGTGATAGTTGCATTGAGATGAAATGGAAGGAAACGAAGGAGAGAGGAAGGAAGAGGAGGAAAAGAGACAAACAGGCAAAAGAATCAGAGATGACAGAGAGGTATGAAAGCGAAAGTGAAGAGTCATTTCAGCCATTTCCCAGAAGCCATGGGCCAAACTTGCTTCGATGGATCCAAAGTCCATTGAACATCGACAGGAATGAGCAGCCAACAGAAGAGAACGACTCGCTTTTGTGTTTGTTTTCTATTCAGCCTTCGAGTGTTTCTTGTGATGAGAACGATGATGAGACAGCATTTCCTTCGATTGTTTCTGAAGACATTCCATCTTTCCCTTCTTTTGTCGCATTGCAACACGAATTATCCCAACCACCACAGCAATTTTTGTTCATATCGGCTGAATTGTTTTCTTCTGTTGGCAGCCCGCACAGCTCAGCTGAAAGCGAGGGACAAACATCTCAGCCGCTATTTGAAGCATCTGAAGTCGGACATTTGTCTGAGGCAGAAAATGACAGCAGTTCGAATTGCCTGAAGCAGATACCTTCAGTTAGACTGCAATTGTCTGCACATTTGGCACAGAACACTCTTGATTGGCTAAGCTCTTCGAATTCCTCAAATTCCTCAAATTCCTCAAATTCCTCAAATTCCTCGAGTTACTTGAAATTGTCTTGATTGCCGGCTGCCAGACACAATAATGCCAGTGGATGCTTTTGTGCCTTTTCTTCCGACAACACCTCCACCTTCTTTTACTCTGCCTTCCTTTGAGATGCTCTGTGTGCATTCAGAGAAAGAATGTCAAACACAACCAGTTCAGCCTCTGCTCTCTTCATCTTCATCATCGACATTTCCTTCTCCACATTCATCATATTGCCTTTTCTGTTATTCTGGTGTGCCTCCTTCAGAACCAACATCTTCGTTGTTCCGCAACACATCATTTTTCGAGTCATCAAACATTCAGCGTGGAATTCCTGCAACACACTCTTCTTGAACACTTGCTGCTCCGATTGTCTCATTGTCTGGTGCATCTGTGTTGTTACCGCCTCTGCAGGTGCCTCATCTGTCGAGACTAAAAATTGCGAGTGTTTCAGCAGAGCGTCGATTGCCTGGGGAGCTGCAACATTCAGCACAGGATCGACAGGAGATGGGAACGCCTTCTCTTCTCATTCATTGTCTGCCAAGCAAACACCACTTTTGCCGCTGAGCAGTCGCTGCAGCTGTGCTGTGTCAGAGTGTTTGTGTGGATGTGGCGGTTGTGCTGAGTGCTGCTCTGATTTGACTGGTCCGCTCTTTCCTGCTCCCAAAATGGTTATTCAGCTTCCGAAAATGCTTCCACCGCTTTTGGGGGCTGCATCACATTTACAAGGGAGAATAGAGAATGGCCTGGAAGAAAAGATTGCTGCCAAGGAGAGGTCAAGAAAAATGTCTGAAAGCACATGCTCTTTTCCCATTTCATTCGAGAAATTAGTTTCATTTTGACAGATCTCTTTCTTTCATTTTTCATTTTCAAATTGTTTTGCGTGAGCAGAGCGAAAAAGACTTAAAAAAAAATATTCATCTACCCTTTTTCAACAAAAACAAATTCTTTGCTTCTTTTTTTTCCCCGAAAATACGCAGAAATGATGGATGTTTCTCAATTATTTCATAACTAAGTGACTTCACAATTGAAATGAAAACAGCAACACAAAAAGAAAAATAAAAAACAATAAAATAATGAGGATATCTAATTGACTTCGCATTCTATTTGTTTTGTTGGTGCAATCACCTTTCCCCCTCCAAACGCTCAATTCCTCTGCTTTGGCCAATTGGGAAAGTTGGAAGGCACATTATTTGAGAATACCGTCTGATAGAACCAAACAGCAGGCAGCGCTCATTTGTGAGCTCGCTTTTGCGAATTGTATGCCATCTGGTTCAGCTTCAAAAGGCTCAAAACAACTTTTGGATTCGGCGACGTTGAGGGCGAGTATGTGTCAGCTTGCTGCTCGGATGAAGGAGGTGGAGGAGGCTCAAAAACATATTTGTTGCCAACCCTTTCAGAATGCACCCCAGATGAATGGGAAGTTGGCTGAGGTGGAGAAGCAGATGGTGCTGCAGAGAGCAATGCCCGTGATTCAGGAGCAAAACATCTATTGGCTGATGAGTCTGCTGCTGCAGGAGCCGTCTTTCGAGGATGAAACGACGGAATTATCAGTTCATCTCCCAACATTCGTGGTGAAGCGGACGAATCATGCCTGGCCAACCCTTTGCTCCCTGTCATGCCCAACAATGCAGTCGAAGCCTCCGTTGCCTCTGCCCCTCCACCATTCCAGTCAATCCAGCGGTCGCTCTTGTGCTTGTGGAAAGGCGAGACGCGAACACGCTCCACCTCCATCAGCCTGCATTGGCTGCCATCTCCACCGAGAAAGACCCCGAAGCACACACACTGCGGAATATTCACCACCATCGCTGGCTGCCTCACCCTGTTCACATACATCAGAAGCGTCCCGTTTACCCCATTCACCTCAAGCGCCACCGTGTCGCCCTCTCCCCACCTTTCGCACCGACACCGCACAACACCATTCACCAGCACACGCCCGTCACACCCAAATGCAATCGACCCTTCGTCAAACCCAAACGGCCGGCTGCCACTCGTCTCCAAAGACTGTTCTGCCGAGCAGCAACGATCTGCCCAAGACCGCCGCGAATCAAAAAAGACTGTCTGAAAAGGCTGCTTCTTTTCCTTTCCTGTCAATTCACCTTCCAGCCCTCGCTGCTTAGCCTTGCCTGACTGAGCATTTTTACCTCGAAGAACAGATTCTGAACGATACTTCCATCCTTTCACACAAACACCGATGTGCGGCTTCCAAGCAATCTCCTGCTTTTTGTTCCAATATGCTTCTGTTTGGCAATCGCTTTCTTCGCTTGTCTCATCGCGGCTGCTGTCAGTTCCACTGGAGTCATCTTCCTTCTCGCTTTCCTTCTCGCTTTCGCTCGACCTGTCTTCCCCACTCCCCTCTGAGCTGTCATCATCCGAGTCTGAATAGCAGTCTCTTTCTGTGTCTTCTCTTCTTTTCTCGCTCGCTCCAGAGGCTGATCTTCGCCCAAAGGACGAATGCCCGCCTGTCCTGCGCCTGCCCACAATTCGCTCCCCATAGCAATCACGAAGCTTTGAGATTTTCAGCTTGCACCTCCAAATCCCTCCACTCACCTCCTGCTTCACAAACAACATCACATTCTTCTCCTTCGCTCCCCGCTGCTCGGCCATCCCTTTGCTCCCACAAAACTGCCCTCCAAACGAGCCTTCAGTTTGCCTCTTCTCTTTCACAACTGCCATCTCCCGCAGCATCTCCAAAATCCCTACCCCTTCCTGTTCTTCGTCACCCTCCGCGATCGACTCTTCTTTCTCTTTCAGCTCCCGCTTCGCCTTCCTTTCCTGCGCCATCCGCTCTGCATCCACCCACCTCGCAACTGTTTGCGAGCGGATCAGCTGCACTGGCATGAACTCATCCAAGTTGTCTTTCGCAAACTGGCTCGCCTTTTCGCTCTGGCCCCACCGAACAGCTCTGCTCAATCGACGGCAAATAGTCTTGCCTACTGCATTCGGTAAAGATTGGCTCTTCTTCCCATCAGCTGCACACGATTCATCTGATTTCGCTGATTGGACATGCACTGGAGAAGATAGAGAAGGAAGAGGAGGAGGTTGATAAAAGGGATCTTCATTTTGTCTTAGTGGCTGGCATCGAACAAGCGTGCATTTCGAATCTTTTGCTCCCATCCCAACCTGAAAAATAACATCAATTCAAAACAAATAGAATAAAAAGAGACACACACACAAAATAAGCACAAAAATGATTATTGAAAATATTCCATTTCACACAGCAATTTTTTTTTCTCATTCACAATTCCATGAGCAGAAAATAACATGAAAAAGATAGGAAAAAAATAATATTCATATTCGTTTGCTCATCCTTTTTGCACAATTGCTTTCTTTTCTCAGTTTCTCAAATAAAAAAAACAGCATAGTCCGTTTCTTCAGACTGCACACCCCGACAATCACAGTGCTCGGCACATTCACAAAGCCCACTTTCTGCGCCACCCTGTTCCTGTAGAAGCAGATCTCCGACTTCGGCAGATCCACAACCACAGAAACCTCGTCTCCTTCCCCAAACGCCTCGTTCCCTTCGACCAGCTGCTCCATGTGCCTGCACTTTCCGCTCGCCAAGTACGCTGCCGATGCTTCGCTGTCTCCAAACTGCGATGCAATCGGAGCTGCCAAAGGAAACTGCGACACCCCAACATACGGAACCCAACTCTGGATCCTCACATAATCTGCATACGCCTTCCGCTCCTCCTCTGTCAACGGTTCCATTCCTTCTCTGTGCTGGCTTCGATGGCTCGGAACATATGACGCTGTTTTTGTCTTGTCCTGCTTCGCTCTGCCAATCCTGCTGCTGATGCTGCTTCTGCTGAGGTTGCTGCTCGCAACAGACATCCTCTCTCTCCTCACGTTCTTCTCCAGCCGCTGCCCAAACGAGTCGAACCGCACCGTCACAATCCATCGGCACCCCCGCAGAGCAACGTCTGCCACCAGATTCATGTTCATGTGGTGGATCCATCTGCAGCTGCCTTCCTCAAACCCAAAATATCGCGTGTATTGTGTCTCTCCTTGCAGAATCGGCAGCAGCTCAGACGAAAGTGCGGCATGCACATTCGGCTGACGAGGCTGGGTGGAAGGCGAAGGTGCTCCTGATGCTGCGCGAGGACGGTATTTCATGCCAAGCATGAACCACTCGATCTCTCTTGCGTCTCTGTTCCAGATGCATGCGATGTCTGCGTAACTCGGATGGAACTGCGACGAAGGAAGGCGGCAAAAGCGGAGTATTTCACATGTCGTGTTCCGTCGGCAGGCTCCAAACTGAAACAGGAATTGTCAAAGCCCAGTTCATTTAACATACACATTTTCACATACATAATTGAAGGCAAAACATCAAATCAAAAAAGATGAAAAAAGATGAAAAAAGATGAAGCAGATTTGAAATAAAAAATGGCAAACACCAAAAACGAGTTTGGGCGGAACATCCACAAAAAACACAGCCTGGCGGCAGCCGTTCACATAAAACGAGACAATCCTTCTGTTCATGTCTGCCTCAACTGCCACAACATCCCCACATTCCCAGCAAACGTTGCTCACAGCTGCCTCACATCAGTCGAAGGCATCAATCAACATATTCAGATGAATGTTCGTTTTGATAGACACAACGCAAAATGAAGCATATACAAAAAATAAAAATTAAAAAAAAAATAAAAAAAAAATGCTCAATTTATACCATCACATTTCACACCACAAAACAATAAAATGAAAAAATTAAACAAAAAACACACATTTCCCATCTTTCTGGATCCATCTGTTTCTGCTCTTCAGCATTCCATCTGCCCAATACCCAGCACTTTGTCCTTCGTCCTCTCCAAACAGCACCGTTTCGCTTTCTCCGCCAGATTCACAGATGCCAATCACCATCCTCCTCTCCTTCTCGCTGCATTCAACTTCCTCTGCCTCACCTACCTCACCCGCTCCACCTGCTGTGTGTTTGCAATCGCGCTCGCAAAGTCTGCGTATCCGCGTCTCAAACAGCCAAACACCTTCCCCAACCACTTCCTGCCCAATTGCCATCCAGTCGCCATCCTCCTTCCACACCGCTTTTGTCCCTCTGCTTTTCACAACAGGCGATTCTTTCGCTGCGTCACAGCCACAGCCACAACCACACACACAGTCACAGCCACAGTCACCCGAAGGCATGCTTGGCAGATCAGAAAGCCCATCGCTGCTTTTCTTTCTCTTTCCTCTTCTCCCAACACTGTCGTCGCTGCTCCTGCCCACAGCCCGAAAAACAGAGCTGCTGCTTTGTGCTTCTTTGTACGCCGATAGCAGCGACTCAATTCCGCTCAGATGCACTTTCATTTCGGGGTTGTCCAGCATCTCTTCCACTCGCCTTAACTCCGCCTGTCTGTTGTGTTTCACCATTTGCACACACAAGTCAAAGATGAAAAACCAAAATGAAAAGAAGAAGAAGAAGAAGAAGAAATGAAGCAAACTCTCTGTTATTCGGCGCCTCTTTCACCTGATAGTTGCACTGCTTTATCGTCTTCTTCACAAATTCGCATTTCAGAATCTCTTCGGTCTTCGGGCGCTTTTTGTAGTCCTGCCATCACAATTCATATGTTGCAAACAGAAACATCAGACAAAAGAAGGAAAAAGCCGCCACGTTCAGCAGCTGTTGCTCAAAGGCCTGCACACACCTCTTCAATCATCTGGTTGACAATTCGTCGGATTTCCTCCTCGTCGCACTTCAGCGGCTCAGCCACATTGAAAGGAACATCAAAGTACTCACAGCTCATGCAATCGTACGGCCGCTTGTTCATCAGCATCTCATACGCAATCACCCCAAAAGAAAACACATCTGATTCATAACAGCAGCTTTCGTATGTGAAAATGGCTTATTCTTCAAAGTGTTTTGGAATTGGCATACTTGGCGTTTCTTCCAACTTCTGGTGCGCGATAGCACCTGAAACACATGCATTAGCAAGCAGCAGCAGCAGCAGTAATGCATGCACACACGCACACATCATCAAATAAAATAAAAAGCATCTGAGCAAATGGCACACTTTGTTCCAACATTCCCAAACACAAAACTTTGCCCATCTTTGATTTGCGCCAGCAGGCCCAGATCCCCGATTTTCACCCTGCCCCCTTCTTGCAAAAATATGTTGTCCGGCTTCAAGTCCCTGTGCAGCATCCCCATCGAGTGCAGATAATGCAGCCCAAGCAGAATCTGCGTGAACACTTGCTTGAACGTGTCCAGCTCCATCGCTTGTTGAGCATTCATGTTCTTCCGAATCACACTCCCCAGTGTCCCGCCATTGCAGTACTCCATGATGAGATATGCGAGCATGTCTCCTGCTCCCTGCCACGCAAAGAACGTTTCGTGCATCTTCACGACAAACTCGCAGTCGATGCTTTTCGTCTCAAACAGCTCCGCCATCTGCTCCTCCGTCAGCCTTCCCGATTTTATCTTCAGTATTTTCGCCACGTACTTTCGCCCGTCATCCTTGTTCGTCACAAGATACACGTCCCCAAACTCTCCTTTCCCAAGCATTTCCTCAATCCTGTCTTAAATCGCAAATAACATACCCAAATAACAAAAGAACACACAGTTTTCTACCACATCGTACGAGTCGTTGCTGGGCTCCATTTCACAAACAACAAGTTCCTGGGCTTTTTTGAAAGTCAAAATAATCAAGGCAATTTATTATGGTCGAGAAAATGAAAACAATCTTCAAAAGCCCACCAAAAATAAAACAAATATATTGTCTTTTTGTTTGCAACTTTTGAAATGCTTTTGAGAAAAGGACCAGGCCATAATGAAAATATCAATCAGATTGAATAAAAACGAAAATATGACTTCTCAAAGAGAGGGAGTGAGTGAGTGAGTGAAAGCCAAGAATTCGAATATTTCGGAATAATATTTCCTTTGCTGCGCTTGTTGCATGATTTGATGAAAGAAGAAGACTTGAGGGATGAAAACCAGAAAAAGGAATAATTCATAGAAAAGCGATAAAACTTGCTGATAGGCTGATGCAAAGGAATCAAATCAAGAGAAGCAACACTGAAAATAGTTTGTCATTCAGAAAAACCGTTCTAATTATTTGGCTTTACATGGGTTTTGCTCAATGTGATTCACTTTTAGTCAAAATTACAAAGCTTTTCGAATAATCTTCAAAGAGAGAGAACACATGAGTGCGCAAGTGAGAAAGGGAAAGAGAGAGCTTCTGCAGCAATGATGCAATTATCTGACGACAGAGAAGCTGTACAAAAGATACGAACTGAATGATGCTCGAGAAGAATGATTTTAATCGCAAGCCAAGCAGCAAAATGAAGAAAAGATTATTCAGAGGAAAGTCCAAGAAGATGACTGCAGAAGAAAAGGCACGGAAAGAGATAAGAACACGGGAAAAAAACATGTTGTGAAAGCGATTGATGCAGGCAAGGAGAATGAAAAGAAAACTGGGAAACAATAAAAATTAATTCATCTCAAATACAGTGAAGGAAAGAAAGATGAACACAAACATTTCTTTCCCCCCAAATAATCTGCGGTGTTATGAAAAGCTATGCAATTGATGCGGTTGAAATGAAGAATTGGCGAGACAGTTATCTTTCATCTGAATGGCTAAGTCTTCTTTTCGTTGAACGATACTCATTGATTTTTGGCATTTGCCTGCAAGGAAGAAATCTGTCCAATTTCACAGGCAAAGGTGAGCAAACGCAATGAAGATAAATCAGGAAAGCAGACAGATGAGTCCGTTGGCCTTTACGAATGCGAATGATTGGAAATCAGAAAGAAAAGGAAGTGAATCAGGAAGAGTTTTATCTGTCGAGAAATCTGAAGCAATTTCACATTCAAAGCGAGAATCTGTGCTCTCTGATGAATATGCATAAAGAGGAAGAGCAATTTCCTGGCGAACTCAAATTATCAATGAACGTCGAAGCAAAAAGAGATCCAGATGCAGCTTTGCTCCGATATCAACCGAAAAAAAAGATACAAACTGAAGGGCAAATGCACAATTCAAAACCGAGTTTGTCTTTCCTGAAGGAACAGAAACGAATGAGACACGGAAGCACAAGCGAAAAAAGGATTTCTTTACTGAAAAATTCCAATATGCAATGGGGGATTATTTGTGCATTCTTGCAAAAAGACAAAGTCTGGCAAAGATGGAAGATAATCAATATTTCCATCTCTCTAAATCGTCATTGGGTATTCGACACAATGGAAATGCCTTTCACTTTGGATGTTTCGTGATCAAATTATCGCATTGTGAGATTTTGAGATGCCAATTGGAGCTGACTTGTTGATGCACAGCAGCCAGATTCATGCGTTCACAAAGCAATCTAAACATCTCGAATTTAAGAATCTTGTTGCACAGACGATTGCTTTTTGTAATTTCTCAACATTTTTGTGCAATCATTACACGATTGATTTTTCGTATAGAAGAAGCCTTTAATTTGATTCTGAGTTTCTTTCAGCACAAGTGCCATGAATGGATTCTACACGATTTCTGCTTTTGCAGTTGAAAGAAACAACAGCACTTCTGCCCTTGAACGAATTAAGAAAAACTTGAAAGCAATCCATTTTGCTGATTCGCTTTTGTGGAGAAAGGCCAGAAACGGATAATCATTTGCATTCTACTGTTTTTTTGAAGGAGCATTTGTGGAACATCCTCTGCGATGCGTCTGGAAAAAGAATTCTTTCGATATGATTTCGATTGAATTTATTTTGGAGCCACCTGTTTGCTTGAACAACTCACATTCTGATTCAGACTGCAGCAGCCATCAAGCCTTGCAACAAGAGGGATTGGAATGCTTTTTTCCCGTCAGAAACAAAAATATTCTGCTGAATGAAATGTTTGGAGGTTCAGACGCAAATGAGCTTCTTTGTTCTGACAGGCAAGATACACACTCGGCTGAAGGAAAAGATGCCGGATATGCAGTCCTTCATTTGATTCAGTTTTATCAGCTCTTGCAACGCATTATTTTGGGAGCGAATGAAGGAATGATAGGAAGATAAGACAATTTTGATTGAATGCAGAGGATCAGGAAAATGGCAAACAAACGAAATGCACTCGAACAGATAAAACGTTCTTTTTTATTGGAAACCCTCTGCAAGTGAGTTTAATTGCCAACAGTGTTTCTTTTTTTTTTTTCATTTTCAAAGAAATGAAACATGGCTAACAAACAGCATTATTTATTGAAGCAGCAGATCAAACATTCTCCAGTTTGTCAACTTTCGTTGATGCAATGCTTTATTGGAAAGCTTGATGTTTCTTTTGGAAAATATCAGAAATAGGAAAGACACAAATGAAGAGAAATAAAGCCAAATCATTCAACTGTTACAGCAGAGGAAGAAAATTTGAAGGAGAGAAGTGGAAAACAACGAAGAAATTGAGTTCGCGTCAAAAGGATTCAAGTGATAATTTGAAGAAGAGACGATTGTTTTTTGCCATCTGCTAAAAGGAAAGAACAGCATCTTCGTAACGAAGGAAAGAACGAAAAATGAATGACGATGAAAACAAAGAGGCAAGGTGAGGACTGGAAAGAGAAGGACAGGTGAAAGCGAATCTTTTTGTGAAATAAGCATGAGAAAAGGCAAGCAAATTCGACAAATGGAAATAAAGCCATTCCTCCACAAAAATAAAAATGAAGAAGAAAAAGGAGGAGAAACGTTGAAGATGAAGAAGTGAATTGCTTTTGAGCAAGAGGGAAAAAGTGGAGGCAATTGCTCTTGACTAAAAGCAAAGCACTTCACCTGATTTTTCAGCTCAGTGCTGAACAACAGACAGCATGCGGTTGAGCTTGATGAAAGATTGAGCAATCTGTTTATCAGAAATTGTTTCATCACAACATTTTGCTTTCCTGAAAATTGAATGAATTTATTTGAAGCAAACTTAGAAAAAAAGGCAAAGGCTTGAAGTGCAAAAGATTGAGCAAAATAAATATTTCGAGTGCTCAGCCAAAGCTTCTGGAGTGGGCAACAAGCCATTTGAAGAGTTTTCAAAGAGCGTGCTCATCTGTAAATCTTTCTCTTGTTGTTTTGGTTACAAGATATTTTTGGTGCTTTTGTCATTGGAATTCTGATTTTTGAAGAGGGAAAAAAATGAAATGTGCGCGAAAAGAAGGAAATGAAGTGGAATTTTTGTGTCAATCAAAAAACTGAAACAAGTTCCTCTCAAAAGTGCATAAATTCGATTGCAGGATGTTTGGGCCAATTGCCATCATTTATCCATTCAGCAATCGAAAGATAAAAGCATGTTTCAAAAAAAGTTGAAAGATCAATTAATGACCCGCAACACAAAAACTGAAAAAGAAAAAAATAAAATAAAAAACCAGTATATCTCATCATAAATGCATATTTCGATATTTTTGTTGGCTGTAATTGAATGGAACATTGGATGCCAACATATGAACAGTGGCACAGGGTTCGAAGATGTGTCTGAAACTGGCTGTTCAAAAAGCGAAAAAACGATTCCTGCACAAATTGAAGTTTTCCCCAGAAAAGAATCAATTGGCAAAATCGATGGTCACAATTATTTTGAGGCACATGCAACATTTGAAGGCAGAATTTTGAAGGAAAATACGGATATGGAAAACAAATCCGAAAAAGACAGAGAAAACATTGAAGGGAACGAGCTTTGGAATGAAAATAGGAGCCGCTTGAAAACAAATAAAGAACATTCTGACGAGGGCACTTCAGGGCAACGGTCAAACAACATGGAACTTGGAGAATGTATTTTGAAAGGAAATTTTGTTTTGAAGAACAGCTCAGTTGGATGGAAAGGGCTGAGTTTGGGTTGTGTGAATGGAAAGTCGGTGATTTGTGGAAAGGAAAGGAGTTGTGTTGTTTTGAGGGGATGCGAGGTTACTGCGAGCTGTGGGATATCCCCATTCGAACTTATTGAAAGCTGTGGAATTGTTGAAAACATCACTCTGATCCCATCAAGTTCGCTTTCATTTGATACCCCACCACTTTTTTCATCAAATTCCGTTGAGAACGAAAAAGCAGATCATTGCCGTGCCGCTGTCAGTTCATCGCATTTTTCTTCATTTTGCCTGTCATCTGCACCGTTTTTGGGATCTGCATCAATTGGAAGTCTTTCACTTTCAGATTTGATATTTTTCAACATTTCCGCCAAGCCAACGGAATCTTCGTTGCTGAGCCCTTCCTTTTGTGAGAGCGGATGCACGATGAGCAGCTGCTCATTTTCATCAGTCTGTGATGTGTATGATGGAGGGATTGTGAGATCGATCAACTCACGATCATCCTCGTTGACTGCCTCGAATGCCTCTTTTGTTGGATGCCTAAGAACGAAAAATGTTGAATTCATCGGAAGCGAAGAGGATCCATCGAAGCCAAAGAGACAGAATGTGACAGCTGATGAAGCGAACACTTTCATCTGGTGCGAATGGAATGGATCAAAAACAACTGGGTCAAATAATATTCTTTCAGATAAAGCATCAAATGGAGGAGCTATTTACATGTATAATCTGGCATCAGGAACACTTTCAGTAAAATGTTGTTCATTCAATGATTGTACTGCACATTGGGATGGTGGAGGAATAATGAGCCGTTCGATCAGTTCAATCAAGATTGAAAACAATTCATTCAATGCCTATACAGCTGATAATTATCGTGGAGGAGGGATATGTGCTTATTCAATTTCTGCTTGCGTTAGGATAGGCGGTTGCGAATTCCAGAATCGCATTGGAAATAATTATGGAGGAGGGATTTATCTTTATATTTTTCAAGTTTCTGGATAATCATGTATTGGAACAGAAAGTGGGAAAGGAGAGAGCGCTTGTGTGATTGAATGCTCATTCACTTTATGCTCACTTTCAGGTTCATACGGTGGAGGAATGTGCTGTTCGTATATTCCTGAACAATTCAAAATCATGAATATTCAATTTGTTTCATGTTCAACAGAATCAAAAGGCGGAGGGTTGTGCTATCTTTTTTCTCAATCTTCAGTAACAAACGACTGTATTCTCTGTTCTTATCTTTTTTTTCACGATTGTAAATGCTCGAATTCCACCCCATATGGCCATGATGTTGACTTTTCAGAAGACAGCAAAAATTTTTTAAATTTAAATCCATTCTACGAATCATTCACAACAAACACTGATGAAAAAAGAGTGTGCTACGAGTTTTTTAATGTTAAGGGAAATGAGATTCAGGAAACACAAAAGAAGGAGTGGCTAAAAGACTGGCCGACTCGACTGTTTGTGTCAAACAATGGTGATGATTTCACAAAATGGTGTGGAATAAGTGAGTTGGCACCTTGCAAGACAATGGGTCATGCGGTGGGAGCGAGCATGGTGCAGCTGAGCTCGACAATCACTTTGCTGGGTGGGAGGCATGAGAGTGAAGGGACAACAATTAGTGTTGGGGAAAAGAAGATTTCGATTGTTGGGAAAGGGAAGGAAGCGAGTGTGATTGTGACAAATTCTCTTTCTTCAACTTCACCAACACTGTTTAGCATATCTTCTGGTCAGCTGGAGGTGGTGCATGTGGGGATTGATCACAACGCAGCAAGAAGCTCATCACCGAGTGTGTTTGTGGTGTCTGTGGGGAGCGGAGCTCTTTCGCTGGAGGATGTGGTGATCAACTCCTCGACATCAGGAGGGAGTGGAAAGACGAAGTGTGTGCTTGAAGTGGCACTGAGGCAGTTGAAGATGATTGACGTGGAGATCAAAGATATGAAAGTGAGTCAACCTTTGTTTGCTGAGCCATCATCAGCAGGATCTTCATCAGGAGAGAGTTTGCTGGGGAATTTGACAATTCGGAATGTGAACCGAACCGAAGAAGGAGATGGGGTTGTGACGTCAAAAAGCGTAAAGGCAGGAGAAACATTTGTGGTGTGGAATACAACGATGGAAGGATGTGAGTGTGAGAACGGAAATGGAGGAGGGATAAAGGTTGAGTTTACTTCTTCAACAAGCAAAGCCCGAATTGGAACATCAACATTGTACAGTGGAGGAACAACAAAATTCAATCAATGCAAATGCAGTGGATATGGAGGAGGGGTGATGCTGTGGCTGGCAGATAACTCATTTGATTTTGCGATAACAACAGTGAGTTTTGTTGGTTGTGGCGCAACATTGGGAGGGAAAGATGTGTTTGTGAATGGGAGCAGGCTAGTGAATGGGACAATAACAGCCACAAAGTTGAATGTTGGACGCAATGTATCTGTTTATGATGAGCTGATGGGATATGATCGGAATGAGGGAGGGATGGGAATATACCCTTTGAATGTGTTTTTGGAAGCATTTTCAGGAGCAGCACATGTGGGGAAGGAGGTGAATGGGTATGGAGGATATGACTCATGGTTTTGTGGGTTTGGGTATTTTCCATGCAAAACGATCACAAAGGCAGCAGAGAACAGATTCAGTTCGTCAAAGAAGAATATTATGTTGGATTCAGGGTTTGAGCTGGGAGAAGTTGTGTTGATGGCTGGGTCATATGAATGGGAGGTGTATTGTGGGATTAACAAGACGAATGTGAATGTGAGAGTGCCGGGTGGAATGACATCTTCGTATTTGATAAATGTTCAGAGTGCAAGTTCAATAAAGAGCATTGCGTTCCAAATTCCATTTTCGTTATCGAATGCAACATCGCTCATTTGTTTGACCAGCGCGTCACTCACACTCACAGGCTGCTCAGTTGCTCATTCATCAGAGAGCACATCGAGTGTGTCCTTTGGACACAGCATTGTGAATGCGCAGAGTGGGAGTCTGAAAATGGATCGATTTGTGATTGGTGGAGCGCTTGTGTTTGGAGCTCATTCAGCGATTGAATTTTGTGAAGGAATGGCAAGTGTGATATGTTCAGGATGCAATATCAGCGGAATCAAAAGGAATGAGGGAAATGGAGGATGGATGAAAGGAACAGTTGGAACGAGTGGAACGTTGACAGTTGATGGATGCAATGTGAATGGGTGCAGTTGTGCTGGTGGAAAAGGAGGAGGAATGTATGTTGGATTGAAGGGAAATGGGAAAGTGGTTGTGAGTGGAACGAGTGTGATTGATGGGAATAAGGCAGAGAATAACGGAGGGAGAGGAGGAGGGATGTTTGTGTTGATGGAGAGTGGGGGATGTGGATTGACAATTGGGCAGAATGTGAAGTTTTCAAAAGTGAATGGGAATGTGGCAACATATGGGAAGGATGTGTTTGTTGATTGTGGGAATGGAGTGTTTTTGGAGTCAAAAGTGAATACCAGCTCATTTTCATTTTTCACTCCACTGTCAATTCCATCAGATGTGTTGAAGTTGAGTGGGAATGAAAATGGGGAAGAAAGTGGAGTGATTCCACTGTTTGTGTATTTGTGCACAATGGGAACAAAGGTGCTTGTTGATGGGAGTGAAGGATATGGGAAAGACCACAATCATTGTGGATTTGATGCATTCAGGTGCCAGACGGTTGATTATTGTGCGAACTCAAGATTGAGCAGCACTGTGAATGAAATAGAGGTTGTCTCATCTTCGTCAATAACAAAGAAAATAACAGGACCATCATTTGGCGTGAGTATTTCAGGCAGAATAGTGTCATCAGATGGAGAGAGGACGGGAGTGAATGTGAGTGATGGAGGATCAGACACACAAGATTGGCTTGTTGGATGTTCGAGTTCACTGACAATGAGTAGACTTTTATTTGTTGTGAAAGGCCAGCTGAATTCAAGGAGAAGTGCATTCATTCATTCAACATCAACACTCAGTGTGACGAACTGTTCAGTCTCATTTGAGAGTGGGGCATTGACTGATGGAAAGATAGGATACAGTACAATAGATATGGCAGGAGGTTATCTGATTGTCGATGGATTTGTGATGGAAAGTGGAGTAACACTGAAGATGAATGGGAAATCGCCAATATCAATAACAAGTGGAGTGAAATTGGAGATATTGAATAGTAGGGTGAGTGGAGTGGAGGTGGAAGTTGCAGGTGGAAATGGAGGAGGGGGATGTTTGAATGTTGGGATGGGCGTTAATGGGAATGTGAAAATTGAAGAAAGCAATATATCCTCAAGATGCACAGGTGGAAGTGGAATGAAAGGTGGAGGGATGATGATATCAGTTGGAAGTGGAGGAACATTGAAAGTGAAAGGAGTGAAATTATCAGGATGTACTGTTTCATCAGAGGATGTTGAGAATAGAGGGAGAGGAATGGGAGGAGGGATGTTTATTGAATTTACAGATGGGATAGAAACATTTTTGATGGTAGGAATAGAATTTGAGGGATGCGATGCTTGGAAAGGGAAGAATGTATTTGTTTCAGGATGGGATCTGAGTGAAATTGTGAATGAGGAGCACTTGAAATGGGAGATGAGTCCACAGGAGTTGGGATCATTGGATGAGTTGTGTGGATGGGAGGGGAAGATGACAGGAGAGGAGGGATATGTGATTCCACTGGTTGTGTATTTGTGGAGGAACTGGAGTGGAAATGGGTTTGTTTCGAAGGAGGGAGGAGGAGACTTCAGTGGATGTGGGTATTCCGAAGCACCATGCTCATCAATTGACCACTTGATATCACTTCGATATTCAATGCTTGGAGAAGGAGAAACACATATTGCCGTTGTGGGATCAGGATTGCTGAGCCATTCCATATCATTTTCTTCTTCGTTGCCACCGGATTCACATGATTCAGAGTTGCCACAAGTTGTGATTGAAGGAACAAAGAAAGGGACAAGCGTGACAATTACTGATGAAGATGGGAATGATTTGGATGACTCAATGATATCGTCAAATGTGAGTTTGTCGTTTGTCAATGTTTCATTCACCAATCCAACTATGAACATGCAACATGAGATATTGATCGAATCATCGGGAACAAATGCCTGCCTATCTGTTGTGGATTGCTCATTTGGCTCATTGACAGGGATCACAGAAAGTTTTGCATATTGCGTGATAAAAGTGAACGGAGGGAGCGCCACGATTCAGAGATGCACTTTGAATAAGATCAATGAATTGAAAGGGTTCATCAGTTTCAGCCCAACTGTGACTCAGGTGATTGTTGAGGATGTGAACATTTCATTTGCTGAAGTGAAAGAAAGAAGTTTGATTTCGGTGACTGTGACTGGAAAGACAAATAAAGAGACAGAAAAAGAAAAATTGAAAGGAAAGAGAAATGGTTGTCTCAAAAACAACAAACAAGAATTGGGATTTGTGAACTGTTCATTCACAAACATCACATTTGGAGAAAATGGGACAGGAGCATTGAGTGTGGGAACATTTTCAGAAGGGATGAAGTGCATGGTTGAATCGTGCTCAATAACAAATTGCAAAAGCGAGAATAGCGAGGAAGGAGGAGGGATGAAAGTGGTGCTGAAAAGTGGAGAATCAAACTTGAAAATAAATGACAGTTCATTTTCGATGTGCAAATGCTCAACATCGAATGGATATGGTGGAGGAGTGATGGTTGATGGAGTCGATCCGAATGAGCCAGCCGGCAATACATTTGGATCACTTGGGTTGATGATGGAGAACATCCGGTTCGTGATGAATGAAGCGTTTGTGGGGAGGGATGTGTTCATTCGATGCCACTCGATTGAAAAGCAGATCAACGAAACACTGTTTGTGCTTGATTTCAATCAGGAAGCACTGAAATCGAACAACTCGATTTATGGGAGAGATGAAATCAACAGGGTTGATGTTGATCTGATTCCTCTGATCAAGTTCTATAATGGCATTCAAGTGTTTGTGAATGTGAATGGAGCAGATGGCAGACAATGTGGATCGCAGGATGATCCATGCCAGAGCATCAGCAATGCAGCAAAACACATTCAAAGAGGGATCATGAATGCCATTGTGATTGAGGAAGAAGGGATGATTGGAGGAGAATGCGAGATTGGAGATGTCAGAATAACTTCGATGAAAAGAAGTGGGGCAACAATCCATTTGAATGGAACGATTGATGAAGTATGGAGTGAGAGGAGCATTGTGGTGTTTGTGAATGAGTGTGTCATGGAGAAGTGTTTGTATGTGTTTGGAGGAGGATTTGAAGCGAAGTACAGGAACATGATGAAAGCGAAGAATGGAAGGTTGGAGATTTGTGAATGTGCGCTTGAATCATCTGAACGGGAGCAGAGGCTTGAGTGCTCGATTGTGAGAGTGGAAAGTGGAGAACTGAAAATGGAAGAAACAATGTTCAGAGATTTGCGCTTATCAGCACCATTGTTGATATTTTGTGAAGAATTGAGGGTGGTGCTGGATGAAGCAAACCTCACAAACATTGTGTGTGAAGGGGATGTTGTTGTTGTTGGAGGCAAAGCAGCAGTGGAGGTGAAAGAAATGACAGTTAAGAATGTATCTGCGAAGGATGAGGGAATTGTGATGAAGATGGATGGAGCAAAGGAGTTGGTGAGAGTTTTGAACAGCTCGTTTGAGGGATGTTTGAATTCGAAGGAGAAAGGGATGATGGTGGAGATAATAGAAAGTGCAATTGTTGAAATTGAGATGTGTGTGTTTGATGGGGAGAGAAACGAAGAAGTGGGAAAGAAAAGAAATGAGAAAATGAAAGGAGAAGAGATATGCCAATGGAATGGATCAAATGTTGATGT
Source organism: Monocercomonoides exilis (assembly GCF_001643675.1). Classification (NCBI taxonomy): domain Eukaryota; phylum Preaxostyla; order Oxymonadida; family Polymastigidae; genus Monocercomonoides; species Monocercomonoides exilis. The sequence continues at coordinate 564,719 of NW_027150580.1, forward strand.
GGAGAAGAGCCATGTGGAGATGAAGGAAACAACAATTCGAAATGGAAAAAGAGGAGGACTGAGCATGAGGGGAGGCAGTTTGAAGATTGAAGATGGAAAATTCGATAACAACAACCCATCGATTGAGGGATATCCATCTGTTCGAAGAAATGTGAAATGCTCAGATTCTGCGCAATTGAATGTTGTGAGTGTGAAGGGTGGAGATGGAATAAAAGAAAACACGTCGCTGTGGATTCTGAATGAAGGGTGCGAACTGGAAGGAATTGCGAAAGAGCGAGCTTCTCCGTTCTTCATCCCAACACTTCGAAATGTTGAAGTGGAAAATGCTGGGAACAACCTGAGGCTCATTTTCAAAAAAACGCTTTTGCTTCCATGCAACCTGTCATTCCGAGTGATATCACTGACGAACGATGTGGAAGTTATCGACCATTATGTGTTTGAAGACTCTGAATTTGTGGATGAGAGTGAGGTGGATGGCAAAGTGCCCTTGTCTGTTGTTGCAGATGCACCCCCTGAAACAGAGGTTTCAGTGTCGATACTGTTTGGAAATAAGGAAGCCTCCTTGTCATCAACGCAATCATTTATTCTGAAGAACAGAAGCGAAACCCAAGGAAAGGGAGATGACAGAATTGTTGAAGGGGGAAATGAAGGAAAATTATCATGTGCTTTGGTTGTAATTGCGATATTTGCAGTGCTGTTTCTTGCTGCTTTGATTGGATTTATTTTGTTTGTTTTTCGATGGAGAAAGGCAAAGAACGAAGCGAAAGATCTGAGAGAGATTGTGAATGATAACATCAAAAAGGATCCGAAGGCATTTGAGATGGTTGCGATGGATGAATCACCCGAGGAGCAGTGGAGGAAAGCGGAGAGGGAGGAAGAGAAGAAAAATGAAGAGAGGATAAAGAAGAGAGTGTATGAGAAAAGTTTGGGACACTCGGAGTCATCAGAGCATTTGCTGAGTGAGAGTGGATCGACTGAATACATTCTTGGAAAGGATTCAAACAAGATCCCAGAATGGGCACTGGAGAAGGTTGAGGAAGAAGAGATAAGAAAGAGAACACCATCATCATCCATTTCATCCACTTCAACCACAGACTCAGATTCAACATTTGTTCGAGGGGAGGATCTGTGCCCCACCACTTCATCCATGTCGAACTTGGTGGATGCAATGGCGTGCTCTTCACCACATGAGAAGCTGATTGTGGACCTGAGGGATTCGCTGTTTATACTGCTTCATGGGAGGAACGCGAAGAAAGAGATGGCGATTGGGAGCTTGAAGGAGAGGGAGCAAACAGCTGTACAGGTTTTATTCTGGGTAGCGAATGGAGCACTCCACTCGTTTGAAGATGAGGAAGATGAACTTCCCTCCTTGTCAAACTTGAGTCCCCATATTGTATTGTTCTCCGAACACATGGTCATCTGCATTGTGATGCATTCAGACCTTTTATCAGATAACAGTTCTGACTCATCGTTGATCTCTTCATCAACTGTTGTCACATCTGCTAGTGATGATCATGATGATGAAGACTCTCTCCCTTCTTCTGCCTTTGAAGATGAGAAGGACAACAGAAAAGAGTGTTTGAGGTGGAAGGCACCAGAGTTACAGATGAACAAGAAGATGGGGGCAACAAAGGAATCAGTTGCCTTTTCGATTGGGATGATGCTGTGGGAGTGTTTGACACTGGAAATCCCGTTTGGAGAATACGAGGCAGAGGTGGCGGGGTAGAAGATTATGAATGGAGAGCGACCTTGCTTGGAAAGGTTAGATGCGAGTGAAATTGTGAATATTGCAAAGAGCTGTATGGCACAAGAGCAAAATATGCGACCAACACTTGTTGAGTTGAAGCGAAAGTTATTTGAGGGGAGCAATGGAAATGGATGGGTTGTGACCATCTCAGATGCAATTGGATACGAGATGAATTCGAACGATGGTGAAGAGAGTGAAGAAAAAGAATGGAGGAACAAAAGTGAGGGAGAGCAAGGAGAAGAGAAAGAAAACAATTGAATTTCGGTTGTTTGATTCATTTTAATTCATTCGCATAATGAACGAATTCACAATTGTCCAATGAAGAATTTGATGTATTTTTTGTTATGCTTAAAGAATTTGTCAACGATGTTTTGAATACCATAAAAATGCTTTGATTTATCTGTTAGTGTTTATTTTGTTTGATTTACAAATTCCTTATTGAAGGAATGTTTCTGAATTGATTAGATTTGAGAAAAAGTTGAAAAGAGATTCATATGGCGTTATATTTGGTTGGTAATTTTTTCTGATTGATTCTAGTTAGCTTGTTCCACTCAGAAAATATTCGACAATTACATTCAAGTCATCAATCAAAAATTTCATGGTTTTATGAAATAAATATTATTTATGTCAATCTTTCGTTTTTTGTTCATTTTTTAATTAAAATAGGATAACAGTGATTATAATTTATATTAATTTTCTACCGAGAAGCCTTTCCAATTTTTGTATAAATTCTTATCTCAATAATTGCAAAAACTCAGCTCGTGTACAACCGAAATAATTAAAATTAACTTGAAAAATGAACGATGCAGAACAATATTTGAGAATAATTGCTTCTAAGAAGATGGCTTCCAAGCAAAAGAAGAAGGCGATGATGAAGAAGGCGTTGACGGAGTAGCAGCAGAAGACGATTGATCAGCAGGAGGAGAAGATCCAGCTGACGTAGAATAAGTAGAAAATGATATAACATCATTTGAAGATTGAGGAGATGAAGATTGTGCTGAAGTCGTATTTTGACTAGGATTAACTGTCTTTGGCGAATAAACAAACAATTTTGTTGATGCAGATGATGAAGAAGAAGACCCAGCAGCCGGAGAAGAAGCAGACTGACTTGGCGAGGTCTGTGCTGAGGCGAGTGACGATGCAATTCCAGCTGGCAGTGGGGTGGAGTATGTTGTGGAAGAAGGCGGAAAAGGGATGTAGCGGTCGGGGCTTCCCCTGTGCGATGGAGATGTGGACGGAGACGGCCCCACTTCATGAGGCAGCGAAGCCAACTTCGCAAATCCTGCTTTGCCCAATGCAGTCAGCGAGGAAAACGTGTCTGGTGCATTTGATGGGATAGGAGTGGCATATGACGCATAGTGGAAGTCTTCTGACGAGTCAAAGCTGTGTTTATCTTCCCTTTGAGGCTTCCACACGTTCCGCTTCGAAGATAGATCATCTGATTTGAATTCGCCTGCAGCAGAAGGATAAGCAGCGCTTGTTGAAGATTTAGACTGGCTGTCAGCTGAATCCTTTTCGATATTTAGTGTTGTGGAAGTTCTGTAAGTGTCCTCTGACTCTTTTGATTTATATGTTGTCATCTCTTCATTCTTTTCATTTTCTTTCCCAATTTCCTTTTTTTTATCTTTCTCTATCCCTTCTTCCTTTTCCTTTCCTTTTTCAAGATCATTCCCGTTCTCATTCTCTTTATCTTTATCTTTTTCCTCCTCTTTCGATTTTTCTGTCGAATCCTCTTCTTTCATTTCTTTTTCTTGCACAGCAGTCGAATCCTTATCCTTTTCTATTCTTTTTTTAGCTTCAACTTTCTTCCACACCCATCCTTTTGCATCCTTGTCCTTCTCTTTGTCTTTATCAAAATCTCTTTCTTTGAGTTTGTCGATGCTCCCTTCTTTTTCATACCTTGTCCGTTCCTTATCTCCCTTTGTGCCGGACACATACACAAACTCTCTTGGCCTGTCTCTTGCCCTCTGCTTGTCGCCTATTCCTCCTCTATCATCTTCATCTTCTCCTCCTCCGCTTCGCCACTTCCTCCATCCAAATCCATCTCTATCTCTAAACTGGTCTCTATCTCTGTCTCTGTCTCTGTCCCTGTCCCTATCTCTAAAACCCTCTCTATCTCTATAATTCTCTCTGTCCCTGAAACTCTCTCTTTCCTTATCATTCTCTCTATCTCTATCTCTATCATAATATCGTTCTCTATCTCTGTTTTGATCTTTGTATCTTTCAGATCCTTTATCTTTATCCCAGTTTCCTTCCTCATTTTCTTGTTCATCATCAAAAGATAGTCTCTTTTCTCGATCTTTCCACCCATATTTCCCGTAAGATCGTTGTGAATCCCATCCCCCTCTATCCTTCCGCCGTCTTTCTTGAATGGCAGTTGTGTAATGATCTCCATGCGCCCGATAATTCACCATTTCTTTTGAAAAGTTGGCTCCAATAATTTTTTCTAAAATGACACTATAAGAATAAACAATTAATATCAAAAAAATGACCATTTAATATGAATATTAAATAAACATATGTACACCAATAATTTTGTTTGACATAAGTAGATGGATGAGATCTTAGCCATATTTGAATCCATGTATGATTGTATTTTGCATGCAGCACTAATCCAGTGATATCATCAGTCATATCAACAAAATGTTCGCCTTCGCCTAAAGTCATATTTTCTCCAATTAAAGCGATAAGCTTTTGAATAAAATAAAAATGAAAAGGATAAAAAGAAATATGTAAGAATGAAATATCAAACAATTTGTTCCCAAGCATATGAAGCAAATTCTCGATCAGATGTTACAAAAGCAAGTTGTGCTCCATTTTCATTTTGAGGATCCTTATAAAGAAAAAATGAAATTAATTAATCTCCTATTATTTAATGAAATGAGATTCGTACCTCCCAAACAGGCTTAACGCCTTCTTCAAAAAAATGAAGGGTTGACGGTTCTGGTATTTTAGTGGCTCTTAGAAAAAATGAATAAGCTTGCCAAAATTCCTCGATCTATAGGAAAAAATCGCATAAAACAATTTCGTCAAATAAAGCATAAAACCGTGTGCACGGTGCAAAGCGGTATCAGGCTTTCTTCGTATGTCTCTTTCGTGATAGTTTGTGTATCGTACCTTTTCCACCAAAACGTAAAATTTCGTTGGAGCTTATGATTTTCGCTATTCATCTGATCGAATTGCATAACAAAAATTTCAAAGATTCGATCACAATACCATAGATATTAGATTACTTTCATTTTCTATTGAAAATGCCAAAAGTTCTGATAATTGTCAGAGGAACCGATGAGACATTGACAGGGAAAAATCGAGTTTATGTAAATCCCAAAGTTATGAAGGAGTTGGCAGAAGGATTTGATGCAACAGGTGCGATGTTTCCAACTGTTGAATTGGTTGCCCAGTCACCTGAATTGAAAGAAAAAAGGTTACTATACCAAATGGACGTATCGCATACATGTCCTGAAAATGGAATTATTTTGAATAGTTGTCAAAGAAAGCTTCTTGGAGCAGAAGGAGCACAAGTGTTAATTCGCCGAGTTTCTGTTGCTTCAATACCTCCTGCTGATTCTGTGATTTTTTTCATGCAACGTCTTGGACGTGCAATTGTGGATACAACATTTAATGTCACGGAGATGAAGAAACTTGCACACGTATTATATGATACACAAATCCTGTCTGAGGGTCAAATTATAATTTTTAAATTTAACGGAAATTCTTTGCAGTTAACTGTTAAGAGATATGAAGTTTTACCTTCGCTTGTTGAAGCAAATGAAAAAGAAGCACTTGTCTCACAATTGATGCCTGGGAGAAATCTTGGACCAGAACAAGTAAAATTTGTTACTTTGGATGCTACGACTTCGATTGATTTTGAAGCTCCACCAGATCCAAAAATGAAACTTGTTGGTGCGCGTGTTGGGTTTGTTTTGTTTTTTGATTCATTTCGTATTATAATATTTTTTGTTTTAAATATCTTTACTTATTTTTTTTTTCTGATAAAGTTTGGATATCTTTAAAAAGGGGATCACACCTAAAGAACTAGGGATTGGAGGTCTTTCGAAACAGCTTGGAGTTCTTTTCCGTCGAGCATTTATTACTCGAGCAATTAGTGCAGAAGAAGCAGCATCTTTAGATGTGCAGCACATCCGTGGTGTCTTGCTGTATGGACCGCCAGGAACAGGAAAAACGCTTATTGCTCGGCAGATTGGGAAAATGCTGCACACACGTGAACCGAAGATTGTTTCAGGACCGCAAATTCTGAACAAGTTCGTGGGGCAGTCTGAAGAGAACATTCGGGAGCTGTTTGCTGATGCTGAAAAGGACCAGGCAGACAACGGCGAGGCTTCTGATTTGCATCTTATCATTTTTGATGAACTGGATGCTATTTGCAAGGCAAGAGGTTTGGAAATTGCAGATAATTGAATTATTTTTGAATTAAATAACTGTTTTTTTTTATATTTTTCAATTTTTCTTTTGATTATGTTTATATAAAAATTACTTAATTTGATGTATGGCGAAAAACAATAAATAAAATCAATGAATAAAATCACTAAACGAATTGCCACACAAATAAATGTTTCAACAACAACAACAAGGCTCGACCTCTGGCGGGACTGGTGTTGGGGACTCTGTTGTGAATCAGCTGCTGGCGAAGATGGATGGAGTGAACAGCCTCAACAACATCATCGTGGTGGGTATGACCAACCGAATGGACATGATGGACCCAGCGCTTCTTCGCCCAGGGCGTTTTGAGCTGCACATTGAGGTGTCTCTGCCGGACGAGAAAGGCAGACAGGAGATTCTCGACATCCACACGAGCGTCATGCGGAAGGGCGGGCATTTGGCACCTGACGTTGACTTGGCACACATCGCAGCCATCACAAAGAACTACTCAGGCGCTGAGCTTGCTGGCGTGGTGAAAGCTGCGCTGTCGAGGGCGATTGACCGCAAAATCAACATCGAAGAGAAGTTTGGGCTGACGAAATCGACGTCTTCTGCTTCGTCCAGCGCGTCGAGTGCAACGGCCAGCTCTTCCACAACGCCTTCCTCAGCCAGCCGGCCAGGGGAAGCCGGAGGAGAGAAGGATGTGCCGATCATTGTGTGCCAGGAGGACTTCATTGAAGGTGTGGGAGAGGTCATCCCGCAGCTCGGGGCAGAGGAGTCGTCAATCACCCGGTTCATCGAAGGCGGCATCGTCGACTACGGCCCCCGCTGGCGTGCTCTTTATGAGGAGGTGTCGAAGCTGCTGAAGGTGGATCCCACAGCCACGCGCAACCGCTGGACGAAGTCGCTTCTGCTGGCTGGGAAGTACGGCGTGGGGAAGACAGCGCTGGCTGCGCTCGTTGCGAAGGAGAGCGGGTATCCGTTTGTGCGCATTCTGACACCCGACTGGCTGAACTCGAAGGCCACCGACACAAACGGCATTGCCTTTGCGCTCAATGCAGTGTTCCAAGACGCGCTGAAGTCGCCGCTGTCGCTGGTGGTGATTGACAAGCTGGAGTCGTTCATCAAGTTCACCAGCCATGCGAGCTACAACCAGGTGATAGCGCAGCTGATCGACGACTGGCTGGGGGTGATCCCGCCAGAGGGGCACAAGCTGTTCATCATCGCAACCACCTCGCGCTACGACGAGCTCTGCGGAAGAGACGGCGGGCTGCGCATGCTGCAGGCGAATGCAGCGTACAGCAGACTGCTGCGTGAGCAGAAGGAGCGCGGAGAAGAGCCGAAGGAAAGGAGCACCCCGAAAGGATCAGCTGTTCTGCGGTCTGACTGGATGAGTGGCACCATCCTGGCTGGCTATCGGTCGGTGGTTGCTGTGCCTGGCCTCTGCGACGAGGATGAGGTGAGTGCTGTGCTGGAGTCGCTGAACCCCAGCTGGCCAGAAGGGAAAGCCGCAGCCATCGCGAAGCAGATGGTGGATTTGCTTAGCGGTGAAATTCCAATAAAGACTATCATAAACGCCAATGACGATGCCAAAGCTGATAATCCTGATGACTCTTCGAGTATCTTTATGGAATGCTTTGAGCGTTATCTTGAAATGTGATTCTTTTAAAATAAATCTCAAAAGATTCGTTTATATTTTAGATAAAAAATTTTTTGTTGAATTTTATTCGAGTGTCTAACTATATTAATCTTTTTCATTGATATTAAGCCTCAATCATAATTTCTTTTTAGTTTAAATGCGTGTTTTTTGCATATATTAAAATAATAACTTGACAAATTATTTAAAGTACTTATCAATTTTATTTCATGTATTAATTTTTGCTATTGTGTGTTTCGCAGGATGAGGTTATTATTTGTATTAAAATCATTTATGATCAAATTTTCCATAATTATATCATTTTATATGTCTGGTTGGAAGCCACGTGAAATCGAACCAATTCTTATAGAAGCGGGAGAAATCGATTGCTGGACGCCTGACCCATGCAAAGTTGTTAAAAAAATCATTCGAGAAGGTTCTGGAGATCGTCCTAGCAAAGGAATGAATGTTAGAGTTCATTATGTTGGAACTTTGACTGATGGAACAGAATTCGATTCGTCAAGAGAAAGGAAAAAGGTTTTCGAATTTAACATTGGAGAAGGAAAAGTTATAAAAGGATGGGATATTGGAATTGCAACAATGCAAGTTGGAGAAATTTCGATTTTTAAGATTGCCCCAGATTATGCATATGGAGTGATGGGAAAAGAACCAAAAATTCCTTCAAACGCTAATCTTATTTTTAATATAGAAATGATTGCTTTCTTTCCCACTCCTACTTCAATCGAAGAGAAGATGGCATACGGAATTGAGAGGCGCCTTCAAGGGAATGATTTTGTGCAAAAGGAACTTTGGGATTATGCTGGCGATCAATACGAAAGAGGAATTGAAATGTGCGAGAATATTGAATGTGCCTCTGATCTGATGAAAGCGGAACATATCAAGCTCATGCAAGCACTCTTTCTAAACAGAGCACTGTGCTATTTGAAGGTTGGAGCATTTAAGGAATGTATTGATGATTGCACACGTGCTTTGAAATACAATCCCAAAAATGCAAAGGCATATTTTCGTCGTGGATCTGCATACAAAGGACAGAGAGAATGGGATGCAGCAATCGCAGATTTCACAAGGGCAGCAAAAATTGCTCCAAACGACAAGACAATAAGAGATGAACTTTCATTTGTTATGGATATTAGACAGAAGGAAACGGCAAAACAAAAAGCTACATATACAACATTATTTGAGAAAATGAAGGAGGAAAATGAAGAAGAATCAGGAGAAAAGAAGGAGGAAAGAAAAGAGGATGAAAAATAATCTCCTTAACTTGTGTGTCTTGTATTATTTTTGCGTATAATTATTCTATATAATTATTTCTTATCGTTCGTTTTTCATTTCATAATTATATATTTTTTGATTGAATTTAAATTTTAATTAAAAACGAAATACTTATAAATTTTTTTAAACTTTCAAAGATCATAATGCCAAACAATTTTCATAAAATAATTTTAGGAAGAAAGATGCACACAATATGAAGCTAAATGGGAGATTCTTTTTGAATTCAAAAAAAAAAAAAGAATTCTTCAAATTTTTCTGATATTCAGATTCCAGTGCTAATTTCTTACCATTTTCTTGTTGTTTTTCTTTTTACTTTTTTTAACATTCTGCGATTAGAAACGCTTTAAACGTTTTTGAAAAAGATTTTTTCATACCATACCGAATTCCAACATTTTGATCAACTTTGAATAGACAACAATGCGATACAAAAATGAATGCTTCCAATCATCTTCATTCCTCCATCCATCTTGTGCAACATTTAATATTTGATGAAAAAAAATGATTTTTTATTAACTTTTTCTGCTTTCATGTCACAGCAAGTCAGACATTATAATGTTTTCAAATATATATATATAAACGAAAAAGGTTCAAAATAGCTTTTTAGAACAAAATTCAAAAGAAAAAATAATACATCCCATTTTTTGTATTTTTTGATCATTATTGAATGAATAATGTGCCAAAAAACTTTTCAAACAAATTGTTCTTGGATGCATCTGAACAGCTTTTCAACATTATATCATTGACAAAAACAATGGTTGAATAGTTCACTCATCACCCATATTCAAATACAAAATGAGTTTCCTGCTTTTTATTGTCTGGATAGCGTTGCTTTACAGCTTTGAGATTATTGATGAACATGAGATTAACGACTTGAAATTCAATGCTGATTCTCAAAATGTTCATATTATGAATCAAGGATTGCTCTTCAATGTTTTAGACGAAACAATTGGTAAACGTGATTTCCAAGGTGTAAATACAAAAAATAATACAAATGAAGACAAAACTGCCTGCATTGATGTCAAAGCAAAAAGATCTATTCAACAGCAAGTAGAATGCTTTGCCAAAGAAAAAAGCAGTGTTTCAAATGATATGGATTATCATTTGGTGAATGATAAGAGTCAGTTGAAGATTATTCGTGATTCGAAAAGTGTTTTTCACAATCCAAGATCCACCGTGATGACGATGGTCAATTTTGGAAATTCGAGTTGTGAAATGAAATATTTGATGCTTATCAAAGAAAAGAGAAGATCTGTCATCATTATCAACGACTTGTCCACAGTTTTTATTCATTGTTGTTCAATCCATCAAAGAGAAGCATTAAGTGATTATTTATTCACACTGAATGAAGGACATTTGATTCTGAGTAACACTTCTTATTTGAGTGCTGAATTTGCTGAAATTATTGAACCATTTGTTGGTTGCGATAAAATGAGTTCAGAGAAAATGAAAAAAGACTTGAAAATCATTGATTCTGATTTTTCTTCATTTTCTCTTGGAAGATCAACTTCTCTTTTGGCAAGCACAGACATTTGGAAAATATCAGTTTTCAACTGCCATTTTTCGAATATCTCACAAAGTGCAAGAATCCAAAACAATCAAAGCTCGATAGGCAACTCGAAAAATGATTATCGTTTCGAGGGATGTTTTGTGGAAAAAGTTGAGTCACCACTTGGAGGAGGATTGGTTGAAGGGATGCGATCAGAATATAATCATTTTTTGGCTCTGAATTCGTCGTATTCTCAATGCGTTCGGAGAGATAATGCAGATCCAGTGATTGGAAACAAAACAATGAAAAGACAAGCAATCTCATCTGGAGATGCAACATTTGTGGATTGTGATTTCAACAACCTTTCAACTGAAAATTCATCAAACACAAATGGTGGTGCAATTCTTTTCTCTTCTTCTGGAATCTTAAATGTCACCTTGTGTAAATTTCATTCATGTCACAGCAGTTATTGTGGTGGAGCAATTTCATCAAGACAATCCGGAAAGAATTTCGCAGTCACATCATCTAAGTTTGATTCTTGCACAGCAGAAGCTTCAGGCGGATGTATAGATTTTTATTATGTTTCGACTGTTTCAATGAAGAGTATGAATTGTTCAAATAGTTCAACAAAACACGTTGGAGGAGGAATATTCTTTGATCACAATGAATATCAAGGGCTTGTTGAGAATTGTCATTTTTATTGCTGCAGAAAGAACACAACACAATATAATGGAGGTGGAGATGTTGGATTTTATAGAAATGGAACTGCCATTTTATCTGATTGTTCATTTTGTGGAGGATACAGCGAGAAAAATGGAGCAGGAGTTGGTTGGTTGGAAATGACAGGAATCAGTGATTCTCAGATTAAATTTTGTTTCTTTTCAAATAACACGGCAGTAAATCTGGGGCACGATGTTTATGTTGCTGAGGGATGGACAAACATCAATGAAAATTCGTTTGTGTATTGTCGTTCAAGCACAAGTGCAAGCAGCAACCGAGTGGTCAAAGGAGAAACAGGATACGACAATTGGGTTCCAAAGATCTTCTTCAACCCAGTATTTGTGAACTCAATGGAAGGACTGGATCACATGGCCTGTGGGTTTGTGAGAGCAGGAGATGAATATGGAAGGAGATGCAAAACAATCGAGTTTGGAATGAGTGTGTTGGATGGTGATAGAAGCAGCAATGAAGTGATCATTGAGTTTGGGGATTATGAAGAAAACAAAATTGATGTTGGAAAAATGAGGATTGCATTTGAGGGGAAAGACAAAGCACAAGTGGTTGTTTTCAACAGATCACCAAATGGAGAATCGTTGGTGGCCATTGGCACAGGAGAAGGAAGTTTCAGAAAAATCACATTTGTTTGTGGAGAGAATCCATCGTCTCATTTGATGGAAGTGTTGGCAGAAGAAGGGATGTTGAAATTGGTTGAGTGTGTGATCACCGCATTGAATAACGAAGAAGGCTGTGTTTTCACAGCATCGCTGATGATTGTCCAAAAGGGATCTGTCAGTTTTGATTCTGTTGAGATCAATGGAATATCGTTTTCATCTGTTCCAGCATTCGAGATCAGAGGTGAAAGCTCACTGTCTTTCCAGATGAACAATGTTGATGCACATGGTATTTCTCGAGCGAGTGGAGATGGGAGTGTGATTTGTGGGAATCTGGTGAATGGGATGAATGTGAATATTTCAGGGGGAATGATGAGGAACTGCGAGTGTGAGGATGGGTGTGGAGGAGGGATGTGGATTCAACTGGATGAATGCTCGAAGATGGAGATCGGGAATGTCTCAAGTGAAGGTGCTGATGATAATGTGGATTGTGTGACATTCAGCAGTTGCAGCTGTGTGGGGAAGGGAAATGGAGTTGGACGATATGGCGGAGCTATTTATCTGGATGTTGTTGATGAGGGTTGTGCTTTTTGCATCCATTGTGCTCGTTTTGAGAATTGCCAAGCAGAGAAAGGGAACAACATATTTGTGAATGCAAAGTGTCTGAGAGATGTTGTGAATCACATCACATTTCGTTTTGAGTGTGAGGGGATGATAGACAGTGACTTATTGGGATTTGAGGATGGGTGCAGGGAGGAGTGTGTGCCACTTCTTCCATTTTTGATGGAGGCTGGGGATGTTGGATTTGTGGGAGGAGAGAAAAGCTTGGACTTCAGCAGATGCGGAATGGAGCAGTATCCGTGCTCATCGATCAACAAAGTGGTTGAGTTGTGGTATGGGGCTGTGCCACGAACAATCCGAATCAAAAATGGATTTGTGCTCTGTGAAGAGGTTGTGATGGAGAGCCAGTTTTGGAATGTGACAGGCACAATTGGAGACACTGCTGTTGAGGTTGTTGTGCCTCCTGCTGCTCTGTTTGACTCAGAATGTGTGATCAGAGTTTCATCAGAAGCATTGCTGAAAGATATGTGCTTTTCGCTTCCATCAGCACTTTCTCCAGCCTCTTCATTCATCCTTTCCTCTTCAAATGCTTTGAGTGTCAGTGATTGCTCAATTGAGCCTGCCATCGGAAACTCACTGAATGAAATCGAATTCTGTGTTTTTCAGATTGATGGAGGAGTTCTGCACATGACAGGCTTCTCGAACAAAGGATCATTAAACACCTTGTCAGATCCAATAATCAGATGTGGCGGAGAATGTTCAGCTGTATTTTCAAATTGTGTTCTGACTGGAATTTCGAGGAGAAATGGAGGAGGAAGCTGTTTGGAAAGAATATGTGAGGAAAGTGAAAGTGAAAGTGAGAGTGGAGATGCTTCTGTTGCTGTTGTTATTGTTGTTTCTGGTTGCACATTCAGTGAATGTTGTGTTGAAGAGAAAGATGAATGTGGTGGAGGAATGAAGATTTCGATCAACAAAGATGAAGAGGTTGTGATAAATGGGTCAACCACGTTTGATGGATGCAAGTCAGAGAATGAAACAGACTCAAATGGAAGAGGAGGAGGGGTGATGATATCTGTTGGAAGTGGAGGGAGCTTGAAGATGAAGGAAGTGAAGTTTGAAGGATGTGAAGTGCCATCAGGTGAGAGTGATGAGGTGGGGAGAGGAATGGGAGGAGGGATGTTTGTTGAACTTCCCAATGAATTGGGAACATTCATTTTGGAAGGAATGATATTTGAGGGATGCAAAGCCTGGAAAGGGAATAATGTGTTTGTTTCAGGATGGAATCTGAGAGAGATTGTGAATAAGGAGCATTTGAAATGGGAGATGAGTGATGAGGAGTTGAGGTCATTGGATGAGTTGTGTGGATGGGAGAGGAAGACAACAGGAGAGGGATATGTGATTCCACTTGTTGTGTATTTGTGGTCAAATTGGAGCGAGATTGGGTATGTTTCGAAAGAGAAAGGAGGAGACTTCAGCGGGTGTGGGTATTCAGAAGCACCATGCTCATCAATCAATCACTTGATATCGCTGAGATATGGAACACTTGGAGGAAGTGAATCACATGTGATAATTGTTGATTTAGTGCTCCTTCAAAATTCATTGCGTTTGATTCAGACAGATTCAGATACACCAAAAATATCAATAGAAGGAGAAGAAAATGGAACAGTTTTGAGGATTGAAGAAGAAAAGGAAATAGATGGAGAAAATGGAGAGGCAATGGTTGCTTCGGAAGTGATTCTCTCATTTGTGAATGTTTCATTTTCTCTTCCAAATGTGCTTGTCCACTACCTGGCATTCCTCAAATCATCATCAATGAATGGTGCCCTTTCTGTGAAAAGCTGCTCATTTGTTGGTGGAGATGCTTCAAAAGTAACGGATTTCTGCTTGGTGAAAGTGGATGAAGGAAGTGTGGTAATTGAAGATTGTACTCTGAAAGAATTCCATTTTTCGCAAGGTTTTGTGGAATTGTCTTCAGATGTGAAAGTGGCAGATGTGATGAATCTGTCGATCACCAACACAAGCATTTCGGGAAGGAGTCTGATTTCGCTCAGTGAATCTGCACTCTCATCAGCCAGCTTATTGAAAGAAGCAAAGATGCTGATAGGGAAAAAGGATGGAGATGGAGTGATATTGCTGAGCATCAACAGCTCGTCATTCACAAGCATCACATGCAATGATAGCAGAGCCACTGTTCTGAATGGTGGCTCATTTGATGGTGGAATGAAGTGCTGTGTAGAGAAGTGTGTGATGACAAAGTGTCAGAGTGAATGGAGCGAAGAGGGAGGAGGGATGAAAGTGAATTTGAAGAGCAGAGTGAGTGAGTTGAGAGTGAGTGGCTGCTCGTTTGGGATGTGCATTTGTTCCACAGTGAAGGGGAGAGGAGGAGGGCTGATGGTTGATGCATCTGGCTTGGATAGAGTACAAGCAGATACAGGAGATGCACTGCCTTTGGGAATAATGATCGAGAGCACCAGATTCACAATGAATGATGCGCTTGTGGGGAAGGATGTGTTCATCTGGTGCAAGTGGATTGAAAAGCAGATCAATGAGAAGCTGTTCTCGCTGGACTTCAGCCAGGATGCTCTGAAGTCGAACAACTCGATTTGTGGAAGCGATGAAGAGAAAACAGATATTGATTTGATCCCGCTGATCACATTCTATTATGGGCAGCAGGTGTTTGTGAAAGCGATTGGTAGGGATATCAGGCAGTGTGGAGAGCAGACGAATCCGTGTAAAAGCATCAGCTGCAGTGTGGATCACATTCAAAGAGGTGTTGCAAATATTGTTTTTATTGATGAAGAAGGGATGATTGGAGGAGAATGTGAAATTGGAGATTTGAGTGTTAAATCAATGAAGAAGTCGAAGGCGACAGTTCATTTCAATGCAACAATTCAAGAGATAGGAAACGAAGGGAGCATGATCATGTTTGTGAATGAGTGTGTTGTGGAGATGTGTGTGCTTGAATTTTGGGGGTTGTATGAAGCAAATCACAGAAGCATAATGAAAGTGAAGAACGGGACAACTGTAATGAGAGAATGTGAATGCTTGTCATCCACAACTGAATTGGTCATTAACAATATTGTGATGGCAGTCGAAGGTGGAAAACTGGAGATGGACAAGTGTGCATTCACGAGAATGAAATTATGTGTGCCTTTGATAGAATTTGTTGGGGAATCTGAAGCAACCATTTCAGAAACAAATATTGATTGTTTGGAATTAGAGGGAAATATGATTGAAGTTGAAGATAGAGCAAGAGTGGAGATGAAGGAGATGGATATTCAGAACATCACTCTCTCAAGAGGTGGAAGTGCTGTGCATATGCAGAACTTGGCGAAGAATGAGGTTTTATCGAACTGTTCATTTGGAAAGTGTTTGAGCTCAAAGGAGAAAGGATCGATTGTGTCGGTGAGCAATTGTGCTAATGTGAGGTTTGATCTGTGCAGATTCTCTGGAGATTTGGAGGAAGAAGCAAGAGAAGAAAGGGGAAAAAATGGCAAAAAGGAAGAGATCTGCAAATGGAATGGGTCAGTTGTGGATGTTCAATCAAGCAATGTTCGGATGAAAGATACAACAATCAGCAACTCGAAGAAAGGGGGGCTTTCGTTGTCAGGTGGAAGTGTTGTTGTTGAGAAGGGAGAATTCGAGAACAATAATCCATCGGTTGAGAGATATCCATCAATTCGAAGGAATGTAATCTGTTCAGATTCTGGAACATTGAATGTTGTGAATGTGAAAGGAGGAGATGGAATAGAGAAAAACACATCGCTTTGGATATTGGATGAAGGATGTCAATTTGGAGGGATAGCAGCTGAAAGAGCATCTCCCTTCTTTATTCCAATTCTTGAAGATGTGAAGAACGCAACCCATCCATCAGGTGAATTGGACTTGATCATTCATGGGAAGCTGCTTCTGCCCTGTGATTTGTCGGTGAAGGTAAGCATGAAAAATGGAGATGAAGAGGAAATCGTGAGAAAGGGGATTGATGAAGAAGGTTATGTGTCAGAGAATGAGATCCATTCAATTATTTCATCTTCAGAATTGGAGAAAGTGAGAGACGAGACAGAAGTGAGTGTGTGGATTGTGTTTGGAAAAGTTGATTCTCCTTCATCAACTGATTCTTTCATTCTGAAGAACAGGAGTGAATCCAAAACAAGTGGAGATGAAAGGATTGCTGAAGGAGGAAAGAAAGAAAGATCAATATGGGCAATAATTGTGATCGTGCTTGTTGTGATTTTGTTGATTGTTCTGATTGTTTCAATCATTGTTACAATAAGATGGAGAAAACAAAAGAGAAGAGCAGAGGAACTTGAAGTGATTGTGGAAGACAATATCAAAAAGGATCCAAAGCTGATTGAGATGATGACGATGGAGATGTCGCCTGAGGAACAATGGCGAAGAGCAGAAAGAGATGCAGAGAAGAAGAATGAAGAAAAGATTAAGAAGAGAGTGTATGCGAAAAGCCTTGGACATTCGGAGTCATCTGAGCATCTTCTGTCTGAGAGTGGCTCAACAGAATACATTTTGGGGAAAGACTCAGACAAGATTCCTGAGTGGATACTGGAGAAGGTGGACGAGAAGGAGGAGGAAGAAGAGACAAGAAAGAGAACACCATCACCATCCATTTCATCCACTTCAACAACTTCAACAACTGATTCAGATTCAACATTTGTTAGAGGGGAGGATCTGTGTCCAACCACCTCATCGATGTCGAATCTGGTGGATGCCATGGCATGCTCGTCTCCTCATGAGAAATTGATTGTGGATCTGAGGGATTCGCTGTTCATGTTGTTGCATGGAAGGAATGAGAAAAAAGAAATGGTGATTGGGAGTCTTCGACAAAGAGAGCAGACAGCTGCTCAAATCCTGTTCTGGGTGGCGAATCTTGCGCTCCACTCGTTTGATGAAATGAACAATCCTCTTTCTTCCCTTGCCAACCTCAGTCCTCACGTTGTTCTCTTCTCAGAACACATGGTGATCTGCATTGTGATGCATTCAGACTTATTGTCAGATGATGATTCAGATTCATCATCCATCTCCTCATCAACAGTTGTGACTTCTGCAAGTGATGATGATGATAGTGACTCTCTGCCTTCTTCGGCTTTTGAGGATGAAGATAGTTTTAAAAAAGAGTGCTTGAGGTGGAAGGCACCAGAGTTGCAGATCAACAAGAAGAGGGGAGCAACAAAGGAATCAGTTGCCTTTTCGATTGGAATGATGCTGTGGGAGTGCTTGACACTGGAAATCCCATTTGGAGAATACGAGGCAGAGGTGGCAGGGCAGAAGATTGTGAATGGCGAAAGGCCAGACACAAAAAAGACAGAGGAATCGTCTTTTGGAGAAATAGTCAAGATGTGTCTCGTGCAGCCATCTGCAGGCAGGCCTTGTTTGGGAGATCTGAAAAGAGAGTTCATCCAGCACTTCCCTGCAAGTGCTGTTGTGCTCACCATGTCTGATGCTCTTTTCACCTGCAACGCTGAGAGCTGTGACAAAAAAGGCAGCAAAGTTAACAACAGTAATATCAGCAAAAGCAAAAGCAGAAATAGAAGCAGTGAATCAGATGTCAACATTGGCAGCGTGTGAAGTCGTTGAGGAACGAATGGAGCTGTGCAAAATAGTTAGCAATGATAAAATAGAATATGGCTGTTATCTCCAATAAAAAGATATGCGTTTTTGATTTGTTGAAACCTATTTCATCTCTTTTCTGTTTATATTTTGGTATTGCTTCCTTTTTGTGCTTTTTTTTGCATATCCATCATCGATATTTTTCTCTCTGAAAATGAGAGTGCTTCCTGATCAAGGAGCATCAAGAATTAAGATGTTGGTCAATGATTCATATTAAAGTCATTTTCTAATAATTTTTCAATTCTATAAAAATCAAGCCAATAAATTCAGGAATAGTCAGAGATGAAGATGTGTTTGTAGTCAACATTGATTAAGGCATTTTTTAACAAATAATCTCCATGTATTTGCATTGAGTAACATGCAAACCACATGGAAAAAATTCTCTGGTCTTCGCTTTTATAAGCATCTTGAAAATCTGAACTTGATGGCTTTTCAAATCACATCTTTCGTATTGTGCGGAGCATTAAATGGTATTTCCAAATATTTTACTTTGAATGTTTTTCATAATTGATAGAAATCGAAGGCTGCTGGAGACATGGAAGTAAAAGTTAGATGATTGAATGGAATTGATCCGAGCTTCGAAGGCTTGTGGGAATAGTTCTTTAATTCAACTCCAAATTTCAACGACACATCGGCGGATGCGAGTAACAAAATTTAAATTTTCAATCAAAGAAAGAAATTCCATTTCAAAGAGAAAAAGTGGATCTTTTTCTTTTGTTATTTGTTGATTCCTTTTCTCAAAGATTTGTCTGCTTTTATTCTACTTTCAGATTTGTCCAGCAGGCAACTGCCTCTTTGTTAATTGATGTTCCTTGAGAGAATGAATTTAGCAGATATCGAGACTGTAAAACGGAAAAGGAAATATTGAATGCACTATCAGACTGTAAAAGATTAAAATTAACCATTAACGTGTCATTTTTCGAGCAATGAATTTTTTTAACTTTTCTTCATTTTTTGTGGAAGAAATTTCATGAAAGGCAATCTATTCTTTCAGTAGGCTTCTTCTTCTTCTTCTTCTTCTTTGTTCATGCCTGTGTCGTTTCAGTTGTAGCTCTTTCTGTGAATTGATTCTGAAATGCATATTTCTTTTCTTCTTCTTTCTCAATTTTCATCAAAGAATATTATTTCCTCCAATTTATTAACGTTTATATAAGTAGTTAATAGTGCATGTTTTCCATAGGAGTTCAATGCAAATGATAATGTTGCTTTTGTTCGAAATCGTTGCTGGAAGTAAAAATTATACCACTTCTTCAATAAAAACGAGAAATCTCCAACGATTTGATATAATCATAAAATATAAGCACGTTTCATTTATTGCCTTTGATTTATCAACATAATCATCTTTTTTGCTTTCAGCCTGTTGCCATGGCTAACTTTCCCTTTTTGTTCGTTGCATTTCCTTTTTTTTCAAATTTGTTATCTTCTGAAAATACAATTTTTGCATAAATTTTTGAAAAAAAATATGAAAAGATAATGAATACAAATATGATTTGATAAATATGCTGCATAATTATTCAAGAAAGAAAAAAAAAGATACAAAATATGCAAATCAATCGCCAAAAGAAAAATACATTTGTACAATTAAAACTACATGCTCAAAAATGCATTTTGTAAATATAATACAGCAAGCTGTTACTTTTTCATGAAGGAATATCCAACAAATGCAACAATAATAACTGTGGCAACTCCAATTATCATTTTTTCCATTTGGCTGAGCATTTCAGGCGAATGTTCTGTGCATGTGCATCTTTCATTTTGAGGAACGCCAGCTAAACATTGCTCAATATGTTGTCCGCATCCTTTCCAAGTCCTTTGAAAAGAATAATTCATTTCTTATAAAAGCAATAATCGAAACAATATCAACCATTTTCGACTAAAAAGATATTAAGAATTTTGTAATAAGTTAAACGTATAAACCATTTCGTGCATCTAACTTTTTGACACATGAAAATTTTAATTTTTTCAATTGAATGATCAATACCCAATCTTTTTGGATAAAATAATTATTGTTAACAAAAAAATACTTAAAATTCATGACATGAACAAGAAAATTGTAACAAATATAATTGTCATTATAAGTCTTCCTCAAAAAGGCAGTGCTTATTAACATAAAAATCACCGCCTTCATCTGACCAAGAATCCACATTTCCTTTTTCCTTCAAGCTCATTCCTCTGAGCCTTTCAACGCAAATGTATCCAAACAGGTTTGACTTCTTCTGTTGTTCAATTCCAATCTGGCAATCCTTCTGGCTCTCCTTGAAGTGCCTTTGCCAGTCGACGTGAGTGATGTCTGAGAAGAGCTTGTCCATCTGAGCAGTCGAATGCGACTCTTCACCGCCTGTGTTGTCTTTCGTGCGCCGCACCTGCTTGATGGAGACGCGAGTGGGTAGCAGGGCGAGGAACGAGTGGAAAGAGGGGAGAAGAGAGAAGCAGTGCGGGAGTGCTGGGCGCTGGTTGGAGGAGAACGCAGCAAAGGGGGAGGAACTGTGGTTGACTCGATGTGTTTCTGTGCAACAAATGATGTTTTGTGCTTTTTCTGTTGTTTCATTGCACTTGGACAGCAAATAGCTTTGTTTGCACAATGATGTTGCTTCAGAAGAAGGGTTGTGGGATTCTTTTGTTGTTTTGTGTTCTCTTTTCACTTCATCAATATTCGCTTCATTCTGCTTCAGAATGTCTCTTCTGGTCAGCCCAAACAGCGACAGTAGCCCATCCACATCGATCCACATGGCGCCTGTTGCAACAAAGCGGAGCTTCCATTTCTCTTCCTCACTCAACATGTGCTCGCCAAGAAGGCACAGCATCGCTGAATCAGCTGATGAATGAGCGCTGTCTGGAAGCTCTGACTGAGATGTGTTTGAAAATGTTTTGCTTTCATTGCATTCTGTTGATGCTTTTCTTTCGCTTTGATTAATTTTGGAGTTGCCTATCTCACTTTCTATCTCATTCAATTTCTTTCCCTTTCCTCTTTCTCCATTCTCTTCTTCAGCCTCAGTCTCCGTTTCCTCCCCTCCCGCTGTCTCCACCCTCCCCAAAAAGCACCCTTTGTCGTCCACTCCTCTCTCCATCACCTCAAAGTCCACCACTCTTCCTCCCTTCCGATGCCTCCCCAGCAGCGCTGGGTCGCACCACACGCCAATCCCATCCACATTCCACACAAACAGCGTCTTCACCCCCGGCTGCTCAGACAGAATGTGTGTGAGGGTGCCATTGGCGATGAGAGAGGGCAGCTCGTAGGCGTGTCCCAGGGGCTGCATGCACTGGTCAGGGGTGTTGGAGCGGTAGTCGGCGCAAAGCGGATGGGTGTTGATCCAGTCGAGTGATGAGACTAGCTGGCGAGATAGGAAAGAGGGGAGTGTGGGCTGAGATGTGGAGGAGGAGGAAGAGGAAGAGGAGGAAGAAGAAGCATGTTCGATTGAAGATAGAGGAACAATACGCACATTTGAAGATTTGGAAGAATTAGAAGAAGATGATGACGATGATGATGATGAAGTTGAGGGAGAAGGTGCAGAAGAAGAGGAAGAAGATGCATGTGGAACAACAGCAACAGGGATTGGCGAGATTTCAGTGTTGAAGTATGTCAAGTAATCTGTTGGCGAAGGAATCAGACGAAGAGTGGCCCAGCAGTTGTTGGAGATGAGAATGGACAAATTCGAAGAAGAAGACGATGAAGAAGAGGAAGAATGTGAAGCTGGTTGAGAGCCAGTCACCAATTGCGGAAGATGCTTGGCAGAGCGAGAAGAAGAGAAATGCTGCCAGGGAGACTCAAACGAGATGGGAGCTAAGTCCATCCCACATGACTCAGCAAATCGCTTTGTCTCTCTTTCGACTGCCTGCTGTGTTCTGTAGCTTGTTGTCACAACATGGAACAATGTGTGGCCTTTGCGCTTGTTTGAGTGTGTGTCTGCTTCTTTGTCGTTTATGCAATCTTCACAATCCTTTGCATTTGCACATGAATGTTCTACTACTTCTTCTTCTTCTTCTTTTGCTCTTCCACTTCTTCTTCTTCTTTCTCTCTCTTCCTCGATCTTCCTTTCGAGCCACCGTGTCTTCGCCAGCTGTATTTCGAGAAATGATCTGTGTTTGCCTTCCATCTTCGTCACATGGCTGGTTGCCTTCACCACATTCTCACTGCCAAATGTCCATTTGCTGCAGACGCGCGAGCAGAACGTCACAAACGCCACTTCTCCATTCAGCAGCGCATCCATCCCGCACTCGAAATCAGAAGAGACTGAGGCAGAAGAAGGAAGAGGAGAAGATGGAGAGGAGGAAGAAGAAGAAAAGGAAGAAGAAGAAGAAGAATGTTCTGCTACAGTGTTAGATTCTTGTTCAGTGGATTGCTCTGAAGAAGAAGAAGTTGAAGAATTTTGATTATTTTGTTGTGCATCATCAGATTTTGCTTCAGCGCTTTCACTCCCATTCAGCCGAGTAAGCGAATATTCGTTGATTTCTGGGCTGTTCATCCAAATGACATCTTCTGAACTCACATTGTCAACAACGAACGATTTCACTGAATTGTTTGACCGCAAACGAGGTGCAATGATTTCTGGTTGATTGCTTTTTGTGTGCTCATTTGAGCATTTATCTTTTATTGGTGCTTCGAAAAGATGATTTTTATCATTCTCTCTTATATTCTTCGTCCTTTCTTCTGTTCTTCCTCTTTTGATTTTTTTATTCTTCATCATATTTTCTTGTTCTTTCTCCTCCTTCTCCTTCTCCTTCTCCTTCTCCTTCTCTCTCTGCATCATCCACCCCAGCTTCCCTTTCCCCACCCCAATTTCTCCGTTCTTCATTCTCTCTCTCAGCTGAATGTGTTCATACGGATTAAAGCCACGTGACAGAAGACAAGTGCACAACGGGCAAAAAGCAACAGGAAAGCGAGAAATTGAAGAATTGTGCGGAGAAAACGACAAATACGAAGAGGAATACGAAGAAGAAGGGGAAGAAGAGGTGGAGGAGCCTGCTGTTTGTGGGAAAGCATCAGGAAAGAGATGGGAGTGAGCACAAGGCGAGCCAACTACCGACGAATAGGATGAAGAAGCGACTGGAGATTTGGAATTATAATTGGGGAGAGAAGGTGATAGGTCTGAAATAGCAGAAGAAGAGAAAGAAGAAGACGCGCAAAAGGGCGGAGAGGCAGAGGAAAGCGAATAAGAGCCATTGGAGTTCCTGTTTTGAGCGGTCTCGTCGACTGGAGTGGAAGCATTGAAGAAGAGAGAAGAGCCACAGCTGGACAGATCAGGTGCTGCATTTGGCGAGTGCGGCGGGGTCGATCCAAAAGGCAGCTGAGACGCGCTGCTTTGGAATTCGACTGATGAACTAAGAAGAAAAGAGGAAGAGGAGGAAGAAGAGGAAGAAGATGATGATGATGAAGAGGAGGAAGAAGGGAAAGAAATAGATGATGTTGCAAGATTAGCTGGAGATAAGCCAACTGTGGTTGTAGCAGCTGCATCAGCAGGGGACGTACTTTGATGCTCCTGGCTGTTCAGTCCAGTGTCCAGAATGAGCGGCGGAGGTGCCAAAAGCGACGAAAACGACAAGTCATTCGACAAATTCTGGAAAGATGCTCCAGACGGCGATGGGAACAACGATCTATTTTCTGTCTTGTTCGAACAATCAGCAGAGCATTCATTGAAAGGCAGCGAAGAAGAAGAAGATGATGAAGAAGAAGAAGATGATGATGATGATGATGCTGTTGAAGATGCAGCATTTGTGGAGTGTGAATGAGAAGGATCACAAAGTGTGCGCATAAACAGCTCATTCACAGCTAAGCAATCTTGCTGGCTCGGATTTTCGCAGCGGAGCAGGCGGCAGAGGGGACAAGAGGGAGACTCTGGCGATGAGGCAAGGGAAGTAAAGCGTTTGAGGACAGAGGAAGAGAGAGAGCGAGAGTAAGGAGTGAGTGAGCGGGTGATGGGAGACATGGAAGAGGCGAAAGGGTCGGGTGCTGTGCCAATCGTCATTAGAGGGGTGGACGGGGTGGATGGAGAGGAAGGAGAGGAAGATGTGGTGAGCAATGTGTTGTATGAGGGGAAGCCTTTTGTGCTGAGCATTGGAGAGTAGCTGCACGGAAGATGCATATTTGCAGCAGAAATGAGCTGGGTATTTTCGGTGGAATTGGCCGAAGTGGTTGAATTGACTGAATTGTACTCAGTTTGATCAGAAGCCAAGTGAGCAGTTGAAGCATTAGCCTTGTTTTCAATCAACTCCTCTTTATTCCCTGTTCTAATTGAACATTCAATTCCAACATTACTCTTTTCTTCCTCTTTGTTGCATTCACTCCTGTTCTTTTTCTGTTCATCATCAACTCCATAAACAGACTTATCAGTGCTAGCTAAATCTTCACCTTTATCCGACAGCAGCAGCCCAACAGACCCTGTTTTGTTGATCTCCACCTGATACACAACTGGATCAATCACAAAATGAAGATTGTCACACAGCTGTTTTTTGCACTCCATCAGCAGCTTCTGCACAAACTCCTCGCAGCTCATCACAACATCCCCTTCACTCAGCTCATACCAGACAGTTGCGTCGCTCTGCCCTCTTGTTTCTGCCCCTGTCTTGCTGCATGTTGCAATCCAGCGTGCGAAGAAGGGGCAAACGGATGTTGTTTGTTTCCCTTCTTTTTGTGTTGTAAGAGGTTGGATTTGTAACTGTTCAATTGCAATTTCTTTTCTTCCTTCCTTTTCTGTCTTCTTCTCCTTCTCCTTCTTCTTCCTCCATTCTTCTCTCTCTCTTCTCCTGCACTCCCTCGTCACATCCTCCATCCACTTGTCATTCCACACCCACCTCCTTCTCTTCACAGCCGGATCCACAAAAATGCCCATCCCTCCCCCCGACGACGAGCCCAGCACCCACATCCCCCAGAACAGTTTGTCAAACACCAGCGCCATGAGCGACTGAACACGCTCAGTGAACGCGTTGTTGGCTGCAGGAATGACAGGCAGCAGCAGCTCAAAGAAATGCGCCTGGAGCAGCGCAGCCAGCTGTCGGATTTGGCCTTCTGCCAAAAGAGCGACCAGACGAGGAAAAAGAGACACGCTCTGCAGTCGGCACAGCCAGCGCCGTTGAGTGCGGAGGAGGTAGTGCGACGAGACGAGAGAGAGAATGGCTCCGATGTCGCTGCTCATTCCACCGTGGAAGAGGATGAGCGAGGAGAGAAGGAGATTTAAAGATGACTGGGGGATGAGGGGAAGGCTGGAGGGAGAGGAAATAACTGAAGAGGATGAAGGAATTGGATCTGGGGAAGATGAACTGATGGCTAATTCAATATCGGTCGTATGTATTTCTTGTGGGTTCTCTCTCAATTCTTCTTTGCATTTTTCATTTTCCTTCTTTTTCCCTTTTTCTCTCTTCTCCTGCTGCTCCTCGTCCAGCACCATGCACATTGGCAGCAGTGCTCCTTCGCTAATTCCCCATTCTGGATCGTCTGCAGCTGCCTCCTTTCCCACCATCGCCTTCACCGACGGCCACAAACCAGCGCTGTCCTGCCACCCACCGCCGTTTCCTCCAATCCACTCGCCCAGAATCACACGCGACGCAATCATCCGCCGCTCGCTTGGCATCAAAGGCCCAGTGAGCGAAGGGATATCCTGAGGAAGAGGAGGAGAAGAGGGAGAAGGAGAAGGAGAAGAATGAGTTGAATTTGATTCTGACTTCTTTGTTGCGTTCTTGTCATCTCCTTTATTATCACTCTCATTTTTCACATTTGTATCCTTTTCTTCCTTTTCTTCCTTTTCTTCCTCTTTCTCCTCTCTTTTCGCATTCCCCATCTTTTCTCTCTCTTCTCCATTCAGCTGCTGTGTGGCACGTGTGCACAGCGCAATCAGCGACGCCAGCAGAGAAGTAGAAACAGCCATACGCGATCCTTTTGGAATGTCCTGCACATAACTCGTAAGACGCAGCCCTGTGTTTTCCTTTCCGGTCAGCTGGAACAGGAGATGCTGAAGAAGCTCGCGGGAGGAGACAGAATGATTTAAGGATGAAGAAGAAGAAGAAGAAGAAGGCAATGATGATGACGACGACGACGATGATGATGATGATTCATCGCTTGAGGGATTCTGTTGTTTCATTCCTTCTTTTTCTCCATCACCTTTTTCTTCATCGGTTGTGGTGCTTTCCTCCAGTCCAATGGGAATGATGCCTGACGCGATGAGTGCTGCCCTCAATAGCGACAGGTCGTCTCTGCCGAGGCAGAAGCAGTCGTCGATGGTGGACAGCACAGCCTCTCTCCGCTGGTCGACAGAAACGAGATGGATGACTGGCTGTGGGATGAGTGAAAGTGTAGCTACGATTGGTGGGGTGGGTGTGGGAGAGGACGATGGCTCTGTTGGGGAAGAATAGAGTAAAGAAGAGGAGGAAGAAGAAGAAGAAGAAGAATTTTGAAGATGGCAACTTTGTGGCTGCTGTTGATGTGGCTGGAGTGGAAAATCAGGCGCAGAATTGTCAGTTGATCGGAAACTCGATGACAATTGTGGTGGAAGTGGGAGCGAATGAGATGCTTCACTTTTCGTTGCTGCATCTTTGTATTCTTCTGGTTTTGCTTCTTGTTTTTGAGCGCATGATGCTTCAAACGGAGGGAGAAGAGACAAATTTACAGAAATGTTCAAAACAAGCGCTCCGTTTGGAAAATCCATTGCCAAAAAAAAGATATCGCTTGCAATTGTGTGCGTAATATCAATGCGCACTGGTGTGACTTCGCATAGAACAGAATCCGATGAAAAAAGAACAGGATGTATTTTTAGTGGATAATTTTTAAAAGTTTTGCTGTTTGAAGAGTTTAATGCGTCTGAAGTCTCAAATGGCTTTGAAGAAACAACATCACTACGTCTAAATTCAAACATCCATTTATTAAAATGCTGTGATCGAACAGTCTTTTTAACAAGATCTTGAAGAAGATCCATCGCAACACTAGAATAGCACTATTTGAAAAATATTACCAAGCAAAAAATTCAAACAATAAATATCACGTTTCATAATCTTATCAAACATGTGTCGCACACTTTGTGTAATACCGTTGAAATTGGATATGAAAAATTGGCGAATTTTTCTTGAAACGATAGATGAGAAGGTGAGTTCGATTGTTTTGAAGACTCCAGGGAACAAAAAGCTAAAAATTCTTCTGCAGCTTCATCGAATTTTCCTTCCTTAAGCATGGACATTCCTTTCGCAGGAAAGGGCAAAAGATGCTCTGTGCTGATAAATGATGATTTCTTTCTTTGATTTGCTCGTCTCAGTACTTCAAACTGAAATAACCATCCCAAAAATGATGCGGCTCTAACATTCTCATAGAGGGATATGTTTGCATCTTTACGAAAATTTCTGAGAGCTAATATTTCCTCAGCAAGAATGTCGTCCGAAAACAATTTCGATACTTCTTCCAGAGATTGGTCTTTTATGCATCTTTCTTTGGAAGAAATTATCTGAACAAGCTTTCGTACATTTTTTTCGCTCTCCATTCCACAGTTCCTGTCCTCTTCTCGATTTTTTGTTGAAGTGTTTTGGAGATTGATCTCGTATACAATTAAATATTTTATTATTTAATGTCAACATCCCTGAACCAAAAAGAAATAGAAAAGTATGGCATATTGTCTAGGATGTGCCAAGTATCAGATGAATAAAACTATATCGCCTAAAATGCGCGCAAATTTCTTCAAGATAAGAATTGGCAGTTCTTTCATAAATACAATTTTTCTTAGCTCTTGGTTATTTCCCTAGTTCCAGATTGTTGACTTCAAACGACATTTTTGTTTTATCTTCGGAAATAGATTCTATTTCGTCCAGTTTGATTAGTTTTATATTTTCTTTTGTTATTTTGAGAAATTGTTGATGTACTTTTTGACTGAAGACTTTCCATCTTTTCTGCAGCTCGTATGCAAAGCAAAGCAGCTCTCGAAAAAGCCTATGGAAGATCCATTCCCTGAAGATGCATTTGCGGCTTTGTCACGGAATCCATCTGTTGGTGGAAAAGTCCCTCTTGATCAAATCAGGCAAATGCTGGCTGATTATTCGTTTACTGTTGATGTAGATGTATGCTATTGAGAATTGCTTTATTTCATTTTTGAGCAATTTGTCACTTTGACTTTTTTTACAAATTTGTATCAGGCATATTTTGCGAAACATCCACCTCGCGAATGGTGCATCTCTTTGGAAGAGTTTGAAGCATTTTTGAAAGAGGCTGCAAAGCCTATGGCAAATTTGAATTGCCACTGGAAAAAATAAACAACTGTTTTCAACTTCAACTCGGAAACGCAATAGTTTGCAATTCTGAAAAATCAGAGATGCAACATTCACTGATAATGCATTTGAAAATGGATATTTTTTTGCAATTAGTTCCATGTTTGTGTTGTTTTGTTTTATTAACCCCAATAGTTAAATTGACTCAGTTATAAATAAATTTTCAAATATCTGGACAAGTTTTGAATGAATTATCATAACATTTCATCAATAAATGCACGGGCATTTGAAATTTCTCTTTTTTCATTATTTCTATGTTTTTATTGATATTTTTTTGGAAAACAATTTGATAAGATGTGACTTATTGAGTATTTATTTTATGCATAGAAATAATGTTTAATTTTTACTTAATATGACACAAACAAATCATGCGACATTTATTATTCGAAAATTGGTAAACTTATTATTCAAAATAAATCGAATTGAGTATTTTAAAACAAAAATATTTTACAAAAATTAGTAACTGGATGATTATTAGTAAGAGATGGACATTAATGCTTCAACAGTATTTGCACAACGATTAATGTTTGAACCTATCTTCACTTTGTTTGTCAATATTCATTATAATATCAACTATATGGGATATTATTATTTGCTTTATGAATTTTGTTCCATTCTGCACATTTGATTATTTTTCTCAATTTCAAAAATTATCCTATGATTTATTGACACGAAAATGAAAGACTTGTCATGATAAGGCTGTGGAAAAAGTTTGGAACAAATCGTTGATTTTTTTGTAAAATGCAAGAATTTTGCAACATATGTTACTAAAATCATCATCGTTGAAATTGGAAATTTTTTTTATTAATTTGTTCCAATAATATGAGTGATTATTTTTGAAACCAAATATTTTTTCGGGGAGTTGATTTCAAAAAGATTGTTAGTGTTTTGAAAGTCATTTTTTTGATTTAAAAGAGGAAAAGAGTAATTATTCTTTTTGGTACAATCCCAATTGGCGGACATAACCCATAATTTTTAATGAGAAAAAAGAAAAAAGAAATAAATTCAAATGTTAGAATCATGTCTTTTTGTTGAAGATATGTTTAAAATGAAAAGTGCTGGTGGGTGCTGTATTTTGAAAATTAAAATAAAGACAATTATATTTTTTTATTGTTTGCTCAATAAAAATTAATAAAGAATAACACTGAATGGTTTGAAAAATGAACAAATAGAAAACAATAACTTGGTATGTTATGTGCTTCAACTTGTGGCATTCTGATTCATCGATATTTTTTATTTCATCTGAAAAAAGAAAAAAAAGTTAATAGAAAAAAAAAAATTAAAAATTCAAACTTCCATTTGTTCATAAATATTATTGACAGCCAAGGTATCCAAAAAGGTGTAATAAGTGCTGTCTTCTTGCCTTTTGCAAGCGAAAGAATCCATATATGATTGAATTACTGAATGTCTGACTCCATGTGGTGGTAAGCTTTTACGAAACAAGGACCAGAGACCTTCAATGCGGTTGGTGTGAGTGTTTGTTTCTTAATTAATAAATGTCTTTTTGTGATTGACCATTCTATGTGTGTAACCAAGATTTTCCATTCCATTGTAGGCCCGCCAGCTGTCACTGTTAATTATTGAACCTAATTCAATATTTCTTCTCACCGAAGAATGTAAAGTGTGCTTTTTTCTATCTGGAACCATTTCCATAAACATATTGCTTTTTCCTTTTCCTGTTTGAGGGACGTCAATACCTCCGAAAACCCACTGCTGAGGTTTTTTTCTTCCTTTTTTATATTTTCTGCGAAATAAAAGCATCTCATCAATTTGAACTATTCTGTTGACTCCACCAATCCTTCTCTTCATAATCTGCATTTCCCGAGATACGGCTCTCCTAAAAAGAGAATAAATGTGGCAGACCGTGTTTTTGGATAGATTTGTAAGTAAAGTTGCCTGTTTTGCTGTAATGTTTATCCAAAAGTACAGTGACAGTTTCATAAATTGATGCATTTTTATTCGGATTTTTTCAAAAACTGTATTTTTCCTTATGCTGACTGATTGGTGTTGGCAACGGTAGCGAAATCTTTCATCTGCTTCTTTTTTGAATCCAATCATCTTTTGGCATTTGCCACAGTAAATTTGCTTCTTAACCAGATTCCTTTCCACAAGAAAATCAACGGTTTTATCTTCATCGTTGAAGGTTTGGCTCAATTTGGATATTTCTAATTTTTTATTTGAATTTTCCATATTTAATAATGGGTTATGTCCGTTTATTGGGATTGTACCTTCTTTTTTTCAAAAAAAACAAATGTTTTTATTGAATCAAAGATGAAGATATTTTTTTAAAGTCTTTTATTTTTTCAGTGTTCTTTTTTTGATATTCAATAAGAAGTTTTTGGATCGAAAATTTTGAAAGCAAAAATATGATTAAAAAAATTATCACCAATATTTAACTTTTTTTCAAAAGGACAATATTATATGCATTGTCAAAAAAATAGCTGCAAACAACAAAAACAAAATTTAACAATCAAATATAACTTATTTCAAACCATTTTTTTTTAAAAAAAAAAAAAAAAAACAACTATTTCCATGCTTAAAGATTTTTTTCCAAAAAAAAGAGGACATATTTAAGTTTGAATTCTTTCTTATAAATCCATATTAATTTGGTTGATTGTTTTTGAAATCATAACTTTTGTCGGTGGATCGATTTTTCAAAGGTTCTTCGTCTTTCATTGGATATTTTTCATTCAAATGAAATATGAATAACAATTATTTCATAATCCAATGTTTGAGATAGTTCGTGCAATTTTGTCAACAAATGGATGATCATAATTCCCCGTGCATTATTTTTTTAAAGTAATTATTGTTAAATTTTTTTATCCAAAACTTTGAATTAACTGATTGTCTCAAATACTTTGAAATCAATCAAATGTTTATGTGAAATACATTTATGACTTTCTATTTCTTTAAGTGACAACATGCATTTGAAAGACAAAATTTTGATATCATGTGACATTTTTAAAAAATTCTTTTTTAAATTAACTGCAAATAGGAAAATTAAATATATTCCGTAATAATCATTATTTAAAAAAATGATCACCCAAATAATCAATCAAATGCTGAAAAGGAAACAACAAATACAAGCTTAAAAGTTTGAGATGAATGAAAAACAGACGTTTTCATTTAAATGATCCATCACTTTTGAATGTTTGAATGTCAGAATGCAAATGAAAACATTCAAACAGTAAATTTTGATTTGAATAAAAATTAAATTTAAAAATCAATCTCGCAATATTTCATATTTTTTCGAAAATTGAAAACATCCGATTTTATAATTAGTTGCAAACAATCATCCAGTTACTAATTTTTGTAAAATATTTTTGTTTTAAAATACTCAATTCGATTTATTTTGAATAATAAGTTTACCAATTTTCGAATAATAAATGTCGCATGATTTGTTTGTGTCATATTAAGTAAAAATTAAACATTATTTCTATGCATAAAATAAATACTCAATAAGTCACATCTTATCAAATTGTTTTCCAAAAAAATATCAATAAAAACATAGAAATAATGAAAAAAGAGAAATTTCAAATGCCCGTGCATTTATTGATGAAATGTTATGATAATTCATTCAAAACTTGTCCAGATATTTGAAAATTTATTTATAACTGAGTCAATTCAACTATTGGGGTTAATAAAACCCAATTTCAGTAGAATATTGGTTAAAAATACCAAGTCTTTTCACGGTGTTTATGTTGACTTTGTATTTTTTTCACATTGCGATTAATTTTCGTTATGATTTTTCGAAACAAATAATAGTTTCTGATAACCATAATTATAATTTAGAATGGGTTCATTATTTTCAAAATCTTCTGTCTCTTCCATAGGAGAACTAAATAATGTAAACGGAAATGCCAAACATAACGCATGCTATTTATTCAAAGAATTTATTTATTTATTATTGTTGATAAAAATGCTTTATGATTAAAATTGATTGTTTTTACTTTTTATTTCATTAGTTTGTACAAACAAAAGCAAATACATCAATGAACAAGCAAACTTTGTCTCTTCCATCTAATGCCATTACATACGAGCAACCTGTTAAAATTAAAAGAGAGGATATTTTGAAAGAAGTTCAAAATGTTGATGTTGATTTGAAACAAGAAAAAAGTAGTATGAATTTTCTGTTCATTTTTTTTTTCTTTATCCACCTTCTTTTTCAATGAACTCTTTGATATTATTTTAGCTGTAAATGAGGACAGGGTTCAGTGTCAAAAATGCGGGAGACTATTCTTCTCTGAGCGAATTAAGAAACATGAAAGCGTTTGCCATGGAAGAATGCAAGAGAGTACAAAAAGGAATTCTCGTGCTTCTCTTATTCAAGCACAGACAAAACCGTTTGAAACTATTTTCCTTTTTTTTTATGTTTAAAGAAAAAGTTAAAATTATAAAGTGCAACAACACCGAATCATACAACTGCAACAACACTAGATTCACAAGCAAACACATTGGGTTCTTCAAGGCCGAGACACCTCGATTCAAAAATTTCTTCCACCGAAAATCAGAAAGGAACAATTAGCATTTCCAGAATTCCACGTCTCACATCAAAAGTTAATTTAAAACCGAAAGCGCATGCCACAACTTCAGCATCTTCCCATAATTTATCAACTCCAAAGAGTCGTAAAATGGCTTTTGACCCACTATCTGGAGAGTCCATTTCTAGACAATTAAACATTCTTAACGAAATGGAAAAAACAAAATCAAAGAGTTTGATTTCTTTTGCTTTCATAACAACCAAAAAGCAATTCTGATGAACAAATTTCCCTTCTCTTTTTAAACATATTCATTATCTTTTATTATAAGTGAATTGCGGACTACTGGTTTATCTGACTTCTCCTTCTGGGCAATCAACATGCTTGGGAGAACTTCTGTACGAAAAGGACGCAACAATTGTGGAGGAACTATCTCTCCTTGTTGAGGATCAGCTTGGAGCGAGAGTGAAGCCAGACACGATGAAGAAAAACGGAGTAATACAGCTTCACAAACAACAGTATCCCTTTTCTGTATCGTCAATATTTAGGAAAGATAGCGACTATTTGCTGGTTGAGCCATATGAGGACGAAGCAGATTTGAGAATAGGAAAGGAATGAAAAGTTTGATGAAAGCAAAACTTGGAAAAAAAACTAGAGTTATTCCTGTCATAGGAAAAAGATAAATAAATATTCCTTTTGCTTCCAAAACACAATGCAATTGCTTTTCACAACAAGGAAATCGCTCCCATTTCAAGAAAGCCGAAAACGAGACAGTGCTTTTTGATAGAGAATCGAACAGCCGTGATTTGCAACATTTGGCGCATTGGTTTCTTTTGGCCTTTTTTGACCCAATCTGCAAATTCAGTGCCAAAAAACATTATTTCATTCTGTTAGAACAATTTCCGCGCTTTCAAACAAACTTTGTTTGAATTAACATTTAAAGTCATTGCATCATCAACTTCATATTTGCTGCAGAATTTTTTTCTTCAAAGGACATTTTATTATTCACATCTTAATCATTTCAAAGCCGAATAGAATAACATAAAAGTAATTACAAGGGAATAGAGCATATTTTTCCTTTAAATTATAACCGAATAAATAACAAAAATTTCCTTCATTCTTTGTCAATCGTGCAGCTTTTTTCAAACTGAGTTTTCCTTTTTCTTGTGTCAAGCCTTCTCATCACCTGCACCATGAGATTTTTAATTCAAGAATTACTAAAAAATTTCGCAAAATTGATTGTTCGTTTTTGTTGCTTAATAAAAGAATTAATATCGTAGAGATCAGAACTTCAATGTTTTCAAAAGGAGTTATGTTGTGTTTGTTAACTATTTCTTTTTGAAGATGGATAACAACACAGAAGAAAATCGTTGAATGATAAATATTCATTAACAGTAAATGAGATGACAACAAACACAGGATAAACGAATGTTTTGAATTAAAAAACATTTTCTTCCAAAAACAATCACGAATTACAATCTGACTTTTTATCGAATTATTTATATTGAGAAATTACTGAAGAGATAGACGGATAGACAGATAGGGATGACAAATACATACACAATTATTTCTTCTTCGAAAGCGAGGGCTTTCCTCCTTTCACCCATTCCACGAATTGTTCAAGAAGAAGAGGCCAAGCACTTTCTGCATCAAAGTTTGAATAATCAGTTCTCACTTCTTTAAAAAAGTCCAAGGTCAAATTCCATGTGTCTTGCGTGATGAATGGAGCATTCTTTTTCTATATATATAAATAATATATAAAAGAAGAAATAGGATCAAATATTGTTAAACAAGGAAAGTTAATGGAAGACATTTGAAGCAATATTAAAAATTTGAAGAAAAAATAAATGACCCATCAGCCAACCCACACACAAATTAAAAATTAAAAATTATTATTAAAAATATTTTTGCTTTTTTTATAGAGGTTTTCTATCGCATACATTTAAAAAGTCGAGCCATTCTTCCAGATTTGGAAACTTTCCTTTCAATAACAATTCATACATAGCAACGCAAGTATCGGTAGCTGTTTTTGAATAGCGAATTTTAAATAGAACAAATATAAAAATAAAAAGAAACAACAATCAATAATATCAGTTTTTTTTTGCATGCGAAGAAATAGTAACAACAAATACACACGAAGTTTCTTTGATCGTTCTTCTTCTTGGTAATATGTAAATGACCATCGATAAAATTCTGCAAACTGATAATTCAAACTCATATTTAACAAAAACTAACGATTTGCTTATCTGACAAACATCACTTTCTGAAGAAATGGACGAACGAAGTGTAGGAAGCGCTCTTTTCAATGATGCAATATCCGTAACACTATTAACAATAGTTAATATAAATACGTTTGTAACAAATTACAAGCAATTTTTCAAACTTCAAAGATGTGCATCCATCTACAAATTCAGAATGGGTGAATTGGCACATCGCAGAACCTTTGAATTTCCAAGCCAGTATAAGTACTACAATATCATCTGGTTCAACGCCAAGATCGCTAATAAGTTTT